>NW_027491924.1:0-699077 GCF_021521415.1 Bidens hawaiensis
GAATAAAGGATTATATGATAATACAAGTGAGAAATGACTGAAATGAAAGTTTTCATAACTAAGGCATAAGCCAAATTACAAGAAACGAAATTACAAAGGTTCTTAACATCTAGTTAGGCACGCAGGCCAAAAGTCAAACCCTCTAAATGTAGCATTTCCTCAGTTGGGCCCCATTCCAAGTTCTAGGGATCTCCGTCCCATCCAACCTTTCTAGTTTGTATGCACCTTTAGATAGAACTTTCTGTATTCTATAAGGTCCTTCCCATGTAGGGGCCAACTTGCCCGGAGGCTCTTGCCCTGAGGCTTCATTGTTGCGGAAGACGAAGTCTCCCGCGTCGAATTCACATCCTTGGATCCGCGAGTTGTAATATTTTTGCAACTGTCGTTTATAATTATGCTCGCGGATCGATGGCAATTCCCTTACTTCCTCAAGGAGGTTAAGGTTCATCCGGAGTTCCTGATCGTTATCCTCGATCATGAGGACTCTGGCGGATGGGATCCCGATTTCGGCTGGAATCATGGCCTCTGTGCCATAAGTTAAACTAAAGGGGGTTTCGGAATTACTGGAATTCCTTTGAGTGCGGAAAGCCCATAACACATGGGCAATTCGTCGACCCAACCCGTCCTTTTAGTTCCTAGTCTGGCCTTAATTCCTTCTTTGATGGTCCGATTGGTTAGTTCAACCTGACCATTCGCTTGCGGGTGAGCTACTGAGGTGAAGATTTGAGAAATGTGTAACTCTTTCAACCATTCTTGTAGCCCACTGTCCGCGAACTGTGTCCCATTATCACTAACAAGTTCCAGAGGAAGACCAAACCGGCATATTATGAATTCCCACAGGAATTTCTTGACACTTGCTGCTGTTATGGAAGCAACCGGTTTAGCCTCCACCCACTTTGTGAAATAGTCAATGGCTACTATCAAGAATTTGACACGTCCAAAGGCTTCGGGAAAAGGTCCCATTATGTCTACTGCCCATTTCTGAAACGGCCAAGCTGAAGTGACTGGAACTAACTCCTTCTTTGGTCGTAGCGTGTTAGGGGCATGTCGTTGGCAAGAATCGCACTTTCTGATTTCATTCACAGCATCCAAGTGCATCCCTGGCCAATAGTATCCGGCATTCATTAATTTTGCCACGACCATGCGTGGGCCAGCGTGAAGACCACAAATGCCTTCGTGAACCTCTCTGATTAAATAGTTCGTGTCCTCGGCATCCACACATCGTAATAGTGGTCCGAGGAAGGAACGTCGGTATAAAACACCGTCAAGTATTTGATAGTTCAAGGCTTTGTGCTTTATCTTCCGGGCCGCTGTTTTTCCCTCCGGAAGTGCTACGGATGACAGGTATGCTATAATGGGTGTCATCCAGGATTCCACTCCCGTTTGGATCACTAAAACTTGATGTTGCGAGACAGACGGGCGGTCTAATATTTCGATGCGGATGTCTTTGGCAAAATGTTCAAAGTTTGTTGAAGCCAATTTACTGAGAGCATCCGCTGATTTGTTCTTGCTTCTCTTTATATGAATGACTATGCAAGAAGAGAATTGGAGCATCAGATCTTTCGCCTGTGACACATATGAAGCCATGATATCGTTTTTTGCTTCGTATGTGCCGTTGATCTGTCCCGCAATTAACATGGAATCTACCCTGGCTTCCAAATGTTTGACCCCAAGCTTTTTGGCTATTCGTAAGCCCGCCAAGAAAGCTTCATATTCTGCCTCGTTGTTGGTACTTTTGAAGTCCAACTTTATGGAATATGTAAACTCATGGCCTTCAAGATTGACTAGCTTGAGGCCTGCGCCACATTCCTCACTGCTTGAAGCTCCGTCCGTAAATAAGGACCAAATATGTCCTGATTCCGGAGGTGTTTGGGGTTGTTGCTCGATCAAACATTCTTTTTCCTTGTGATGCGGGACTTCCGTCACGAAGTCCGCCAGCACCTGCCCTTTGATTGCTGGACTAGGTTTGAATTCTATTGCGTGTTCACCTAGCTCGATGGCCCATTTGGCCAATCGCCCAGACAGTTCTGGCTTGCTGAGAATGTTTTTAAGCTTGTATCCAGTTAAGACATAGATGGGGTGCCCTTGAAAGTACCTGCAGAGACGTCGTGCAGCATAGACCAGTGCCAAAACAAGTTTTTCTAGCATGGAATATCTTGTTTCTGGATCTGATAGTGTTCTGCTGACGTAGTAGATCGGTATTTGAACATTCTTGCGATCTTTTAGAAGGACGGGCCCAATAGCAATGTCTGAAGCTGATAGGTATAACGTCAAAGGTTCTCCCGCATGAGGTGCTGTTAACGTGGGGAGTTCCATCAAACATTTTTTAACCTCCAGAAAGCTTGTTCCGCTTCCGCGGTCCATTTAAATTGTGCTTTCTTGAGGCAATTCCTTAGAGTTGAGATGAAAGGATGAGACTTGGCTGCATGATTTGCCAAAAAACGATTCAAAGCAACCAGTCGGCCATTGAGTGTCTGCACTTCCTTGAGGAAAGATGGGGAAGGCATGCGGGCTATAGCTTGAACTTTATCTGGTTAGCTTTGAAGCCCGCATCCGTGACAATCACTCCCAGAAACTTTTCTTCTTCCATTCCAAATGAGCACTTGCCGGATTCAACTTCATGTTAATACCTTTCAAGGTTTCAAAAGTTTCTTCAATATCTCTCAACATCTGGTCTTCCTAAATACTTTTGATTACGATATCATCCATATACACCTCTAAATTTCGACCGATTTGTCCTTTTAAACGCTATGTCCATCAATCGTTGGTACGTGGCTCCCGCATTTTTCAGTCCGAAAGGCATCATTTTGTAACAAAAGGTGCCTTGATCGGTACGGAATGTTGTTTTGTCCTCGTCGCCCGCTGCCATGCGGATCTGATGGTAGCCTTTGTAAGCATCCAGGAAACACTTGAATTTAAATGGTGCCACGACATCAACCTTGAGATCTATTTCAGGTAAATGATAACAATCCTTGGGACATGCTTTATTTAGATCCTTGAAATCGATACACATCCGCCATGACCCATTACTTTTGGGGACAATAACTGGATTAGCGACCCAGGTCTGATAACGAATTGGGCGGATGATTCTAGCTTGTAAGAGGTCCTGGACTTGCTCATTCATTGCTTTTGTTTGTTCTGGACCCATCTTACGTTGTTTTTGAACAATTGGTGTAAACAACGGGTTTACCCTTAATTTGTGTTCCGCAATGTTCCGCGGAACACCGGTCATATCCGCGGGTTGCCACGCGAACACATCAATATTCTTTGATAATAACTGTTTCAAGAAGGTCCGTACTATCTCGGAAATAGCAGGTTCTATTGTTACAGTTTGGTCAGGAAACTTTTTGTTCAAAACCCATTTCTCTGGTTCAATCTTCACAGTTTGTTTTGGAATCTTGCTAGGTTTTGAGCTCTCGGTTGCAAAGCGAGTGCCGATTAACATGAATTATTGCTATGCCAGTGCAAGTTGGAACTCCTACTGCACCGTGTGCCGTGGATGGATGAGCATTAAAGTTACCAATCGCTTCTCGTCCAAGAATAATGTCATGTTTTGATGTTGCTGGCAGAACCAAAAATTCGACCTCCTCGGTCCTAGAATGAATTCCATCGCTTAGGGTGACTGAGAATGAAATTACACCTCGCAGATGCATTATTTCTCCTCCGAACCCAGATACTGGAGTGTGGATGGGTTTTAATCTTTCTTTGTCTTCTTCGTCAAGCTGTTCAAAAACATTGTTCATACATAATGTCCGAAGTACTACCGGTGTCGAAGAAGACATATTGGGAACGATAGTGTCCGAATAAGGCAGTGATGATCAAGGGGTTTTGTTATTCGGCCCCCTTGATTCGAGGAAAGATCACTGGCTCATTCTTCCATTCCTCGTCATCAGACTCCTTCCTCTTTTTCCTTGTATCGTATCCGCCTTGTATCATATGGACGTTTAAATCTCTGACTTGCTTTTTACTCGGACCCTGGATATCCCGTGCAGGAGCTTTACCATTGTCAGGTTTCCCACCTTTTACCAGGTGTCCAAGTTTTCCAGACTTTACAGCCACTTCAATTTCATTTTTTAATGTTCTGCACTCATTCGTATTGTGACCAATGTCATCATGATACGAACAACGCTTTTTCGGGTCAAGGAATGACCTTCTCGTCAGTGGCTGCGGTTTTCTAAAATTCACATTCTCCGTGGTGAGAATTTCGATGGGAGTCTTTGAAAGAGGAGTCCAATTATTGGGACCTCGGTTCGAGGGTCTCGCTTTGTTTTTGTTGCCTATGAGGGATCGTGCATCAAATGGTTTTGGTGCTTCCATACTTGGCTGAAGTCTCGACCAGATAGGGCCTTTCGCCTGTCTATTTGGTCTCGGAGTTTGAAACTCGACTTTAAATATTTGCTTTGAGTTACCACTTCTCAATGTTTACTCAGTGTTCGCATACACCTTTGCTGCAGTCATGGGGTCGTCCCACTCTTTTGGCATTCCATCTCTGCCAGTAAGTGTGCGGACTAAATCATCACATCTGACGTTTTTGCGGAAGGCACCACGAAGCATGTCTTTGCTAATTCCACCGATGTTTAGGCTTTCGTCATTGAACCTGGTGATAAAATCTTCTATAGACTCGTTATCGCGACGAACGATATCTAAAATTTCTAATTGGTCTCGCGTATGTTTCTTCTGCTGACTGAAGTGTTGAGAAAATTGTTTCACCAGATCGTCCCAACTAGAAACCTCTCCATCAGGTAACTTTTCAAACCATTCTCTTGTTGCCCCTGTTAGTGTCAATGCAAACATGTGACACCAATAGGGGAGCGTTGTAATATACTAAAATTCGAAACAATAAAATAATAAATGTCGATTGTTAGAAAATTGATAAACCGATGAACCGTTAATAAACGAAAAATCATGATTTACATATAAATTATATTTAATATAAAATATTAAATAATAAATTGATATGATAATCTAATGAATAAATATTAAGTAGATTGTTGGTGTATATATATATTTTTGAAGGGGTTTTCAAAATATAAATATATGTATTTAAATAAATTAAAACAGGAAAGGATAATAAAACAAATGAATTTGAGACCTGCACCATGTCATCTACGTTATTGTATGTTCGGAACAAATTCTTTGAGTTATCCTAATCCAAATCTAAGCGATTAAACCGAAAATTTGGTTCCTTATCACTTGTTTAAATATCATATATCGCTTCTCTCTTTTTCAAAAAAAAAAAAAAAAAAAAACAGAGAGAGTCCTAAATCACCTCTGCTCATTTTACACAACCCATCATAAATATTCTTGAACTTATCCACTAAAGAGAGATTATCTCAAATATTTAGTTTTATCTCCAACAACTAATTTCACAACAGCATTGGGAAGAAGAGTCGTGTACTTGTGTTTATCTACTTTGACCTACTCTTTTTATATCGATTATACTTACAAATTCTTCCACAGAAAACCCTATCTTCTCTCACGTATGACTCTGATCTTGATCCCTCTGTAATTAACAACCGAATCACCATTTAAATTAGCCCGTCGATCGCTATAATCCGCTGGGGTGGAGATGTTCTAAGCAACCAAGTGTGCCAAGACAGCCGTTTGACCATATATATATAATCCATTGTTATGTTCACATTGCCATAGCCAACCATAACCTCTACCGCCACTGCATATTCCGGCCACCATATCCGGGCACCGCAGCCACCGTTACACTCTCCTCGCCTCTCTCTCTGCGTGAACCGTCTCCGCTGCTGCTACGCTTTGTCAGCCGGCGACACCACTGCCGCCAACCCTCACAACCGACAGTATACCATCACCGCCCTCCTTGCAATGTAGTTGTTTCTGTTCGCGACAAGGTTTTCAAAACTTTCAGTTGAAATTCCGACGATTTCGCCACCACCATCACGCAACGTGTACCGCCACTGTCATCTTAACCTGCGGTTTCGTCCCGACTCCAAACAGGTATACAGGAAACATTATATATTTTTTCTCACTTCGATTTCGCTCTATAGAACACCGATCCGAACAGTTATTAATTTGCTTCGGTTGCTTGAACAACCTAACACCGTTTGAGCCATCGCTTTCGAACGCAACTGTTTAAAGAAACCGATACAGTCATCATCGTTTAACGCAACGCGCATCACCTCTCTCGTCTCCGTTTTCGTTCTTTCGATCCGACCATTGAGGTAATTTATTTTAGCCTATTTGGTGAACAATTGTTTGATTACGTTATTTCGTTCCGACGACTAAGAAATAGAAAATATATGTTGAACTTAGTTGCCACAGACTCCCGTTTACGAAGGTTAAATGACCACCTTATGTTTTAATAATTATAAATGTATTTTTGCACGATAATCAGAGAGTTTATTAATGTATTGGTTTATTATCTAAATTAGATAATAACTTATTACATATAGTGTTACTTTTATAAATAATAATTTATTTATCTCACATAGAGTTTTGAGCAGCCACTAATTGTTTACAAGTTAACTAACCAAACCTACTTGGTATCTCTATTACTTTTATGGAACAAAAAATGTCATCATTATTTTATTAGTATTATATGAAAAGTAATTGTGGTCACAAAATGGTTTACATTGAAGTCTTAATTCAAGGAAAATATTTAATGAAATATCTATTAGTACATTATATAAAAGTTCCAACCCTAAAGCCTTGTCGTCGGAAGGTCAATAACTCAACGTGTCTCATAAGTAAATTTAGTTTCGTCAAGATTAATTGATCCATAAATAAACCATAGGTCATCATAATTGTTGGAGACAAGCCAATTTATTTACTTTTGCTTAGCAACTAAGGTACGGTTTCCTGTTTTTGCTATTTTTAGTATTAATTATAGTCCGCTACTTTGTTGTACGGATTCTGTTTTTCTTCACTCGAAGTATTAATTATATTTCGTTAGTACGGTTTCTGTTTTTGTTACTCTTAGTATTAATTATATTCTGTTACTTGGTAGTACGGTTTCTGTTTTTGTTTCCTCTTAGTACCATTTATATTCCGTTACTTTGTAGTACGTATTCTGTTTTTCTTCACTCATAGTATTGGTTCTAGTCCATTTTATATTCGATGTCCGTCACTTCGTAGTGCGGATTTTTGTTATCTGTCAGTTACAGATCTAGTTCGGTTTATTCGTATGATATGTTATATTAATTTTATAGCATGCAATAGGTTATATATATTTTGAATTCATTATTGCATGTTCCTGTTTGAATATTTTTAGTTATACGATTTTAGTTTTTGTACTCTGTTACCCGAGCAATTTCTGACTTGTCGTTGGGGCGTCAACGACATGGCACTTGTCGTGACAGTGCATAATTAAAGTTCACGGCGTCTCTAACTAGTACTTTTGAAGTATTATGGCCACTTAGAGGCGTATAGATCGATCTTAGCTCCGACTCCTGACTCCTGACATGGCACTTATCGTGACAGTGCGTAATCAAAGTTCACGGCGTCTCTGAAGGTACTCATGTAGTACCTTGGCCACTTAGAGGCGTATAGATCGATCTTAGCTCCGACTCCTGACTCCTGACTCCTGACTTCTGTTTGAGATGGAACAATGTGTGCACGCCACCCACACCGTCTCCTTGGTGCATGGACTAGCTAGCTGTGTACCCCTCTGTTTAGGCTCTGGGTGCTTCCGTATTACACGACCTATTTATTTTAACATCATCGTCGTGTATTTTTAGTAATTATATTTTGTTTAGCTATATTTCTGGTCCGTTTTGATATGTGTATATGTATTTGATTAAATTTGAGTATATTCAGATTACGTCCCGATCGTGTATCGGATTATGTTTCGCATTTAATTATAGTTCAGTTAAATGTACACGTTATATGTTACACGTCACACATTATATGTTACAAGTTATATGTTTCTGGCTCTGGGTGTTTTTGTTATAGTTCTGATATATTTCCGCATGCGGTTGACCATGTTCTTGTCAAGTGTCGGATCATACCTCCGAATTAATTTTATTAAGTATATGTTTCGGTAAAAAGGTTGGTTTCGAGTTTGAATTGAAGTCCATATATTTATTTTCTTACGTCTGTCCTTACCTATACTATTGTTCTTTCCGTTACTGGGCAATTTTTGGCTCAGCCGTGTTTTCTTGTTTTGTTTTTCTTATTTTGTTTTCAGGTAATCCGGGATTCTGGGAATTTAGTGATGAGAGATAAAAAAAATGAGGTTCAAGCTTCTAAAAGTTAATTCATTTTGTCTAATAATATGACGTAGGTTGCATTAATTTTTGTTGTGTTTTGGATTGTGGCGTTGATTTGATATCTGTAATAGTAACACGTTAGCCTGTTCCGGGTTGGGGTGTTACAAGCGTCCAACCACTAACACCTCCTACCGCTATAAAATTCTGGAGATGATCACTTGGATCAGTCATACCATTATATTTACCCACTGATGTAGGTATTTTAGCATTGACAGGAAAGGGTGCTGTGGCAATACTTGCTATGAACTTTGATTTTTCAGCGAAAGCCGCTAGGCGATATGGTTTGGTAAAGTCTCGTTCAGCATTGCTATGGTACTCGGTGTGGCGGACTGTCATGCGGACGACTACTTCTCTCCTGTGAGCTCATCCTACTATCCCCGGTATACATACTGTAATCTCCCGGGTGGTAAGATGAATCGTAACTATCAAATTCGTCCAAATAAGATGGTATCCGCATGTCAATGCGAGGACGAGGGCGTAGCCTCGGTAATTCGCCAAACTCTGTCTCCGCCTGTTGGCTGTAACGAATCTGACTTCCTCTCACTATTAGTGGAGGGGAAGGGGATCCCCTAGGGGATTCCTCATAGTCCAAAGTGCGAGCGTGAAGTCGTTCGTTGCGTTTTCTACGCTCGTATTCAACCACCAAACTTTGTTGTTGCACGTGGAGCCACTCTTCAAGAGTTAATGCTCCTCTGAATCTAGAATTACGTTGATGAGATCTCGCCATGTCAGAATCGCCTGAATTATTTTCCAGATCCAATTCTGGTCGTTTCCGGCGAGTCTCTTCCGTAATTCGTTTTTGATTACCTAAATTGGAACCTTCTGGTGCCAAGGCACGTCCCATGTTTGTGGGAGTGGGACCAGTTGGTTCTGTAACATTTTCTAGGGTAAAACCCCCCAGGTGTTACCTCAGTGATTCGTGACCCCGGAGCAGGGACACGTTCGAGAGCACGGCCACTTGGAGTCGTGATACGTGCAAAAACACTAAGACCCGGAGGTGCTTCTGTGTTAGTTACACGTGAATCGGGTGCAGGAGTTCCCGTCGGCCCTTCAGGAAGTTACTCATATTAAACGAACCAAAAAACCAACTGAGAAAAAATTATGCAGTTCTAACACCAAAAACGGATGGCGTCAATGAAACACGGACTTAATCCCCGGGTATGGGTCCTTGATCCAATGAATCCACAGGGTAAAGTACGATAATTATGACTAAGATATGAGTGTAACTTCCCAAAGTCCAATGACCGGAACCTGCAAAACAGACACCGTGAGTCTCGTTACAGGAAGGACAAGAGGGGGGGGGGTCTTCCTGTAACCACCCTCCGGCGTGAGAATCGGTAACGCTCGTAAATGGAGAAAGTACTGAAGTAAACAGACTAAGTATAGTCAGAATGCAAGTGAGCGAATGAATACCTCATACCGTTTGACAAGGTATTTATAGTCGAAAGATGTAGGAAGGTGATTAGGCCAGCTGTCCTCTTCTAGAAGATCTTCAATAACCGCCTAGACGCGTGTCCTTTTATGATAGGTTGAGCTATACGCCCCATGTGCATAGGTATAACAACCTGGACACGTGTCGCCCAATGATAGGATGGCTTGCCTCCTGGCCATGTGCACGGTTATAACAATCTGGCCAGGTGTCCTTTGCTCATTGGCTGGTAGGTCACGTATTCCTCAAGTAACAATCGTGAATATTCTTCTAGGTGATAACCAGTTGATGACAGCTGTCCCGCTGGCACTTCCTCCTGGTTGTTCAGGAGGCCTGATGTCCTGTCCTGCGGACAACTTCTGAGGGTGCATGAATGCTTCCGCGCGTGGTATGAGGACGTTCCTCCTCTATCGTGATATGCGGGTGATCCGTATGCCCCGCGGGTGGCCTATTAGAGGTTCCTTTATGACCCTCGGGTAGTACTTAAGGGTATTTGGGTCTTTTTGGTACCCTACCTCTATAACTAGTAAACTAAAGAACTTTAGTTTCGTTTTGGGCCTAGGCCCACTTCTTGTGGGTTGGTCCGACTTCATGCTCGACTTCATTCAACATCTTCCTTGTCATGTTTGCTTTGTTTTTGTTTTTGTTTTTGTTTTTTCAAATAAACTAAACAATTTAATTAACCTTTTTATTTGATTACATACCAACCAATTAAGCTTTCCATTAAACCCAAATATTAATATAGTTAGTCGATTTTACTAAATATATATCTTAGACAGTAGTTACTCCGCAGTCAAACTGAATAACATTATATAATGATCTTCATTATAAATGAGTATCAACAAATATTGTATTTAAGCGAAGTAATCTTGCACGGCACCAAGTGTATGTAGCATCACAATCTCTAAGTACATGAATTATTGGATTTGCAACATCTTCAACTTTTGATTTAACGTTGCTTGTGTAATTGCAGAGAGAAAGTTGTTAGGTGTGAAGATTCGTATCACTAGACGATGTGAAGATTATTTAAGCAAAGTAATCTTGCACAGGACCAAGTACATGTAGCATCATAATCTCAAAGTACATGAATTATTGGATTTGCAACATCTTCAACTTTTGATTTAACGTTGCTCGTGTAATTGCAGAGAGAAAGTTATTAGGTGTGAAGATTCGTATCACTAGACGATGAGTAGTTGGAACTTGATGAAAATAAACCGGGTGATGAGTTTTAAAGAGATTTATGGTATACACTTCAGATTCAAATTCATGAAAAAAGAAATATTTAAGACTGGCACAAAAATATCGAAGATTGGAGTTTGTATATATAGGGTTTATTTTAAAATTTTAGTATTTTTTTTAAAGTTGGATGAATATTTAATAGATATACAGTCGATGGTCACATGATCATCTCAAGATGTCAAACAGACGGCTTTGTCTTGCAATGGTACCGAGGGAGGCGGGTTGATGCTCCTATCAGTCAGGCATTTCTTAATATCATTTTAGATATAGAAAATGAAAACATCCACTTTAATTAATTCAAGCTATTTCAAATTAATAGATTATATAGAAAGTATAATATTTCGTATTTCTCATCCATAGACATAAAACCAAGATTTTAACCATTACCCGGATCTTGGATTCATTCACTTTGTCTTGTCAAATACAACCGAGTTTATCCATACAACTTTGTGATGTTTGATGGGGGCATATTCTGTTACATTAACGAATTAATATTTTGTTTGATAATTGCATTGGACCACATGATATCAAGTTATCAACCTTAGCCTTTATTGCACTTCACCCCACATTACCACATACTTTACAAATTACAAATCTTGTGGGGCACGGCCCTATGGCCATGGATCTCACCAGATATAATCATGTCCAAAGTTTGATATTTTTAAGAAATGTTTTAATAGTCTAATATTATTAGTTATATTATATTTGGATCGATTAGAATGCTATTTGGGTGGTTGTTTATCAACTCTTTTAATTTACAAATTGTTTTAAGTATGACAAATACAATAATGAAAATTTATTTCTTCTTAAGTATTGGTGCTTGTAAAATATCCTCTCGTTTTTTTCTCTTCTAAATCACACATGATAATCAAATAAGAAACTTTGACTGTATATATATTTGATCTTTTTATTATAATGTCTTATTTTCTCTCTCACTTGTATTGTGTAATAAAATACCATGAAAATACAAATTTAAATGTGTGTTTTCATCCCCTTATTACGGGGTTGTTTTCTAATATTTATATATCTTTTTGAATTTTAATTATATTTATTGTATGAAATTAATAATACACTTAGGATTTGATGATTAAATAGTTTCACAAACAAATGATCAGTTTTAATCCGGTTTTGGGTTTGGTGAGACCCATGACCCGCTTATTTTCTTTACTATAAAATTGTTTCTTAATAATAAGTAATATTTTTTTTTTAAAAAAAAATCGGATACTAATTTTTGTATATCTCTATTTTATAAGACTTTCATATCAAATATTTGGTGAAATTAACTTTTAATTTAACGAGATGTTATAACCCGTTTAAGGGCTCTTTGGGTTTGGTGATACACGTCCTCGTGAATTCGGGTTAAATGCATGAGAAGTCCTCATTTACAAATTAAGCAATATAATTGGTAGCTTGAGAGAATATATGAAAGTTTCGTTTGTATATATTTAAGATGGGATTAAACAATAAAATATACTATTTGGATATTCGGGTCAAATTCGGATATTATAGATATATAATTATATATAATAACTAAGAAGTTAAAGTTAATATATTATTCAGATATTCGGTTCAAATTGGTTCAAAATTCACCAACTCTCATACAATATAAAAAAAGGGAATGTAATTTAGTTCGGATATTAAACCGTTCCAAAAGATCGACAGAAAAACGCTTTTGTTTTGTATGAGCTGAATTTCCATTTCTTTAGCTACCATTCAAATTTATTTATATTACTACCATTCAATGAATGAGCATCCGTGTCGCAACATATTCTAAAAAGTTATAATCTCAACCACATGAATCCAAAATGGTGTATGCACATGTATGGTTTTAATGGGTGGACGACAAAGTGATTGCATTATATGGCCGATACGTATACAAAAGGGTATGTTATCAAGATTGGATTTTATCACCTATAGTGGAAGTTTCTTGTTTGGACCACAAATTATGATAAACTAACCAATTTGAAACTTGGGTCACGTGCGAACTATCAAGATGCTTTCGAATCTAGTCGAGTTCGCTCGGCTTGTGATTGTCAAGTCCCACGCTAGACACTGAGCTCGTATTCAACTTGAGCCGGCTCATTGTTCAGTGAGTTAGCTATTTAATTTTATTTTGAATTTCGATAATATAATATTTTATTATTTCTCTAGATAACAACTGATCAAGAGCAAACACTTATACAAGTGTCAACTCGAAAGACGCAATATCAAATTGCTAATATACTAGAAATTAAAATAAAGCATGTGAATTTACTTGATCAAACAGCTGTCGATTTGAATTCGGCTCAAATATTTATACGAGGCAAGTAGTTTAAGCTGAATTACAAATGAGCTTTTACAAAGGTTACTATGAAGTATGAACAATTTGCAAGCCATGAATAATTAGCGACCAAAAAATTTGTATGGTATGTAATTTTTTCAAATTATTTTATGTCGTCTCACCTGTATAATAAATTCAAGAATTTTAAAAGATTAACTAGTAGATAAACCGGTTAAATATATTCAACAAATTGAATTCACCTGAATCATATTTTAGTAACAATAATATTAGTATTGTTAAATGATGTAAGTTATTATAACCTTTTAACAATAATATAATTTATGGACTAGTAAAAAGAAAAGGTGTTTTCCATACCCATTTCTATCGGTGACATGGAGTAGATGTATATATGTATGCACTATGCACACAATTACTTGTGGTTCAAGGGACTCCTTTGTTGCTAAAATAAAACTTATCTTCTGTATTCTCCAAGGAATTCATGTATATATCGCATGTTCTTTTTCCTTAATAAGATTGTCTCGGTTGGTACGACTTTCTAACAATTAAAACGTTTGTATTTGGGAACTAGAGATACATATTTCCATGTAACTAAAGAGGTGCTTATTATTAGAGGATAATTATAAATAATATGAGATGACAAAGTATATCTTCTAAAGATAAGTTTGATATCAAATATATTTCTAATATAAATATCAACTATCAAATATAATCTACATCTTCTAATAAAAGATAATAACTGTGATACATGTCGGTTTGTGATTAAACCTCACAACATTTTTCTCTTCAATGATACATGTCGGTTTGTGATTAAACCTCACAACATTTTTCTCTTCAAAATCAAGATCTTAATTGACCCTAATATATGTCATATCATCATCATCGTACTCAGTATATCCCACCAATAGCAAAGCTATGGTAGGGTCTGAGGAGGGTAAGATGTAGGCAGCCTTACCTCTACCCCATAGGGATAGAGAGGCTGCTTCCGGTGAGACCCCCGGCTCGATAGTAGTTTTGCATCAAGCCTTAGACATAAGGCACATAGCACTCAATCATCGGGACACCGGCTGATCGGTGCATGTACCCTTATCTTTCAGCTATCAACGCCACTACATGATGCCTGATTAACCGTCCGTCACTTTTAACGTTATTTTCACGAGATTAGTAAAATAACGTCAAAATTAGTGCAATTTCACTTTTGCCCACCCGAGGGTTCACACATATATAGTGCATCTCATATTATTTTCACGAGATTAGTAAAATAACGTCAAAATTGCACTAATTTTGACGTTATTTTACTAATCACGTGAAAATAACGTTAAAAGTGGCGGAAGGTTAATCAGGCATCATGTGGTGGCGTTGATAGCCGAAAGACAAGGGCACATGCACCAATCAGCCGGTGTCCCGATGATTGAGTGTTATGTGTCTTATGTCCAAGGCTTGATTCAAAACTACTATCGAGCCGGGGGTCTCACCGAAAGCAGCCTCTCTATCATAGGGATAGAGGTAAGGCTGTCTACATCTTACCCTCCTCAGACCCTACCATAGCATTGCTATTGGTGGGATATACTGAGTACGATGATGATGATGATGAATATATGTCATATATACTAGGTTATTAACCCGTGCACGACACATGTGGAAATATTGAAATTTTCAAACTAACACGTGTCATTTGAAAGGACAACATAATTTGTTATATGTTATTCAGGACGACAACATACTTTAAGTTGTAAATAATACTTGTACGAAAACAAATGATTGTGAAATACAAAGATAAATCAAAATAATATTCAAATTACAGAGAAAATAAAATCAAAAGTTAAAAATGTAAAATACATAAGCTATTAAAAAGACTTCTTTATAAACAATATTGATTCTTTATTTGTAACTTTGTCTTCCTTTTTTAATATAAGAATTTTCGCTCTTGATAAAGCTACATAGAGTTGTCCATGTATAAACACCGGGTCTCTGAAATATATGTCAACTCTTGCTAGAGATTGACCTTGACTTTTATTAATGGTCATTGCAAAACAGACTACAACTGGAAAAAAAACTACATTCTCTTCAATTTAAATGAAAGTTTCTTATCTGAAGGTGTTACACCATAACGAATTATATAAGTGTGATAGCCAACATTAGTACCTGAAATAACTTTTACTTCAACAAAACGCATACCCAAATTAATTACTCGCAATCTGGTTCCATTACACAAACCGTTCTTCTAATCCATATTCTTTAGTAACATTATTGGCACATCGACTTTTAGAACCAATCTATGAGTCAAAATAATTTTGGTTTTTCTGATTTATTTAGCATAACGTGTTTTTTAAAATTTTAGTTCAAATTAAAATATAAAAATATAATTAGTATGGTCTTAATTAAAAACAAAAAAATTGATTTTTTTATATGGAGCACAACTAAATTTGTTAATTTTGTTGCTAAGTATGGAAACAATATAAATCGAGTAAACCAGATATAAGTAAAAAAATAATGGTGAAATATCTTTGCGCATCTAATTAACATAAATTTATTCGTATACACATCTTAATTAAAACATAAATTTTAATTAGTTTTAAGAAAATAAAATAGTATGGATAACTGGAAATTATGTTTCCTATCAATTCTAAAACAGAAAATAGAAAAAAGAAATATGTAAATATACATTAAATGTTATTAAAAATTCGTTTATTAAAAAGGTATAATGTAGTTAATAATAAAAATATCAAAAATCGTTTATAAATTTCTGTTACAAGTGCCAAATTTTTAGGTAATAACATATTAATTTTTATTTACTATATTTTAGTTAAAAAAGAAATTATACTTTAGTGTATTAACGCGTTTAAAATAAAATATTACCGTTCAAAATGTTAATAAGTAGTTCTCTTTGGGGTTGAAGCTGCACGTTTACAAAATATATGCATACTTAAAAAAAATTAAAGGGTAACTAAAAAAATATTAAACTGACTAACCGTTTAAAATCTTCTTATTGGAAGACGTTGATTGACCAAAAATTAAGTTTTCTTTAATTTTTGTAACATCCCAAATTTGTATATATATTATACTCTATGATTTTATTACTTGATATATATCAATTGCTTTGATAAAATAAACCAATGTACATGAGAATTGTTTATTTCAATAAGTTTATGATTATAATGTAACATTATAAGACATGAGGGACCTAAGGTGCAAATCTAGATACTACATAGAAAGATCCAGATCTTAACATACGTGTGTTTGTGCGTGTGTTCTTGGTGAAAAGAGAGAAATTAATAGCAAGGAGAAGCTTTCAACAAAATTGAAAGGATTACACTACAGATTCAAGTTTAGTTCAACTCTAGATCAGTGGATGATCAAGTGTAAGGTAAGAATTTTTGGGTTTTAAGTCTTCAATTGAAATTGAGGTTGTTTGCATGTGAAGTAGAATCCATAGAAACATGAACTCGATGATTTACTTTCATTAATATTGTACTTTACATGTTTTATTAGAGCAAAGATTATCTATCTAACATGATTTAGAGATCTAGCACAAATATATTAAAATTGGGTGTTCAACTTTTAGAGTGTTCTTGAGCTAAAATGGGTTTTTATTATAAAAATTTAATGACATATGTGAATGAAAGTTATTACCTTGATGTAAAAACGTGATTTTGATTTACTTGAATGGAAGGAATTGAGTTTTAAGGATGAGATCGTGTTCATAACACTAAAATCTAGAAGTCTTAAATTCATGCACATAAGGTGTTCGATGAAATGCCTCAATGAAAGATATTGGTGAAATTCAAGGGATTAATGCTAGCACTAATTGGATTCTAACTAATGATCTTAGAATACAAAATCAAGATTAGTATTTAACTTGAATTGAGGTTTGTGGATATAGATTTAAAATGATAAGTGAGATATTTGTATGATTTTTGATTTATGTGGTGAATTTATATAACAAGCTCATGAACTTTGTTGAGCTTACTGTTGTATATTGGCTTTCATTATAGCTTTGTAGTCGAAGCGTGGAAGCTAACGGACCGGACAGAAACTTCATGATTTAGTTCATCCTACGGGCGAAGGTGAGTACCTCACGTACTCTAGTTTAGTAAGTGATTTCTTACATCCAACGTATGTGAAATGTAATGAATGACAAATAATTTATGTTGTTGTCCAAAGTGTGCAGTCATGAGCCGAGGGGTATTTGGGGTAACAAACAGTTATGAATGTATGCAACAAAATTTAGCGTCATCCTTCCCGACACATTTTTTTTAGCCCCAGAAAAGATTTCAAGTCAAAATGAGTTGTTTAAGAGGTCATATCTTGCTTGCAAAAATGATTTACACAAGCTGCCATAAACAGGTCAGCCCAATCGTGGAGGCTGTTTCGAGGTCTTAACCAATTCAATTTTACATGGATTTTTGTCAGAAGTTAGTAAACATCATAATGGATTGCTGGTATATTTTTATAGATTTTTCTGAAATGATTTTATGTGTTGTTTAGATTGGTTCGCCTATAAAATAATGATTGACAGCAATCAGGTCAGCCACTCGCAGAGGCTGTTTGAAGGTCTTAACCATTTTATTTTTACATGATTTTTAGTGAGAACCTTGCTAACATCACAATATATTTTTGATAATTTTTATAGATTTTTCTTAAATGTTTTTATGTGTTCTTGCGATTAATTTGTCTATAAAATAGTTGCTGACAGCAACAACGTCAACCATTTGCGAAGGTTGTTTAGTGGTCTTAACCATTTATTTTTACATGATTTTCGGTCAGAGGTTAGTTAACATCATAATGGATTGTTAGTAAAAGTTATAGATTTTTGTTGATTTATTTGATGTGTTTACAATAGCGTTTTATTAATAAAAATAGTTGTTAACAACATTGTTGTAACGACATACGCCTGGTCAAATTTTCTTGTTGGTTTTGTCTTGTTATATTTTGGTTTAATCTTTATGCCTAAATTTGTATTAGGATTCTTATATGATGTAATACTAACTTGTGGGGTTGTTTTGTCTTAGGTACTGTTCACGATGATCAAGCGCTCGGGATGATATCCGGACACACATCACGAAGATTATTTAAATGATTTGCAAATAGTGTAAAAAAATTGATAAGCTACAATTTATTTACTTTTATAGTAAATACTTACGTTTTTATACAAAGTATATTATAGTAGTTAATGAATTTAACCAAGTTATGGTTGTTTAAACGAAAGAAAATTTTTGGGACCAAATTCCGCGTGATTTAAAGTAATGTTAAAACCTTTAAACTTATATTTGTCTTTCAAAGTTTTTGATTGTTACAATTTTGAATACATCTGTAATAGAATGTAATATGGTTAGCATATGAAAAATATGAACATAAATATAAAAACATAATTTTATAGAACATGATGTTTCAATTTTGTTGACTTAATGAATGATATTAATACACAAAACAGATAAATTAGAAAATCAGGAAACCAATTAGGTTATTTATATTTGATGTTCATAAATATATTAAGGGCATGATAATTAGAAATATTACACAGGAAACAACAATAACACAATTTACTCTACTGGATATGAAGACTATCGGCTAACTTGAATCCACATAGATGATCAAAAATTCATTTATGTAAAAGTATCTAACCCACCAATATATTTCTAGAATAGCAGCCCATGTTACAAATGGGTTGAAAGCATATCAACAACCATATATATATAGACAACCATAAAATTTCATAACTAACATATTAACCAACAAAAATATTTAACATAAATTTTTAACCAAAATATTAAACATTTAGATTGTATAAATAAAAAGGTAATACTTACACAAACTTACTATACACCTAAACTAAAAAACCAAATGAAGATATGGACATGTTATAGTCATATTAGCCCACCATTAACTTCTTCGACATTTCACAAAAATCTAAAAAACAAAATAAACCATAGCAGCCTGATTAATATATAACTAAAGTCTTTAAGGTATTATGAGTTTCATTTCAACATTAATAAATAAATAAAGATATATTTTATTATAAATTATTTTGTAATTAAACTTTTGTTTTATTTCGATTCAAAGACCTTTTAGTTAAATGTATTAAGTTAAATCGAAGTAATAAAGATTTATTATACTAATTTCACTAATTAAGTCTAACTAAACTAATATAGAGATAATTAAAATTAAACCGGTAAATATAATTTTATTACATAGAAGTCATTCCCTAATTAAAGTTCTATTAAAGTGATTGCAATATAAAGTAAATTATGTTTCAAACTCTTTAACATCATTACATTATTTAAAAACAATTTCATTATATAACTATTCTTTCAATTGTATACATTAATTTGGACATTTATGCGTAATTAAAAATTGTTCAAGCATAAAAGATGGAAACTTTGTTGAGATTGGAGGCTATTAAAAAGTAAAAAAAGAGTTGTTAAATTCGATTATTAAAAACAGAAATAAATAAATGTGTAAATGATTGGAATGTATCATTAAAATTAAAGATGATGATTATTTAGCATTAATAAGCAATTATAGTGAATATCTAAGATTTTTAAAAATAAATTTGAAATAAGTAATTAACAACATATTAAATTGGTCAAATAGATTAATGGGTATTTAATACAAAACATATTAACTTTTTAGTATAATCAAAAGTAAATTATTTAAATTTCCAGTATACATTAAATTTGTCATTTATGCTAATTAAAAAGTTGGTCAAATATAAAAGATGGAAATTTTTAATACATTAAATTTGTCATATAATACAAAACATATTAACTTTTTTAGTTTAATGACATTTAATACTATTAAAAACTACAAAAGATTGTTGCAAAAGTCGTCAATTTCGGTTTTGTAAAAGCATAAATAAATAAATGTGAATATTATTATAAAAAAATTTCCATTTTTCTTGGAAATTCAGTAACTAAACAATATACTGTTAATTTTTAATTACCACGAAATTATTGTCAACACTTTAGCATCATTACCATATTTAACAATAAATTTTATTAGATAATTCTTTTTTTAATTTTATACATTAATCTTGACATTTATGCCTAATTAAAAATTGGTCAACTATAAAAGATGGAAAGTTTTATTTTCTGTTTACTTTATTAATTGATTTTTTAATTTAGCCTGAATAAATTAGACAAATTGGTAATTCTAGACATTTATGCCTAATTAAAAATTGTTCAAATATAAAATATGGAAAGTTTATTGAGATTGGAGACTAATAAAAACTACAAAAGATTGTTCAAAATTCGGTTCTTAAAAACATAAATAAATAAATGTATAAATGATCGGAATGTATCATTAAAACTAAAGATGATGAATATTTATCATAAATAAGCAATCATAGTGAATATCTAAGATTTTTTAAATATAAATTTGAAATAAGTAATAAACAACATATTATATTTGTCAAATAAATTAATGTGTATTTAATATAAAACTTATTAACTTTCGAGTATATTCAAAAGTAAAGTATTTAAATTTTTAATATACATTAAATTTGTCATCTATACTAATAATAAATTTGGTCAAATATAAAAGATGGCAAGTTTTTTGACATTGAAAACTATTAAAAACTTCAAAAGATTGTTGCAAGGGTGGTTAATTTCGGTTTTTAAAAACAAAAAAAAATAAATGTAAATATTATTATAAAAAACTTTCCTTTTTTTAGAAATTTACTAACTAAACAATACACTATTAATTTTTTAATTATCACGAAATTATTGTCAAGACTTTGGCATCATTAACTTATTTAACAATAATTTCATTAGTTAATTCTTTTTTCAACTTTATACAGTAATCTTGACATTTATGCCTGATGAAAAAATTGGTCGAATATAAAATATGCAAAGTTTTTATTTTCTATTTAGTTTGTTAGTTTATTTTTTAATTTGAGCGAAATAATTTAGACGAATCGGTAATTCTTGGCATTTATGCCTAATCAAAAATTGGTCAAATATAAAAGATTTAAAGTTTATTGAGTTTGGAGAATATTAAAACTAAAAAAGAGTGGTCAAATTCGGTTCTTAAAAATATAAATAAATAAATAAATGTATAAATGATTAGAATGTATCATAAAAATTAAAGATGATGAATATTTTAAAATAAATAAGCAATTATAGTAAATATCTAAGATATTTTTTTAAAAAAATTTGAAATAAGTAATACACCGTATATTAACTTGGTCAAATAAATTAGTGCGTTTTTAATACAAACCTTATTAACTTTCAAGTATACTCAAAAGCAAATTATTTAAAATTTCTCATATATATTAAATATGTCATTCATGCTAATTAAAATTTGGTAAAATATAAAATATGAAAAGTTTGTTGAGATTGAATACTACTAAAAACTAAAAAAAGATCGTTGCAATAATAGCCAATTTGAATTTTAAAACGATAATAAATAATTGTAAATATTATTATAAAAAACATTCCATTTTTTGAAAGTTCAATAAATAATTGTTAAATTCAATATAAGATTCAAAAATTTTAACACAGAAAAAATAAAGATTGTTATTCATATAAAAATAAATTAATTTATATGAATTATCTAAGCTATATAAAATAAAAAATGATAGAAAATTAATAACTAAAATACATTAGTAATGAACAAAACAAACACAGCCAACTTACTCTAAATCAAATACTTTTTCCATGCAATTAGCCAATCTACCAATTTGGGCCGTCATAAACTAAAATTATTAAAAATAAAGTAATGTTAGATATACTGAACTATTAAAAAGCAAATTAGTAAGAATTATCAATGAATGTAATCAGAACGTGCGGGCAGTTGAAGAAGCCGTATGCCAAGTTCAACAATCAGAACGTTCGGGCAGTTGAAGAAGGAGAAGACATCGAAGACTATCCTTGCATCTCCGACTATTGTTTCTCTCTGTAGATACTCATGGCTTGATTTGTGCCATGAAGGATCTGGGAGAAAAAGCAAGGTGGCCCCAAAAGAATGAAAAGGTCGTCGGCTTCAAAGACAAATCTAAGTGGTGCGCCTTTCACGAAGATTTTGGCCATGCAACAGACGAATGTATCGCCTTAAAGAAAGAAATTGGGTACCTTTTGAGCAAAGATCACTTTAAAGAACTCTTAGGAAGAAAGAAATCCAAGATCCAGGATCCTGAAGATCTTCCACAGAAAGCAACACCACCACCACCAGATGCTCATGTGATCAACTTCGTCTCCAGAGACTACGAGCTATTCCAAGATTCTTGTACCATCAAAGAAAATTCCGTAGAGAAGTTCGAGTTGGATGATGAAAGAATACCGCTCATCCCCACTACTCGAGTGACTGATCAAATAATAATTTTCAAATCAAGGATCCGGGATCCTCATCAGGACAAGCTGGATACGCAAGCAGTCAGTTTTATCTCTGGAGGATCAGACATATGTGGAACTTCTTTTTCCGCAGCAAAAAGACTTGCCAGGGAGATCAAGATGGATAACGGGGATCATCCGATAGTGTCAACAACATTAACAACAGACAGAAGAATCTTCTTCGATGAGGAAGACAAGCTGAACATCCAGGATCCTCATCACAGATTATTACTTTATTTATCTGTAACCATTATGTGCGCAGGATCCTAGTGGACGGTGGTAGCTCGGTCAACATTATCCAACATGATGTCCTGAAGAAGATGAACATCCCGGATTCAGAAATCGTTCCTAGAACGTCGGTGCTGGTTGGCTTCAGTGGCGAAACTAAAAAGACATTAGGGGACACCAACTTACCAATCTATATCGAAGGGTTAAATTCATATAAAAAATTTTGTGTTATAGATAACCACTCGTGTTGCAATATTATTTTAGGTAGGCCCTGGCTCCATGGAATGAAAGAAGTAGCCTCAACATATCACCAATGTATCAAGCTACCTACCCCTTGGGGAGTCGTGAAGATAGTGGGTGATCAAGCGGAGGCCAGAAACTACTATTCATCATCAATGAAGCCAACAGCCAAGCCAACCATAGCGTAGCAATTACAGCAACATCCTAGGAACGTGCTGGAGGCCCGGGAGAAAGACCTTAAAGAAGTATCATTGGACCCCAAAGATTCAGAAATAAAGGTGTTCCTAGGATCCAATATCCCCAATAAGATCGAGGAGGATATAGTATCCTTCTTATTGCGAAGAAGATCCACTTTTGCCTTCAAGCACTCAGATATGACAGGTATTTCAAAAGAGGTAATCACTCATAAACTCGGCCTTGATTTATCTGTAAAACCCGTCCACCAGAAGCGAAGGAAATTCGTTCCTGAGAGGAAAAAGATCATACAAGAAGAAGTTCAATATCCTCGATGGCTAGCTAATGTGGTCGTTGTTTCAAAAAAGAATGGAAAGTGGAGGGTGTGTGTCAATTTTACCGATTTAAACAAGGCATGCCCCAAGGATCCTTTCTCATTACCACATATAGATGCCATGGTGGATGCAACGGCTGGACATGAAATGCTTACCTTTATGGATGCTTCCTCTGGATTCCAACAAATTCAGATGGAACCATCTAATTAAGAAGATACAGCATTCATGACTCCAACCGGCATATATTGTTATACTGCTATGTTTGGACTAAGAAATGCAGGGGCAACATACCAAAGATTAGTCAACATGATGTTCAAGGATCAGTTGGGTAAGACTATGGAAGTATACATAGATGACATGGTAGTGAAGTCAAAGAAAGCTGAGGATCACCTTAGAGACCTCGAGGAATCATTCAAGATCCTTGACCACTATAACATGAAACTAAATCCATCCAAATGCCACTTCGGTGTTAAGGCTGGAAAGTTTCTGGGATATATGGTCACAAAGAGAGGAATTGAAGCAAGTTCGGATCAAATCGAAGTCATTGTCAATCTCAAATCTCCTGCAAATGCCAAAGACGTCCAGAGACTCACCGGAAGAATAGCGGCCTTGAATAGATTCATCTCAAGATCCTCTGAGAAGTGCCAAGACTTCTATGATATTCTTAGAAAGAATAAGAAATTTGAGTGGACTGCAAAGCATGAAGCTGCACTTACAGCACTGAAGGATTACTTATCCTCAGCTCCAGCCCTAATGAAGCCTGTGGATGGAGAATTCTTGTATTTATATCTTGCAGTCTTAGGGAATGCAGTGAGTGCAGTCTTGGTAAAGGATCATGAAGGTGAACAACATCCTGTATACTATGTAAGTAAAAGCCTTCTAGATGCGGAGTCCAAGTATTCTCATTTAGAAAAACTAATTCTTACACTTATTATGGCCTCTACTAAACTGAGACATTATTTTGAAACTCATCCTATTGTTTTGAGAACTAACTATCCTGTAAAGAATGTTATTAGAAAACCAGAGTTTTCAGGTAGAATGGCTAAGTGGGCTGTAAAATTGAGTGCATATGATATCCAATATGAGCAGAGAACAACAATCAAGTCTCAAGCGCTAGCGGACTTTGTGGCTGATTTCACTAGTGATCTACAAAAAGAAGCCGACTTGGAGGTCCAACAACTGGAAAAGACCAAGGATCCTTGGATACTCTTCACAGATGGAGCATCCAACGTAAGAGGAACAGGATTAGGGATCCTACTGAAATCGCCACAGGGGGACATAATACCCCAATCCATATCTTGTGAGTTCCAAGCAACAAACAATGAAGCAGAGTATGAGGCTCTGATCGCAAGTATGCAATTAGCCAAAAGCATGAAGATCAGGTATCTTCAAGTTTATGTAGATTCTTTATTGATAACTAACCACTTTAATGGCTCGTATGCTGTTAAAGGTGAGAAATTAATGAAATATTTAGATATTGTGAAGGAATTATCGAAATCCTTCGAAATATTTAGTATTACACAGGTACCGAGGGAAGAAAACGCCGGGGCAGATGCCTTGGCAAACTTAGCCTCATCTCTGAAGATTCCTGAGGATTTGAAAATCCCAATAATCCACATACTCTCGCCAGCAATAGGAGAGCAAGAAGTTGAGGAAATAACAAATGATAAGCAGATTGTGCTCTGGGATCCATTATCCTCGGACAATCAAGGATCCTGGATCCTTCCGATCAAAAAGTACATACAAACAGGAGAAATTCCAACAACAGAGAATCCCAGATCCTTCAAACTCAAGGTATCACACTACATTTTATTAAATGATATACTATATAGAAAATCTCTTGCATGTCCATATTTGAGATGCATTGAGGATCCTGAGATCAAAGAAGTACTCAAAGATTTTCATGAAGGAGATTGCGGCAATCACACAGGTGGAAGAGCATTATTTTCTAGAATACTTAGAACCGGATACTTTTGGCCAACAATGAAAAAGGATGCAGTGAAGTATTCAAGGAAATGTGATGCTTGTCAAAGACATGCAAACATCCTTCATCAGCCGGCAGAGCCTTTATATCCTATATCCTCCTCATGGCCTTTCATGAAATGGGGTATGGATATTGTAGGCAAATTACCAAAAGCACCCGGTGGAAAAGTCTTTATGCTTGCCATGACTGACTACTTCTCCAAATGGATTGAGGCAGAAGCATTTGTACAAGTCTGAGAAAGGGAAGTAATATCTTTTATTAAACGAAATATTATAACTAGATTTTGTATCCCTTCTGAAATTGTTTGTGACAATGGTTCCCAGTTTATCGAGAAAAGAACCACTAACTTTTGTGACAGTTGGGGCATCAAAATGATTAATTCCACTCCAATTCATCCTCAAGCCAATGGCCAAGCTGAGTCTAGCAACAAAATCATCGTCAACAATCTAAAGAAGAAACTAGGATCCAAAAAGGGAAAATGGGCTGAAGAACTTCCTTATGTTCTTTGGGCCGACAGAACTACGCCCAAAAATGCAACAGGCCAAACACCCTTCTCTTTGGTATTTGGATCAAAAGCAGTGATTCCCACAGAAATGGTGGTCCCTACTACAAGAACCAGCATCCGTGATCCTGAAACCAATGAAGGAATCCTTTTTGAAGACTTGGATACTATAGAAGAATTGAGAGACCTAGCAAAGATCAGAATGGCAGCTTATCAACAAATGATAGCTGGGGCATACAACAAAAATATCAGAATCAGAAGATTTCAAGAAGGAGATTTAGTGTTAAGGAAAGCCTTCCAAAACACAACAAATCCGGCTGATGGGAAGCTAGTACCCAAATGGGAAGGACCTTATCAAATTGAGTCGGAAGCAGGAAAGGGGGCATATCATTTGCTTACAATGGAAGGCAATAGACTACCAAGAGCATGGAATGCTATCCACCTAAAGAAATATTTTTTTCTAATCAGGATCCCATATCCTGAGAGGATATATTATCCTAAGAGAATCAAGAATCCTAAAATCGGTAATATCTATCTAATTATCTATTCATTTTATATTATTATTATTCTAAGGATAATGTATTTTTAACATTTATCTTTTCCAAGTTTTTAAGTAACATGCAAATTTCAATAAGAAGTTCAATGTCTAAGAGGTTGGCCACCTCTCCCTTACATTCAAGGTACTATCCTATCTCTCTCGGCTTAGCCCACGTTTGGATATGACTCCCGATGGTCATGTCCTCTAAGGTTTAAAGGTTTTCACCTTCCTTATAAATAGAGTTTCTACACTCTCGCCTGGAGCGCACGTTATCCAACGTATGGTCCGGGGCAGCGGGACTAGTACACACTTAGTGGCTGACAATTTCGTTGCTTTCGGCTATATAGAGGGTCCTACGATATATGGTAGACGTATCATTTCCTAAGGTTTTAAAGGTTTTCACCTCTTCCCAAGGGCCTTGTCGCCAGTATTAATTCTAAGGTTTTAGGGGTTTTCACCTCTTCTCAAGGGCCTTGTCGCCAGTTTAACACCATAATATTTGTTGGGCTTATCCCCAGATTGTTATTGGGCTTGTCCCCAGAATGTTTGTTGGGCTTGTCCCCATTTTATTGGGCTTGTCCCTAGAATATTTGTTGGGCTTGTCCCCAGAATATATGTTGGGCTTGTTCCCAGGTTATTTTATGGGCTTGTCCCCAGTTTAACGGATTTGATCCCGATTAATAATATGAATTATTTGCAGCGAATTTTCTAAGTTATTACTGAAGATCGAGAAACTAAGGATCCCGGATCCTAAAACTACTCTTATAAGGAACATTGAGAGTTCAATACTTCTGGTAACTTAGGTCTATCTGGACCTTTTGGTATGATCTTTATCGTTAAACCTAGACTTGTTATTCATTGCAATAAATTCGGATATTCCGATTGGAAAGACTATTTTCTTAAGGTTATTTGGATACTAAAAATTTGTCTATCTTAAGGATACTTTATCCTAAAAGTTATGATTTGAGGATATTCTTTTCTAAATATTGTCTTCCTTAAGGATATTTTATCCTAAACAACTTTTAAGGATCTTTTATCCTAAAAACCTTTTACTTAAGAATATTTGTCAAACTATTAATAATGCTAAAAGTTATATCTAACAAATATTTGAAGATGAATAACATGTAAATAGTTAAAAGATTTATATATTAATAAAGATAAGCCCCGATGACTTATCCAAATTTACCTAACCCGGACTTCACCATACGAAAAGATGGACCATCCATCCGGGTTAAGTGAAAGTTACTAATTGTTCATAAAGTGCAGGAAATTAAAAACAGGGGTAACAAAGGCTTCATCCCCACAAACAGAGGATCCCTCCACCTTTGTCACCCCCGCCGATTGTCTTAAGGATCATAGATCCTTTATCCTAATTTCTATTGTTTATTACAAACCATAGTTGTAACATCTGCCCCGATCCGACCCGACCCAGGTACCCGTTTCTCTGACCCGATCTCTCTTTTATTATTTAAATATTTATACTTATATTTTACTTTTAATAATACTATATATTTTCCTTCCCGCCTCTCTCTCTCTCTTTCTTTCCGCCGTCCCGTCCCTCTTCCTTCTCTCTTTCCGCCTTCTTTTCCCTCTTGTCGCCGTCCCGCCCTTAAGCCTTGTTTCCCTCAACTCTTTGCTTGTCCTTTGGTTCTTCCCGCCTAAGGATGTCTGCAGCTCCACGCGCCAGACTCCTTACATGGAAGCCTGCGTGAAGACATCTTGTTCCTGCGATGCGTGAAGAGAACTCTTCTCGCAGCGCGCTAAGAATGCATGTTCTTCCCGCAATGCGCTAAGAATGTATGTTCTTCCCGCGATGCGCTTAGAATTCTAGTTCACGCAGCACGCTAAGGATGTGATTCTTCCCGCAGTGCGCTAAGGATTGTTGTGCCAGCCTTCGCGCTCGCGCACTCAGCCTTCCCGCGCTTAACCCTTGTATCTTCTGTTTAAATCTAGCCGTTTGCTTTTGTGTTGTCTTATCTTCTGTGCTGTTGACCTAACCTATCTAATGTCTGAATAGTTACTTTCGGCGCAGCATGCGTACCAACCCCCATTGGTTGGTAGAAAAAGTGACTGACATTATCTTTTGAGATCTGCTTTTGCCATGCTTGACCAGTACCTTTATCTGATCCGCCCATGCTTTTTACTGTTCCCTGTCAGCTTTATCTTGCCCCCTGCAGCTGCCATATCTTTTGATATCTTTTGCTTTTGGATTTTTATGCTTTTTGATATCTTTTGCTTTTTGAGATCTTTTCCCCTTTTCTAGGATTGTGTTTCCTAGGGTTTTCCTATAAGTAATAATAATATTTTCATAACACATCACACACAAACACTTAATCTCTCCTATTCTCTTGCTCCTTGCTCTCTCTGCCGTCTTCCTCTCTGCCTCCGTCTTCCTCCCTGTTCTGCCCTGCTTTTCCGGTAATATATATATATTATATAATAATTTACTTATTAATTATGCTAACTTATTATCAAGACTTAAAACAGATCGTTAAAACAATAATCTTAATTATAGGTTAACTTTGCTTGTTTAAGAGTTGATTCTTGCATATCTTTCACCGCATCGTTTATCAAGTGAGTTATCTCGTATCTAATCCCTTTTTATTTTAAATGCTTTGGGATGTTCATGTGTTCATACAAAACTTGAGTCTTAAACTTGTTTATGAACTTTAGTCGCGCAGTATCCCATGTGTTGAGGACGTTTACTTGGCTGTTTATTTGTATGTGTGTATCATTAACCGCTTTGTTCGGCCTATTCCGCAGTTCCGTTGGTACCATTAGTTGAACACGGGAGACCTATCGTTTACGGTTTTCTTTGTTTACACTTGCACAGATGTTTTCTCGTTTTTATGCTCAATTGGGAGCATGGATTGAACTATGATCTATGAACTATCTTAGGCTTGATCACAATCTGATTACACCCTTGTTAAACTCTAGACATACACGTGTTGCGCGCAGATTTACTGTGATTATCTATGATTATCTATTAAACTTGATTTCTCACCAACACGCAAGTGTTTGACGTTTATTTTAACACATGTTCAGGTTTGCAGTAGCTGTTTTGGAGCTTGTGGACACGTAGGACGTTTTTACTTTTGGACCTAGAATTAAAATGTATCAAGACAAGTTAATGTTGTTCGAATGTTATAATTTATAATATATTAATTTATGTTTGATTTATGTTCTTCATTTTCCCCGCTGCGCGTGCGCGATAAAATGTGTATTAATAAATATTGACACCAATAGTGTCGCGAGTAATGAAGCAATATGTGGCGCCCCGATGTATAATCCGCCTTTGGTCGGGGTGTTACAGATTGGTATCAGAGCTCGTTGACTTTAGGATAGGTGGTTAGACGTAACGGCCTAGAATACCTAAGAGTCCCTTCTCGCGCATGAGAGAAATCTCATGTTTGCGCGCTTATTGTTAATTACTCGTTATTTATGAATATGCTCGCGCTTGCGCAGTATATGATTTTATTCCGCGATATTTCGATTTTTGTGAATTTCGATTTTTATTGATTTTACTTACATATTCGTTTGTTGGGGTTGAAAATCCGAAAAGTCATGGTGATACATGAATAGTTGATTTTCAATTTCCATTTACGATTATGTTCTGAGGTTGGAGACTTGAAAAGTCATGGTGATACATGAATTGTCAACCTCCAATGCTCATTTTCTTGTATGTTTTATATTGAGGATTGAAAAGTCATGGTGATACATGAATCGTCAATCTCCAATACTCGTTTGCCCGTATATTTTAAATTGGGAATTCGGAAAGTCATGGTGATACATGAATTGTCGATTCTTGATTCGAATTTGTTACCTCTATTAAGTCTGCATTTAGGATCATTTATTTTACTTTAACTTTTGATAGTATCTAACTCCGTGAAACCAAGCTTTATAAGATTAAAACTTTGCGCTAAAACCAAGATATTAACTAAAATTAAAACTTTTATAGAATGCCTCCGCTATCTCGCCGATTTCAGAGAAGAGAAGCCTCGCGCATGCGTAGACAGCAACGTTCCCAGGAAATGGCCGCCGCAATAGCCCAAGCTTTGAGCCAAAACAATACCAACACCACCAGTTATAACATTAAGTCCTTTAATGCGGGTAACCCTCCGAAGTTCACAGGTCTTGAAGGAGCCACCGTGATGCTCCAATGGCTTGAGAAGATTGAAAACACTTTCCTCCATACCCAATGCCCCTCAGAAAGACGAACCCTATATGCTTCCAGTGTCTTGGAATCCAGAGCGCTTACATGGTGGAATGGAGTAGCTCATGCGCGTGGCGCAGAGGCTGCTTCTAGCATGACATGGGAGGAATTCAAGGAAATTCTTACGCGAGAATTCTGCCCTCCCAACGAAGTTAAGCGCCTGGAGGAAGAATTCTGGAACTTGAAGCAATACAGCGGTGAAGCGCGCGAGTACGCGACGCGCTTCCACGAGCTAAGCTTACTGGTCCCTCACCTTGTTACCCCTTCCCGCCGAGCCATAGAGAAATTCCTTGGGGGTCTCCCCATGGAAATTCAAGATTCTGTATGGGCCAGAAACCCAGTTACCCTCTCTGACGCCGTCGAATTGGCCGCTGTGCTCAGCGACAACCATGTCAGAGCAGGAACCCTGTTCCTGCGGGGAACTGAGAAGACCAAACCCACCAAGACTGTCCCTGAACCAACAGAAACCAAACCAGAACCCTCAAACCATAACCAGAAACGTAGGCGCAGACAAGCCTATGCGCTTACCAACCCGCCCATTGTCCAGCAACCAATTTATCAACCAGTTTACGCGCCTAACCCACTGTCAACCTACCCAGCACCTCCTGTAGTCCACAACTATGCCTTAACCAATCCAGCACTTCCTGCCCCGCCAACTAAGAAACCTTACACAGGAAACCAACCCTTTTGCCCAACCTGTAGACTTCATCACCCACCTCAAGTCCCGTGTCGACAATGTAACCGATGTGGCCGCGTAGGTCACTCTGTTGAGTACTGTAGAACCCCTCCCTCCAATCCGATTGCGCCAACACCACCAGCCTACCCGCAGAACCCACAGCCAACTTACCAAAACCCACGACCCAGATCGTGCTTTAACTGCGGTGATCCAAGTCATTTCCGGAACGCGTGCCCAAGGCTACAAGTTCAGATTACTCAAGCGAATCCGGTGAACCAAATTTCGAACCAAGTGACGCGTGGCCGAGCTTTTAACATAACCGCGCACCAAGCGCAAGCGAATAACGACGTAGTTAATGGTACATTTTTGCTTAACGGATTTTATGCATCTATGCTTTTTGATACTGGCGCCGATAGAAGTTTTATCTCTCGCGCCTTTGAGCGGAAGCTTGCGCGACCGCGCGATAACTTAAAAGAAGATTTTTCAGTTGAATTGGCTAATGGCGAAACTGTTTTAATAAACTCGGTGATTAAAGATTGTACGCTTAACCTTAACGAAAACGATTTTCTAATCGACCTCATCCCTATGCCTCTTGGAAGCTTTGATGTTATCATTGGTATGGACTGGCTCTCGAAGAATCGCGCCGAAGTTATTTGCGCCAAGAAGTTGATTCGCATACCTCGAGAAAATGGTGATCTTCATATTTACGGCGAAAAACCCTCCAGTGGTCTTAAACTTATGTCTTGCGCCGAAGCCCAAAGACTCATGCGGAAGAAGTGTATTGCATTTCTAGCCCATGTGGTTAAACCCGATGAAGGAAAGAAGCTTCGCGATATCCCTGTTGTGCGTGATTTTCCTGAAGTTTTTCCTGATGATCTTCCTGGTATCCCTCCCGCTCGTGAAGTCGAGTTTCGTGTTGATCTTGTCCCTGGTGCTTCCCCCGTTGCTAAATCTCCTTACCGTCTTGCACCCGCTGAGATGCAAGAATTGGCCAGCCAACTTCAAGAGTTGACTGCTAAAGGATTCATTCGCCCTAGCTCTTCGCCCTGGGGTGCTCCGGTGTTGTTCGTTAAAAAGAAAGATGGATCGTTCCGCATGTGTATTGATTACCGCGAGTTGAACAAACTCACCATTAAAAACCGGTATCCCTTACCGCGTATTGACGACCTCTTTGATCAACTCCAAGGTGCCTCCTGTTTCTCGAAGATCGATCTCCGTTCTGGTTATCATCAGTTGCGTATCCGCGATGAAGATATTCCGAAGACTGCTTTTCGAACTCGTTATGGCCACTTTGAATTCTTGGTCATGTCCTTCGGTTTAACCAACGCACCCGTCGTTTTCATGGATCTTATGAATCGGGTGTGTAGGCCTTTCTTGGATAAATTCGTGATTGTGTTTATCGATGATGTTCTGGTGTATTCTAAGACCAAGGCCGAGCATGAGCAACATCTCCGATTGGTATTGCAAAAGCTTAGAGCCGAGCAACTCTATGCTAAGCTTTCCAAGTGTGAATTTTGGTCGGATGAAGTACAGTTTCTTGGTCATGTTGTAAACAAGATGGGTATTCATGTCGACCCATCCAAGATTGAAGCAATCAAGAACTGGATTACGCCATCCTCTCCTTCTGAGATCCGTTCCTTTCTGGGCTTAGCTGGTTATTACCGGCGCTTCATTTCGAACTTCTCGAAGATCGCTTTGCCTTTAACAGCTCTGACGCACAAAGGTAAACCGTATATTTGGGGCTCGAAGCAAGAAGAAGCCTTTCTGACGCTCAAGCGTTTGTTGTGTGAAGCTCCTGTTCTTGCGCTACCTGAGGGTAATGAGGATTTTGTCGTGTATTGCGATGCATCCAACCAAGGTCTCGGTTGTGTTCTTATGCAACGAGGCAAGGTTATCGCTTACGCATCAAGGCAACTCAAGGTTCATGAAAAGAATTATACAACTCACGACCTCGAGCTTGGTGCAGTTGTTTTTGCCTTGAAGATCTGGAGACACTACCTTTATGGTACTAAGTGTATCCTCTACACTGACCATAAAAGCCTTCAGCATATCTTTGATCAAAAGGAACTTAACATGAGGCAACGCCGATGGAACGAACTCATCAGCGATTACGATTGTGAGATCCGGTATCATCCTGGTAAGGCTAATGTGGTAGCCGATGCGCTCAGCCGAAAACCCTGCCAGCTTAACTGTATCTTGCCGCGCACCCAGCTTCACTTCGCGCCGATTCAAAGCAACCTTGAATCGCGTATTCGTGACGCGCAGCGCGCATCCATCAGTAATGGTAACCTTCGCGCCGAGTTAGCGTGTGGCGCGGAAGCACTTTTTGTCCCTAATCTGAGTGGAATTCTCTGCTATCTTAATCGCATCTGGATTCCCTTTGATGAGAATCTTCGCGCTGATATCCTGAGTGAAGCGCACAAATCTCGATATTCTATTCATCCTGGCGCTGATAAGATGTACAAGGATTTGCGCATAACTTATTGGTGGCCTGGCATGAAAAAGGATATTGCTGTGTTCGTAGCTAAGTGCCTGACTTGTTCTAAAGTTAAAGCTGAACACCAACGCCCATCTGGTTTGCTCGAACAACCAGAAATTCCTACGTGGAAATGGGAAGGTATAGCGATGGACTTTATTACCAAGTTACCTTTGACAGCAAGCAAACATGATAGCATTTGGGTAATAGTGGATCGATTGACTAAGTCTGCTCACTTCCTGCCCATTCGTGAAAACTACCGTGTTGAGCAACTCGCGCAGCTTTATGTCAAGGAAATCGTCTGCCGCCATGGTACTCCTTTGAGCATCATATCCGATCGCGATGGCCGTTTTATATCTCGCTTTTGGAAATCTCTCCAATCTGCGCTAGGAACTCGCTTGGACATGAGTACGGCATATCATCCTCAGACTGACGGTCAGTCTGAGCGAACTATTCAAACTCTTGAGGATATGCTCCGATCTTGTGTTCTTGATTTTGGAGGTAATTGGGATTCACACCTGCCTTTGATCGAGTTTTCTTATAACAACAGCTATCATTCCAGTATCGGTATGGCCCCATTTGAAGCACTTTACGGTCGTAAATGCCGCTCCCCGATTTGTTGGAGCGAAGTGGGTGAAACTCAAATCACAGGACCCGAACTTGTTCAAGAGACAACCGATAAAATCGCCAAGATCCGTGATCATCTGCTGACTGCCAGAAGCCGACAGAAGAGTTACGCATATCGTAGGCGAAAGCCTCTCGAATTTCAAGTTGGTGATCTTGTTCTCCTCAAAGTGTCGCCTTGGAAAGGTGTTGTCCGCTTTGGGAAGAAGGGTAAGCTTGCTCCTCGTTATGTTGGTCCATTCAAGATTCTCGCGCGTGTGGGAAAAGTTGCCTACAGACTTGACCTGCCGCTCGCGCTCAGTAATGTGCATCCAACGTTCCATGTTTCCAATCTCAAGAAGTGTTTAGCTGACGAGAACCTTCACATTCCACTTGATGAAGTTCAAGTTGATGAAACTATGCATTTCGTTGAGAAGCCTGTTGAGATTATGGATCGCGAGGTTAAGCAAACCAAGCGCAGTCGTATCCCTATCGTGAAAGTTCGCTGGGAGTCCAAGCGCGGAGCCGAGTTTACATGGGAAAGGGAAGATCAAATGAAGATCAAGTACCCGCACCTGTTCTCTGCGCAACCTACTTCGAGATAAATTTCGGGACGAAATTTCTTAAAGTAGGGGAGACTGTAACATCTGCCCCGATCCGACCCGACCCAGGTACCCGTTTCTCTGACCCGATCTCTCTTTTATTATTTAAATATTTATACTTATATTTTACTTTTAATAATACTATATATTTTCCTTCCCGCCTCTCTCTCTCTCTTTCTTTCCGCCGTCCCGTCCCTCTTCCTTCTCTCTTTCCGCCTTCTTTTCCCTCTTGTCGCCGTCCCGCCCTTAAGCCTTGTTTCCCTCAACTCTTTGCTTGTCCTTTGGTTCTTCCCGCCTAAGGATGTCTGCAGCTCCACGCGCCAGACTCCTTACATGGAAGCCTGCGTGAAGACATCTTGTTCCTGCGATGCGTGAAGAGAACTCTTCTCGCAGCGCGCTAAGAATGCATGTTCTTCCCGCAATGCGCTAAGAATGTATGTTCTTCCCGCGATGCGCTTAGAATTCTAGTTCACGCAGCACGCAAAGGATGTGATTCTTCCCGCAGTGCGCTAAGGATTGTTGTGCCAGCCTTCGCGCTCGCGCACTCAGCCTTCCCGCGCTTAACCCTTGTATCTTCTGTTTAAATCTAGCCGTTTGCTTTTGTGTTGTCTTATCTTCTGTGCTGTTGACCTAACCTATCTAATGTCTGAATAGTTACTTTCGGCGCAGCATGCGTACCAACCCCCATTGGTTGGTAGAAAAAGTGACTGACATTATCTTTTGAGATCTGCTTTTGCCATGCTTGACCAGTACCTTTATCTGATCCGCCCATGCTTTTTACTGTTCCCTGTCAGCTTTATCTTGCCCCCTGCAGCTGCCATATCTTTTGATATCTTTTGCTTTTGGATTTTTATGCTTTTTGATATCTTTTGCTTTTTGAGATCTTTTCCCCTTTTCTAGGATTGTGTTTCCTAGGGTTTTCCTATAAGTAATAATAATATTTTCATAACACATCACACACAAACACTTAATCTCTCCTATTCTCTTGCTCCTTGCTCTCTCTGCCGTCTTCCTCTCTGCCTCCGTCTTCCTCCCTGTTCTGCCCTGCTTTTCCGGTAATATATATATATTATATAATAATTTACTTATTAATTATGCTAACTTATTATCAAGACTTAAAACAGATCGTTAAAACAATAATCTTAATTATAGGTTAACTTTGCTTGTTTAAGAGTTGATTCTTGCATATCTTTCACCGCATCGTTTATCAAGTGAGTTATCTCGTATCTAATCCCTTTTTATTTTAAATGATTTGGGATGTTCATGTGTTCATACAAAACTTGAGTCTTAAACTTGTTTATGAACTTTAGTCGCGCAGTATCCCATGTGTTGAGGACGTTTACTTGGCTGTTTATTTGTATGTGTGTATCATTAACCGCTTTGTTCGGCCTATTCCGCAGTTCCGTTGGTACCATTAGTTGAACACGGGAGACCTATCGTTTACGGTTTTCTTTGTTTACACTTGCACAGATGTTTTCTCGTTTTTATGCTCAATTGGGAGCATGGATTGAACTATGATCTATGAACTATCTTAGGCTTGATCACAATCTGATTACACCCTTGTTAAACTCTAGACATACACGTGTTGCGCGCAGATTTACTGTGATTATCTATGATTATCTATTAAACTTGATTTCTCACCAACACGCAAGTGTTTGACGTTTATTTTAACACATGTTCAGGTTTGCAGTAGCTGTTTTGGAGCTTGTGGACACGTAGGACGTTTTTACTTTTGGACCTAGAATTAAAATGTATCAAGACAAGTTAATGTTGTTCGAATGTTATAATTTATAATATATTAATTTATGTTTGATTTATGTTCTTCATTTTCCCCGCTGCGCGTGCGCGATAAAATGTGTATTAATAAATATTGACACCAATAGTGTCGCGAGTAATGAAGCAATATGTGGCGCCCCGATGTATAATCCGCCTTTGGTCGGGGTGTTACAATAGTACTTGTTCATAAAAACATCAACACCAAATAAAAAAGTGGGCTCGGGTCTTGTCTTTAATATCATTCATCGCCCACTTAAGCTGCATCTTCTACCGCAACATCACCTTCCCCCTTGCCAGCTTCAACCACCTCTTTAACGCCACTGGTCCCAGCCTCAGTGTTCTCAACCATCTCCTCGTCATCCTCACCACCAAGGTCGTCAAGAGCAGCCTTCCATTTCTCCACATCCCAAGCCGACTTGTCAAAAGCGGGATCACCAGCCTCCATCGCCATCTTGATCCGTGCTTGGAAGATCGACCTGGCAGCCCACACCTTGGCTTCGTATGTTGCCTACTCCACTGCCTCTTGACGCTGGGCTTCAGCTAAGGATAGCTGATCCTCCAACTGCTTTTTCTCCTTAAAGAGCTGGGTCATAGCCTTGTCCTTAACAACCGCAGCCTTCCCTAAACCTGCCATCTTCTCGCTCATCTGAAGAATAGTCTTCTCATAATAATCCCTCATTGCGACCACAGCCTATCAACAATTTTCATATCAAGATTGGGACGATACTGGATCCTAGATTATTAAAGATAGAAATACGATGCACTTACAGAGCAGACAATGTCACAGTGAGTCTCGGGATCAGAGGACCTCTTTCTCTTGGAGGCTGCAGATTTGGCCCTGGTAGTGGCGGTCTTGGGCTCGGAGCTGGTACCAGCCTTTGAAGCCTCCTTCTTGACAGCAGGAGAGGTAACCATGCAATCGATGTCGTCAAGAGACAACTTGAGTGCAGACTTTCCAGATTTCTTGGTGCCTGTGGAAGAAAAATCGACAGATAAGTATTCTATTTTATTTTAATTACTTTAAAATTATTAACTTACTTGACATGCTTGAACTTGAGGGGATATCGCAAAAGCCTTCAACAAAACGAGCTTGAAAGGTTCTAACCGCGGTATCCAGATCCAGGAACCGTTTTGCTTTTCTTCTGCTCCAGGTAATTTGCTCAGCGAAGCGAAGTTCTCAACTACAGAAAACACAAACAGTGTAAGGATAGAGATTGAAGAATTAGGATCCTACTACTCCTTAAGGATCCGGGATCCTACCCTTTGTAACCCACCTTGAAGGAAGATCAGTCCCCACTGGTATCGAGTCGCGTTTAACAAAGAAAAATTGATTCTTCCACACAGAATCATTTAGCGTGGCTTTGGAGATTGGATGGGGCTGTCGGGGCTTGGATTTGAAGATAAAACGGGCAGAACCGAAGGTAGTGAGGGTATACAGATACGACAACTCCGGAAGGCCAAAATCGATTTTTTCCTCCTTGATGATTCTTTCGATGGTAATGAGGACTCTCCAGATCATCGGCATGGCTTGAATATAAGATATGCCGGTAGAATCGAAAAAACTTTGGGTAAAAGGCGGAAAGGGGTATTTGTAGCCGATAAGAAAGGGAGTTTCCGGAAAGCAGACCCAGACTTTGGAATAGGTGTCACACCTAATGCTGGATTCGTAGGGTCGAAGCAGGGCGTCTGGAGGAAACGATGTGTGAAAACTATCGACCTCGGGATCCGTGAGCTTACAGATTTCAGAAGATGGGTTGGAAAGCAAACCTTGTGGTTCCATTTCGACCAGTTCGGAACCACCGGATGAGTGCTCGGAAGGCTTAGAAGGGGTCGGAGAAGAAGAAGAAGCGGAAGACATGATTAAAGAAAATAAGAAACAAGGGTTAGAAGAATACCTGATTCGTCAGATGAAGGTGTTTATAATCAAAGATATAGGGCGGCATATATAGACAGTTATAATTAACCTTGAGGGCTAAATGGTAAATTTTCTGGCAAAACCGTCCCATCGTGCAGGTTACACAGTGATTTTGAATTTCAAAATGACAGCTGTGCTCCACTGTCACCCGCCATTTTGGGGAAAACTGTTAGGCCATGATTTTTATACTGAGGATCCTTTATCCTAGACTGTCTTATAGATAGTTTATCCTTGAAATATACTTCGGGATATAAAGGATCGACGATCCTCGGTATTATTTATTTACTAACGATTGCATTTAGTATGGTGATGTGTTAGACAGGTGTATCAACTTGAAGACACATTTGCATCGATTATCCTCGTGGAACATCCTATAGCTAGAATATGGATATAGGATCCTAATTCAACAAAGCTGATTATGGACGAACTCTCTAGAAGATCGAAGTTTAAATATCACCAACGGCTGAATGACTAGTTCTTCCATTTTCCTCGCTATTGAACGAGTATTCGCACGTGGTCAAAGTCATGGAGCGGCTAGTGGAAGACTTCCGTCTAATTAGGAGATATTGTTATTATTATGTTATTATTTAAACGAGTAATGATCGACAAGATAAGAGACACTTGTATTCACACACACGAGAGCATATTCAATAATTCTCTCTACGCACTAGCTTACATTGTAACCTCAATCATATACTCCAAAAGCATTTGTAACCACTTTTCGATTATTAATAAACTCGACGGTTATAGTTTTTACCGTCCGGGGGTTTTTTGTGCCGGAGGCCACGATAATCATATACTCACCGACCAAAGGTTACCTTGCTGATCATTGACTAAAGTAATCCGACCAAAGATTATTTTATTAATCCTTGACCGGAGTTATTTTACCAACGATTACCTTGATAAGTTTTGACCGAAGTAAGACTATCGTGATTAAGGGCTTTTTCCCTCGTGATCAAATCATTGTGTTCACCAATATTAAGCTTATACACTTGTCATTATCGAGCTAGCACCTTACCTCACATAACAGATTTGGATACTTGATCCTTAGTAGATTTTTGTCCAAAACAATAGTGTATTTTATATAATATCGAGTAGGTTGAAAAATTAATTTTCAACTATATTTATTACGAATTAAAAAGAATGACCGAGATTTTGTTAATAGTGACATATGTAAAACAAAATTATTGTTCATAATAATAAATAAAATCTAATTACCACAAACTTTGATGATAATTTGAACGAAAAACTTAAATGAAATTACATTTATTAATGAATTTGGTCCAATTTTAGCTAATTAGATGTGAACATTAAAAAAAGATAACAATCTATATTTATTGATGAATTTGTTCCTATTTTAAGTGATTGTTAGTTACAAATTATATGTAACTCTCAAAATAAAAAGTAGTTAAAATCTAAAATTAGAAACCGGTATATTGACTTAAATGAATACATTAAGTATTTTAATTATTAGGAATAGAATTTATTTTTGATTTATTTAATTGGTAAGAAAAATATAGAAGTGAAAGATAATTTTGGAAGGAAAGACAATCGTCCAATAGGCAAGGGGCATGTGGCACCAAACTAATTTGTTTTAATAGTATAGTAGGATTGTATCTATACATTTGTCATGTAAATTTATAAATTATAAATATATGTTTTAAATCTGTAAATTTATTCTCTCGGTTAATTTAGTAAACTATATATTTTTTCGGTTATTTAGTTAATATGTATCAATCACTTTCATATATAACAAAGTTTATCATATTTAATTTCTTGATTTTTTATGAAGGATTGTTTCGGGTTTTGTGAAACTTAAATTTGATTTATACAGTAAAAGTTGATAAATAGATTGTTTGATACAAGTTAAATACATTTGTGTCAACATTTGTTACGAGTCAAAATGAAAACTCTGAGTATTTTTAAAAGTTTGATAATACATATAGATTTATCGTCAGATTTGTTACGGGTTAAAAGTGTTGACTTAAAAATGTCAATCGGATGAAAGTTAGAATTTTAAACATGATTCGGGTTTCAAATTTATTTTCATTTACAGTTTTGGAAATAATCAAAGGGTTCGGGATTTGGCAAATTGACTATTTTTTCTCTCGACTATTATAATTAAAGAAAGGATTGTGAGTACTCCCGACATGTCACTCCTATGCATATCAATGTTTCTAACTTTTATCAAATTTGAAACATTTGTGTCAGCATTAACTTTTCCTTCAATGGTGATCAAAACGTTGTATGAGAAACATGTCATGTAAAACTATGCTCAAATGAAACAAATTATTCATAAAATTGAATGAGTTAACATGTTATTTTTTATGTTGTCATTATGACAAATTCGAGAAACCTCCTTAAACTTATTAAGATCTTTTTCATGGTGTAACTCAGAAAAACATAATTATTGAAGAACATCCGTCATTATAATTTAATGTTCTCCTTTCCTTATATGAGTTGTAAATTGATAAATATATCAGTAAAGGTCATCTCCTTTGGTATTGAAGCCAGTGGTTAGAATTACTATTGTATGAGAAGTCTTATTCCTGAATTCTTTCAATTATACATAAATGATACTGATAATGAAAGTTTCAATAAAGTGAACATTCTTAGATACATTTCTTCACATGCATTTATTAAGTTTATTTAAAAAAATCATTTTGTGGTATAAAATCATTTATGTACACATAGTATAGATATAAGCATAGATTTAACACATTTTTTATATATGTTATATAATTCTTTGCTTTAATTGTAATTTTATAATCTGTATAATCCCGTGTATTATACAGTACGATACTCAAATTAAAGAGAATAAAATGCTCGTTTTTATGGCGTACTCAAATTAAAAAGAATAAAATGATCGTTTTTATGATGTAATTAAAAAATGGTATAATATGAAAAAAGCTGTGGGGGTTTAAAAATTTATGAGGGAGAAATTGGTTTAAGAATGACAAGAAAATAAATATACGAGAACAAGAATGTAAGTTGTTTTAAAATAACCAAAATTTGAGTAGAAACGAGAATCCATGATTGTAGGGCTCGTAGCTGTTGTAAATCATATCCTATTTGTAAACCAAGTTCATAACTTTTAATTAATTAGACCATATTGACGTGTTAAAATAACTCACCAAGCTCGCATTTTAACTTAACTGATTTAGGCCTGGTTAAGCAAATAATCCACAACTGAGAAGAACTAATCATCCTTGAGACGTGAGCGATGATTGAAATTAACTGGAAGACGACATTGACCAGAAACGACTTGGAACCTTTGGTGGCGTTGTATTAGTTTATCGCTCCAATTACTTTGCTTTTGTTTATAGTCATCACAATTATTATCGATATTCGAGAAAAAAAAACATAAGACCCTTTTTCAGTACTCATTCAGTGTATTTGAAATCTCAAAGACGGCCTTGAATTTTATTGTCTGAAACCCAAGTTTTACATCAATCTAAGCTTGTCGGCTTGTACCAAATAAATCTATAAATTTTGCATTTACGTAAAAAATTATTATTATAGAATGTTCATTGATACCATGATCGAATGTTCGTTGCCTTCCTACAAAGACACAATCTTTTATTCGAAGACAAAGATCTCAATAATAAATATATACTAAACATAAGTCTATCACTAACAAATTATAAAAAAGTCTATTCTCATACAACGACACAACTCGAGTTTTTCCCTAGTCAAGCTCAGGCTCAAGATTTCAGCTTGTTAAGCAAAACCGAGCCGAGTTCGTTTATAATAAAAACAAATAAAGTTAAGCATACACAAAGACGCACGTCATATTATCTCCTTATCAAAATTGCGTCGGTGTCTGCCACCTTTACGTTCACCACCACCGTTTTTGGAATGAACGTCTTTAATTAACACCACCCACAATAATAATAATATTATTATTATTATTATTATTATTATTATTATTATTATTAATATTAATAGTATTAATCCCCATTACATAATAATAATAATAATAATAATAATAATAATAATAATAATAATAATCTGTATGCATAATCTCAAACCCATTCAATTCTTTCAATCGTTTCATTATTATTACATCGATTGTTTCTAATCATCGCCGACATGGGTTTGAATCCGATCGGCGGCACGTCGGATAAAACCCGGTGGCGCGTGCACGACAATGGTGGCGGTTCATCGACAGTGCACTATCTGTTCCTAACGTTTTTGTTGTGTAGTTCAGTTGGGGTTTTTTATATATTTTATTTGTTCAGCAACCCTAATTTGAATTACACGAATTCGATCGGTTGTCAAGAGGATAACGAGGGTTCCTGGGAGATTGGTGTTTATTATGGTGACTCGCCGTTTAATCTTAAACCCATTGAAGCTGTAAGTTTTTTTTTAATCAATTTGTGTGTGTGTGATTAATTTTATGCATTTTTGATTTGTGGGTTTTTTGATGTATCAAGTTAGTGTTACACTGTGACAATTTGGGTTCTTTTTGGTGGATTTTGGTGGTACATGAAGTGGTATATAATTGTATATTTGATCCTGTAATTAGTTTTAAAAAAGATTGGATTTTTTTGTTACTTTTTTTGTGGGGTTTGCTGGTTTAAGGCTGTCCATAGTGGGGCGACAAATGCCCACTTTTGGGGCGATTTTTTGGGGTGAACACCGCCCCAGGCGATAAATGGGGCGATTGGGGGGTGTTTTTTGTCGCCGTTGATTGTTTTAAGAATATTATTGTTATATTTTATTGTGTGGCATATATATATGCATATATATATATTGGGCTACAACACCGGTTCACCACTACAAAACTAAAAAAAAAACTCACTCTTTGCTGACTGGGCGCCACATGGCACAAAACGCTCCATTTTGTAGCCCCTTCACTATACATAGCCTAGCTTATTATAAGTTTTTGCAATTAATTTGCGTGTTTTGTTATGCATTTTCTTTTATTTGGGGATTTACTTTGATTACAGTTGTTTTAGTGTTAATATTCTATAATTTGTTTATGTTACACAGTGATACATTGGGTTCTTTTTGGTGATTTTTGTGATATATGAAGTGGTATATATATATATATATGGTCCTGTAATTAGTATTATAAAGATTGGATATTTTTATTTATTATTATTTTTTTGGTGGGGTTTTGATGGGTGTAATTAATCAAAGAAATTGGGTTCTTTTTGGTGGATTTTGTGATATATGAAGTGGGGTGACACTGTTTTTGGAATTCTATTTATGAATTCTGTAATTAGTTTTTATAAAGATTGGATTTTTTGTGGGGTTTTGATGTTTGAAGTGGATGAAACATTACTTTTGTGAGTTGAGATCAAAGAAATTTTTGTTTATTTAATACTGGATTTTGTGATATATGCAATGGGTCTCACTGTGTCACTTTTCTTCGATTTTTATATGTGAATCCTATAACTAGAGATGATCAACAAAACCAGTTCCTGGAACCGAACCGGTGGACCCGAACCGGTTCCTACCCGTTTTTTGTAGGAACCGGACCCTATCTGATTCAACCCGATGATCCGTGACCGGTTCTTGCATTTCTGAGTGGGGGCGGGTAGGAACCGGAACCGAACCGGAACCGGTTATGGAACCGGAACCGGTTCCTAACCGTTTTTTTGGCCGTTTTTTGACCGTTGGGGTCAAAAATAGCCGTTTTTTGACCGGTTACGGTACAGGAACCGGGTTAGGAACCGGTAAGAACCGGTTAGATAGGTTAGGGGTCCGAGGGTGGGAGAACCGGTTCGGTTCCCTAACCGGTTCGAGCCTGGAACCGGTTTAAAAGGTGATTTTGAATATAGGAACCGGTTAGGAACCGGTTCCGGTTCCTAGTCCCAAACCGTTTTGAACATCTCTACCTATAACTAAATTAAAAAAAAAAGATTGGATTTTTGGTGTGGGTTTGATGTTTGAAAAAGGTATAACATGCTTATTGTAAGTTGGGAAGCAAATTAGTAATAAAAAAATGGGTTCTTTTTTGCTGGATTTTGTGATATATGAAGTGGGTGACACTGCTTATGGAATCTATATTTGAATCATGTAATTATTTTAAAAAAGATTGGATTTTTGTGGGGTTTTGATGTTTGAAGATGGTATAACATGCTTTTTGTGAGTTGGGAATTAAAAAAATTATTTTTTTTTGCTGAATTTTATGATGCATGAAGTGGGTGTCACTGCTCTTGAATATTATATTGAATCATTTAATAAATTTCAAAAAAGGTTTGATTTTTTGTGGGATTCTGAACTTTTGATGATTGAAGAGGATATAACATGATTTTTGTGAGTTGGAAGTCAAATTAATTAAATAAATTGGGTTCTTTTTGCTGGATTTTGTGACATATAAAGTGGATGTTACTGTTCTTGATTGTTTATATGTGATTGATATACTTAATCTTAAAAATATTTTTTTTGTATGAAGTGTGTCTTGATTTGTATGTTGCAGATGAATATATGGGATGATAAAAGTGCAGCATGGCCTATAGCAAATCCAATTATGACTTGTGCTTCAATTACTGACTTTGGGTTCCCAAGTAATTTTGTTGCCGATCCGTTTCTTTATGCTCAGGTATCGTCTTTATCATTCTTTTATATGAATTTTGACTACTAAAGTATTTTGATGCGTGTCTAATCCGATTATCACGACTTGAAGTTGTCAATACTATGTTTGAGTGGTAGTATTAATCGTCTGAAGTAATCGGATTTGAAGCATGTGCGAAGTAGTAATAAAATTGATAATTGAGCTAAATGTGAAACTATTTGGCTATCATTAGATTCGGTGGTGTTCGGATTTATTTGTTTTGGTAATAGAGATTTTAATGTTGTCATAAACAGGAATTTGATTATAGTGTATGATTCTTTAGGATTTAATGTTTAAACAACAAATAGTTGGTTTTCTAGTTATTACAACTTGAAACCGCGTTTAAACATTATCTTTCATAACGCCTTTAATTACAACTTCCAAAACACACATCCAAACACCTCTTAAGCCTAAATTTGTCTGTTTCATGGCTTTTTTATGTACCGATACTTATGTTTAGCATTTAATTATGATTCAGGATGATATTCTTTACATGTTCTTTAAAACCAAGAATCCAGTAACAATGCAAGGAGATATCGCGGTTGCAAGAAGCACGGATAATGGAGCAAGTTGGGAACAAATGGGCGTGGCCTTGGATAAAGATTACGATCTTTCACATCCATACGTATTCGATTACAATCATCAAGTAAGATCCTTTATTTAGTTAGTAGTTTAGTACATGGTCTAAGGGTCATATATGGAACATTAGCATACTCACCATAACACATTAAAACAATAAATTAATAGCCAATACATTTCTAACATTTTCATGTTATTAAACAATTTTTTTGCAGATATACATGATACCCGATACGAGTGAAAAAGGAGGCGTTCGGCTTTACCGGGCACTTAATTTTCCGTTACAGTGGAAACTTGAAAAGATCATCTTGGACCGACCGCTCGTTGATGCAGTTATCATACAACATGAAGAAATGTATTGGCTTTTCGGCTCTTATGTAACAGACAACAACCTTGAAATCTGGTATAGTAACGAGCCATTCGGTCCATGGACCCCACACAAGAAAAACCCCGTTTCCGGACCACGAAATGGGGGCCGACCCTTTTTCTACAACGGGAATCTTTACAGGTTAGCTTATGATGAGCGCGTTCGTGTTTTCAAAATCGAAGTTCTTACAATAAACAGTTACAAAGAAGTAGAAGTTGAGTTGGGAATTGAGAACCCGACAAAAGGTAAAAACGCATGGAACGGGGCCCGTTCGCATCACCTTGATGTTCACAGGTTAAGAACCGGGCAGTGGGTTGCGGTTGCAGACGGGGACAGGACCTTGTTTGGTGACGTGACTAGGAGACGCGTGGTCGGGTGCGGTTTAATTGTAACCGCGTGTTTGATGATTTACTTTATTTGTTGGCTACTTGGGCTTGTCAAATGCTTGGTTCCGGTCAACCGCGGTTTGAAGAAGAGACACAATGTGGGTTTAGTATGCGAGAGATTAAGTTTGAGGTTACGGGTGAATATGAATATAAATCCGAATACTTTCAGTGGCAAGCTTGCTTTCTTCTTTCTTATAATATTATCCATCACGATAATGTGTGTCGGGTTTGGGTACGTCTATGGAGGAAACGGGGCCGAAAAACCGTATTCGGTTAACACTCGGTTTTCTCAGTTCACTTTATTAGCGATGACATACGATGCGCGAATGTGGAACCTGCAAATGTACGTAAAACATTACTCTCGGTGTGCCTCGGTTCGTGAAATCGTGGTGGTCTGGAACAAGGGGAAGCAACCGGGCCCAAACGATTTTGACTCCATGGTCCCGGTTAGGATCCGGGTGGAGGATCAAAACTCGTTAAACAACCGGTTCAAGCCCGACCCGTTAATCAAAACCAAAGAGGTTCTCGAGCTAGACGATGACATCATGATGAACTGCGACGATCTTGAACGCGGATTCAAAATTTGGCGGGAAAACCCTGAACGGATAGTCGGGTTTTACCCGCGCCTGGTGACCGGACCGTCATTGAAGTATCGGCCCGAGAAACACGCTCGGAAACATAACGGTATAATATGATATTGACCGGGGCGGCGTTTGTTGACCATGACGTGGCGTTTGGGAGGTATTGGGGGAAAGAGGCGGAGGTGGGACGGGGTATGGTGGATGAGGCTTTTAATTGTGAGGATGTTTTGATGAACTTTTTGTATGCGAATGTGAAGGTGGCGGGGCCCGCGGTGGAGTATGTGAAACCGGCTTGGGCGGTTGACACGTCGAAGTTTTCGAACGTAGCGATTAGCGGGAACACGCAGGCGCATTATCGGGTGAGAAGTAAGTGTTTGGAGGAGTTTACAAGGTTGTATGGTGGAGTAAGTGATAGGAAGGTTGAGTTTAGGAGAAGGGATGATGGGTGGGATTTGTAGAGGTTTTGGTATAGAAGTTTTATTATTATTTGGGATATAAAATAAGTCATGAATTATTGTGTTTATACAAATGAATAAAGTTGCCTATTATTTTTAGTTTGATTACTTGCGGATCAATGGCAGATCGTGTCGTTGGTGATTGATTTGACGATTACTTGCGGATCGTGTCGTTGGTGATTGTTATTGCGATGTATGAGCTTGGTAATTCGTGAGCGACTAGTAAGGTAAGATCTTGGATGGGAATTTTTAAGCTTTTTTTTTATCGTTGTAGGTTGAAAATGGTCATGACGTTGTCGCTAAAGCCCTTTTGCGGTGTATTTATTCTCTGTGGTTGCTAAAATAGGTTAAAAGTTGTCCATGTCAAATGCTATTTATTTTGTGCTAAAAGATGTACACAAGTTGTCTATTGAACGTGTAGATGTAGCTAAATAACAATGTGTAAAACCAAGTATCGTTGTACCGTGACAAATTGTTTCACTTATTTATTATTTCATAGTCAATTAAACATAATCTCAAGACCATAACAAAAAAATTAAAAAAAGAGTCGCACTAGCGGCATAAAATGTCATAGTTTCGCATTGATGAATTGTGAACGTGAATAACTAAAAAATCTATTGTGGTTCAACATTAGCCAATAAAGTGGGACTACTGATATGGTTAAAGTTAAACTCTTTTAAGTTCAAACACGACATAATATATTTTTCCCGTCATCATTTGCTACGTCCTTGAAAGCAGGGATGAAATTTTTTTTCCGAATACCCGTACCCATATCGATTTAACATATTCGGTACCCATATTGATATCAAAATTTTAAGATTTCGGTATTCGATACTTACAGTACAGCTTTATTTCAGCATTTGGTGGCTGTTTGGAATATGCAGTGATTTCATTGGGAAGTCTAAATATTTAATGGCTGAAATATATATATCTCTGAAGAAACGTGGATCGGCTCACTGGTAGACGATCAACTTTCTTCGGGTATGAGTATGCTATTTCACCGATGGTTCTCCGGAGTATGAATTCTTCCACCTACAAAACGAGCAGCACCGTGAACTTACCCCTCAGAAAGGGACAGAGGGGTCCTCTTTGGGGTAACCCTCCGGTGTGAGAATAAGAGATTGTAGGAGAAGATAATAATAATCTGAGAGTGGGTAAGGAATTGGAATGTATTTTCTTGCTTACCTCCACTTGTGGAGGTGGTGTGGTATTTATAGTGTTAGGGTTTCCAATGATTGGGCTCAGATCCCATTAGGGCCTTTTTGGCCTCCTCCTATTGCTTTGCGCCACGTGTCCTTAGGACACCTGGTGCTTTTTCATTGATTATTCTCTGACCCAGGTATTTCACCTGACCCATGTGCAATCACGTGGTAGCACATGGGTTTTGCTGAGTTGTCCACCTTTCATTGGCAGCTGTCAACATCAGCATATTCTTATTCCTTAAAGGATACCTTCTGGAAGGTTGTCTGACGAGCACAATCAAGGTTGTCCTTATCCTGATTTGGATAAGGACGAGGTTGATTATGTGCATGTGTGATATGCGCCTATCCTGAGGATGCGCGAGGTCTTCTCTTTATTCTCACGCGCAGATGTTTCATGCGCAGATGTTTCATGCGCAAGCATATGTAATATGCGCCACGCGCAGATGCGCCACGCGCAGATGTGATATGCGTGAGCATATATGATGCGTGAGCATGTGATATGCGCCACGTGCAGATGCGCCACGCGCAGATGTGATATGCGTGAGCATGTGATACGCGTGAGCATATGTGATGCGTGAGCATATGTGATATGCGTGAGCATATGTGATATGCGCCATGCGCATAGGTTTTGGCTTTGTGCCTTCATGATATCTTGATTTCAAGCCTCTTGTCTATATCTTGTGGGTTGACCCGCCCCGCTCGATGTTAAGGCGGGTACATCCCTCTTCAAGCCCCCCCAGTCTAATGTGTGTCTTGTCTCGCGCGAGCGAGGTAAGATAGATATTAGACTTAATAGTTTTCTCTTTTAATAGGGTTTGTCTTTTCCTTTTTTATTTCTCATCGTTGCGCGAAATTCTATCCTTTTGGTTGAAATGAATCGTCCATGTACGTGGTTGGTTGGTGCTGACATGCGTCAGAGATGGAGACATGTGTCAGACTTTTCGTGTGCTCGAGGTGCTACAGTTGCCTTTCCTGTCCCCTCACACAGTGTCAGGAACACGTGTCGCGCTCGTGTTGGCCTGCACCTGCGAGTGGGGGCGCGTGAACTCTGATCAGTACCTGTTTCGTTCCCTTTTATGTCCCCTCACACAGTGTCAGGAACACGTGTCGCGCTCGCGTTGGCCTGCACCTGCGAGTGGGGGCGCGTGAACTCTGATCAGTACCTGTTTCTCTCTCTCCTGGGCCTATAAAAGCAAGCCTTTTGAGTTGTTATTCTTCATCTTCATTGTTATTTCAAAGCTTTTTCTTTCCTTCCATTTTTATTCCGATTAAGAGCCTGTCTTTTGCTTCCAGATTTCCGTTCTTGAAGTAACCTCTGTTTGATTCACAGTTGTATGTCTGATAACCCAGACGCCACAATCTCCCCCAGCAAACGCCGTGTAAAATCATTAGTCATGTCCACTTTGAAGAAGACCGGCAAGGGAAAACGGGCTGCCGAGGCCTCGTCGGAGGAGGTGGGGAAGGGCAAGACGGTGAAGAGGTGGGATGAGATTCCCTGCAAATTGAGACAGTCTGATTTCGACAGTCTCATCGCCTCTCAGGGTTTTCTCCCTGAGTACGGCTGTCTGCTCCCGGCGGCCGGGCAAACGGCGGCAGATCCGCCCACCGGCTATATCTCCTTATACTGCCATTTTTTTACTCACTGTAACCTTCGTCTCCCGATGACAAGGTTTATGGGTGCGCTGCTTCAATTTCATGGGATTCACATATCCCAAGTCCATCCTTTTGGGCTTGTGCGCATGACTCATTTTGAGTTCATGTGCAAAGCTCAGCGCGAGGAGCCCACCCCTCGGCGCTTTCAATATTTTTATAAGCCAAAAATCCAAGATTCTTGGTTCTCATTCATTCCTCGCAATCAGAAGGTCAAGTGCTGCACTGTTTCCTTCAAAAGCCTTCATGACTGGTCTGAGAAATTTTTTTATATTAAGGCTGGTGTGATTCCCATCCGCATGACCATGCGCGCGATCACTTCTGCGCCCGCGGATGTGAATGTTCTTAAGAACCCAACTGGCGCATGGGTTAATAAGTTGACTGCTGAACCATCCCCCGCCAAGAATATTTGCGAGGAGGCGCTAGTGGGGGTTGGTATGAGCAGGAGGTGGACCGACAGCGCGACTGAGCCTGTTATCCAAGTTGATGGCTTATGTGAGTTATTAGCTCTTTGCATTATTTCTGCGCGAATATAATTCGTTTTGCTGATATCATTTGTCTTGTTTTATGCAGTAAGCAAGGAGTACGTCCACGCCGCCTATGATGAGCATATGGAGGGTGGCTCTGTCGCGCTGGGCGCTGGGGAAGTTGGTTTCCCCGATCGCTTCGATGATATGTTCATCCCTGTTGATTTGGGATTTTGCTTTGACAGCGATGCGCCTGGTAGGCCTTTGTACTTATGCTTATGCCTTTAGAATACCAAATTTGGTTAACATTTCTGTTGCACGTATTGTAGATGCGCTCGAGAACTATGAGCTGGAGCTCGCGGAAGAAGAGGTGGAGGAGGAAGCTGAGGTGCCACAACTCAAGCGTAAAGCTAAAGGGAAAACTGGCGCAGGGGCCAGTAAAAAACAGAAGAAAAATGATGCCCCTGTTGCTCAGGATCCTCCTACTCAAGCGAAGGGACTTGAGAAAACCAAGGGGTTTACCTCCAAGTTTTCCTTGTCTTCTTTGCCTCAAGGTGTGGGCAGTCCTCCTGTCCACACGAGGTATGGTGCCGCCACCTCATCTCTTCGCGCGGCGGACAAGGGAAGCGGCGCTGCGCCCGCTGTTTCCTCTTCTCCAACAGGTATACTTTGTTTATATTTTGTGGTTTTATGAGCGTGACTCCGATAGAATTATTAATGAATCTTTGCTCTCTCAAATGTTTGTAGAGCCGGCGACCTTGGTGGATCAACCTCAGGCGCAGCAAGGTACCGAGGCTGCGCCGAAGGTTGCTTTGAAGTCCCCTGTTTTACCCTCGAAAAGGGGGAAAATGGACTTCATGGCGATGTTCAACTCGCGGACGGCGGTGCGCCAAGGTATATATTGCGCTTTGATTTTCTGACTTTTTTCTTTTAGATCAAGTCATGAATCATTTCTCTTTGTTGGTTTTTTCATAGGAATTATAGCTGGCACACAAGCTGCTGGCGGCACTGCTGGCGCCGGCGCCAGCGCCGTTGGTTCTGCTCCTGCTCCTACAAGCACTGAATCTCCCCTCATTGGGATTACTAAGGAGCAGGAGACTGTTTTACGCGCTGATCTAGCGGTGTCGAGACCTCCCTCACCTCCTCCTGCGCGCAGCCCTCCTCGCGAGACTGGTTTTGATTTTTCCAAGTCGCAGGAGAAAAGACCTGTTACAGAGGATGATGAGGAGGTCAATTTTGAAGACTCCGATGGTGGCCCCGCAAGCCCTGTAGCGCCACGAGATTTCGTGGCGCAGCCTTCTCGTGGGGCTGGCGCTGACTTTTCTGCTTGCTCTCCGCAGGTATAAGTTCGTTTTGCTCCTCTGCGCGGACTTCCATATTAGTGTTTAGATGACTAGAACGTTGCTTTGTGTTTGCAGGAAGCCGATCACATATACCGCCCGAGATGGAATATTACTGAGGATAGCTCATTTCAGTCCATGGGTGTGTGTGAAGACTTCTGGGCTCACTCTGTGCCTCCAGCTGAAAGGAGGTTTCAGGAGGACCGCGCTCGCGTGGACTTGCTCAATGACCATTTTATTGCTGGGTCTGCGTTCTTTGCTGCCTCCCAAGAGCTTCGCTATGATTATGTAAAGGTGCGTGATGCTCTTGCGGAGGCCAAGCAAGAGGCTAAGGTATCTGCTTGGAATCTTTCTGACGCTCGAGAGAGAGAGCTGAGAAACTCCAAGCAGAACTCAGCGAGAACCGAGCAAGTGCCAACGCTGCCTTCGTGAAGCGCGGGCATGAGCTGCAGGCTGCACGGGAGAAGCTGCAGGCAGCAGAGGCGGATGCAGCCAAGTACGCGCGGCGAGTGCGCGATTTGGAGCTAGATGCAGAGGCGCGTGATCAAACTCTTGTGCAGGCTATCACTGACAAATCTTTATTAGAGAATGAGGTTGCGCGCCTGAAGAAAGAGCTTGAGGCCGCGCGGGCAGAGAAGGATGAAGCCCTGGCGACGGCAGCGTCTGGCCAAGAAGAACTCGATGCTGCGCGAGCGGAAAGGAATGAGGCCTTGGCGGCAGCAGCGTCCGACAGAGAAGAGCTAAAACAGACCAAGGAAACTGTTGAGTTGTTAAACTCTCAAATTCCTGCTCTTGAGACGTCTGTTTCTTCCCTCGCGAAGGATCGCCAATGGCTAGTCTCACAGGGTATGACTCGTTGCGCTTATGCGATGAAATACTCAGACGAGTTTCAGACCCTTGTGATGGATTGCAACGCTGCCTCGCGCTTGGTGGGTCGAGCTGAAGGGTTTAAGGATGGCTGTGAATATAGCATGCTGAAGAAGAACCCATCCGACTACCCTTATCAGCTCGACGTTGTCTGCGCTGACATGGCCGAGGTGGGGGAGAAGTATTTGAATACTCCCATTCCCATCCTTGAGCAGGTATTTTAACCTTAATGAGTTTACCTTGACTTATTTTCCTAGTCTTTTTGTACTCATACTTTTCCTTATGATTTGCAGATAGCCTCGCTTGCTGACCAGCCCGATCTCGGCGCTCTAAAGAAATTACTTGACGAGTGTGAAGGGGCTGGTGGCGGCGATGATGGCGCGGGCAATGCTGCCTCTGCTAGCGGCTCTGGCGTGGCCAAAGGACCCGCTCCTGACACTATTGTGATAGAAGACGACTCCATTCAAGACGAACAGCTTGACTATGGCAAGTTTGGAGATGACTAGGAGCGGGCTGCGCCAGATGCTGAGGGAGGTAATGATGAGGGCGATGAAGAGTCTGACGTTGATATAGAGACTTGAGAAGCCCTTCATGTTTTTTTTTTATTTGTAGTTTGTATCTCATCATTTTGTAAATTTGTAAACTTCTATGTTTTGGAATGAAATTTTGTTTTTCCCTTATTCGCATCTTGCGCATTCCCCATTCATCTCTTTATATTGCATGTTTGCTTGTTGAATATAAGATATGCTTGCACATTGAAATTTGAACAAGGTTGTAAGGAAATTATTTTACTTAATCCTTGTCATATTTTAAGTGATTTTGCAATATCCTGACTATGCTGACACGTGCCTTGGCGTTTCATTATTCCTCTTTTGCGCGACGTTATCGCGCATTTATTATAGGGAATTATGAGTTTTTTAGCCTTTACGTGTCAGTATGTGTTACTCTGATATCCATTACAATTCCATGCGCGATCTCGACCTGAGACCTTAACAACTATGTTTTGGCATGTGCTTTGCCTTAGTTGTGCTTAGGTATTTTTATGGTCTAGCTGCGCAGCATGTAGGATGGATGTTGTGAGTGATTTGAGCTAAGGCTCGTATTATTGGGCTAAGGCCCTGAGCTAAGGCTCATATTATTGGGCTAAGGCCCTGACGTTTTAGAGTTAAAACTCGTTAACGCGTTTGAGCTTGAAGCTCGCGCATGTATGTTTTACTTCGTTTTATTTTTAGTTTTGATGTCAATACAATGTTGTCATATTGCTCAAAATTAATAAAGGGAAGTGTGAAACATGTATGCAAAAGGTAATAGAACACACATTAAGAGAAAATAGCGCTTATCATTATTCATAATGGCTTAAAAAGCCTTGATTACAAACTTGACAATTTTTACATGAAACATTTTCTAAGCTGTGCTGCGTTCCATGCGCGCGGGATCTTCTTTCCATTCAAATCTTTTAAACTGTATGCGCCTTTTCCCAATTCTTCCGAGACTTGATAAGGTCCCTCCCAGTTGGGGGACATTTTTCCCGGAGGTATTGCGCGGCTAGCTTCATTGTTTCGAAGGACAAAATCGTTCTTCTTGAATGGCATTCTTTCACGCGTTGATTGTAATATTTTTCTAGTTTTTTCTTGTATTTGGCTTCACTGATGATAGCCGCCTCTCTGCGCCCTGCAAGTAAGTTGAGATCCAACCTCCTTTTGCGCTCGTTATCAATCTTACTCATCATGAGCACTCTATGGGATGGGCATCCAATTTCTGCTGGAATCATAGCCTCCGTTCCATAGGTTAGGCTGAACGGGGATTCGCCATTGCTGGTTTTGCTTAATGTCCTGTGCGCCCACAGGACATTAGGTAGCTCCTCGACCCATGAATGGGATTCTCCCTCCAACCTTTTCTTCAGCCCATTCAGCAAGCTTTGGTTCGCGCGCTCCACTTGGCCATTCCCCTGAGGGTGGTATACTGAAGTGAAGATTTGGTTGATGCGCAATTCCTTGAGCCAACTGGATATCTTCCTGTCGGTGAATAGTTTGCCATTGTCGCTCACAATTTCCATGGGCAGGCCAAAACGGCATATGATGTGGCTCCAAATAAATTGCTTCATCGCCTCGGCTGTGATTTTTGCTAGTGGCTTGGCTTCAACCCATTTTGTGAAATAGTCTACTGCCACTACCAAAAATTTTACTCGCCCTTGCGCTTGCGGTAGGGGACCCACAATATCGATTGCCCATTTGTGGAAAGGCCATGCGGAGGTCACCGGAATCAAGTTGTTCTTTGGCCGCATGGTGTTTGGCGCATAGCTCTGACACGCTTTGCATTTTTGGATCTCTTTTAACGAGTCCAAGTACATGCCTGGCCAATAGTAACCTGCGCTCATTGCCTTGGCAACCACCATGCGCGGGCCAGCATGTATTCCACAGATTCCTTCGTGTATCTCTCTGATCACATAGCTTGCTTCCTCAGCATCTAGGCATTTCATGAGCGGTCCAAGATAAGAGCGTCGATATAACGTACCATCAAGCAGTTCGTAGTTCTGCGACTTGTGTCTTATCTTCCTCGCCTGTGCGCGATCGTCCGGTATCTTTCCCTCCTTCAAGAATTCCATTAATGGAGTTATCCATGATGAAGGTGTTGTATGAATTACAAGGACAGACTTCGCTCCCACCGACGGGTTGCTCATTACTTCCACCCTGACATCTTTGCCAAAGTGATCGAAGCTGGTTGATGCCATCTTACTCAGCGCGTCGGCAGACTTGTTTTCACTGCGCGGAATATGTATGATTCTGAAGAAGTCAAATTGTTCGATGAGTTTTTTCGCCTGCTCTAGATACAGAGGCATGGTGTTCTCCTTGGCATCATAAAGGCCATTGACCTGTGCTGCTACCAAGTATGAATCAACATGGGCCTCTAGCTTTTTAACTCCGAACTTGTGCGCGATGCGCAGACCAGCCAGCAGGGCTTCATACTCAGCTTCATTGTTGGTGCTCTTGAAATCCAACCTGATTGCATAAGTATACTCATGACTTTCTGGATCCACCAGCTTGAGGCCTGCGCCGGACCCTTCATTGTTTGAAGCTCCATCAGTGAATAATCTCCAAACATTTTTTTCATTATTGGCTTGCGGAGGGTCTACTTCGCGCTGAGCCTCTTCAATTTTTCCTTCAGGGATTTCTGCGATGAAATCAGCTAAGACTTGTCCCTTTATTGCTGGACGGGGCTTATAGGCGATCGTGTGCTCTCCTAATTCCAGCGCCCATTTTGTCAGCCTTCCTGAGAGCGCGGGACGCCGCAAGACTTGCTGGATGTTGTAACCAGTCAGGACTTCAATAGGATGACCATTGAAATATCTATGAAGCTTGCGCGACGCGTGTGTTAGTGACAAAACTAACTTTTCCATGATGGAGTAGCGCGTCTCAGGATCTGTCAGCACCCGACTCACATAATAGATTGGTGTTTGGATTCCCTTGCGATCCACCAACAACACGGCGCCGATGGCGCGCTCTCCTGCTGACAGGTACAATGTTAGAGTTTCGCCAGGAAGTGGAGCTGTGAGCGCAGGCAGATTTATCAGACATTCTTTTATCTCACTGAAAGCTTGCTCGGCCTCAGGCGTCCACTTGAATTGGCTTTTCTTTAGGAAATTTCTCAATGTGTTAACAAATGGGGTAGATTTGCTTGCATGGTTCGCTAGGAACCTGTTAATTGATACCAATCTACCATTCAACTTTTGAACTTCCTTCATGGTGGATGGTGAGGGCATGTCAAGGATAGCCTCCACCTTCTCTGGGTTCACCTTGAAACCATCCTTGGTGACCATTACACCTAGAAATTTCCCTTCTTCTACGCCGAATGTGCATTTGCTCGGGTTGAGCTTCATGTTTACTTCCTTTAGGCGCCAAAGGGTTTCTTCGATGTCTTTGAGCATTTGTTTTTCCTCCCTGCTTTTAATCACCAAATCATCCACGTAGACTTCTAGGTTTCTTCCAATTTGCTCGTTGAAAACCGCATCCATGAGTCTTTGGTAGGTGGCTCCTGCATTCTTCAAACCAAAGGGCATTTTTGTGTAACAAAAAACACCCTTGTCAGTTCTGAAGGCAGTCTTGTCCTCGTCTTATGGTGCCATTTGAATTTGGTGATAGCCCTTGTAGGCGTCCAGGAAACATTTGAGCTTAAATGGCGCCACAGAGTCCACCTTCGCGTCAATGTTTGGGAGGGGGTAACAATCTTTTGGACATGCTTTGTTGAGGTCCTTGAAATCAATGCACATCCTCCATGACCCGTTGCTCTTCTTTACCATCACAGGATTGGCTACCCATGTTTGGTATCGTATTGGGCGGATGATATTTGCGCGCAGTAGATCTTCTACTTGCTCATTCATGGCCTTTGCCTTCTCATCCCCCATGACTCTCTTCTTTTGAGCAATTGGCTCTACAGACTTGAATGTGTTGAGAGAATGTTGCGCCAGGTCTCGCGGAACCCCAGTCATATCAGAATGTTGCCACGCGAAGACCGACATATACGTTGTGAGCAATCTTTTCATTCTCAACCTTGTGTCGTCTGATATCGTAGCTCCAATTGTGATTGTTTGCTCTGGGAATTTTGGGTTGAGAATCCATTCCTCTGGCGCGTTGTTTGCCATTGGAAGTTTCATTCTCCCTTCCCTCGGTATACTTGTCACTGCGCACAAATGATCTCGGTATACAAATGTTACACCTGTTGGTGTTGGGAACCCCAGCGCGCCGTGCGCTGGTGACGGTATGGCGTTGAATTGAGCAATCGTTCCTCTACCCAAGATCATATTGTGGCATGAAGTGGTGGGCAAGACCAAGAAGTTGACAATTTCGGCTCGCTTGTGTTTCTCATCCCCCATAGTTATTTCAAATTGTATCTGACCTAGGGGGTGAATGATTTCATTTGAAACACCCGAGATTGGTGCATTCACAATTTCGAGCCTTGCTTGGTCTGCTGGATCCAACTTCCTGAAACATTGCTCATACATGATGTCTGATTCACTGCCAGTGTCCACCAGGACTTTTGACACTTCATAATGAGCAATGTGTGTAGTGATGACTAGAGGACTGCTGATAGACGGGCCTCCCCTGATTCTTGGGAAGATTACTTGTTGCTCGCGCCAATCTCCTTGGACTTGCGCGCTTCTCTTTCTCGATCTTTGTCTTGCCTTCCTCCCTCGGCTACACAGATTCTTTTGAACTTTTTGCTGGCTGAGGCTCCATCTGGTTGTTCATTCTCTGGTCTTGGGTTTTTCACCAGGTGAGCCAACTTGCCTGATTTCACATCTCTTTCAATCGCATCCTTCAAATGGTGGCATGCATCGGTGTTGTGCCCTGTGGACTTGTGAAACTCACAATACTTGCCACTGTTTGATGGTCCCTTATGGAGTAATGGCTTGGGGCTTTTAAACTGGACATTCTCTGTGCTTAACACTTGTGAAGGCGTTTTAGTGAGGGGAGTCCATATTCTTGGTAGAGGTCTGTTAGGCTCTCTGCCGCCTTCCCTCTTGTCACTTTCTCCGCGATTACGAATGTATTTTTGGGGCTGGGGTGAGCTTGGTTGCGCCTGCTTTTCTGCGGGAGAAAAACTGGTTTGTTGCAACCTGGACCATACGGAGTTCTGTTTGCCCCTCCTTTCATTGTTGCGCGGTGCTTCTGTTTGATGCCCTCTATCTCTTGCTCTATCTTGGGCAATTTGTTTTTCATTTCGCGCGAAGACTCGCGATGCTTCCATTAGCTTGGCCCAAGTGGTTGGCATGCCATCTCTGCTCACGAGAGCTCTGCAGAGTTGATCACTGCGCGCACCTTGTATAAAGGCCACGCTCAAGAGTTGCTCAGTGATACCTCCAATTGCAAGAGATTCCTGATTGAAACGGGTTATGTAGTCTTTAATGGTTTCATCATTCCTGCGCACGCAGTGCATGATGTCATCGGGGTCGCGCGTGTGTCTGCGCTGCTGTACGAAGTGAGCCTGGAACTTCTCCAATAGCTCTTCGAACCCATCGATTTGTCCAGTCGGCAAGCTTTCGAACCAGACACGCGCTGCGCCCGTGAGGCAGCGAGCAAACATGTGACACCATGTTGGCATCGTCCAGCTTTCTAGGTTTCCAGTGTTGTAAAAACCTTGTAAGAAATCGTCTGGATCTGTTGTGTCGTCGTACTTGCCCAAACCACTTGGCATCTTGGTTTTGTGCTGAATGGGAGCCTTCGCGATGCGCTCAGTGAATTTTGAATGCTTCACCAAGATGGCTGGCCTGTATGGTGTGGTTACGTCCACTTGCCCTCTCGCTGGTGGGTTGTACGATGTGTACAGATCCATATCGGCTTTGGCTCCAGGCGCTATGTTCATGTGCGCGCGGAGCTGTGAGCCTCCTGCATGAGTATCTCGCGTCTTCCTCATGCTGTGCACTTCTTCATCACTAAAATCAGCGTGTTCAGTGTGAACAGAGTGACCATCTTCCGGCGCGCGCGCCCTTTTTGTTGTTCCTTGAATGGTTTGCTTATCAAATGCGAGCCTTTGTGTTAAGTCGGCTAACTTTTTGTGTTTGACCAGCTCATTGTATTTGTCCATTAAACGTCGTTGTTCGTTTATGAGCCATTCTTTAGGGTCATTGGTTTCAACTTCTGGACCCATTGGTCCTTTTTGTTTCGCGCCAGTCAGATTTTGGAACGTGAGATCGTCTGGAGGAGTTTCAGTCTGGCTATGAGGAGTTGTGATGAAAGGATGGTTACCGGTGGTGCGCGCAGAATCACGCGGCACCCTCAGAAACTGCTATCCCTCATTAACATCCTCAAGCTCAATATCCTCCAGAACTTGATCGTTGTTTCGAACACCAGAAACCATGGTGAAGTTTTTCAGAGAGAACTGATGAGATGGTGATTTTGTTGCCGTTGTAACAGGTGATGGCGCCAATGAAGAAACGTGGATCGGCTCACTGGTAGACGATCAACTTTCCTCGGGTATGAGTATGCTATTTCACCGATGGTTCTCCGGAGTATGAATTCTTCCACCTACAAAACGAGCAGCACCGTGAACTTACCCCTCAGAAAGGGACAGAGGGGTCCTCTTTGGGGTAACCCTCCGGTGTGAGAATAAGAGATTGTAGGAGAAGATAATAATAATCTGAGAGTGAGTAAGGAATTGGAATGTATTTTCTTGCTTACCTCCCCTTGTGGAGGTGGTGTGGTATTTATAGTGTTAGGGTTTCCAATGATTGGGCTCAGATCCCATTAGGGCCTTTTTGGCCTCCTCCTATTGCTTTGCGCCACGTGTCCTTAGGACACCTGGTGCTTTTTCATTGATTATTCTCTGACCCAGGTATTTCACCTGACCCATGTGCAATCACGTGGTAGCACATGGGTTTTGCTGAGTTGTCCACCTTTCATTGGCAGCTGTCAACATCAGCATATTCTTATTCCTTAAAGGATACCTTCTGGAAGGTTGTCTGACGAGCACAATCAAGGTTGTCCTTATCATGATTTGGATAAGGACGAGGTTGATTATGTGCATGTGTGATATGCGCCTATCCTGAGGATGCGCGAGGTCTTCTCTTTATTCTCACGCGCAGATGTTTCATGCGCAGATGTGATATGCGCAAGCATATGTAATATGCGCCACGCGCAGATGCGCCACGCGCAGATGTGATATGCGTGAGCATATATGATGCGTGAGCATGTGATATGCGCCACGCGCAGATGTGATATGCGTGAGCATATATGGTGCGTGAGCATGTGATACGCGTGAGCATATGTGATGCGTGAGCATATGTGATATGCGTGAGCATATATGGTGCGTGAGCATGTGATACGCGTGAGCATATGTGATGCGTGAGCATATGTGATATGCGTGAGCATATGTGATATGCGCCATGCGCATAGGTTTTGGCTTTGTGCCTTCATGATATCTTGATTTCAAGCCTCTTGTCTATATCTTGTGGGTTGACCCGCCCCGCTCGATGTTAAGGCGGGTACATACCTCTTCATACCGGTACCCGTAATGATTAACTTATTTGCTACTCGTTCAGGTACCAAAATTTTTGGATATTTGAAAAAACAAAACGATACCAAAACGGTATTGATACTACTACTGTACCCGCGGTGTGTCAATAAATTTGTTACAATATTGAATATTCGATGCTTGGTTTCATTCATAATCGATATCGGTATTTTCTGTATTGCTACGAGTACGAATACGATCGTTCTAATTATTACCAGAAAAGGCAAACTTGCATTTTCATTTTTTTACAGCCTCCACGTATGCAATTCCTTCCAGTGTGTTAACTTTTGATGCTTTTAGGCATCCACGTAACCGACACGTGTCATTCAGCCTACCTACTTTCTCTCTCTAACTTTGCTCCATCCATCATATTCACATTCACTTCTCTTTCTTTGGCACAACAAACAAATCATTCACAGAAAAAAACATAAAATTTATAATAATAATAACACAGTAATAATCAATCATAATCCCCAAATGTGTCTCATTCAATCACCATTTTCCCTCTTCAATTAGGGTTTTGAATTCCACAAATCATCACCAATTCATTTGCCTACTGCCATTGTGGATCAGATATTATTATTATTATTATTATATATATAATTCACAGAAATTTCGCATGAATGCGATTTATTATCTAGGGTTTGAAATTGGGGTGAATTCAGGAGAGAAATGATTGGGGGTGAAATGGAGAAGGATGTTGAATCGAAGCTAAATGATGATGAGGCTAATAATAATAAAGCTAAGAGCTTCAAATTTAGGGCTCCACAGGAGAATTTTACCATCCAGGATTTTGAATTGGGCAAGATCTATGGTGTTGGTTCTTATTCTAAGGTTTGTTTTTATTAAATTTGTTGGTTTATTTGATCCAATTTGAGGAATTTAACATGCTAGATATTTGCTATTATTTTGCTCAATGATTTAGAAATTAGAACCTTAATCAACATGTGGTTATTATGATATTATGATGACACTAGAATTAGGATCTTAACCTTCTTATAATCAACTAAGGGTAGAACCCGTGTAAAACACGGGCCGAATATTAAAAAGATATTAAGTTAAATATGGGCGTCGAGTGATTAGGGTGTATACATACATATATATGCAGCTTTTTAGTTGATTAAGGTTATTAGTTGTAAAGAAATATTGGTCAAGTTTTGTTAGATGAAGGATGCATATCAATGCGTTGCAACAACATTTCTATTTCAGACCTCTAGTAAGGGATTGTGTCTAGTGAACAGGTTAACCAGACGCGTTACTCTTTTCTTAAAAATACAAATAAGTTAAGTGTTAAAATACAAAAATAGGTTTTAGTTTTCCGGTAACTATAGTCTTTTAATAATATTTAAACACTTAATAATTTTTAAAACATAAATGCGTAAAATTACTACATATTAAAAAAAGTGGAAAAATGAATAATCAAAACATAAATACAAAAATAAGGTTTTTTTCTTAAGTCATGGGTATTTTAGTAGAAAAGGAAAGTCAAATTGATTGTTTTTGTGATTTCCCTATTTAATAAGACAGAGGCCGAAAATCCGAATTTTAGGTGCACTATATGAGTGCCAAGTGTCCCCAAACATTTTTATTTGTTAGGTATATAGATATAGGTTTGGACTGCAATAACTTAACCTTTAGATTGAGGGATTGTTTAGACAACTTTTTATAGTAGCAGGTTATGATGGTTTGTTTCTTTCTTGGGAATTACTTACAGCTTGATGTTTGATTATAGCTAAAATCTGGCATCTTTAGGTTGTGAGAGCAAAAAAGAAAGATACAAGTAAAGTATATGCTTTAAAGATAATGGATAAAAAGTTCATAACAAAAGAAAACAAAACTGCTTATGTAAAGTTGGAGAGAATTGTATTGGATCAGTTGGATCATCCTGGAATTGTGCAACTCCATTTTACGTTTCAAGACACTTATTCATTATGTAAGCAAATCATACTTATTGCTTTAAGTTTATAGATTTTGTTAGTCTTCAAATTAGGCTAAAATCCCTTTCTTTTCTTTTATGATACACATATTTAACACGTGTCATTTGGTTGTATATTGAAGATATGGCCCTTGAGTCTTGTGAAGGTGGAGAACTTTTTGATCAAATAACCAGAGTAAGTGAAATCCAGAGTTTCAAACTTAATTGCATAATTTGATTGTAAAGTATCTAATATATCTATTGAATTTGTTTATACAGAAAGGTCGTTTGACAGTTGATGAAACACGCTTTTATGCAGCTGAAATTGTGGATGCTCTTGAATATATACATAAGTTGGGATTGATACATCGAGACATTAAGGTATTGCAATAATATGTTTTCTTTCATGTACAATGTGACTAGTAGGATTGATATTTACAACACATCCAATAAAACTGTTGCTGAAATGGCAGCCAGAGAACCTGCTTCTTACATCAGATGGACATATTAAGATTGCTGATTTTGGTAGTGTAAAGCCCATGCAAGATAGCCAAATTACAGTCCTACCACATGGATCATCAGGTGTGCGTGTGTGTGTGTGTTTAAGGTGTTTGTCACCTTAAAGCCTTAGAGTTTAATCATTGCTTCTTTTTTCTTTAGATGAAAAGGCCTGCACATTTGTGGGGACAGCTGCATACGTCCCTCCAGAAGTATTAAATTCTTCACCTGCAACTTTTGGGTCAGTATTGTTATTCTCTATTAAATTCTTCACCTTCAACAGCTACTCTGTTTGTTCTTATATTGTAGAATGACTTTTTTTTGTTATTTTTAAAAAACCCGAGCAGAAATGATCTCTGGGCACTTGGGTGCACCATGTTTCAGATGCTATCGGGAACTTCACCATTCAAAGATGCAAGTGAATACCTCATTTTCCAACGAATTATAGCCCGAGATGTCAAATTTCCTGATTACTTTTCTAATGACGCCAGAGATCTGATCGATAAATTATTGGTAAGCAAATCTATAAATAATTAATGTGTTACGATTTATGAACCTATGATTACAAAAACAATATAATATATGATGCAGGATATTGATCCTGCAAAAAGACCGGGTGCGGGTCCTGATGGTTATAATTCACTAAAGAATCATCCTTTTTTTGAAGCAATTGACTGGGATGATCTTAGGTCAAAGTGTCCCCCTAAACTTGTATTAGAGAAGGTATTTTTATCATGCTTTAAAGTTTAATATTATATATAAAATCAGGATTTGTACCTTGATACATTATATATATATTATCGTCTTAATGTTCTACAGGGTCAGGGCTCCACCAGTAGTCGGTCAAGTGGAGGTGATGACGGTCCAGATTCATCATGGAACCCGACACATATTGGTGATGTCATCGGAACCACAAATAATACCGTTGCTGACGCCACCTCTTCCTCTGATATAGGCAATATAACTAAACTCGCTTCCATAGATTCATTTGATTCAAAATGGTAAATATTTGTGCTATTATTAAAATTGACATTACTGTTAGGTTTGACTTGTGTTTGACTTTTCAACAGGCAACAGTTTTTGGATCCGGGTGAGTCGATTCTTATGATATTGATGGTGAAGAAACTTCAGAAACTGTCGAGTAAGAAAGTACAACTAATCTTAACTAACAAGCCAAAGTTGATATATGTGGACCCCACGAAGCTAGGTGGTAAAGGGACTATGATCTGGTCTGATGATCCCAATGAGCTTAGCATTCAAGTTACAAGTCCATCAAATTTCAAGATTTGCATTGTGAGTTCATTTAAATTTTTTATCGAGATTAAAAACTATATTGTTATGATAATAACCTGATTAAAAGGCTTATTTAATTTGTGACATTTGCATGCTATGAGGCAGCCAAAAAAAGTTATGACATTTGAGGATCCAAAACAGAGAGCGTATCAATGGAAAAAGGCGATTGAAACCCTTCAGAACCGGTGATTTCGGGTTTATTCACAGTTTACACATTCTTTTAATATAACATTACTGTTGTTGTACCTTGATAATCCTAAGAACAGTTGGATTTACTCGAGGAATTTAAGAAAAAACTGATCTGTCTTACAACAGGATTCATTTTCATGTTTTGATTTTATTCATTTATTTATTTTTCTCTTTATTAGAATATTTAGTTGACTCTGAGTGAAGTTTGACCAGTGGGATTGTATGAATATGTAAGGTTTGATTACAATTATGAGTCAAAATTATGGCTGATACGGACCTATAATTTAACGACACCAACTCATAAGGATTGTATAAAACATTATGGCTGGGAAGATGCAACAGTTTTGACACGTTATACGTAGAGGTGGCAAATGAGTTGGGTTGGGTCGAACGAGTCATGGGTCAAAACGAGTATGAGTCAAAATGAGTTTGGGTCAAAACGAGTCAATTAAAAAAAAGGTTGTTTTGGTTTGGGTCAAAATAGGTTAGGGTCAAACCGGGTTTTGAGTTTTTTTTTTTTTTTTTTTTTTTTTTTTTTTTTTTTGTGAACGAGAATAACGGCAGAAACATTTTAGTTTTTTTAGATTTTTCGTTTTTTACTTATATTTTAAGTTATGAATTTTTTAATTATTTTTTTTGAATTTTTTTTTAGTGGTTTTCTATTAAGATTAAAACCCCTCAAAAAAATATTCAAAAATAATAAAAAAAAATTATAACTCAAAATATAAATCATAAACAAAAAAAGTAAAAACACTAAAATGTTTCATACATTGTCCTCGTTTCATAAAAAATAAAAATAATAAAAAACCATCTAGAATCGAACCGAAACCGAAAGAATCGACGAAAATGAAACAAAGAAACAAAAAGCCAAAACCGGACCACATCAATCGAAATCGAAAAAATCAATCAAAACGAAACTAAAAAAAATTCAAACCGAACAAAAACAAAACTGAAAAAACGAACAAAAACGAGTCCGGAATCGACCAGAAAGAAACAAAAGAAACCAAAACCCAACATGTCACGGGTGAAAAATCGTGTTGACTTGAAACCTGAACCAAACCCGTTCCGATCTGAAACCCTTTTCGTGTCGAAACCTGTCTTGTACGAAAACCCGTTCCGATCCGAAACCTATCACATTTCCTTAGGACACTAACCCATATCGACCCATTTATTTGAACTTGTTGATCCATTTTGACCCGAAAATAAAAGAATGAAATTTCAAATGACTCATTTTGACCCATTTATTTAAAACCTTTTACCCAAACCAACTCATTTAACTTTTAAAACAACTCAAATTGACTCATTTGAAAGGGTTTGGGTCAAGATTGCCGCCCCTAGTTATACGACACCATATTGACAATGTTGGTTTCTTATTATTCTCTCAATTGAAACCCTAGCTAATGGCTTGGTGAAATTACCCCCTCGCAGTTCTGCTACATACAATAATAGAAATGACAAATTTTCACAATACACAACTACCCCATTAGTCGAAAATTAAACAACTAGCCCGTAAATCAACTGGCAGATATAAGTATCAGTGTTCTTTAATCTTGCTTAGGGTGCTCAGATGGTGGCAGTGAGCGTTCAGCTAGAATTTTCTTTGTTCTCTCCAAAACTCCAAAAAATATTGAACCTCCGATGCCTATCCACAACACTCGCGGCCCGATACCCTGAAAGATAGATTATTATTATTATTATTATTATTATTATTATAGTATTTTTAAAATCTATTCCCAATACCTTCAAAAGGGCAGGAGGTCCTTCTTCTTTTATAATTGTCTGAACACAATCAACTATTCCTTCATACTGGTTTGCTGATCCCTGAACCATTAACCTAGTTTTTATCACATCAAGTGGTGTTGTTATAGCTCCCGTAAGTGCCCCTGCAAAATCAGAAGGGTATTTTAGACATTTCACAAACAATTTACGGAACCATGTGGTTTCATTTTACATTTTAATAAAGTATGAGCATAATTACCAGCAAAAGCACCAATTGCTGCATTCTCAGGATCATTGAGGTCCCTACGCGCCTGACAGAGGATATATATTAATCAAACTTTGTATACAAAACAGAATACGCAAAAGATAATCCAGTAGTTATCAATCTAGAAATTAATTTTTTTGGATATACTTACAGCCAACTTGTAACCGATTCGAAGCTGCTCGTATATACAAAACTGGATAGCATCAAAAGGTAAATCTCGTAGGAGAAAAGATCCATATCCCTAAATTTAACATTTTTACCCATGTGAAGGTCAGAAAATATAAATTATTTATTAAATTCAAATACCATTTAGAAAAAAAAAATAATGCGCATAATGTTTGTACTTAAAAGAAAGATTCATACCGCGTATAGACCTTTAAAACCCTCCTTGGAAACAATAAGCCGGACCGCATCAGGAGCCGAAGCAAATTGACGGGTCTGCATTCTTTGTTTCACAACCTATTTTGTTAAATTAAAAACAGAATAATAATCAACAAATAGACCCATTTGTATGAAAGCAAGTCAGTTTGGGTTGCAGTATTTCGGTCACAGGTCAAATTGGTCAACCAGGATAAATAGGTCAAAAGTCACATCAAAATATCAAATGCTTACAAATTTACAGTGTTTTAAACCGTTTTATGAAAAGAAAATATATTATCGTTTTAGTAATACTGTTTTTGTAATCACAACAAATACATTAACTAAAGAAAATTGCGGTACCTCTGTTGGAACGCGTACAAGTGATGCAGCCACACCTCCAATTGCACCTGCAGTCTACAAAACATTTTGGAACTATAAAGCATTAAGAAAGTAAACAATTAATGAAATGAAATTAGATGAAATCAAACATACCAAATGTGCAACAGCACTAAGATTTTCAGGAAGTATCTTCAACAATTTCTTTTTTGCAGGTTCATAAACGCCTACAAATATGGCAGAAGCTCTACACACAATTGAAAAAATGAATTAGAACATAACAGAACAAAAATATAATTTCTTGAATTTTAAAATTCAATTTATCCTTACGGTAATACACCAACAAGATTTCCAGCCAACCCTGAATATAGCCCCTGGAGGACAATCTTTCCTCCACCACGTGCTGCCTACATAACATATTATGTTGATAAGATTATTTTTTTAATAACATAACTTAAACTAAATAGATTATGTAATAAAATATAAAGAATAAAGAACTTACCTGCAGTCTGGTCTTTATGGTATCAATTGGATATAAAGCTGTTTCAACAACAACTCCAGCTGTACCTCCCGCTATAAAACCCTCTGCATTATCACAATAATAGTTAGATCATAAATATAAAGAATCATAAAAACAAAAAATTGATAAAACAAAAACTTTAGAAGTAATATTAACACAAATACCAAATACGGTTCGTAAGAAATCAATTGGTTTTTCATCCCCTATGCTGACTGACGCAAAAGACTTTTTTGGTACCAACTGCAACCTTTGTGATTTCCCGTTTGATACATCTGCAAAACCACACACCTGCTCAAACAAGAACCATATAATAAATGGCACTAACCATAACAAAACTTAAAAAAATGAATTATTAAATTTGGTGGATAAGCGGATGAGTGTACACGGTCCGGTTTAGATCATTTTTGGGTTAAAACCGAAACTTCGGTTTATGAAATTTCAAAAATCGTTCGGATTTCTCAGTTTTGCCGTTTGAGCTTGAAAATTTTGTGCAGAAAAAAAAATGGGCCAAAGTAATGAATTTGGGCCTAAATCATTTTGTTAACTAACAACTAATTGAGTATTGCACATTTGGGCTAAAATATTTGAGTTACATATTTATTAAATTCTAATGAATTACTTAAAATTTAAAAAAAAGAAAAAAAAATGAAAATCTAAAAAATTCGGTTTGGTTTTTGTCGGTTTTAATTGCATGCAAATCCAAAACCGTGCCGTCGGTTTGGTTTTTTCGGTTTTGTGAACACCCCTAAGTGGAGGTGATTAGAAGTAATTTACATATGGGCCTATGGCTGCTTCATTAAGATCATTTATAAACCTATACGAATCAATTACGGCTTGAATGATTAGCCTAGTAACATAACATAATTATGTAATAAGAAATGCAACGTTCAGAGTTAACAAGCAATAACTATGTTATGCTAATACTAATACATTCACGTATTAGTATCAACAAATTACTTCATTAATAATAAATTCCGTTGATACATTCAGAGTTAACAAGCATTCAAGCAATAAACGACAAATTACTTCATTAACAATAAATTATAGCTATAGTTGATACATTCAGAGCTATAATAATACGTGAATTAATAACGGAAGATAAGTTTATTAAAATTAAGATATTGTGAGGTGTTACGGTTACCTGATGACGTCATTGATGAGTTGTTGGAGTGATGAGCTAACGTAAGCGGAGCCATCAGCCTCTGCAGATTACAAGCCCTAGCTAGGATTATGATGAGCTGGCTGGATGGCGTTAACAACAAAGTGTGTAGAAGAATTAACTAACAAAGTGTGTTGAAGATAGAGAGAGATGTTTTATGAATGGTAGGTCCAACTATTTGGGCTAACGAGATTGGAATTCGACCCTGTCCTGGGCCTGGGCTAGACTGGTTGGTTGCATAGGTGCACAAATCGGGTTTTTTCTAATACCCGGGTTCGGGTATGATCGGGTATTGTAAAAGTCAGGTATTGAGAGAAATCGGGTAGAGTATTGAGGAGAAAAACTCAACCCTATGTACCCGGGTAGGGTATGATCGGGTTCGGGTATTGAAACCGGGTACGACCGGGTATTAATACTCGGTTTTGAATTTTTAATTTTTTTATACATTTTTTTATTTGTTTTAAATTTAAATTTGCTTTGTAATTTATAAAAATAATTAAACTATATTACAAAACCATAAATCCACTTAATCTATCTATTTTAATAAATAACTATCTATTTTTGCCACTTGTCACTCTCATAGCTCTCTTCCTCTTTTTTATCAACATTTCAATATTGATCCTTATATTTTGAGTTATTTCAATATATGAATTGAAGTTTATTTTTCTTGATGTAAATCATATTCGATTCATTCATTAACATTAATGTTGAAAGATAATAAAATAAGAAAATATCAAAATTGAAGTTGCAGACCTATTAGATTAAAATTTTAAAAATCACATGTAATTATAATCAAGGTAAACTATAACTTGTTTTTAAACTGGGATTTGAGCAGCAATGCATAATTTTTTATATTTGTTTCAAATTTGAATTTAAATTTTTTTTCATATATATTTGAACTCAGGAAAATATGTATTTTCTTAATTTTTCTCCAACCATTTTATATAAATGTTGCAAACATGAAAAATACATTTTATATATATCTCGGTGTTTAGCATTAAATCAATGAAGTTGAATATTATAATTATAATTCATATGAATAACGATTTACTATATGAACTATCAATCACTTATTTACATGACTTTTTTGTGTAGTATAAAATATTAGCAACAAGAAGATCAATATTTAGTTTTCAATATTTTCTTTCATAAATCAAAACAAATGATGTATATATGATGTATATATGTGTGAACCCTCGGGTGGGCAAAAGTGAAATTGCACTAATTTTGACGTTATTTTACTAATCTCGTGAAAATAACGTTAAAAGTGACGGACGGTTAATCAGGCATCATGTAGTGGCGTTGATAGCTGAAAGATAAGGGTACATGCACCGATCAGCCGGTGTCCCGATGATTGAGTGCTATGTGCCTTATGTCCAAGGCTTGATGCAAAACTACTATCGAGCCGGGGGTCTCACCGGAAGCAGCCTCTCTATCCCTATGGGGTAGAGGTAAGGCTGCCTACATCTTACCCTCCTCAGACCCTACCATAGCTTTGCTATTGGTGGGATATACTGAGTACGATGATGATGATGATGATAAATCAAAACAAAAATGCTTCAGAAACATATATTTTATGACTTGATTTATACTTTTTTATACATTCAAATATATTAATTTTAATATGCCTTATAAGACAAATTACTTAATTAAAAACATTCAAATTTTTAAACAAAAAAATCTGTTTCAATCCCTTTCCACTATTTTCGCTTTACAAAAATCATTTAGGATATGAAAACCTAGAATGTCGTTTTCATCAGTTATTCATTCAAACATTTCAATGTTATATTACTTAGCAATTTTAATTTTAGACAAATACAATGATTTGAGGTTATGTTAGTGTTACCTGTTGGGTTGTACATAATTAAAGTGTCTATTATAGTTTATATTCAAAATAATAAAGCTATACACAATTTAAAAAAAAAAAGAATTTACTGTTATTTGAACATGGTTTTAAGGTTAGTATGTCTTTGTTATTTTTCATTCATATGAAAGACAGAATTACAAATTTTGTCCTTTAAAATAAGACGAATTACGGTTCGTGTCCTTTTCTAAGTTTCCTTGCAGGCGGTGTACTTTAAACTTTTTTTTCCTACAAGTTTTGTCCTTTACGCTAACTGGGTTAGAAAAAGTCAGTTAAATGCCCTCACGTGAGACGCATGTGAGGGCATTTTTGTCTTTTTACCCATTAAGGACTATTTGTGTAATAAACTAAATTTGTAATTTTGATATTTGGCCATTGTGTAAATCCTACCCCTTAATTTCTTAAAACACCAAGAAACCTCATTATTTTGACTTTGGCTGTGATTTTGAAATCGGCTACACGTTTCACACCCTAAACACCCCCGCCGGACTCACCACCACCACCACCACCGGAATCAATAGCCATGAGTGGTGGCCGGAAAACCGACTGTAGCCGCTGCTGTACACCCCCTAAACACCCCCGCCGTAGATGCTGCCGTACTGGCGGCCGGAAAACCGTCAACCCAACGTCAACCCAACGGCCGGAAAATCTAACATCAATTTACTTTCTACAACTTTAATTCCTATCCGACCAACTATTGCTGTATATACAGTCACCATACCACACGTGTGCCCGTTAAAACTCCGTCAATGAAACGTTACATGACGGAGAATCTAACGGTGACGGCAGCTTCTTAAAATACTCCTTTATACTAATTCCCACCGTTTCCAACGTCAACCCAACGTTATCTCTTGACGGTATAAACGGAGGCCGTACAACTTCCGTTAATATATTCCACCTTAACCCATTGAAAAACGGATGCTGTTTAATCTCACACGCGCCTTTCCGGTACCCTAGGCGGCGCGTGGGTTCTTTTTCTAATAGTTTAGTGATAAGCTCCGTCAATGACGACGTTTTTCCGGTGAACTTTGGAAATTTGTTGTCTTGAATCCAAAGGGTTTATTTTCTTGAATCTAAACCATAGAAATTTGTTTGGAAATTAACGCCAAAAGAGGAGTTGGTGGTCACAGTTGGTTTTCCAAACAAATCACAATACGGCAGCATAACGGTTTTGTTGGTGGTGGTCACAGTCGGTTTTCCACATAACGAAGGTGGTCACAGTCGGTTTTCCGGCCGCCAGTACGGCAGCATCTACGGCGGGGGTGTTTAGGGGGTGTACAGCAGCGGCTACAGTCGGTTTTCCGGCCACCACTCATGGCTATTGATTCCGGTGGTGGTGGTGGTGGTGAGTCCGGCGGGGGTGTTTAGGGTGTGAAACGTGTAGCCGATTTCAAAATCACAGCCAAAGTCAAAATAATGAGGTTTCTTGGTGTTTTAAGAAATTAAGGGGTAGGATTTACACAATAGCCAAATATCAAAATTACAAATTTAGTTTATTACACAAATAGTCCTTAATGGGTAAAAAGACAAAAATGCCCTCACATGCGTCTCACGTGAGGGCATTTAACTGACTTTTTCTAACCCAGTTAGCGTAAAGGACAAAACTTGTAGGAAAAAAAAGTTTAAAGTACACCGCCTGCAAGGAAACTTAGAAAAGGACACGAACCGTAATTCGTCTTATTTTAAAGGACAAAATTTGTAATTCTGTCCATATGAAATGAAACAAATCATTTTGCTATATTTAATTTTTGGGTTTTATATGTTTCTTGATTATACAATTGTTAATTTTAATATATAAAATGAATTAAAATTTGTCATATGCAGGATATTAATAACAACAAATAATTTATCATGATCAATCAGTTTCAGATTCTAATGATGATTATATCATCAAAATTCAGGTAATCTATTTTTTGGGGTAATCATGTTTTTTTTGGATAAACATGAGCAAATGATCTCAAATGACATCATGTATATTAATTGGTCAAAATGTATGCTATTTTATGTGTATGAATATTTTTTTTGTTAGTTTCATGGATATATATTATAATTTATCTAGGGTCGCGGTATGTACTTGAATAACCTTATTTGTCACACAGACATATATGTTACCTTATAAATAGTTATAAGCAGACATAGACTAAATATTTTGATTTTTGATCAACAATGTATATCAACCAATACAATCACAAATGTAGTGTATACGGAAGGTTTTACTCCATTCGTTCCATTAAAAGTGTCAATCTTTCTTTTTTTGTTTGTCCCATTAGAAATGTCCACTTTAAAAATTTAGAGTTAAGTGTCATTTTGATACCTATGGTTTGACCAACTACGCTACTTTAGTACATTTTTATGAGTTTTTTGCAGCTGACTACTCCATGTTTCAAAAATTGGCCATTTTAGTACTTTTTTCGTAACCCCGTTTAATTTTTCCATTAAGTCAAAGGCGTAATGGTAACTTTAGTTATTTTATTTATTTTCTTTTTTTCTTTTAAGCCCTAATAATAAAATCAGTTTTATATCATCTTAACCCTAATATTCAAATCATAATAATTAACATAACATCTGGACCTGCAATCGAACATCAACCCTTCAACAAACAGCCCCTAACAATCAACGTAACATATTGTGGTGGCGCGACCGCATAATAGGAGATGTTCACCGGAGGATGCGCCGTGTTGTAGCTTACTGTGTACACTGGTGTCGACATGTGATGATTGTATGCTGCCGGATATCCATACCCGTGATGACGTGGAGGGCTTTGGTTAATATATATGGTTGTAGTTTGCGCCAGTGTCGGAGCACTTGATGATGATGTTTCTACGGTGTTGTTCAAATTACTATTTTCCCTTCCTTTTTCTTTTTCTTTCCTTCACCATCGTTGCCGTCATTCTCGGCCTGTTGTTCCTTCTTTTCAGCCGCTGCCGGAGATGGGTCACCGGCTAAACCGGTCTCCGGTTTTTTCTCTTCAGTTTTCCCGCCACTACTACCTTCCTTAACTTTACCACTGCCTCCGCCATTTATTTTCCGACCAACACCATCGTTGACTTCATCACCACCATCATTAACTTTACTAGCATCACCACCGCATTCCTTGACTTCGCCACCGCCACCTTCCTTAACTTTATCACCACCCTCGCTACGGCTGCCGCCACCGCCACCTTTCGTAACTTTCCGACCACCACTACCCGCCGGAACTCCACCCCCCTTTTTCTCTTCAGTTTTCCCGCCACTCTTATTAGGGCTTAAAAGAAAAAAGAAAATGAATAATATAACTAAAGTTACCAATATGTCCTTGACTTAACAGAAAAATTAAACGGGGTTACGAAAAAGTATTAAAATGGCCAATTTTTGAAAAATGGAGTAGCCAGTTGCGAAAAATTCAAATAAAATACTAGAGTTGCGTAGTTGATCAAACCACATGTATTAAAATGACACTTAACTCCAAAATTTATTAGTCAATTTCCAAATTTACCATTAAACACGCACAATTAACATTAATAACCAATATTGATGGACCAAATTTCCAATGACATTATTGTTGTTTGGTAAGACAAAAAAGTAATCATTCAATTCACCTTAAACTTTTTGTTTTTCAAACCATGACACTTCTAATGAGACAGAGGAACTACTTATTTATAACATATTTGTGTTATCTTAGTTATGTAATTTCTGTAATTTTCATATAAATTGTAATTGTATTAACAAATATATGATCATTTTGTTGACTGTAATTCACTTAATGGTTAAAGTTACAATTTTCATCAATTACCCGTGTAATACACGGACCTCAATCTAGTTACAAATTATTTACTTAGGGGTGTTTGGCTGAGCTTATTTTTTTTGCTTTTTGCTTTTTGGAGGGGCAAAATGTCCAAAATGCCCCTCCAATTTTTGGAGGGGCAAAATGTCCAAAATGCCCCTCCAAAAACACCTAAAAGCATCAAACTAAAGCTTTTTTGCTTTTTGGAGGGACATTTTGGACATTTTGCCCCTCCAAAAAGCAAAAAAAATAAGCTCAGCCAAACACCCTCTTAGTAATATGCATTTTACAAAAACTTAAACATAAAAGTTGTGAAGTAAATATAAAAATATACTATAACAACTCATGTATTATTTCGGGTATTAGAAAATTGGTATCGGGTATAACTAGGTATCGGGTATAGGGTATGACCGGGTCCGGGTATTTACGGGTATAAATCGGGTACGGTTCCGGGTACGGGTATTGACATCAAAATGCATACCCTATCCATACCCTACGGGTAGGGTCGGTTCCGGTTTCGGGTATAGAATACCCGGGTATAAAAAAACCGGTTCCGGGTATTTTTTTTCGGGTCCGATTCCGGGTACGGGTTTTTTGTGCACCTCTAGTTGGTTGTATAATTATATGATAACTAGGACTTAGGACCCGTGACCGTTATATCGAAATAAAACATAAGTAAAAACGTTAGACCATAAACTCGTTGCAAATCGACGCGAAGTCAGTCTGTACTCCGTATCAAGTTACGGCATTGAAACAAACAAAAGAAATAAACCCGTCAATACCATAATACAACAAATTATCATATGTAGAATCAAAAAACCCGGCAGTTACATCTGTGAACCAACAAAAATTCGGTTCTTATCAACGGTATCAACACAAATTCGTAAACATATATTAGTAAGCCAAATAAAATATTTTAAATGCGAGGTATCTATGAAAAAAAAAGTAATGTTGAGACGTTTTTATCGAATCCATGTGTAGAATGTGCTGGTGGTGGCTTGGGGGTGGGAGTGGGGGCGTTGGAATTTTGCTTTGTCGTGGGTTTGTAACAAAAAAGAAGAAATAAAAACGCCAAACCACATACATACTTTGCAGTGTGTTAAGTGCTAACTTGCAAAATTTAGACCAAGATGTTTAATGAAAAGTACTGGGGATCAGAGCTGAAAGTGAAAAGTGTTAGGGTTAAAAAAGTAAAAAAGTTTTATAATAAACTTGTAAAAGATGAAAAGTACAAAGTTAAGAACCACGAGAACCGAATAAGATTCAATAAAAATGGTGAATTTAATTTTAATCTCTCTTCGGTCTTTCGTTATTTAGGTTTTCGTACTCATCCGTTAAATAGGTTGACAACTAATTGAAATGCCAACATGTTTAACTCGTTTAGAAAAAAATGGATTACATGAGTCTAACAGGGGTTGCGCGATATTTAATGAGTCAGAGTCAAGGTTGATGTTTATTGATGCGACTAAATATACGAGTCATATTTGAGTTCACCAAACTCCACACCATTCCAACCCTTCAAAATGTAATACTTTTTACCAATGTCAATAAGATGATAATATGACTAGTGGAATTTCCCCAATTCTTGTTTCTACCAATTCTATTCCTTTCTTAGGCTATGTGTAATGGAAGGACTATAAAATTAGATGTTATGTGTCATATGACGCCCAGTCAGTAAAGGATGAGTTTTTGTTTTTAAGAGTGTAATAACGTTTTAGCCCCCTCATATACATATACATCACACATTCACAACAATAAAATAATAATACTTTATTAAATCTTGCAGGCGACAAATAACAACCCCCCTATCATCGCCCAGGGGACGGTGTTCCTCTCCAAAATCAACCACATCGCCCCCTTTTAATTGCCCATTACGAATAGCCTAATTTCCATCTAGTAAATATGCACTTAAACTAACTTGAAACAATAGTGTCACCAATAACATCACATAAGTATACATTAAAAGTCAACTCCAACCCAACTTTAAACACTTGCTTCACATGTTTTCAACATCCAAATATCCTTTAATCTCAATTCAAGTACAAGTACACAAATCTTTTCAAAAGAATAAACTTTTCAACATCAACCCAACCCGACCCATCCCGTTTTCACTTGCGCGAAAACTCGATCACAATGCGCAATCGCGCGCAACACAAACATACAAATCAATACACAAACGGAATCACAGCTTTCCTCCCCTTAGGATACTCCTCCCCAAACTTGTCCAAATACCAATCATGATTCGCCCGCGCCCTCGGCACCAAATTCGCACACGTATACAACAAAAACCCCAACCCAGCCCACGACCCGGTCATCACCCACCACCCGAACCACTCAACAATCTCCCCAGAATAATTAGGGCAACTCACACTCAAACAACCCGCCTTTCGGAACCCGATAACCCTTCCCCATCTCCTTCAACCTCACCAACTTGTTATCCGACCTCACATTCACCACCATTCCCATCACAAACACCACTAATCCAATACCAAATCTCCACCAAAACCATATATCATTATCATAATCCACATACTCAGTAACTGATCTGGTCTGTAAGTACGAGTTAAACAAATTGAATACGAATGCGATAACGGAGATGGTGATTGGATAGCCGTTGGACCGGTTATGATTACGGCGGATACGGAGGGGATAGATGACGGAGCGGTGGATGAGGAAAGGTGAGATTAGGGTTAGGGTTTTGGAGTGTTGGCCGAGTGGGTAGAGGAAGAGTGTGAACCAAAGAGTGGGGCTTTCCATTAGGAACCAGGCGATGGATGGTGGGACGGTGAGGCCCCAGCCGTGACGGTGGTGTTTGCCGTATGGTGCGGTGGTGTAAAGGCAGGAGATGAAGGTGGGTGGTGTGATTAGGAAGTAGGTTATGACGGCGGTGTGGTAGAAAGATTCATCGGAAGGCATGGTGAAGTGAAGTGAAAGGCTTTTTGTGTGGAGTTTTTTATAAATGGAGAATTTTATTTTGGGAAAGTTTTAAAAAATATTTGATAATTTAGAGATTGTTTATTTGTTTTTAAAAAAGGTTTGGTAAAATTGCTTACTTATTTATGGCGTTTTCAAAATTAGTTTTAAAAAAATGTTTGGATTATCACTTGTGGTTGGAAAAATCAAAAAGTAGGTAAAATGATCAAAAATGATATTTTTATAAATTTGCTAATTTTACCGATTATGAATGGTTATAATGGTATAAGAGAAGGTTCGTGTACATTTTGATCTTAACATGAGTACGTAGGAAATAATGTAAATTTATTTAAAAATGTGAACATAAGAAACAATATCAACTATAATACCAATCTACATAAACAATGACCTATAATAACAAAGAAAAGAACCTAAAAATTACAACAAAAGAATCAAAATCAAGAACAAAATAATAACAGCATATACCAGCAAATACTTATAACAGCAAAAGATAACATCTAATAATAGCAACAAAATATAAATAAGCAAATACTTATAACGTCTCATAATCGAAAATTAGCAAATACGAACCAAAAATAGCAGCAAACACCTGTAAAAATAAACATAATCATAACAACAAATTGGTTCTCACTGCTTTCATGTTAATAATAAAATGTATTTGATCCTGTTTCTAATGGTATATATGTAATTTGGTATTCCAAAAATAAAAGACAAAACAAAATGTTTGGATTTATTGCTTTTAAAAAACAGTGTTTTAACTTGTAACAAAAAGTAAAATGAAAAATGCTTTTATGATACCCAGACATACTTATTTGTTTTTTAAAAAACAAATAAGTAAATTTTAAAAGCTTAGCCAAACATGGTCTTAATAATGTTGAGTGAAGTGAAGTGAGGGGCCTGCTTGTGTCCTGACTAGTTTGGTGACCAATCTTTCTCGACTGGTATGATGTCCAATTAAAGTCCAGACTCGTTTCTTGTTCAATCTTTGAATTCCAACTAGTTTGAAGTTTAGTTTAGTATTTTATTATTATAATGAATTTTAAATCATATTTTGTTTATATTTGAACTTTATAGCAAGTTTATAAAATACCGAATACACTATTGAGACGTTCACATACCAATATAATTTTTTCTCAAAATCAAGTTGAGTCAAATTTAAATTATAAGATAATTACATATATCCCCTTCTTAACTAACCTAATTATATATAAGGGGTGGTGGTGCAGTTGGCTAGCGTGTTAGCGAAGAGTTATCCTGAGGTCGAGAGTTCGAGCCTCTCTCACCCCATAAATTTTTGTTTTAATTTTGCTATTAGTTTTCTTTTCATTTTTAACAATCCTGACCATTTCTAAATCTTTTTACAAAACATTTATGAAATTATCACTAGAGTAAAATATAATTGTCAAAATCGTAACAGGAAATGAATTTAGAAGTTCGTCTAGTTTGAAACCCATCCCTAAAGGAAAACCAAACTGGATTGGAAATGGATTCAACGTATTATATGACTATTTCTTCTCAAACTAGATTATTCAAACCAATTTCAACTTATATACTCCCACCGATTTCAAATTGCTGGATTGGGTCGGAAACTATTTCAGATCGTGAATTGGTTTCGGATATACGAACTCATTTAGATAGTCGATAGATATGTTACAAGGTTTTTAGCATGGACCATGTTATGATACATCAAAAGTTGTCAACACAACACACGCAGACACACATCTTAGATATCAACTTTTGAATACTGCTATAACAAGATTGTAGTTATCAAAAAATTAAAAAAGATTATTGAAAGTGTTTTGTATATTGTGGTTCTAAATATGACATTAAAAGTATTAATGTTTAACCTAAACCAAATTGACTGTTCACCCCAACCACGAACACATGTAACTAATATGACCATTTAGGCCCGGTTCGGCATACAAGAGTAACCGAGCCTAGAAAACCTTGGACATGTTAAGTAATATAGCCCGTCTTCAGGCGGTGTAAAAGTTTGTTAAATGCTACTAGTAAAGTAGTAAACATAACACATCTTAATCATTGATTTGGATGAGATTCAGCCTAATTTTACATTTCAGGTTTCATGTCTACCAAGAATCTGTACACAAAAATAACCACTTAAATTACACATTCGTTAAACCCGACTCTGTATCCGCCATAACGTTTCTTTTCCCCCTTGTAAATCATATATATATGTTTCAGAACCTCAAACTGTACAATTATCCCGGATGTCTACTACTATTCCTCAAAATCTGTTTTTGTCATTCGGGCTGAAAGTAGCTGTCATAAATAGATAACCGATCAAGAGCATCATAATTAGCTCTCAAACCTACAAATTGGCTCCCGAGTTGAGCGCACCCAGCATCGGGCCACTTACACCCTCCATCCAGGGTCCGTTGCGGACACAAGTTTTCACAAATCCTAATGATTGGGTTTCCAGGAGCATCATCATCATCATTGTTATCACAGGTTAAGGTAACAGATAAGGGTATTTCCGTCTTTTCATCATATGAGGGTGGACCATCTCCTGTCTCTTGGGTTGAAGGGGGAGATGATATTCCATCAGGCAGATTGCTTTGGATGTCGATTGTACAGTCGTCATTTCCCGATACGTGTACTATACACCCGAGAGATTGTATTGCTCTTTTTATGACCTCGTTTTCCCTTTTGATTTTTCTTGCCAGGTTCATAGCCGAGCTGCTGACCTGTTTCTCGTTACGTATCTCGGCTTTGACCGCTTCCATTGCAGCAATTGTTTCTCGGGCTTTCCTCTCAGCAATGTCCTTTGCCTGTTCATATTTACAGGAATGGAACATTATAGATTTTACAAGAAGAACCGAAAGGGGTATATATGTAAACTACCTTCTGAAGTTCAGAGATTTTCTCCACCATATTCCGACATTGAGCTTCAACCTCTCCAGCTTGAGCTTCTGAAGGACAAGACCATCTCAGATGAAACCGGGGCCACAATGTTGGGGCTAAAGCTGCAGCTGGTGGCAATAACGGGCCCTCGTGTTTAGATGGATCATAGAAGAGATTGTAGTGCACGTGAGAACTACCCCCTGAAGCACGCTTATCATCTAAATACATCCACAAGCATCCGCATGCATCAGAGACACCATACTGTTCTCTTTCCTTCTCACTGATATTTAATATACAAGTCTTTAGTTGGCCCGTCAAAGACATAATTATGCAACCAACTTGACCCATAGTAAAAAATGCAAAAAAAAGCTTCAAACTCAATGTTATACTTACCTATTGCACAAGAAGTTCCCAAAACGACAAGAGAGCGTGCAATCTAAAAAGTCAACCAAGTAAGCCTGCAAGATCATAACGGTCAAAGATAATAATAATAATAATAATAATAATAATGAACAGTTTAGAACTCTGCCAAAATATACAGTCCGTTATTGAAAATACATACCGAGGAGAACTCAAATGCGAAAGGGTACATTCGTAATAACTGGGAAACACAATCAACCCACTGTTGAAACAAAACATAAACAATGTGGTTACTTGTACAAGATAAGCATCAAAGACATTTTTAAAGATTGCTTCATGTTTCTATTAAACCTGAAGAAATATTGGAGAATAATTGTTTGAAGTGTGCGTCTGAGAAGACATTTGAGATTGTGATGGATATGGCCCAGGTGTTTGGCGCATAGGTGATGTGAAATTTGAGCTTGAGGACTGTCTTGGTAATTCTACGTCACTCCCAGAGAAGCTTGGCATGCCAGCTCGGTCTGAAAAAAGATGCCCAAATGCGAGCCAATCTTTTTCCACAAGAGCCTGCATAGAAGTAGAAATTAATAGAGCTTTCTTTTTGCGTCGACGTCAAATGTATATACGTATATAGAGGGGCGTTTGTTTCAGGACCAATAACATGTTGAGAACTGCAAGAATCGCATGATGCATTTGCATCTACTGCTTTGAATGTGATACACAATACAGTCATGTAACCGCCTCCGTGTCTCTCCAGCTACTTTTGATTATCTTTTATGCATTGTGTAGTGTGTACCAGTGCATGATGCGGTCTTGCGTCTCTCACGATTTTCACCATATTATTGATTCTGAAACGAAAGTCAAATATGATATATATCTCAAATGAGAACATACCTGAAATCCCTTGATGGTGCGGTAATATGGATCAAGTAACAGACTTGCAAGGGCAACTAGTTGAGTTGTTCTGTCCCATCCATCACTGTTCAACATAATTACAATGAGGTAATAGATAATAGGTTCAAAATCACAAATCTATAGCTGTCATGGATTTTGATGTGTACCTGCAATGAACAAGCACAGATGCCGACTCAATTGCCACACGAGCAGCGATCCAAGCTGACCCAGTGAGTACATTCTGGATGTGTATTAACCAAGCACTGTCACCAAGGGTTGATACAGATGCAGACATACTGGTGAGATTACCTCCACCCCATGTCCATCCACCATGTCTCTGTTGTGAAGAAAATGATCATATAACATATCTCTACAAGAAAATAATCTAGGGGTTAATGTTTATGGGTGACTTCATACCAAGAATGAACACATTCCATCTGATGATTTGGTTCCATGTGTATCCAAATAGTCTCTAAGTCGAACAAGACTCTCCCTCATGGCATGGATATTATCTATCCCAAGGAATACAATCTATAAAAAGAAACACGTGGAAGAATCCAGTTCGCAATAGGCTATCATGACAAAGCACCATATTATTATTTAGGTCAAACCTTTGACAGACCTCAGACTGGAAATAGTTTGATGATGACTCTGAACCACCTCCCATCGCCCCATTTGCCAAAGCATTTTTTCTAGGTCTAGCATCAGCTATATATAACTTCCTAAATAAAAAAAGGTGCGGCCATAAGAACTCTAAACACCGGATCGGATTGCAATAAAAACAGAAGATAAAAGAGCAAAGATTTTACCTCCGTTCTCTCTTTCCATCAGAAAATTGAGTACAGAGAGCACCAACCAGATTCTCATCAGCATTGCTGCATTAAAATGATTACAAGACAACTTTTCAAAATTTGATACTGAAGGTTTTCAGGGGTAAAAGAGTAATGTGGTAAATTCATCGTTACCTTCTCATATTCATCATCAAACCAACTAATGGCTGGGATGAACGTGCAAGAACAGCTCCAGTGCCTACATTATACATATCATTGAAAAATTTCATGTGGACCTGTAAACGAACCGAACAAACACGAACAGAGCATGTTCATTCATCTAACGCTAACCGAACAAACGATCGAACATGAACAACTAAACGAACGGGGCCTTCTTGTTCATGTTCGTTCGTTAAGAAAATGAGTGTGTTCGTGTTCGGTTACATACGGTTGTTAATATTATAAACGAAAAACAAACAAAACACGAAGAAAGTTAAAACGAGTGCAAAATAGATTTATAAAATCCACTACTTACGTGCATCACACCATGATATTGCAGGCAATCTACATCGTGCACGAAATTTACAAGCTTGCAGCACTTCCTCGTCTCTGAAAACCAACAAACATAGACAAGTTTATATACCAACTTGAAATCATTAACAAGTGGGAAAACAGAGCATAATCATAAGCTTATAACATGTCTCACTTGATGGATTTTGGTAATAACAAAGCAAACGGATAAGTTGAACACATGTCATAAGTTGCATTGATGTCACTAATTCTCCACCAGTTATTAGAAAATGTGAAGAAACCATCTTCAATCACTGATGAAATATGTGATTCCATACCAAGAAGCCGCAAGTATTCATTAATTAACCGAACTCTGGGGCTAGTATTGCTGAATCTTGATGGGCCAGATGAAAAGGCATAAAGATCATAGAGTCTTGTGGGCCTTGCATACCTCAGTAATGCTTCAAATACAGCACGTCTCTGCAACAATCACAAATTTGATCAAGTGGTGTTGAGAGTGATTAATTTATCAAATACAAGTACATAGATTATTATGTTATTATAACTTACCTGTTTAGTTCGAGGACGAAAAGCAATATAATAATCCTCATATCTTTTCCTGCAAAAAGACAAGAATAATTTTTATACGTTTTCACATATTATTCATCTAGAAAACACGCAGCTTGTAAATAACTATCAAAAATGAATTCAGAAATTCAGTATATTGACCGAATATTACATTACAAGAATGGAAGAATTCTAACATACCAATGACCTGAAGAAGCCTTCGTGTAGGAGTTTTATCGGATTGCCTAGGTCCTGATGGCTGCTTTATCACCTATATACTCGTAACAGAATGAAATTACAATCAGTATATGCAAGTATTTTAGTGTTGATGTGAAGAATATATTTGTTTGTATATAAATGTCTGTCATCTTATTCTTTTAGATTTAACCTAACAGTTCCATACTTCCATTGACACTGAAGCTAGCACATACGATGTAAAATCAATAAATAACTGGTGGCGTTCCTTTTAAAAAATCTCCCGGATTTATATATCCATTCAATGAAATCATTTTTCCGGTTCTGCTAATTTGTGAGAAAAACTATTTCATGCCAGTAAGGTAACCTCTAAACATCCCCAAAAGCCTATACTGATAACTAAATGACACAATAGTAACAACCTATTGGAAGAATAAATGGTACAAAACCACAGAATCATAACGTCGTTCCAAATACAAATGAAGATAAAGATGATGCAAAACTTACAATCTTGTTAAACTTTTCAATGGTGGCCAATGGTATCGTCCCTAGTGCAATAATATCCCGTGTTCCTTCACTCTGCATTACGAGCAGACGCTCAACATTTTCATAGTATATACTAAACGTGTGAAAAAGCGGTATAAAAATAGACAACTTACCAAAAACAGAAGACGAAAACTGGTCACAAACAAAGTACCTGCTTCTTCAGTGTTAACAAGAACACAATACCCCTAAAATTAAAAAAAAAAAAAAAAAATCAGAGTTAATAAAATTTAAAGAGCAAGCAGCCTAAATAAATATATAATATAAATAAGATAAACATATTAATATGAAGATGAATTAAACTTTATATCAATATAATACAGTAATATACATATATATATTATAAAACTATATTACCTCAGCATTAACCTCCTCAGCTTCATACAAAAAGTCAGACAATCCATGAGGAACAGGCCTTGAAACAGGCTGCTGTGAATTCAATTACACATTAATTAATTAATTAATAACACATTAGTCATTATTAAGACATAATAATAATAATAATAACACAAATTGAGTAATAATAAAAGTTAGGGTTTACATCGATCTTTGTCCACTCAATAGATTCCCAGCTACCGGTGCCTTCAATCCTGTAGGAATCGGTGAGTTGATTGTCCGAGTCACGGACGGAAGTTGTCCGCCGATATCTGGACGTCGACATGACGTCAATACTCCGGCGGTTCGTTGAGAGAATAACGAACGAACGAAAGAACGAGGGATTCTGATTTTCGTACCACTTTGGTTTTCCTAACTTTTTATTTATTTTATTATTCACAAAATATCAATAGATTATTATTATTTTTTGAAACGCGGATTATTATTATTAATATTATTATTTTTATAAAAAAAAAGAAGAGTTTGTTTATCGGTGGAGTTGGAAAGTGGTGTCGACACGTGAGCGAGACATGTGGGATGGGGTGACGTGGACACCCGACGTGTATGTGTTCTTTTATTTAAAAAAAATAAATAAATAAAAATGTGCATTGATAAGTTCACTCACCGCTTAATGCTTTGGCCGGTTTGTTTGGATTAAACCTTCCACCGTTAACCCAATACCGCCCACCATAACTCGGTCTTGGTAACGCACCGTGATGTTGCTCTGGCGCAATGTTTGGGCGTTTTTTTTCATAGTCATGTCGGATTGGCTGAAGCTGACGACGATATGCTAAAACTTTTAGCGTTATAGTAGAAAATTCGGCTATATAGAAATAATAAAGGCGTTGTATCTTTTCATGGTATAGCATCAGTGAAAGTGAAAAGTGTCACGTCATGTTATCATTACTGTATATTGGTTTTTTCTAATATAGTGTGTCATGGTTTCATTTAACAATATTTGTAAAATAATGTTTAAATTAAATAGGAAAAGGATTTTTGGGAAAATAAACAAATGTGTATGATTATCATTGGGTATTGTGATAAGTTAGAAAATGAAAAAGTACCTCCTCAAAACCTCAATAGTAATGTTTGGGCTTCATAAAAGAACCATGTTTTGGGAAAAACGCTTTCTCGTCATGTTTTAAAAATTGTTGTAATATTTGCAAATCCAACGAACTTGTGGATACAATACTACAAAATAACCTGGGAGACAAAAAATTGATGTAGAATAAGAACAAAACGTGCAAACATAAAGAAATATTATATCGGAAAAAGACTGTTTGACACGCTTCCTTGAAAACACGTTTGAGAGTGCTACGGTCAGAGTTGAAACATGTTGTGAGTTGTGACCATAGTCTATAAAATTAAGGTGTGATATGTGTGCCTTCCAAATGGGGAAGATGTGTCTGTTTGTTACAATACGACACTTTTAAGGTAGTTTGAGAATTTTATTAAATGTTTCATGATTTGGCAATCTCCCAACAAACTATTTGATAGTAGATATCATTTATCAAGTTACTTGAACTCTAGAAGAGGTTGAGTCGATAATATTTTGATGGATCAGTTCAGTCTGGGCTTAGGTTGGGCTTCACAGATTGGGATTCCACAAGTTGAGCCCATACTTCAAAGTCCAAACTGGGCTCAAATGAATGATTGGGGTTATGGTAAAAATAGAAAAGAAAACTAAACATGCAAACAATGCTAATGCAGATTAACTGGTTTTGATGGTGTCAGCTAATAACCGAAACCGGTTATTGGTCAAACGGTTAAAACCAGCTAATTGTGTTGTAGGCAATTTGGCTTAACTAGAGCGAGCCAATGCATCTCAATTGAGATAGTGGCTGACGCCTTGACGGCTATGTCCTAGCCGGTGCTTTTGACGCGGTACCTCCGCCTTTTTGTAGCCATAAGCTTGGTATGCCAACGGTCCCTAGCAGACAGTGACACATGCTTGATGATGGTTGGATGTTGTGTGGACTGTGGATCTCAATGCATTCTTTTAGGATTTCAACTTCAGCCCGTTCACTGTCGCCTCTTCTTATTTGTCCTCACCTGATTGGCTCGTTTTGAATTTGCCTACTCATTTGTCAACATAATTATTTTGATGATTTTCCCTTATATATTTTAATTTTTTGCTGATAACTGAATATGAACTACTTTTACACCTAATGCATGTGTATAGTTATTGTTTAATTTACAAGTTAAAGATTATATATATACCATGCCTAAAAATGTCTGTTTTTGAGAATGATTGTTTATTATATTTATAGTTTCTCGCAACCTTTATATAAATTATAATTGTGCACAACTCTAATCTAAGCACAAAGACAAAAATTAAACTAATCAAATAACAACAAATCCTTATAAGGATCTAAACGGTAAATAAATATATTTATTTTCACATTATGTATTTTCACTTATGTTCAAGTCCGTGACATATAGATCACGAGATATTGTTTTGTAATCTAACATTTGACCAATAATTGGCAACCTGGAAAGTAAAAATGCATGGTTCAGTGACAAATCACAATCATAAATTAATGCTTCACCATGAAGCAAAGAGAAACACTTTACACTATTCAACCTGGTCATTTATAGTTTTATAGAAATTAAATGTGGTTGCCATATAATCTAGGTATGTGTGTTCCATCGAGAGTAAAATTGCACTAATTTAAATGCTATTTTACTAATTTTATAAAACTAACGTTAAAAGTGACGAAATGTTAATCATACATCAAGTGGTGACATTGATAGCTGAAAGACAATAGTACATGCACCAGTCAGTCGATGGTTGAGTGTTATGTGTCTTATGTCCAAGTGTAACATCCTAGAATTTTCGTATCTAATAAAAGAAAATCGCGTTTAGTTATTGGACCTAAATAATTAATTAGTATTAATAAAGATCATAGACTTGAACTAGTTAAGATGGATTAAAGGGAATGGGCCTTAGGTCCATGGGCTTTAAGGATATAAATATCCCCTTAAACCACCCTTAAACCATAAACCCTCATTCCTACCATCTTATTCTCTAACACTCAAAAACACACACATATCACCACTCACATATTTCGGTCGAGAGAGAGGTGAGATCCAAGCCGAGCAAGCAACGTGATTCTTGATAGACCATTACTACGCGAGCTGCATACAAGATCGATAACCCGTAAGCAAGCTAACATAGCAAACGAGCTCGTAGAGGTATGTCATTTACCTTTAAAGTTTACGTTCTTATAAGCGTTTAGCCTCGAAACTTAGAACGAGAATGGATCGGGTATGAACGAAACGTAAAGATGTAAACTTGATGATAAAACAACCTAATGAGCCTGTAAACATAAACGGCACGTTAAACCGTAGTTATGTTATTAAACGTTTTGAGCTTAAAGATCCAAACTTTATGTCTTTCCGGGCTAAGTTTTACCCGAACAAGGCCATGGGAATGATTGCGGGATTTGTTAACGTCATATCCAAGAATTTTTTCGATGAAACGAGGGTGATTTTGGTGATTAAGGATGAACAGAGGCGAATGCTGAATACTTCGCCTGCAAGCCAACTTCGCCTTCACGCAAGTTCGCCAGCCAAATTCGCCCCTGACAACTTCGCCACAATAAGTTCGCAGCTAGTCAAGTTCGCCCGAAACTAAGTTCGCTGGCCAACTTCGCTTGTTGACAAGTTCGCCTATGATTAACTTCGCTGGACTCTAAGTTCGCCAAGCCATAAGTTCGCTGAACCCTAAGTTCGCTTAAGTTAAGTTTGGTAACGAATCGGATTACGAATCAGACTTAAATCATTATGAGGAATGAATTAACGAATTAGAAAATAAATTAAAATCCTAATAGAAAATGTGTTAAGACAGTTAATGAAAATAAAATTTTTCCAAGCTGATCTGGCAGCTTAACCCCAGCCAGGGGCTCTGCCCCTTGGAACCCGCTAGGGGCTGCCGCCCCTAGAACCCCGCTGCCAGGGGCGCTGCCCCCTGACCCCCGTTAGTTGCGGGTAATGATTGAACTAGAAAGACGATATGGGTAGTGATAGGTAATTGATACGTGTAATTGTTATCCAGTTAGTCGTGCACAACTCAAGAAAGGGATTACCATAAATGTAGAAAGAAACCGCATTCAGGTGAGTTTCTAGCCTCACTTCCTTGTTATGTTTTCGGGGCTGTGTGCATACTCGATGTGATAGTTAATACACTTACCTTAAGTGGTAAGTGTATGCCTTGTATGATTTATGTATGATGATTGCTTGACGGTGCATGAACGATCTTCGGATATTGCATGTACCGTCAGGTGGTAGTTAAAGATATGATTGATAAGTATGATTTAAGATATGATGTATGTATAAATATATGATGTATGCATAATGTACGTATGTTATGTTGATGGTACGTGAACGCTCTTCGGAGATTGCACGTATTGTCAATGAAAGTATGTATGAACAGGTACGGTACAGTTGCATGAAACAAAGGGACCGGACCCTAATAATATCTGTGATGGTAGGGAGCAGACCCTAATAATATCTGTGATGGTAGGGACCAGACCCTAATAATATCTGTGATGTTGGGGACCAGACCCCTTTATAATTTCTGTGATGTTAGGGACCAGACCCTTATAATATCTGTGAGGTTATAGAGCGGAAGGCTCTTTAAATAGGACGGATAGTTATGTATGAAAAGTAAGTATGAATAATATACACCCCTTCGGGCACGTGTGCAAGTATGTGAACAGATTGTATGAATGTATGATTTACTAGAACTCACTCAACGTAGCTGACTTTTAGTATGCACGCAGGTCAGTAGAATGAGGCAACTTGCTTGAGGGGAAGCACATGGCATGGAATTGAAGACACTGGCATCTCAATGAAGTGTTATGTTTTGATAATTTAAAGACAATGTTATATGTTTAAATAACTTGAATGCTCGTTAAGACAACAAAGTATGATTTTGTAATATGATGGTTTGAAGGTTTTAATATTCCGCGAATGTTTTTATTAACTCTGATATTATGAACTGTGTTTATGAGTAAATCCAACACCAAAGTAGGGTTACCGGTAACGGGGCCTTACACCAAGGCTAGATGCAAAACTACTATACCCATTTCGTCTCACCAGAAGCAACTTCTATATTAGAAAACAGCCTGAATACCCTAACCCGTCCTAGTATAGGTATCGGGTCCCGGCCGGGCCGGGCCGGGTTTCAAAACATTGGTAAATCTGCTTAGACTGAGGGTAATGGGGGTGAACGGGGGCGCGGCCGTCTACGTGGCTCGCGAACACCGCTACATCCCTCAGGTGAGCTGGGGCACGGTTGGCCCCCGTGGCTGGGACGGCGGCGTGTAAAGGAGGGAGTGAGAGGAGTGTGTGTATGTTTTGTGAGAGAGAGAGAGAGCGAGAGGAGTGTGTGTATGTTGGGTTTTTGAGAGAGAGAGTAGGTCCGGTGGTCCGGTGGTGTGATCTTTGGTGGTGGTCCGGTGGTCCGGTGATCGGTGAAGGTGAAGAAGCCATGTGGTGGTGTGAACGATCCGAGGAAGAAGCCCCGGATGGTGGTGGTGGTGGTCCGGTGGTCCGATGATCGGTGAAGGTGAAGAAGCCATGTGGTGATGCTGAAGAAGAATATTAATATTTATATTAAAATTAATATTTAGAATAAATAAATAAATAATTGGATCAAGCCCCGTTCACCTGGACCACGGGCTTGGTTAAGGGGCTTAATCCATGTCCATGTCATCGCCTACGTGTCAGATTTTGCTTGGCTCACCTGGGGCTCAACCAAGCCCATTACCCTTAGCCTTACATCTTACATTCCTCAGACCCTATCATAGTTTTGCTATTGATGAAATCTACTGAGTACGATGATGGTGATGATGACGATGATGATGACGACGACAAAGTCTCCATTTCAAATAATAAAAATTGGACGCTGTCAGTTCCTAATGTCAAACGGTATCAAATAAATCACAACTTACATTGGGTAGGCGGCTTTCAAGTAGGGGAGTTCATGTGGTTGACTATTCGAACTAGGTTACAAGAATTTGGAAATTTTTAAAACTGAATACAAGTTTTATTTAAAATATGATTATGAGACAATGGCTCGAATAAGCTTATTCGAATTCAGGTTTATTCGAATAAACAGGAATAGCAAAAAGTTACAAAAATAATATTTTAAACTTAAGTTTATATATGGTATTCGAATTTTGGTTATTCAAGTCAGTTATGTTCAAGATTCCCAAATTCAAGTTCAATTCATATACAAAATTCGTAAACAAGAGCCCGATCCAAATTCAAGTTCAAACTTAAGTTTGAACTTAAGTTTATAAATATTTTAAACTTAAGTTCAAACTTAATATTTTAAACTTAAGTTTATATATGGTATTCGAATTCTGGTTATTCAGGTCAGTTATGTTCAAGATTCCCAAATTCAAGTTCAATTCATATACAAAATTCGTAAACAAGAGCCCGATCCAAAAAACCCGAATTCGAAATCAATTCGATTCGAATATCGAAATTTATCGACTACATGGAATCAGACGTTACTACTAGTACAGGTTTCATCACTTAATACTTATTGAAGAAACGTGGATCTACTTGCTGGTAGCAGATCTACTTTCCTCGGGTTTTGATTGTACTATTTCACCGATGGTTCTTCTGGATCTGTGTTCTTCCACCTACAAAATGAACAACGCCGTTAACTTACCCCTCAGAAAGGGACAGAGGGGTCCTCTTTGGGGTAACCCTCCGGCGTGAGAATAAGTATATGGTGGAGAAGATAATAATAATGTGAGTAAGGGAATCTCAAGAGTATTGCTTAATAGCTGAATACTGTATGATTGTGTGTAACTGACTGTGAGTGAATGTAATTCAATATGATTGAATGTGATATCACTGCCTGTAACTGTCAATGATTGAGTATGAATGTGTCCATCAAAGTGGAGTTGATGCTGTATTTATAGTGCTAGGGTTTCCACTGGTTGGGCTCAACCTCGTTGGCCTCCTCCAATCGCACTGCGCCACGTGTCCTCTGGGACACCTGGCGCTTTCTCGTTGGTTGTAATCACGTGGTAGCACATGTGTCATGCTGAGTTGTCGACCTTTCATTTGGCAGCTGTCAACATCAGCATATTCTTACTCCTTAAAAAGATGCCTTCTGGAAGGTTGTCTGACGTGCACAATCAAGGTTGCCCTAATCCTGATTTGGATAAGGACGAGGTCGATTATGTGCATGTGTGATATGCGCCAATCCTGAGGATGCGCGAGGTCTTCTCTTTATTCTCACGCGCAGATATTTCATGCGCAGATGTGATATGCACGAGCATGTGATATGCGCCGCGCGCTGGTGCGCCGCGCGCATATGTGATGCGCGAGCATATGTGTGCCTGGGCAGATGTGATATGCACGAGCATGTGATATGCGCCGCGCGCATATGTGATGCGCGAGCATATGATGCCTGGGCATATGATGCCTGAGCATTTTTGTATGCGCCATGCGCCTAGGTTTTGGCTTTGTGCCTTCATAATGTGTTTATCTTGTGGGTTGACCCGCCTTGCTCGGTGTTGAGGCGGGTACATACCTCTTCACTTATAGACAAAGTTAATGAAAAGTCTGGTGTCATACTCGAATAAAGCAAAAAGTAAATCTGGTAAATAACTTTTTAAAAGTTATAATGATAGAAACATAAACAAATGTACTGTTTATAAATGACCAAAAATCCGGAAACAAATTTTGTAATCAGTCAAATTATGGAATCTATTACTTGATAATAATGACAAAACAAAAATATACACAAAAAGCCTTATCTTAATATTAATTTAAAGATATAATAATTCTAATGAAAAAAGTAGTTAAAACTTTAAAGTTAAAACAGCATGCCTTTGACATAACCAAGGAATGATCAAATGTTTTTATCAAATGTTTGGTACCACTAGAAACCTTTTCAACTGCTTCATATTATTCTCCAAAATCTTTCATTCTCTTCTTAAGTAAATAATCTTCTATGATGGATAGTAGTTTGTCGGATGACGAGTGTGATTACTTGTTCAAGACGGTTTTGATAGGAGATTCAGCAGTCGGGAAATCAAACCTTCTGTCACGGTTTGCAAAAGATGAGTTTCGTATTGATTCAAAGCCGACAATTGGAGTCGAGTTTGCTTATAGGAATGTTAAGGTTGGAGATAAAATCGCCAAAGCCCAGATTTGGGACACTGCCGGGCAAGAAAGGTGCGTGTAGCTCTCCGTTTATTGTCTTCGTATACATTTCTAGCATCAGTATAAATATTCAATGTAAACTTTGTATTCAACTTTTTTCGGCGTGGCTTATTTGACTAAGCCACATGTCAACCTGATACGATTGACACCTCTATAAAGATACTTACGTAATTAGTAATAGTTTCAACATTAGTGAAAAGTAATTATACATAGTGCATTTGATATTGTAGGTTATATATATTCTTGAACCTAATGATTGTTAATATAAGAATTACCAAACTATCAAGTAAAGTTTTATATCATATTTTAATTATACATAAAGTCTAGTATCAATAGTTTAATAGCAATGGTTGTGTTATCTTGATCTTAGATTCAGAGCCATCACAAGCTCATATTATCGCGGAGCATTAGGTGCAATGTTGGTCTACGACATAACACGAAGGGGGACTTTCGAGAACTTAAAGAAATGGTTACACGAGCTCCGGGAGTATGGAAACCGTGACATGGTAATTGTTCTTGTCGGGAACAAGTCCGATTTGGTTGACTCAAGAGAAGTAGAAGCGGAAGACGGCCAAAGTCTTGCTCAAATAGAGAATTTATGTTTCATGGAAACATCTGCAAAGGAGAATTTGAATGTAGAAGATGCATTCCATCAAATGATCACAAAAATCTTTGAGATTGCAAGTCAAAAAAGCCTTGAATCAAAGGAAGATGTGGTAGCAAAGCAAGTTATTAATGGGAGAAAAGAAATTATTTATGTTATTGATGAAGTGACTGCTACTAAACAAACTAGTTGTTGTACAAGTTGAATAGAAAGTTGTGACTACTAGACTTTGTGACTTGGAGAATGTTGTATAAGAGTATGAACTATGAAGGGTAAGTTAGTAGTCACATTAGTTTTAATCTATTTACTTATTAGTTGATATTAGGTTACTTGTGTTTTAGATATTATCTATTGTTTTCATGATGGGTGCATGTGATGCATTTTTTAATATATTTTTTTGGAACACTTATTAAAATCAGGGCCAGCGTACATATTGTTCACACGCGTCACAATAAAATAACGAACGGAAAATACACATTCCAGAAATCACCCGGAACCCTGAGGATCGAATCCAAGTTTAGCATTTCTAAGCCTTGAGGCAGTCGTAACAACTACCTTCCTTATCAAATGCATGTCTTCTCGTGCCAAAATTATAAAACGCCCATTGAAACAACGTCCACCCATATTGTCTTACCGTCTCCTTGCCATGAAGTAGTCTTTTGAAGTCCACACAACATCGTTGGTTGCCCGGGTACAAGTTATTTTGTCCAGCTAATTAATATTGTCATTGTTTCGTCCTGCCATGGACTGGGCTTATTAGGGGAGTGACCGTACTCTTAACTAGTGGTGCCTTCAAATGTGCAAGTTCAAGTGCGTACACTTTCCATATGCTGAGGCCACTCCTAGGGACCACAGGTCATAGGTGTAGCATGTAAACCCAAGCGAGAATAATGGACCATATCCAAGGAGTCGTTATGTTCAACGGCTAGGTGGTTTGTCAGTGCCACAAATTTGGGTTGATTGTCAGAGTTGTAAGTTAAGGAACCGGTCGCGATGAGGAATGGTTGATACAAGCTAAGATCAACTTTATTATGAGCGTTCGCCGATTGCTATAAAAGTTCTGCCAAAAAAATAATTGTTCGTGAGTCCACATCCATTCTTGTTTTCGTGCTTTCCTTTTCATACCATGTGGGCTGAAGTATGAGCTCAAAATGAGTCTAGATCTCTTATTAATCTAGCCCATTAGACATTAGTTTAAGTATTAGTGGGCCATTTTAGTTAGCCCACATTTATTCTTAATTTAGTTAAGCTCGTGATTAATTTCATAGCCCATCTTCAATTTAATAGTTATTTTCACTTCAACAGTTGATTAATCATATTTGCTCAATAACAAATGAATATCCTTGCAATGGTTCTTTAGATAATTTATCTTTTACACATTTTTTCTGATAAGTAGGTTAATTTCGATTGTACTATATCTCATCCAACTTTTTTTATAGTACCATGAAAAAAAAACTTTTGATATCACCGTTATAACTTTGAAAAATAAAATTGACAATGTAACCGTGTCAAATGATAAAAGTAATCAATAATTCAGTGATTCGATATTTATTTCTTTTTCATATATATTGAATTTAGTTATTTTAACGCTGTTTAATTAATAATTAAGGATCAAATCCAGATATTATTAGCACTATAAGAATTTATTTTTTAGCTCGTAATAATAATTTATATAATTAAAATCTTTTTTTACCAAGTCTTAACTTTCAAAGAAAATAAAAACAAACACCACGTTGCGTAAACCTTTTCTTAACCTTTGTTCACGTGGATAACTGTCGCTCTCATGTATTTTGCCAAAACACGACCTTATCTCTAGTGGCTATTAAATAAGAACAAGCTTTTTCACCCGTGCGTTGCAGCGAGAGGGTGTGTTTATAAATCACAAACAAAAATTTACAACGTTCAAGAATAATAAATAACATGTGACCACAAAACGACAAATTTGCACATAGAGTTGAACCACGGCCTTCAAAGCTTGAAGAATATCATGGTCCATATCATCTTAGTCTTCTACTTCAAAGCTAAAACAAAGTAAATTACATGTTAGCTAACTAAAAGACACATTTTTTGCAATTTTAAGAAAATGGAATGTTGGATAATACGAAAAAGACAAAAATGGGTTCTTACTTGTGAGGTAACTGATTTGTCGTGTGAACTGCACTGCCGAGTATGTATACTCTAATGAGTCCAATCTGAAAGCGATGTTTATTTAGGTATTGTTTGGATGTGGGATTTCAAACCGATTGTCACAAACTTCAACTAAAGATAAAAATAAAAAAAGAACATAAATTAGAAAAAAATACTTTCAGTAAACAAAAAAAGATCACATAAGTTGAAACAACAAATCATAGAACTATAGCTATGCTTGGTGTAAGTTAACTTTTGAAACATTTAAAATAATGAATATGGTTATAACTATAATTAAACGCGTTGTGTTATGGTACACTTGTTTACATGTTAAGTTAGAACCCTTTAACTATCCGTTTGATGCATTTATATAAATGTTTGTGATCGCAGACACGTTGAGTTATGTTTTCCTCCATTTTCGCTTTAAGTTAACATAGCTTATTGGTTATTCAAATATCAACATGAGATTTGAAGGACATGTAAACCCCTAAGTTTTTTACCCTTACAACAAAGGATTTGACAACCCAAAAACGAAAAAACACAAATACACATAATGACATAACTGTTGAACAACAAACCTGTAAAAACTCATGAAAATTCACTCAAATTACACAAACACATTGGTCTCCATGATCTCTAACATGCCGATTTGTTCTTTGTACACTGACCTGCAAAGTTATTCGGAGTTTCATATAAATTTACCAAATCCGCAAATTAACCGAATGCAAACGATAGCTGAGCTTGATCGGTTAGAGATGAAATATAGCACAGTTTGTCTGATTCGGGTTATCTTTTATCTCTAACGGGTAAACCTGTAAAAGAAAAGTTTGTCAAAGTAAACATAAGAGTGCAACATCCTATTTTAACCGTTTATAATTTGGAATTACTTACCTATCGCTTTTGATTTATTAGGTGAGGTGGAACATTCAACTGTCAGGCAACCCAAAGCAACAAAACAGTCAAAATCCAATATAAACAATAAACAAACTTTTACTAAATTAGGCTCATACCAGTTTATTATTAGAGCAAGAGGATTACACCGCAATGGCTGCAACATAGGTTGCAAGTGGAGAAGTAAAGACATATATTGCACTTGTCATCCTTCAATATTGCCATGCCAAGTTGCAGAGAATCTTGGAGCTTCACTCAATTCATGTTAAGTCATCATAGCCTTCAATTCATGTTTTCAAAACATGAATTACCTCAAATCCAGCTGTAAAAACACATAATAATAAATCAAATGTTGTACATGTTCTAGAAAAACCCAAACTAAAGTCCTATATACGAAATTTGAAGCGGTGGAATATGTGAAAGAGTGGGTGAGGTTAAGAAGTTGTGCACACGTCAAAATGAAAGCCACAAATCCAGTGATATTTGTGAGAGGTTTTTAATATATATAATAATAAAACAATTATAAACTTTACTTTATTTGCTTTATGAGACATTTTATTAATCAACCTTATCCACATGTTTAGCATATAATTGAATTTAACATTTTCTCAATTTAGCACTTATCATTTACAACAAATAAAATATTCTCTTTTATTATATGTGATTCTATAATAATTTCTTAATTATAGGATACTTTATTCAAAAAATTAATGAAAATGCTTACTAGTCAATCTTAATGCCAAATAAATCTTTTAACATCAATATCAATAGTCATTATATCGTACATTCTTCAGAATATCAACGTTCTTATTATGTGTTTTATTTTCGATGTTTTATACGAGACATAAAATATCTTAGGTTTGGCATTTCTAATATATCATCTCATACTACTATAACATGTTTCAATAGATGTAAACCTTTATCTGATAAGAATATTATATTATTGTTTTTCTATTTCATATTTTTAAATAATAAAGTATAGGTAGATTTTAAAGACTTAAAACAATTATGATTTTTTAAATTAATAAACTTTAGTTCAACTAATATTGAATGAGAAGTAAAAGTTCGAGACGAAGGCTGCAATGTCTTAAAATCCAGTTCCAGTAAGGTTTTACAACATGAGTCTTTGGGTGACATGTTTTCCTCAGAACATGAGATGATTGGTTTTACGTTCATATACATAAAAAACTGCATATTACCATTGAACTATCATAGCCCATAAGTAGTCGGGCTTTATTCATTTAAAATCACACGTGTTATATTCTCTAAAAATATATCTTGAATTTTCAATAATAAAACTTTATAAAGCAGACATGTATGGCCAGAAACAAAACAGTCAGGTTACTTCTTTTGATTATTCATACGTTCAAGTTTCCATTTTTCATTTCATTTCATTTCTTCACTAAATCACGCAATTCACTCACGCAAATCCTCCATTATTGAACTCATCATCACATCTTTCGATCGTCCATCGATTTAACTCCGATTCCTGCATCCAATTTCTCTTCAATCTAGGTATATTTTGGTGGGTTTTTCTTTTTAACTTTTTCAAGATTATCTTTAATTTCACTAAAAGTTACATTTTCTTGTTCAATTTTCAAAACCCATCTCCCAAATGCTGTTTCTAGTTGTATTCAAATGGGGTTTTAAAGATTTCAAAGGGGGGTTTTGTAATTGTGATTAAATGCTGTGTTAAATTAGGTTTATTCATGTATGTTTATTGATTTTGACTTTTATGGTCAAACATGCTATATTGATGATTAGGGTTTAAATAGCAAATTGTGTTTATCATTTAAATGGTATTCAAAGGTTAAATCTTGAGAAAATGAAGAGTGAATTTTAGTTAATTATTTGTTGTTTGTAATGCTTTTAAGTTTTAGCCAATTAATCTTGATGTTTGATCATAATTTGCAATAAAGTTTTAATCTTTTTATGTTTTTTCTACTTTTTAAACAGAAGTGGAAGATTTAGGTGATTGAATTTGTAATAAAGTTAACTTTATTATCGCGTGGTCATGGCCTCTTCGGAAGCAATTTTGCAAGTGTTCGGGTCTGCACTGTTTACTAAACCCGACTCTGCATATTCTCTCGGATCGTTTATAAACTACAAAAAGAGAAACCGCTCAAATGCCATCCGGTTTCCCACAACTCCCACCATCCGATTTGAAAATTTAAAAAACAAACGATTTGAAAGTTTCGGTTGTAAGTGTCAAAATGCTGAAAGTGTGAGTGGATTCACTGCTGAAAATGAAAACGGGACGTGGTTTGTGGATAATGCTAAAGAGTTTATTCCGATTCAAGAAACGGATGCTAATAAGCTGAAGAAGGAAAGTGAGGGTTTGGTATCTGATATTATTGAGAAAGAAGCGTGGGACCTACTGCGTGAATCTATAGTGCATTACTGTGGAAGTCCTATTGGAACAATAGCTGCAAACGACCCCACGAGTTCAAGTGTTCTTAACTATGATCAAGTTTTCATTCGGGACTTCATACCTTCGGGTATCGCGTTCTTGTTAAAAGAAGAGTATGATATTGTCCGCAATTTCATCCTTCACACACTTCAGTTGCAGGTAGTTAATGATCCACCTTCCATTTTAAATTTCCTTTTTTTTAGCTTTCTACTTAATAGTTCACAATGTCTTATGATCATCTTAGATGGAAATTTAATCCATTAACAACAAATGGGTTGATTTGGGTTGTGTTGAATCTCAAACGGGTCAGATCAGAATAATTTGCTAAAAGGGTAACTGGTCAAATGGGTCAATTTGGGTTGTCGTATCGCAAACTGGTCAGATCAGGATACTTAGCTAATTGGGTAACCGGTCATATGGGTCAATTTAGGTTGTCGTATCTCAAACGTGTCAGATCAGATTAATTAGCTAAAAGGGAAACTGGACAAATGGGTCAAAGGTGTTAAAAGTCGGCCCAAGTCTATTTTTAGTTCATACAACCTCCTAACTTGTTTTGTGCATAATTTTAAGTTTGTAATTATAATTAACACTTAAATCATTTATAGTAGTAGAGAAATGAACATGTTTTGACCCGTTACACATTCCATTTTCCCGCTTTTACCTCATCAGTTCTCTTTAAAGTTTAAACAATATATTGTAGCGTGTGTTCCTTGTGCTTTTGAATTATAAGTAATTCGGTGCTCTGCTTCAATTTTATTGTTTTATAGAGTTGGGAGAAAACAATGGACTGTCATAGTCCTGGTCAAGGATTAATGCCTGCAAGTTTTAAGGTTCGTACGGTGCCTCTTGAAGGTGACGAAAAGGCAACCGAAGAAGTGTTAGACCCTGATTTTGGAGAGGCTGCAATCGGCCGTGTTGCCCCTGTTGATTCTGGTAAGTATTAGGAGGCATTGGATTTAACCTTTTAAAGCGATAATCTGATTTCTTTTCTTTTCTTTTCTTTATATCAGGGTTATGGTGGATCATATTGTTACGTGCATATGGAAAGAGTTCTGGAGATATGTCATTGGTGGAGAGAATTGATGTTCAAACCGGAATCAAAATGATTTTAAAGTTATGTCTTGCTGATGGTTTTGATATGTTTCCTACTTTGCTGGTAGCTGATGGTCCGTGCATGATTGATCGTCGTATGGGAATTCATGGACACCCTCTTGAAATCCAGGTAATAAAGATTATAACTTTGACTTGACACTTGTTTCATAAAAATTGTTGACTATATCCATAATTTCAGGCGCTGTTTTATTCTGCATTAATGTGTGCGCGGGAAATGCTTGCACCGGAGGACGGGTCAGCAGACCTAATTAGAGCCTTAAACAACCGTCTCGTTGCATTATCTTTCCACATACGAGAATATTACTGGATAGATTTGAAAAAACTTAATGAAATTTACCGGTACAAGACCGAAGAGTATTCGTATGATGCAGTCAACAAATTCAATATTTACCCTGATCAAATTCCTCCATGGTTGGTAGAATGGATGCCCAATAATGGTGGTTATCTTATTGGAAACCTGCAACCAGCGCATATGGATTTTCGCTTTTTCTCGTTAGGCAACTTTTGGTCAGTGGTCAGCAGTTTAGTGACGTTTAACCAGGCAAATGCAATCTTGGATCTTATTGAGGCTAAATGGGGTGATTTAGTGGCGGACATGCCTTTTAAGATTTGTTATCCGGCTCTTGAAGGTCAAGAATGGCAGATTATTTCCGGCAGTGATCCTAAAAACACGTGATGTTTCTGTCTTAATATTATATTTATGTTTATTTTTATTTCTATCAAAATTTTTGACTTTTTTGGATTTTGCAGGCCTTGGTCATACCACAATGGAGGCTCGTGGCCGACTTTGCTTTGGCAGGTTTGTATCTAGTCTTTTGGGTATAAATGAACTTTATTTCAACACGGAATTGTGAGCAAATGGAAATTCTTGATCAGTATCCTACACTTTAAAATGGCGTATTTGATAAATAAAAAAATTAATAATGGAATTAAATAAAGGACCTTTTGTGAAATGACAGTAAATCTTTCACAAAGAAGGTTTAAAGAAAGGGTAAATAAGTAATTTTGTGTTATCCTTAATAATCAGTTTTTTTTGGTACTATGGGTGTGAACGAGCCATGCTGCTCGTGGGCTATTGAAGATTGGCTCGATAGAAGCTCAAATCAAGCTAAGCTTAAACTAGCTCGAGCCTAAAAGTTCGCTTGTTTGATAAATGAGTCCGAGATTAAAAACAAGCTTATTTAATAAACGAGCCCGAGCCCATGCTTCACCTATCGAGCTCGACGCTCATGAGCTTAAAACGGGCTCAATATCTTATAATTTTTGTTTAATATTTTTAATGTTATTTACATAATAAAAATTATAGTATATAAAATTATGATAAAAATTCAAATGTATACTATGTACAACTGCATTGAAATTGATTATTTGATAATCATAAGTTTCAAAGAATAGATCCAACCAACCCTTAAAATTGCATTATGTGAGAATTTTGACCTTTTGAAACGTTATCGGTTTGACTTAAAAGTCAAATTTTACCTCCATGAATGAATGAACATTTTTTATCTACAGCTTACAGTAGCATGCATCAAGATGGACAGACCAGAAATTGCAGCACGAGCCGTCAAGATAGCCGAGGGGCGTTTGGCGCAAGACAAGTGGCCCGAATACTATGACACCAAAAGGGGACGGTTCATAGGAAAACAATCGCGCTTGTTTCAAACATGGACAATTGCAGGGTATCTTGTATCAAAACTACTCCTTGCAAACCCTGAAAAGGCCAAGATTTTGATGACAGACGAGGATTCTGAGCTTGCTAATGCCTTTTCTTGCTTGATCACTTCTAACCCGCGAAAGAAACGTGGCCCAAAGAGTTCACAGAAGACCTACATTGTATGAAAACGAAAAGGTTCCATCATTTGTCACATCAAGATTCTATGAAACTTATTTTTTGTGATCTTGTTTACTTGAAGATTTACGGCATGGATCCACCAGTAGTTTTTTATGGTGGACAAGTTGATTTAGTTTTTATATATAGATTATTATTATTATTATATAGTAGTCAATATAGTTTATTTTGAAACTTCTAAAGAACTGTACTTGTGTACTTTGTTCTTCTACATCATGAAAGAGGTGAAATTATCCAATTCTTGTACCATTATGGCATTATGTACATGTTTTCTTTAATTGCAAAATAATATTAGTTTTACTTCAAAGTGAAGAATATAATATAACTTGGTAGAGTTGTCAAATTTTTATAAATGTCAATTTTTTTTACAAAAATCAATTTTTTACAAATTTCAAAATACATTTGAAGGATTATGAATCATTGAAAATAAATAAATAATTTTCAGAACAATGCCAAATACAACCATTCATTTTAAAAAACTGAGTAATATTAAGACTAATTGTGTTGCTTCTTTTGAAGAAAACAAGTTCATTTAGTACATGTCAGTTTCATCTTACAAGACTGTACATATTAATAATAATATTGTTTAGGGGTGCAATTACTGTACGCTAATGCCTTAACGTACGGTAGGTACGCGAGACTCTAAAAGGCAAAAACAAAGGCAAAAACCTAAAACACTCAGAAAACGCTCACAAAAGCTTAAACACTCAAAAACGGTCTTTGTGAAAAAAAGTGAAAAATTGATCGATTAACCATCCAAAACTGTTTTTTCGGTGAACCAATGATTGATTGGATATATATTGACGATACCGAGATGTTTGGATGTGATTTCATGGATTGATTCGTGAAATAATGGATTCGCGTACGTATTGTACGTTAAGGCATTATTGTATCGGATATTTTCCCAACTGTTTAGTTCCATCTAGCAAACCTGATTATATAAGTTAAGGGACTTTGTTGTATAACCAAGTTATAATAATATTAATCCGTGTTTAGTATCGAATACTCCTCCATTTGAAATCATTTATCACACGAAATTTATTCTAACACAAGCTGATGAACCATATGCTGCATGCCTACTTAACATAACAAGTATCAAATCAAACACTATCCAAGAAATCACAGCACACCAATCATGCTTTGCATTTATTCAAGTGCAAAATACCAAATGTTACAGTCATTGGATAGTTTTAGATTTACAGTAACACCACCAAGTTCAAAAAACATTTAGTACACAAATTAAGCAGTAGCTGATGCACCTTCAGCTGGCCAAAACTCAGTTTTCTTCCCAGTTTTAGAAACCGTCTGCAGAACTGCATCCGGCTGTACGTTACCCTTCACAGTCACCTTTTGCTGTTCCAGATCAACGTCAAAAGTTTCCACCCCTGAATTTTTTTTTTTAATATAAATGAAGATAGCTTTATATACAACCAGAAACGGCGTCTCTCTCATTTCTTTTACATATCAAACTAATTATCAAATAAAGGTGTAATGATTTCTTCATGCAGTTTGTTGTATTTAATATCAGCCTCCTACAGATCGTAACTTTGACCCAATTTTGACCAAGGAGTACATGCTACTCGTGCCTTTTTAAACCAAGTTTATGACCACTTATCAAGGGAGGCTCGGAGGGCGTGTGAGCCGCACCATCGGCAGGGGCACAAACTTTTTATATATCTTACATATATATGTTTTTTGGAGTTAAAAATAAGGTTATTTGCTATGGTTTATGAGATAAGTACATGCTCAAAATGGTTTCCGCTTATAATAAACTGGTCGATAAAAGTTTTTATTTCATGTACACTAGCGAATAAAAAATTTCGTTAAGGCATACGGGCCTTTTTTATTTTTGCTCGGCTGAGGTATTTAAATTATCCGAGACGGCCCTGCCACTTATTAAGATATAAAAGATGAATATTAACAAACCTTCCATTTTGCCGAGAACCCTCTTCACGGCGCCAACACAACCGCCACATGACATACCAACCTTAAGAACAACAGTCTGCATTGCCATGTAAAAATATATTATTAGAAAGTTCATCCTCACACGAAAAGCTGTTATATATATTTAATTATATGTATCATCCCATGGTTATTTTAATTTAAACTGGAACTGAACTTATTGTTACAGATCAGCTAACCTCCCATATATTAGAAACTTACAACATGAAATCTATCACAATTTAGCTAAAAGATGATTCCTTTCAAATCACCCAATGTTGTAATTAAACCCTAATTCACTATAATCAAGATCCATAGAAAGCCCACAGTAATTGAATATTCAAACAAATTATTATTTTAGGCAAATAATTCATCATGGTCAACATACACAGATTCAATCAATTCCGATCAAAACAACTGAATTTAGTAAAATAATAATAATAATAATAATAATAATAACCCTAATTCAATTGAGAACAAATTTAATAGACGAAAAGATTCATATACCTGAGACATTGTTTCAAGGATTTTGAGTGAAATGATTTTGGGAAATGAACGGCGGTGAGATCAAAGTATGTTTATTTTTTAATTTATTTAATTATTTTTTTATGGTTCGAGTTTTGTGATAGAAATTGAGAGTTTTGTGATAGAAATTGATGTAGTAATTATTACGAGTACATTATATTGTAGTACCGTATTAAAGACTCTTTGCTTCTTGCAAAGTCTCTGTTATTTTTGCGTTCTCGGTACGGGATTTACTCACGGTTCATAACTCAATTTAGCTTTGTAATAAAAAGAAAAAAAGTGTTTCAATGTATTATCGTAACGGCTTGGTGAAGTATTCGGAAGGCAAAGAACGAGACTATATTTGACAACAAGGAAATTTCGATCTTTTTATAGAGGATATAAAGTCTACAACGCTTCTTTGGATTAAAATTAATCGTCTTTTAAATGCTTACGTTGGGAAGATTTGCGTAATTTCTCTTTTTAGCCTGTTTGTTTTGCCAATGCTAGCCTTTCGCTAGCTTTGCCTCGTCTAATAAAAGTTGTCGTTCGAGAAAAAAAAAGACAAAAAAACCTCCACTTAGTTACAAAATATACAGCACATTACTCATAAGTTATAATGCAGGATGCAGTAATAATTTAATATAATGCATTTATTTTGTTTTATTCATGAAAAATATATGCAGTACAATGTGACAATGTGTGATGGACTAGAACACCTCACCGGAAACCATCTCCGGCGCCACATTCAGGCGATCAAATCGCGAAACAGCACAATCAGTGGTGAAAATACCTGACGTGGAGTACTTTGGTATAATTCCCATCACAGGCATAGTTGCACTAACCTTGATCTTACTCACATAATCTCTCCTATAAGTTTGTCCCAAAACACCATCCACTACATCACTTAGGCTATAAAACTTAAACCTTAAGTCCAAATGTGCAAAACAATCATCCTTTGTAATATCATAACCATGGATTCTTGATTCCTCAGCACCAATAGGTACCACCGTGGCGGTAATCCTAAAACTATTTTGCACTTCAATGGCAATGCCATTAGTTGGGCTCGTTCGAGTGATCATTAACGATGCATTACGATAATTCCAGTCTTTCCCGTCTAGGGATAGAGGTGTGTCATCATAGGATATGAAGAGATGCTCCTCGTTATCGTTCCATGTTGATGTTTTCTTTGCGCCGACTAGGAGTTTGTGATCGTTGAATAATATTCCAGTGGATTGCACCCAAGTGAAGTCGCGTGTGAGTTTTGGGTTTCGTTTCCCAATGAAGTGACCGTTGATGTGGAGGTTGTGGTCGGATAGTAGGCAAAAATCTTGATCTTTATGGCCATGGAAGTAGAATGTGAGGCCGTCTCCACCTACGAATCGTGGGTCTTGACATAACGCCCCGGGAATGTGACAACCTGATAATTAAAAACGAAACTCTTAGTCGAGTTTATTATTTGTTATAGTAATTATTATTTGATTTATCATTTATTTTGAATGTCACCATAGCTATTAACTTTTTATTAATATTATTATCATCATTACATTTTTCAATGTAATTTGAGATCTAGTTTTTAATATTCAATACACAAAAAAATATTACTCTATCCGTCTTATTATAGGTGTCCACATTTTCCTTTTTATTTGTCCCATTATAAGTGTCCTTTTAAAATTTATTAGTTAATTTCCAAGTTTACCCTTAAACACACACAACATTAATAAACAATATTGATGGACCCACTTTTCAAGGGTATTACTGTCATTTAATAAGAAAAGAAGTAATCATTCAATCCACCTTAAACTTTGTGTTTTTCAAACATTGACACTTGTAATGGGACAAAGGGAGTGTTTTCTGCAGTCGACATAGCAGTCTTTTCTGCAGTCGGACGGACAACTATGCCATTGCCCGAACAATTTGCTTAGGTACCAATGGTGGCAGAGGTGCTGTTATTGGTGGGGGAGGTGGTGGTGGTAATGGTTGTGGAATAGGTGGTATTTTGAAAAAAGTTTCTTATGCGGTGACAGGAGATTCAATGACCCAAGAGATGGTCAAGAATGAAAGCCATAGAAACAGTGAACTCATCGTTCTCATAGCGAAAACAATGGGGATATTATAATGATTCTTGTTAAGTTGCAATGTATGATGAATGGTGCATTTGGTTTATAGTTTAGGACCCTTTTATATCAAGCAATGATCAGTTAAAGACATGGAAAAGAACATTAAGGTTCATAAGTTGTGGTGTTTACATGTGTTAAAAGCAAATAATATGCATGGATGAAGGACAAAGGATAACGGTATCACTTTTGTATGGTTAAAAGTTATTTTTGCTAGTTGTATCTAATTAATTATCAAACACTCCATCTATACATTGTGTATCAGAAGATACAAGATGAAAAAGATAACAGTTATTTTAGGGTATGTTTTATTTGTTAAAAAGTAAAAAATATATAAAGAAAAAAAAATTTACACAATCAAAGGTACATGATATATGTTAATGTGACTGTCACGTTATATCTTGTGTATACGAAACACATTTATCACATTTGAGGTTGTACAAAACATGAGGGAAAAAAAAGAAAAAAAGAAATAATTGTCATCTTTGTTACTTTAAGAAAAGAAGCCGCTCTAAATAACAAAAAAAAGGCGAAGAGTTATCAAACTTTTGAATACATTTAATCAATTAAAGCATCCATAATCTAGTCTCATCATGCCCGCTTTAGGTGAAACGACTAACAAGTTTTAGGCGGCACACGTTAATTGGGTTAAGTGCGAGACAATGAGGATGACAAGAATTATGCACGAAACTATTGGGGATTCCAGTTCGATTCCAAGAAGGGAGAACGCCATTGTTCGAATCTAGTTCGGGTATCGTGGTTGTTTTAAACGCTATTAAAAGAAAAAAGAAAACGGTAACTTTTTTTTGTGGGTTGTAAATTTAATTATCATTTATTTTCTTTGATACTAATTGTATTGATTTGAAGTTTGGTTGTAGTCAAAGGAAAAAACAACTTAAAATCCGTATTATACGTATTCATGTCTCTCTCTTGATAAACCTAATATGGTTACTAACTAACGTCTTGTTTTGATCAATTTCACATCGGAAGAGAGGAGGAATGCAAATTTGTGTGTGTTTGGTTAGTAGGAATATTTGACGGATTGATGATGTTCTTATAAAGTATTTATCTTTGCGACAAAAATATAGTGGTAAACTTTTTATAGGTAAAACTGATAATACTAAGAGTTTAGACTGTTGGATTTAATGGTCGGTTCAGGTCAAGTCAACGCGACCGACCCGAATGTGACCCGGACTGAGTTACACCGGGGATGACGAGATAAAGGACTATTTAAATGTTAATTAGGCCCGACACAATTATTTAGATGGACAAGGCTTTGTTTTGTTATTTGGGTTCAAGCCTAAATTGATTTAACTTGATTAAACCCTACTAATAATACTATATATGCTATAAGATAATATTATTAAAGATAACCTTTACAAAACATACAAACCCTAGCTGCCATTAAGAATCCGGCGACGAATTCCGGCGAACCGGTTTTCCGGCGAGACCATTCCGGCCTCCGCACATCAAACACAGCCACCACTATTGTTCTCCGGTCACCGCAAGAACCACCGCAGCTCCATATTAGCTCCGGTGTAGTTGAGATCTTAAATCTCGGTTTTCCGGCGACCTGGTTCTTCTCCGGGGAACCCGTTTTTCCGGCGAACCAGATTTCGGGAGCTTCTGCTGGTATTCGCTGTTGTGTTGCTGTCCTGTTATTGTTCTGACTCTGTTCAGTTGCTGTCCGCCACAAAACTTGCCGCCGCCGTGTTTCTGCCGTCGCCGGAATAAGCCCGCCGCCGCCGTGAACCACTGCAGTGCCGAACTTGCTGTCGGACTTTGATTGTGTCACCATCTAGCGTCTCCCGTTAGCCTTCGGTGTCTTCCCGGTTTCGATAACCGAAATATATCGAAAACTTAACTATGGTTGTTTTATTATTGTTTAATCGTACTCGTATTGTTGTAATCGGATCCGGGTTTTGGGTTTCGGTTTTGGTTCGTTTAATCGTTTACATTCCGCTGCGTTTTTATATTTCGTTTAAGCTTGTATATTAATAATGATTAATATTTATTGAAACGAAATAATTAACTAAAACGGGTTTAAAATGTTTGACCGTATTCGTTCCGAACCACCGTTGAAACCCAACATAGTAATCAGATATATCATGATTTACATGTTTAGAAAATGATTAACGTCTTTGTTTATCATTCAAACGATTACGGTCTCATAGATCATAAGATATGTACACGGGCTAATCATGTGTATCCGACAAACCATTCGAGGAATACCCATTACATCCAGCTCAATAAAGGCACATAAAATAGGTTCACCACTGATGGGTTGTCATTGCTTGGACATCAACAAGGAAGTACTTCACGTGGTTTTGTGTCTTAGGTACCACTTCCACTTCGGACTTCTAGTATATACATACAAACAAGGAAATACTTAAAGTACTTAAAAAGTACTTCACGTGTCTTAGGAAGTACTTGGGTACCACTTCGGACTTCTGGTATATACATATAAGCATAAACTTATCAGGAGTTTACTTCATTTGGAAACCACTTTGAGTTTTAATAATTTGAAAGAACTTAGCGTAACAAATTTTTTTAAATTTTCTTTACATATATTATATATATAGGTTACATGTACGTAAAAAAATTACAACAATTTTTTCGCACCGAATCGACTTTTTACATAGGTGTAATGGACGTTTATTCTATCTTTTACTTAATCGTTTTAATCAAATTTAATCTCAACCACATAATCTAAACGTGTGGTTAAGAATGATGTTCTTAGTTCTTAAAACTAAACAAGTTCTCAAATTATCTCTCCCCAACTTATCAGCGCTTATATCACCTCATACAAAATCCTTGTCATATCATCCACGGTGTTTAAACTCTTGTCACTTGAACACTTATTCATTTCACTTCCTATGTATTCAACACAAATGACTTAAAACTATGGCTATCATAACATGCTAAACTCGACACGATGACATGTGGTATTAAACACGAACACGATCCTGTTAACTGACAGGTTAACATGTTAGGTGACTTGTTTAAAGACTTAATGAATAACACACAACAATGAAACAAAAAGGTTCAAAACAAGTACAAAAGTTCTAATGAATACATAATCCATAACACATTTAAAACAAAAAAAAACCTCAAATATATAACATATTTGAAACAAAAACCATTGAATCGTAACATTAATTTAAAATATAATATCAGGTTCTAACGGGTAGGAGTCAAACGTCATATCTAGCAATCTAGGTATGACTTTAGGGCGGTGTTTGTTTTTCTAAAATGGTCTGCGCGTGCTCTTTTATCTGTGCCACGTAGATCACATGTAGATCACCCGCAGACACTGCTATCAGCAAATTTTTTGTTTGTTCGAAAATGTTTCATTAAAAAACTTCTACGCAAACTCTTCTTGGTGCATACTTGGCTCATTCACTTCTATGATTTTCTAAGGTCTACAGAGGGTTAAACACTACCAGTTACCACCCACCGTCCACCATCTACCACCACCATTGTCCACCAACACCCACCACCGTTGTCTACCACCACCATCAGTCACCACCACTGCCGACCACCACTGTTGTCCACCACCACTAGTTTATTTTAATAATCTACAAACGTTAAAAACAAATAGTCTTCTTACAGACTGCAGATGTTTATTCCACATCTTCTTCTACAGATGTCTACAGATGTGATCCGCAGACTACATACATTTTACTGCTTACATTCTTGTTATTTTCTAAATTAAAAATCTAAATACGTCGCTAATAAGTTAACAGATTTTTAATATGTTAAAGACACGAAACCTGTTAAACGCAACCCCACCGCACATTAATAATATAGGGACCTCGTTGCAATAACTTCCTTTCTTCTTCTTCATCTTCTTCTTCCCCATTCCTACACAACTCTCCGATCCATTCCAATTTTCACACCTTCAAACCACCAATTTCTTCCTCACGAACCAAACCCTAATCCAATTCAATCCAATCACACGATGTCAAAAGAATTCACCGTACCGCCGGTAATCTTCCCCTCCGGCGGAAACCCTAACACCGGCCCACAACGCCGCCTACCCAAAAGATAATCAAATAGAAGAACCAACCACCCAGATACTCAAACCCATCAATCCCATTCATGTCCTTCGACATCGGCTCATCCACAGCCTCCACCTCAATTCACCACCACCACCAGTGGAAACCCTAATTTCGACGACGAGTTACCTCTCTTAGAAGAACTAGGCATCAACACTAAACAAATCTGGAACAAAACCCTCTCAATTCTCAACCCGTTTAAACTCAAACCGGATCTCCACGAAGACGCGGATCTATCTGGCCCGTTTCTGTTCCTAATGGCCTTCGGGTTGTTTCAGTTACTCGCGGGTAAATTACTTTTCGGGATTATATTAGGGTGGGTGACTATGGCATCATTGTTTCTGTATGTCGTGTTTAATATGTTAGCGGGTCGGAACGGGAACTTGGACTTGTATAGGTGTTTGAGTTTGATCGGGTACTGTATGTTGCCGGTTGTGATACTGTCGGCGGTCGCGTTGTTCGTGCCGCAAGGTGGGTTGGTGATATTTGTGATCATGGGGGTTTTTGTTGTTTGGTCGACGAGGGTTTGTACGAGACTGTTGGTGGAGCTGGCGTCGTGCGGGGATGAGCATCGGGGGCTTATTGCGTACGCGTGTTTCTTGATCTATATGTTGTTTTCGTTACTTGTTGTGTTTTGATATGTGTTTGTTTGTTTAGCTACTCGTGTGTTTAAATGAGGTTTTTATATTTGGAATTGAAGATTTTGTGAACTAGTTGGTATTGAATTTAGGCGTTTAGGGTTGATTACGTTGCTTGATTTTGACACGACATAGTAACTAATTTTGTTATCCAAACATGAAAATGAACGAATAAACAGAATGATGCACATCGAACCCACAGAAACATAATAACGTATACATACATACTGTTATATTACCTTTTTGGACCTTCGTGAATCACTCATGAATAGGTCCGTGTCATAAATTGTTAGCTCGACCCAAAGTCCTGGACCTAATGGACCAATCTGTAAGGCCATTTAGTGGGCAATAAATTTGGGCGACAGGGGGCGCGAACACCGCCTTCGGGGCGACAAAATGAGCAATAGGGGGGATGAGAACTTGTTGCCTGGTTCTTGTTTATGTTATATTATTATTATAATAGTGTGTGCGTGCGTGATATATATACATATATTTGTATATGAGGCTACAACACCATTACACCCCTAAAACAAAAACCCACCTTTTGCTGATTGGGCGTCACATGACGCAAGTCGTCCCATTTTGTAGCCCCTCCTCTACACATAGCCTATTGGGCTACAGAAAGTCCCGGACCTAATGAACCAACCTTAGGCATACCTTCACGCAAGATAACTCCACATTACCATTTGCAGCTTTGACGCCTCATTGCTTAACCCCTGAAATAACCCTTCACCCTCTTTCACGCTTGTTAACCTCTTGACAAATTTAACCTTTAAAGCTCATTAACGCCATGAGGCACTTCAACAGCCCATTAATGCAAGCGGATCAGCTTTAACGCTCTGGGCATTAAAGCATACCCCAAATCCTAATATTCTTTCATGCCAAAAATATCACTAGAAGAGTTTGATTTTAACCAGCCATGGGTCCTAAACCAGGATATTAAAGTGGTCCTTGGTTTGGACCACATGGGTACTAGTGGCCAGTGGGTTGAACAACCTGTGCTGGATAGGGAGGTCCATTTGTGCCTCTTTTAACAGTTGCCCAGAAACATATTTCTTACTGTATTTTATACTTAATTTTTTACATAACAAATTGCATTTACAATTTTGATGAACTTACATATGTTAATCTATTGATGAGTAAACGTTTCGATTTGGTTGTCTCCTGTTGAGGCAAAATCAACTGGAAATCTTTTGATACAAAATAATAAAAATCTGATAAATGCATAAGGTGAACATGGGTTTGGTTTTCGTTTACGAAACCAAATAAATCATATATCCGATGGTTGTTTTAAAATTTTAATAACCGGTCATTTTCAGTTATGAAAGGCTTTTTTCTTTGTTATATAAAATTATTGGCTACATATCAAAGTCGCATCAAATAAATTTTTGCATTCATTCTTCTCATTCTAAAAGCTATGGTGATAGCAAATGCAACTCGAAAACGCACCACAATATTTATGGACCGGGTTCAACAGGTGGGTCCACATTATTGTGGGTTGATCGGACAGACCCAATAAGGCAATAACCATGTTCATTGTTGAAATTGATTTCCGGTAGCAAAATATAATATTCAATTTCCCATGCAAAACCTTAGTTAACATAGATATGAAAATTGAATTGAGTATAAAAACTAATTAAGTTCTTTACATGGGGAACACATCAGGAGTTAGTCACTGACTGAGTGATTTCCGTTACCTAAGTATTGGTTAGTTAACACTCCATGTTAGATATATAATTAATACAATTAGGTTTCGGGTCAATAGAAAACAATGGTTTCATCAATTCTAAGGTTACATCATGTACAAAAACAATGGTTAGTGATGTAAATAATATGAAAAACACTGTAGAGGCTGTATATATTATCAACTGACTGGTGCTTGTCAATGCATGTGACTTTAGAGGTGCACAGAAAACCCGAACTTGAAACCGGACCTGTAATCGTATTACTATCTCCTATTGATGTGGGTTTTTATTAATATTGGTCTTCAAGGGGTTTTGTTTGACTTCAAGGGGTTTTGTTTGCAGGTACAGACGAAAAGACCAATATGCCCTCACATGCACCTCATGTGAGGGTATTTAACTGAGTTTTTCTAACCCAGTTAGCGTAAAGGACATAACGTGTAGAATAAAAAGTTTAAAGTACCCCGTCTGTAAGGAAACTAAAAAAAGGACACGAACCGTAATTTGGCTTTTTTTAAAGGACAAAATTTGTAATTCTGTCTAATTTTTAACTAAAACTTATCTTCTATTTCCAAGGGCATTATTGTCATTTGGTAAGCAAAAAAAATAATAATTTAATTTAACTTGAACTTTATATTTTTTAAATCATGACACTTAAAGAGTGACGGAGTGAATATATGAAATATTAATGGTTTATATATGGGGTTGAGTTATAACAACCCCTTAAATAATCCAATCCATACCTGGAAAAAATCCCAAAAAAACTCGAAAATAGGGTTTTTTAAATACCCGAAAATAAGGTGTTCAAATACCCAGTTCTATACCCGACATGAGGTGCATGTTATGTCCTTTAAACTTTAAACTTTTTTTTTCTACACGTTATGTCCTTTACGCTAACTGGGTTAGAAAAACTCAGTTAAATACCCTCACATGAGGTGCATGTGAGGGCATATTGGTCTTTTTGCCTACCCTGCAACTTCTTCTTCTTCTTCATCATTTTGCAGATCTTTACCTTCCCCTCTTTTCTCTCTTATTTCTCTCTCTACGCCACCACCATCACCATACCACAACCACTCCGGCCATGGATTTCCTCAAACACCATCACCACCGCCACCACAGCTCCGCCACCGCCACCACCGCTCCAGCTCCGACCAATCCTATGACGCCGACGCCGCCATAGCTCCGCCACCAGCCACTCCGGCCATGGATTAAGATCTGCGATTTCGATTTTTCAGATCTGCGACCACCAACCACAGCTCCGTACACCGCCGCCACCAACCACTCCGGCCAACACCACAGCTCCGCCACCACCGCTCCATCTCCGTCACTGCTTATTCGCCACCACCACAGCTCCGCCACCACCTCTCCAGCTCCGACCACTCCTATGACCTTACTCTCCGGTTGTAATCGTATTATTATCTCCTATCGATGTGGGTTTTTATTAATATTGGTCTTCAAGGGGTTTTGTTTGCAGGTACAGACAAAAGACCAATATGCCCTCACATGCACCTCATGTGAGGGTATTTAATTGAGTTTTTCTAACCCAGTTAGCGTAAAGGATATAACGTGTAGAAAAAAAAGTTTAAAGTACCCCGTCTGTAAGGAAACTAAAAAAAGGACACGAACCGTAATTTGGCTTTTTTTAAAGGACAAAATTTTTAATTCTGTCTAATTTTTAACTAAAACTTATCTTCTATTTCCAAGGACATTATTGTCATTTGGTAAGTAAAAAAAATAATAATTTAATTTAACTTGAACTTTATAATTTTTAAATCATGACACTTAAAGAGTGACGGAGTGAGTATATGAAATATTAATGGTTTATATATGGGGTTGAGTTATAATAAAAAGATTAGTTTTCCCAGGAAAGATAGAAAATAATCTTGTCCATTCATTTGAGAATTGAATGGTTGAGATTAGATTAAAGAGATCATCAAGTGTAAAACAAGGGTAATGGCATAATAGGGATAACACATTTGTTGACTTTCTCTCTCCACATGCAAGGCACATATCAAATTCCCCCGTCATTTTAAAACGTCCATAACTTTTTTATACGATATTTTTTTTTCAAAACAATTTCACCACAAAAACGAGTGTTTTTTTTATCTTTTATATGAGTACTATATTGTTTTATAAAAATAAAAAAGATTCATGGGTTTTTTACAATGTGTGTTTTACCAAAATTGTGTTTTACAAAATTGTGTTATAAAAGTGTGTTTTATTTTCAATGTTTTTTGCATTGTGTGTTTTACATTGTGTAATTTAATTGTGTTTTTTTAATTGTGTTTTTCTATAGTGTTTTCCATTGTGTTTTATTTTCCGGCGAAATTTCCGAAGACTTTTCCGGCAAGGTGGTGGCGGTGGGCGGTGGTGGTTGTAGGAGATGAGTGAAAATTTAAATGGGTTTTAATTAAATAGGTTTTAATTAAGTGAGTTTTGAAATTAAATTAAGCGTGTTTTCAATATTATGTAGTAGATTAAAATACCATCCTTCCTAACCTTCTTAGAAAAAACAAACTTTTTATTTGAACCTTTCTCTTATATATGAACTCACCTAAGTGAATTTTCACCGTATCACATGTGAACTAATGTTCATTCACATATGAAATTATACTAATGTTAACTTTCAGTATAAATTCACACTCCAGTTAAAAATTTGTTTATACTAAAAGTGGTAAATACCCAACTTTCTATTAGTGAACCGGAAATGTCTTTTTCATAATAAAGGGCCAGAATCGAGTTTTTATTTATTTATTTCATGTTGTTGCCACAGCATGTAAAAGGGCATGTCTTCCACAACATATTAGTGCAATATCCTTCCTATACACATCTTTAAACTGATTATGGTCGTGTTCGCCATCTGCCTTTTAGCATGGGCGTACAAGAACACCCGCCCTCCACCGCCACAACTCTGTGGTTCACCCAATGGTCCACCCGTGATTGGACCACGTGTGACCCTCAGAGATGGCCGGTGTTTAGCCTATAACGAGTACGGGGTCTCAAAAGACAGCCAACTATAAAATCATCTTCATTCACGGGTTTAGCTCTTGTCGTTACGACGAAACCATTTACATTCCGGTAAATTAAATAACACACCATTGTATTGTTTTCTTCTATAATAAAATTTTTACCAATAAAAATAATAATATTGAACTTGTAGGAACTGTTTGAAGAACTTAAGATTTGCATGGTGACATTTGATAGGCCGGGTTATGGAGAGAGTGACCCGGATCCAAATCGAACGGTTAAGAGTTTAGCTTTGGATATTGAAGATCTTGCTGATAAACTAGAACTTGGTTCTAAGTTCTATGTAATTGGAAACTCTATGGGTCAACATGGAGCTTGGGGTAGTCTCAAGTACATCCCTCATCGGTAAGTTTCACACGATCACAACTAGGGGTGTTCTTCGGGTTCGTTTTCCGGGTTTCGGGTTTTTCGGGTCGGGTTCTTCGGGTTTTAATGTTTTACATCTTGACCCGAAGCCCAACCCGAATCTCTCTCGGGTTTTTCGGGTTCGGGTAATTCGGGTTCGAGTTGGGTTAATCGGGTTTCGAGTATCCTAGAAAACAAACCAAAAAACAAAAAAAATTAAATGCTAAAATTAAAACAACATATTATTCTTTGTTCGTAAGCAAATAATCAAATAATAAACCAGCATAAATTGATAAAGCAATTCAAAAGAAGAGTAAAACTAACTCGAACCATAATCGTCTTCTATCGGGCGTGATTTGGTTGTTCGATAACGGTTGTTATTAGTAATAAACTAAAAACATAAATTAGCAATAAACAACGGATCTATAATAGTTGTAATGACAACAATCGATTATGACCAAATTCTGATAACGTTAGTGGCTAAGACTAAGCCTATTATACCTAAAAATATATTTAATTTCAAGACTAAAAGTTTATTCGGGTTATCCGGGTTGACCCGAAACTTTTAATTCAAACCCGAGAACCAACCCGAATTACTTCGGTTCGGGTTCGGGTTCGGGTTAGTCTTTTCTCGGGTTCGGGTTAGTTCGGGTTCGGGTACGTATTTTCTCGGGTCGGGTTTCGGGTACCTAATCACAACCCGTTTAACCCATCTACTAGAATAGTATAATGTTTGGTTATCTTATGATCATTACGCGCCAATACACTTCTAAGTTCTAACCAATAGAGTCAGTTAAATCACATTGCTTAATAAAACGAATAAGGTACTTACTATTCTACCTATCCTTAAATAATTTAATATAATAATTTGAAATTTATTTTCTGATAGGTTAGCAGGAGTCGCATTAATTGCTCCGGTTGTCAGTTATTGGTGGTCCGGTTTTCCAACCAATTTAACAATGGCGGCCTACATGTTACAACCTCGTCAAGATCAATGGGCCGTTGGTGTGTCACATTACGTGCCATGGCTTGTCTATTGGTGGAACACTCAGAAATGGTTTCCCGGCTCTAGTGCTATAGCCGGGAAACCTAACTTCTTAGCTTCTGACTGGGAAGTTTTGGCCAAACGTCAAGGCCAAGGACTAGGTACACCGGTCCCAAAGGTAAAACTAATTAAAACAAACCATGTTCCTACTTTTAACTTTTTTGCTTTGAGTTAACTTGATTAGTTAATAATTGTGATCAGGATTATATAAGGCAACAAGGGCTAGCGGAGTCGCTTATTAGGGAGTTGCGTGTCGGGTTTGGTAAGTGGGAGTTTGATTCGATGGAGATAGTTAACCCATTTCCAAACAATGAGGGCCAGGTTCACTTGTGGCATGGGGATGAAGACGCGGTTGTGCCCGTTAGTTTGCAAAGGTGCATAGCGAAAAAGCTACCATGGATTCACTACCATGAGTTACATGGTGTTGGCCATTTGATACCAATGTATAATGGTAAAAAAGAAGCCATCTTGAAGTCACTTCTTCTTGGAGAATAATTATTAGTTATTGTGTTTTAGTCATTAAGTGATGGGAAAATTTAGTGAAGGGATGATTCTTAGAGGATATAATGTCTTAATAAACATTGTAATGTTTATTGCATACATTTTAAATAAATCTACTTCCACTATCTTTGTCTAGTAACGTGTATATACATTTACATATTATTCACGTCACATGTCGGCATATGGGTACTCCATCTTGCACTTGGGTCTTTGTGCTTACCCCATCTTAGGCTAACATTGTTGGTTGGGTGTAAATTGGGTTGTGAATAATGTTTTCAAACCCGGTCCAGACGTTGATTCGGACGCCTTATCGGGTTAAAGGGCGGACCGGTATTTGACCCGGATGACGTCATAAATATTTACATATATATTAATTTATATATATAATTCTTAATACATATAAATAATAATAACAAACTTTAATGTTTATTTATGTATCATACATTACTTTTTGAATATATATTATTTATATTTGATCATTAAAGACATCAATGAAGCTCGGTTGGTAGACTTATTGGTAATTATTAAAGATTATATCTAGGAAATAACCCAAGTTTGAATCCAAGCATGTACATTTCATTTTGGATTAAAAAAATATGGGTTTTACTGGTTTATCCGCCTGGTCACCGGTCCGGGCCAACCGCCACCCGCAACACTCGGTCGGGTTTTTAAAAAATGGGCCAAATATTGTTTTGATTACATTGTTGTGGGATCACATTGTTTTGATTATTTTTCATGCACTGTATAGTCTATATGCAAGTAGCCCGTTTAACATATGGGTTAAAAAAAATAAAATACAAAGTTAAGTTTAATAATATATGTAATAACATACCTTATAGATTCATAAGATATAAATAATAATAAATATAAAATTTTAATTAATAAATATCTAAAAACCTCATTTAATAATACAACATTTAAAGTTGCATTTGTAACTTTGTTAGTAATTATATAAATGGTAATAATATTAGTTGTCATTCTAGTTGACTACTTTAATTAAATGACGTGGTGATAAATTGTTTTGTTTTAATAGTATATGTAAGTATACAGTTAATGTTTCTCACAGTTCTTATCATATTATTGATTTTCAAATATATATGTTATATTTTACTCTTCTAATAAAGTAAAATAATGAATCATAGGTGATTATGTGTTAAGCCAATATTCAATTCTTGCCTAATTTCTCTCATAATCTTTTAATCGCTCCTCTCAATTACCCTAGTTATTACCGGGTCATGTGTTAAAACCATTTTGGGAATTGGGTTATAATTCCCTTATAATTTTCTAATATCTCATATCATTCATCATAGTTATCCATGTGTAATGGATCAAAACCATTTTGGTAATTGGGTTATGAAATAGTCAATTTTCCCTTATAATTTTTTATTTTCTCATCTCATTCATCCTAGCTATTCATGGATCATATGTCAAAACCATTTTGGTAATTGGGTTATAAAAGGATTTAAATATTATATTTGATAATCTTAAAGATGGAAAGTAGTGATTACATCGAAACAGAAGGCAAACGGGCAACAAATTGCGCCACAACCCCCTTTTGAATTGCAAAACCCAATATTTTAAAAACTACATTAGTTAATCTTGGAGTCATAACATTACCATGAATGACCCGTTAAACTCGACTAAGTAACCCCACAACTTCAGGCGCGAGGAAACCAAAAGTCTCAAAAGCAAAATGAATAAATACATGTTGGTTGTTAATACACGCCTTCTCATGTTTAGTCATCTTATATGAAGCAACTTTTAAAGCAACTTGGCCGACTGTGAAACCACTACCTACTAAAATAGTCAGGAAATTAAAAATAAGATATTAAATGAAAATCAAACAAGTTTAAATATGATAGTTAATTAGTTATACAAGTAGAAAATAGCTAAGGTGCTGTTTGTTTTTGCAGACATAAACTGTCTGCAAGCTGATTTCATCTGTTTTCATGTCTGCAACTGAAGATGTGGTCTGAAGATCTGCAAGCTGAAAATATAAGACTGTTTGTTTTTATAAGCTGATACTGTCTGCATAACTGTCAAACTTATCTCACAAGATAGAAGTCATTTATTCAAGTTACATAGAAAATATAATAATAAAACCAAGTTTAAAAACACAAATAGTGAAATAAACTCAAAGTACATTATTTTGCATTAATTCTTGTGCTATCTGATCTCGAAGTTGACTCATGAATTCACGGTCCGCTGCACTTCCATGTCGATCTACTTCTTCTTCACCACCATCTTGTGCATGTTCATCTCCATCTTGAAGGCGTACATTTGGGTGATCATATTCATCAAAAAGTTCATCACTTAAGCCCTCTTTCCGTATAAAATTGTGAAGCGCAAAACATGCAATCGTAACATTTCGTTGTGTAAAACATGCAAGCTTTGTCCATTTCTACCTATCCTCCCTATTTCTTCAAGACATGTTTCTAATAAGCATTTAACAGCCTCATCCGTCCATTGTTGTCGACCATCATTAGTTTCCATCTAGAATTAAATCACACTTAACATACAAGACAAACTGCTCTAATAAACAACACAAAACAGCTCAAAAAACTGCACAAAACATGCAGCAAAACTGCTCTAATAAACAGCACAAAATATGAATGAAAGGGAAACCATCAGGTAAGACGACTAAAGTTTCAAGCTTTAATGCTTAATTAAGTTACCAAGAAAAGGTCTTTAAGGCAATATGAATGATACTATGATAACAACTGATAACTAGTATATTAGTATATTACAAATATGTAGAGGACCTACCTCTTTAGACATTCTCAAAACATATACATAAAGGCAAAGGACGATTGCAATTCTGAAGAGGTTTTACTTGATTAAAGTCATGAGCATTGACTTTAATCATTGTGTGTTTAATTGGAGATAACTAAATTCAGTGGATGTCAAAGTCAATGAAAAATGCAGGATTGCATGGCTGTTTAATAAGCAAGTAATTTTCTGTCTTCAATACTCATTGTGTGTTTAGCACAAAAAATACAAAGACCAATTCTTAAATTTAGTTATCTCCCAAAAGAACTTAAAATGTCACGAAACCTACCCAAAATTAGAGATGAGCCCGGGATGGTACCGGTACCGATCCCGAAAACTTGAAATATTATTAAGATGATGAGAAATGGACTCATCCTAAGATACTAAATGTACCAAATTACCCTGCCACCACTTCAGTTTGGGTATCGTCTAATAACCGAACCGAATCGTGCTCGGCCATCAACCTAAGATACTAAATGTACCAAATTACCCTGCCACCACTTTAAACTGAAATATACTTTTAACAAAAACCAGATTGAAATTGAAAGAAATAACTCAGATAACAGCCCAAAAAATATATTAAGTTTAAACAAAAATGAATAAACTTTATAAATGATATCATATGTGTTTTAAATTATTTGTTAAGCATTAGTTAGTAACTTTATTTTGACCAAATTCAACCACATAATCAAGCAAGTCTCACACAGGCATTTCATCGAGCACTTGGTATGCATTTCTTAAAAAACAATGCAAACATATTCTTTCAGCCCCATAATAACAAATTTAATCAACAATCATCATATTAAGCACTCATGGTTATAAGTTATCACATAAGAGTTTAGTACCTGCAAGTGGATGACCAGTGAGTGATTCAATTGATAAGAAATTGTGGATTCGGTGGGTTTTAGCAGATATTCTAAACACAGAAGGACACTCAATTTTCAAAATATGAAGCTTTTATCAAAATATGAGAATGATTCAATGGTTCAATCTTCGTGATCGCTAGGAATTTCTCAATTTAAACTGTTGTAATATTATACCTAAACCCGACCCCCCCTAGTTTAGGGTTTTGTTTTTCAATCAACACCATGGGAGGGGCTGGTCGGAGGAGAAGAGGGAGGTACCTGGCCGGAGGAGAAGAGGGCGGTCACCGGAAAAATGATCGGAGGAGGAGCGCCTGATGTTGTGTGCGTACCTGGTTGGAGGAGAAGAGGGAGTAGGGTTTTGTGAAGATGTTATAAGAATGAGATCCCTGTCTTATTTTTGAAGAGGAAATAAGATGTGTTCAGATCTGTTTAAAAAAAAAAAACAAACAGTCTTCAAGGGAGACGTCTGCGCGCCTGCAGACATAAGCTCCCTTGAAGATGTTTGAAGAAAAAACAAACACCCCCTAAAACAATCTTTTTTAGGGTTGATTTATTCCTTCGATATTCAGTTTTTTTCTCATTAACAGTATATATTGTATTATTTAGGGTAACGATCAATCAAGCGTATCATTCCTTTATGTTAATTTCATTATAAGTACATATGTTAACGACCTAACAACTCATTACAATAAAGTCCTCAACTTTCAAACTAATACATTTCTAGTCCCTGGTCTAGTTATCTTTCTCATTATTATAATTATAGTCCCTAAAGTATTATATCAGTAACAAACTAGTACAGGTGAGCTAAAATTGTTAATATTGGATGATGATGATGGGAATAGTTGTGATAAAACAACAAATATTATGTGAGTTTTTTTCTTAAATTTATAAACTTGAGATTTTAAATTTCTTATTGTTTGTACTATATATTTCGTTTCTTTTTACCTTTAATTTTGTTCATTTATTTAAATAACAAATCTTATTTATTTTTATCATTTAACAATTCCACGTAATACACTAGTTCAAAAGCTAGTGTTTTTTGTGTGTGTGTGTGTGTATACTAGTTTTTATCCCCCGTATTACGGGGGTTGTTTTATATTGTTTGTTTTAATATTTATTTATTTTTTGAATGTATATTTTTTTTATTGTATGAAAGTTAATAATATACTTATGGTTTGATGATAAATTGTTTCACAAATAAATGAGATGTTATAACTCGGTTTAAAAGCTATATCGTTTTGATAAGACCCAAGACCCGTTTATTTTTTTTACTATAAAATTGATTTTTTTAATTATTAATAATATTTATGAAAGTTAATAGTATACCTATGGTTTGATGAGACCCAAGACCCGTTTATTTCTTTTTACTATCAAATTGGTTTTTTAATTTGAATAATATATATATATATATTTTTTAAAATAAATAAGATATTAATTTTTATTATATCCTATTTTATAGGATTTTTATATCAATAATTTGGTGAGAATAATTTTTAATTTAATGAAATGTTATAACCCGTTTAAGAATATTTGGGTTTGGTAAGACCCATAACCCATGAATTCGGGTCAAATGTATGAAAAGCCTCCATTTAAAAATCAAGCAAATCTGGTGACTCCAAAAAAAGGGGGAGCGACCACATCACGACACGTAGGATTTTTATGTCTTCGTTTATATATATTATATATATATATAGAGAGAGAGAGAGGGACTCAAAAGAGAACCTTTAAAAAAGTGAGGAATTGAGAAATCGTTTTCCCAACCCTTGATCATCTTCCTTTAGTTTACAGTGCGCCTTCGTTCACCCATATTACATCATATTTCATTTTTATAATACAAATAAAAAATTAAAAAAGCTAAATATATATCTAGTATTCTCACTCAAAATGTTTAATACAACGGTATTTTAAAGAGGGGTAGGTGTGAGTTTGATGGCTTGATACTTTCATATTAATTCTTTTTCTCGATTTGACAATACAATTGTGTGTACCTCTCTTTTTATTTTTATTTTAGTGTACAAATACAAACATTCTAACTTTTTAGGTGATATATGTTTGTTTATTATTTGTTGGTAGGAATTAGGTTTGTTGGGGCCGGTTAATTAATTTCATGTGGTATTTTAGGCTCACTTCGCATGTTGATGTAGCTCATCTATCAAGAATGTAAACCAACATTAATTCCTGCACAAAAGATAACACTATGCTAAGCACTATGTATCTTATATTTATTTATAATCTTTTCTTAAAATGACAACAATATCGTTACAAGACTATCAAGACGCTAGACAAGAGACACAAAAGTTACATGTTACAGAAAGAAGTCATACAGAAGCACCACTCCTAACCAAGAAAAAATAAATAACGTCGATATTGTATTAATTCAATAAAACGAAATAAGCATAATATGGTCCGACGTGTTAATAGATGATCAAATCTCCCTCTTAAAAGCTAAATCTTCCAAGCTTCCAAAATCAACCATATAGTCTAATATACCAACGCCGCCTCAAGTTTGATACGTTTCCTAGACCCCAAAAATGCTTTTGCATGTTTAGGAAATTCTACCTAATGAGCGGTGGTGAGAATGATACTCCGCTCCATAAACATAACCAACTCAAATTGTAGTCAAGAACCTGTACCCACTCCATAAACATAACCAGCTCAAATTATAGCCAACTAGTTTGCTTTCTTAGACATTCTATATGTATGCTTTATATTGCATGAAATAACATGATATTTATACTTACAAGCAGTGTTGTAAAACTCAGGCGCTCCTCGGCACTTTACTGCACCGCTTTTCTTCTCCAAGGTCAAAAAACTCGGAATCGGCCCTAGGCGGTCCAACTCGGACCTAGGCGGCTCTAGTCGGCCTAGGCGGTCCAACTCGGTCTTAACAAATTTTTGACTTTTATTAAAAAAAAACTCAATTTCTTCAAGAGCCCACCACTGCTTTTTTACCTTTTCACGCGAAGACGCAACCTAATTTCTGTTCTAAACTCGCAACCACCATTATTATAATCCAATTCGAAGTTCTAAACTCGCAAACATTTTATTTAAGTTCAATTGAGGTAAGTCTTACATCAACTGAGACATGTTCTTGAACTAATATGTATGTGTTATTGATTGTTTTCGTATTTTTCGTGTGTATTTTGTAGAATACTTAGTAAACTTTTGATATTTGACATATATATACTCTCTGAAAAATGAATTGCTTTATAAAATACCATGTCCGAGTACTCCCCGAGTACACCCCGCCTAGACCGAGTACTCGCAACTCCCTAGTCGACCGCCCTGTGAGCGCCTAGCGACTTTTACAACCTTGCTTACAAGGTAACATATATGCATCAAAAAACCACCTTACATATTCATCTTCATTAATACAAAAAAAAAATGTTTTTATTTATTATATATAAAAAAAAATCTTCAGATACACAATTTCACAAACTTGGCTTGTTCATAAAACCTAAAAGATACAATGAATAAAAAGGAGGATTGAACAAAAAAATAATCATCACCATAAAACTTGTCATGTTCATTAGTGGCTTACACAAAGAACAAACAACAAGCCAACCCAAAAAATGGTTAAATGGCTATTAACCTCACAAACTATTACTAAACCACCATAGTCACACTGTCATGTACAACAAGATTCACCTTCCACCACAACAAATCAAAATCGCTAAAATCGCACTAAACGTACAAATTCTTTTTTTTTTCCTTTTCTGGTTATGCAAAAATATAAATACAACTTGGCCCGAGACACATACCTTTCTAGGCACTTCGCTGACGTGGAAGGCTAAAAATCCGTTTGAACATTAAATCCTCTGTCCCAGAACCCAAGGTATTAAGGTACACGGTTATGTAACTTGTATTGATCCAACAAGCATATTTTAAGACGAAATTGGTTCATAAGGGTATGATAACCACGGGTGTTTTAGCGCTTCTGCAGCCGATGGACGTTTCTTTGGGTTGACATCAAGCAAATGAGTGACAAAATCAATGAACCCTTGATCGCCCATAGGTAACCGATGCCTCAAAGATGACTTTTTGGGGATTAAGTACTCCAATCTGTTTGTATCCTGAAATATGCACCATTTATAATCAAATTGATAGTCATGGTAAGCATTATAATTATAATTACTCCACATCATCTATTAAGAATTTCATGCCCTAAGCAAGCATTATCCTAAATATATGCTAGACAGATAGGCATATCAGAACAAAAATAAACAGCCCTGTAGACGAAACGAATGCTCGGTGAACAGCTCGTAAACCGTTCAGAAAGAACTTGCTTTCTGTTCGTTTATGAACACAAAAAATTGTAAACGAAAGAATCAATGAACAAACATGAACAAAAAAACATTTTGTTTACGAAAACTTTTTGTTCGTGAACATAAGTTGATTTCTGTTCGTTTATGAACACAAAATAAATGAACAAACATAACGTTTGTTCATTTTAGTTCATTATGTTAGTTTGTTTAAGTTCTTTCAGTTACGTTCATTAATAAATTCATTTAAAATTTTGTGACCCGTTATAACTTAGTTTAGCTTTACTAACTTTTTAGGCCCAACACATTGTTCTTCACATTACTTTTAACCGGTTTTAGCTCAGTCATATTCGTTTGTTTACACTCGAAAACTGTGCATTTATAATAACAAACAAGCACGAACAAAAATCCCTGTTCATTTAATTAATCGTGTTCGATGGTTCATTCAGATTAAGTTACGAATGAACACGAACATGCCTTGATTGTATTCGCTCAGTTGGTAATAAATAAAATAGAAGGAAGATCTATAGTACCTGGTTACGCTCATAAAGCATGTGATTTTTAGTAAAATATTTGTGCGTCTCGCGTCCCTTAGCAAGCATATCTTGATCAATTGGAGATATAATTCCCATCACTCTAGCAAGCAAAGTAGCCGGTGAATCATTCTGAAAGAGAACCTATAAAAAAACAAAACATTAGTTCTAGAAGTTCTAAATTACAATCATGCTCTCAAGGTTTAAGATACTTACATTCCCAGTACAAAGTTCAGCCAAGATACAACCAAGTGACCATATATCTATCTTTTTGTCATAAGGAAGTCCTAAAATAACCTCTGGTGCACGATAAGACCTTGATTGCACATACGAGCAAAGATGGTCTGTTTCAAAACAGCTGCTTCCAAGATCAATAACTTTTATTTCACATCTACTATAACTTTTAACCAAAATATTCTCCGGCTTTAGATCACAATGTATAAGCCCGAGACCGTGCAGAAATTGAAGTGCTTCCAAACACTGAATTGTTATCGACTGCAAACAAACATGAGCATGTATATACTTTATTAAGTTTTTCTCCATAAAAGAGTGTATTAACTAGAGATGACAGTTTAGATCCCTTTGCTGATGAATGAGCCGATCAGGTTATGTTTTTTTTTCACTAAAGGGTTAGACGAGTAAAAGTATAAGTTAGTTAAAAGAAAGTGGCACGAGCAGGTTGATAGTCATCCAAAATGCATTTGTAACGCATAAAATCTCATAAATCATAATTTCCAAATAATTATATTATATTACTAGGATCCTAATTAATATAAGAGTAAAGTCACACGGATGGTCCTTGTGGTTTGGTCCAAATCTTGGATTTTGTCCCGGTGGTTTCAAAACTACGGATTTAGCCCCCAACCACCTACTTCTCTTCCATCATTAGTCCAAAAAGATAATCGGGTTGGTTTTTAGTGTTAACTTGAGATAAATCAATTCTTTTACCCTTAGTCTTAAACAAAAGAAAAAATCAGAGAGGGGGAGTAGTCGGATCGGTGAGAAAGAGACATGAGAGAGAGAGAGAGAGAGAGTTTGTGTTTTGATGAAAGTGTGTTTTGGATTTGCCTTTTCTTTTTTGAAGACTATAGGGTGAATTCACACTGATCTAACGCTAAAAACTAACCATGATAACTTTTTGGACTGAGAATGAAAGAGAAGTAGGTGGTCACTGGTTGGATACTAAATCCGTAACTTTGAAACCACAGGGACGAAACCCAAGATTTTGACCAACCACAGGAACCATCCATGTATTTTACTTTACATATAAAAACTTCATATTCAAAAGAAAGTGTTTTGAAAAATTAGATTACTAATGCAGTACTAATTATTTTTAAAAGTTCAAATATTTTGGACAAGAAGTTTTTGAGTGAATCCAACCTCGGCATGCTTCTGGTTCCAAAAAATACCGAAATTTGACCAGCCCATTTTGTATCTCTAATGCATACAAACACAACAAACCTGCAATCTTGGCATTGTGAAATAAACCTCCCCGCCAGATTCTCTATTGAATTTATGAAACTCATATAAGTTTGCCTTAAGAAGTTCACACACAATTAATAGATGTTCCTGAGAATACAAAAAGTTAAAAGAGTGTATTAATGCAAGAATCATATCCCACAAAAAGGTAAAGTATTCCAAGTCAACATGAACATGTGATTACTTACTCGGTAATAGAAGTAATCGTATAGTCTGAGAAGATGGTATTTGTCACCGGGATCATGCTTGTTGACAAACTTAAGAAGCTTTATTTCATCAAGACTCTGGTCAAAGAAATCTTTATTGTTTTTAATAATCTTCACACACACATCCATGCCTGTGTGAAGATCATGTGCTTGAATAGCTTTGCTGAATGCAGCAGAACCAAGATACTCGGTCACATGATAACGACCAGCAATGACAGAGTTTAAAACAACATGAAAATTCTTGTCCTCCTCAAAGCCAGTTCTGAAAAATAATAATAATGTATTTATTTTACCAAAATAAACAAAAAATGATTTTAATAAAAATAAACACCTGTTTTTCCTGTGCACTATTTTGAGATTGAAGGTTTCATATTCTTCCTCTTGAGCCTTTATCTGTTTTACTTGCTCTTGAACAGCAACTACTTCTTCATCTTCCAATAATGCCCCTGAGTCATCTTCTATTGGATCACCAACTTTCTCATCTTCCTCTTTATGTGATTGTTCAGCAAAACCATAATTTGAGGACATTGTGGGCCCCGAAGCTTCTGAACCTACTACATCAGTTTCATATTCTTCGTCCCTTGAACTTTTACCAATCGAAGAAGCATTGCTTTTTCGTTTCCATGGTGGAAGCAAGTCATCAGTTCTATCACCTATGCTACTATTATCATTGTTTGACTTTGACTTTGAGTTCGACTTTGACAACAGATGTTTATCTACCTGCCCATCCCTAGGAGGAGGAAAAGAAAATCCACCTTCATTTACAGTTTTAGTTAACTTGCTAGCATCTGAAGAGGTGGCTATCTTTTTCTCTTTATATTTTTTATCAGACCCCTGAGGCGGAATGGTGACATCATCATCATCATCATGAACATATTCCGTATCACCCTCACTGACAAAATCAGCAACATCATTATTAATTCCCACGCCAATTGATCTAACCGAACCGTGTTGACTATCACCTATATTAAGCACAGGTAAACGAGCCCTGCCACCCTCATCAACAACTTTGGGTTCACCAAACATAGCGAGCTCGTTAGTTGGTTTAACAAAACCTTGCCACACGGGCTCAGCACTCATTAAACTCAATTCTTCTTCATCCATCAACTCACCGTCATACTGAACCGCAGAATTACGTTCAATATCAGAATTGGCAACTGGATCGATGTTTTTTAAATGAAAATATTGGTCACCCGATAAGTATGAATCTTCTTCTGCAAATGATTGATCGTCATCTTCGGTTTTGTTTGTAGTTCTTTCTTGTGGATCTGGATTTGTGACTTTTTCATTATCACTTGGGTAATCAATTTCATGAGCTAGGAACCATGTTTCATCTTCAATAGGCTGCCTCGTGTATCCAACATCATCATCATCTTCATATTCATCAGAATCCCAATATTCATGTGGGTAATCCATAGATCCACTTAAACCATCCCCGATAGTTGCAAAACCAGATACAAGATCAGATGTGTCTTCTGTTATCCCTTGACTTATTGACTGCCAACTACCTCCAACTGGCCTTTTTAATCCTAAAGCATCAATCATATAGATAGTAAGAAACACATAATAATGTACACTATAAAATCATTTGACCAACTTAACTTGCGCGCTTCCGTATCAGAAGCATGAAATTAATATCAGACAAAAACCAAAAGGTGCATGTACATAATCACAAAACGGTAGTTGGATATACAAGTCAACAATAGATTCATGAGCCATATAAAATTCATTACAAAAGAGATACAACCCCTAAATATGAAGCAATGTGTCACTGAGTTGATGCTGTCTAATGATAATGAAGAATTTATAGATATAGCTGGAGTTCAGTTTCCATATATTATAGTTTTATCAATGTCTATATTTCAAGAAAACTATTAGTCAAGTATTCAATTTCTAGATAAGTTTTAGTTTTGGTATTGTGAGAATGTTATTAGTTTGAGTTGATCTTAGTTTAGAATGGAATAGAATTAGACATCTATTGGGATCCGTTTCTTATGTATGTGTTCATTTTTCTGAATCATAACCAACAACACAGAATATAAGTATATTTTTGCTCAACCTTCAGTGTTATGAATCAGCCGTGGACTCTGGCGTAATGTCCAAAATTAGTCTAAGAACGCACAATCTTGTTTCATTTGAATATCAATGTTTGTCAATAAACACAAAAAGAAAACAACAATAATAATAACAATTGATGCTTAAGGGATATAGGTATCGACAATGATATCTAATTGTCAAATAAATTCAACTTGAGATAACAAAAATATGTAATGGTAATGTACCTGAAGTGCTTATTTCTTGACCAATAGGAACATCAAGAAAACATCCAATAAGATAAGCATTGTCAGCATTAAGAATCTGTCCAGGCCCATCATGTTCATGTTTCTCATCCCAAGCAAAACTTGATAGTTTCTCAGTTGACTTGAGTTTGACAGGTGGCAGTCTAGGTAACTCTTCTTTCTGATTCTCAGACACAATCGGAAGACTTAACCCACCATAAGCTTGCACCTCACTATTTCCCTGAGTTTTTCCAAAATACAAAGCTCTTCCAACCTCGTTTTCTTGTTCTTTAATCGCTGCCCTAATATTATCTGTTTTTCTCTTTCCATCTTCTTTCTCACTAGCACCAATACTTATGATATTATTATAGCTGGTTGATGCATCTCCTTCAGGAAATGGGAATAATGTCTTAACAGAACAAAATTCTTCATTTCTTGACCACGGGTTTTCCGCAAAATCATCTTTTGACAAAACAGTTTTCTTATGTTCAATATTTTGTACCAAATTCACCTTACTGTTACTCACAGGCCCGAGCAATGAAACTTTTGGTTCTTCTCCCACTTTCCTATTAACTCTTTCTGCATCAGAAGCCTCGGATGGATGAATCTTTGATTGAGAAGCAATTTGATACTCTTTCACATTTTCAACTCTAACAACATCATCATTATCACTAGGACCAGCAGACCCGTTACTTGGATCAAATCTCCACGTATACAAATCAAGCAGATTATCCTCCGAACCATTAGAGAACATAAAGTTCTTACTTTTCCCTCCATTTGCCTCATTCTTATACTCTCCTTCAAAAGAACTGATTTCCCATTTATTATCAGGTCCATTCCTTCCGTTCCCTCGTTCTACCTCTTTCACAATATGCTTTTCCTTTGACACCTCATCACTTGTTGAAGAACCCTTACCTTGGTTGCCAACTGTACTCACTTTCTCTAACAACTTGCTTTCCAAATCTTTATCTTTCAGGTTTAGATCTTGCAGAAACCCGTTGAGATCAGGTCGGTTATCAATCTCACTTCTTAATGCTGCTTCAGCCCTGGCAAACTTATTCTTCCTCAAGAATTCAAGTATGGCATCGACCTTCGAGTCTGCCATTTTTGAACTGCAATAGATATTTAATAAACCACTTATCTACAAAAAGAAAAAAAAAACTAAATAACACACAACAATTTCAATAGCTATGCACAAAAACAGGTAACTCCTAACATCAGTTACAGGTTACACTTATTATTGGGAAGTAGGGCTGTCCAAATAGCTCGGAGCTCACTTGGAAATAGCTCACTCGAATTGGCTTGGTTTGAAACCGAGTCGAGCTAAAGGTGGCTCGGTTCGGTTTGGCTCATTAACTCACTTGTTAGCTCAGCGCAGTTTGGCTCGAATTATTTTAAGTTCAAAAATATACATATATATAGTTTTCTACACGAGTCGGTATACTAAAATTCAGATTTACACACACAAGTCCACAACCAAATCAACCATGCTTTATAGAAGAACCAAAAATACATTTGTAAAAATCCAGCTATAGCTGCTTGAAAATTAGGCATCCCTTATTTCAATCAAGTATATCCAACACAAATGCCAAAAAAAAAAAAAAAGGAAGAATCATGCTTTCTATAACAGAGTGGTAGAGACCTTGTTCCGTTTTAACAGGAAAATGAGGCAGCATAAGTTAAATTAACAGGCAAAATGGTAAAACCTGTTTTCTTTTTTAATTCTAAATTGGCAAACCAAGCCGAGCCCGAGCAGCCCTATAGGGAAGTCATACATTACTTATGAAGTTGAAAACTGATCTAATATCAAAACCTTCAAACAAACATATGCTAAACAGACAAACCTAATTTCTCAAATATCCTCCATCAATCATACATTTGAAACTATCATGCTTATAACAAGAAATTAAAAAACAGTTCCTCAATTCCTTGAGGCAAAATGAAATTAACCTAATGTAAAACAACTTAACATCAAATGATTCAAAATCTAGGGCTTGAGCAGGTGCGAGATTAAGTGAGATAATAATAATAATTAATCATATAATTACACGTATTAAACAAGGATAAGAAATTGAACCTAAATCCTCATAAATTAGGTGATGAATCGTGCGGATCTTCGTGTCTGAAACCCTAGCAATGCGTTTTGTGACGTAAGATTTAGACGTGAAAATGAATCAAAATTGGCAATTGGAAGGTTGAATGAGGAGTAAATGAGAAGATGTAGTGAGATGTATGGATTGAGGATTGAAGGATTGAAGCATGAACTTGGCGAATCGCCAATGGCGAATGGTTGAAGATGATGATTGATGCCCTAGGTTGAGGTTGAGTTGAAGCATTTATTATTATTATTATTCCATTAGCTCTACGTATTATTAATTTGTTTGTTTTTTTCTTTTATTTAGATGCTTTGACCGGGTCATTTCATTTTCAACTTCTTGATATTTTTTTTGACAATATTCTATTCAACTTATATTTTCAAAGTTTTAGGACTCAGGTCGCGTTTAGTTTAATAGATGAGATGACTGACGAAATGAAATGGATCATTTCGATGTCTTCGGTGCTTACGTGGTGCTGACGTGGCAATGTGGAGGGCCAGTGATGCCTTATATGGTGAAATCGTCAAGACAATTGAAGAGAAGTTCGCTTTGTCCTCGCGGCAGCGAGCTGTGTTTGAGTGTTTACGTGCCCCTCATGCTCAGGATTACCTGTCAGTTGTTCCCATTGAAGGTTTAGGGCAACGTATGTCGGCAGTGGAATATCGGGCTATCCTCAAATACCGGTTGATGGTACCCGTTTTCCCGATTGATGACCCGTGTCCCGTATGTCGAAAGGCTTGTTTGGATTCTTTTGGGGAGCATGCAGTCCATTGCAAAGAATTACCGGGCTTTAAATATCGACATGATCCAGTTCGAGATGTGCTTTACGACGTCCTTAAGCTGGCCGGGATCTCGGCAAAAGGAAGCCCCGGTGAACTTCTTGACCAACCCTTTAGATGGGAGATCAACCCTACGACCCGCTGACATTCTTGTTTTTGGATGGGAAAGAGGTAAGCACGCGTGCGTTGATTTGACAGGTGTGTCCCCCCTCGTTGGGCTACGGGACCACGGGTTTGTGGCTGGTCATACGATAAACAAGGCTGAGGCGGGTAAAGTAGCTAAGCACGAGAAAGCTTGCCTTGAGAATCAGCACGTGTTCGTACCATTTGCTTTTGACACTTTTGGCGCTCTCGGCCCTGACGCGGTTCAGTTCCTTAAGCGGGTTCAGCAGGTGGTCAGGAGTAACTCCACTCATGCTAAGGGGAACGTTGTGTTTAGTAGGGTAGGGTTTGCTATTCAGAAGGGGGTAGCGGCGCAGCTTGTTGCCCGTCTATCTGCCGTTAGTCTGTAATTGTCTATGTAATAGATAGTCTTATATACATGTATTTCAAATGTGTTTGTCAGGAGTAATTAAGTTATTAGCGGCTTCTTATACAGCTTTCAAGAAAATAAAAAACAAAGTTGTTAGTTGTCCGTAGGTTAAACAAGCAGTATTGGTTAGTATAAGAGGTTATTTGTTGTAAGCATTGTTTTAAGTATGTGATGAAAGGTTTTATGTATGATAATGTGCAAGGTTGAGATAATGAACATGATTTTCCCATGGAAGTTATGAGAATGTTAACTGTAAAGTGAAATGACTCTTAAAAGTAACGATATTTACAGTAACGTGATTTGGCTAGTGATGTTATGTGGTATCGACCAAGGGTAGATTTCATGAAGAACTAAAGCTTGGGTTGTTTTAGAATTTATGGGATTCACTTTGTGGGTTTAATGTAATTTTCAAGTACTTTAGCAATTTTTGTAACGAAAAGAATCATTAGAAACAATGAAAAGAAAGCAAAGGTTAACCATCAGTCGTTTCGTTCATGCATAGAGGCATGTTCGTTTCATTTTGAGAACTGTGAGATCCACGTCATGTATGCAATTGTCTAGTGTATCATATTCAAAGCAATCGATACAAATACATTATCAATAATTTAAGTTTTGAATATACAAATACATTATCAATAATTTAAGTTTTGAATATACATGCAGGATGGGTTCATGTTCATTTCCCATCCCCATGCAAGTTTTATAAAATATAAAAGTATCAATAATTAGATCCTCTACCAAACTACCACACGTTGGTATATTTTTGGATCATTATCAAATATCAAAAGTGAACAAATTGCCCCAAAGGGAACGTTACTTGTTAAAATATTAATAGATACAATCACACATTTACATCCAACCTTCTCTATTTGTCCTTTCCTTTTGTCTTCAAACCTTCATAAAACCCTTATAAATTTTCACCAAATCATCACCACCACTATACACTTCACACTTCACATACACTTAGAACCCAAAAATGAAATACTTGAGGCTGCACAAGAGCAAGGTTGACGAAAACGAGCACGCCTTCACAACAGGAAACAAGCGGTTCAACAGTCGCAAAATGAAACGATTCTCAGAAGCAATACAGAAACTCTTGACCACTTACAAGGACCGTCAACAAGACTCGACCCGTGATGCTTTGTGGACTCGCTATCGGGATGAAGATGAGGTTGGAAAATAAACCGAGTGACAGATTTAATAAACGCAAGCTTAATGTTACGGATTTATATTTTTATAAGTTTAATAAGAGCTTGAGTTGAAATATGAATAAAGTTTACTATATACATAAATGTCTATAAAAGAATATATGAATTTGTAACTTGTAAGCATACAAAATAACCAATGGAAATGAGTTAAAAGCAGGCCAATGTGCATATTATAAAGCATGATACCTTAATTGTTTTATTTAAAGGAGTTTAGTACAAAGAAATATATTTTTCTTTTCTATAGTCATATTTGACTAGCTAGTTGTATAAAACAGTAACATAATAAGAAGTTAAAAGTAGAACACTAGGAAGATAAAAGCTGGAACAAATCTTGTTCAAGAGTTTTTGTTCCTCGGGCAGAAGGGATTTTTCTGTAGGCGAAAGGTCCCGATGGCACCATGTGACTATGACAGTTGTAGCACCTGGGGCAGCCACACGAGCCAACTCGCTAACAAACTGTCGTGCATAAGTCCCGAGTAAAAAAAATATGAACTTTAGAATATGTCATAATTTGAAGCTTAAACGAGAACCTTTAGCTTATCAGGCATGTGGAAACCACATGCCTGATAAGCTAAAGGTTCTTGTTTAAGATAAAAGCTGGAACAAATCTTGTTCAAGAGTTTTTGTTCCTCGGGCAGAAGGGATTTTTCTGTAGGCGAAAGGTCCTGATGGCACCATGTGACTATGACAGTTGTAGCACCTGGGGCAGCCACACGAGCCAACTCGCTAACAAACTGTCGTGCATAAGTCCCGAGTAAAAAAAATATGAACTTTAGAATATGTCATAATTTGAAGCTTAAACAAGAACCTTTAGCTTATCAGGCATGTGGTTTCCACTCTCCATTGACCAACCCAAGTCAACTTTACATCAGTATACAAGTAACTTATATGAAGGTCTAGTAATTGCTTCATTTTAATAATATTTACCCTCAAATGCTAAAGTAACTATAAGTTTATGCGTTGTGGGCTAACAAATCATGTTCCATATACATTTGTATTTATGTTAAAAATAATATGGATTAAACAAATCATGTTCGTGTCAAGTCACGGATATACATATCCTCTGAGTTCATGTGTCCGACACAATTTTCATGCATATGTCATGTTTGGGTCCGACCTATCAATCCACAGATACAACTCGTTTAGCTCACTGCTAATTAATCGGTTCAAGCTTTTAATTTCGCCATGTATGCATGCTCATTTTGCATTGCACGTTTTAGTTTATTTCTTCATTTAAAAAGACTTTTGGCACTTCCATACATGTCAAGTATACATATTAAATAGGGGCAATTTCATAGAATAGTAACCAAGTTTCAAAAGTGTTCCAATTAGGTTACTTAACTTTCATATTTTATTAAAGGGAATATCTCATAGAATAGTAACCAACTTTCAAAAGTATTCCAATTAAGTCACTTTTAGCATGTTTTTTTAACGTTTTTTTTTGTTTCACATAGGAAATCTTTTTATCTATTTTTTGATGTTGACGTTGAGTGGCGACGTGAATTTTATTTTTTATTTTTTTATTTTAATATAATTAACGTTTTTTAATTTTTTAGTGACCCGATTTGAGAAAAATATGCATGAGTAATCTAATTGGAACACTTTTGAAAGTTTGTTCCTATTCTATGAGATATTCCCTGTTAAATATTAGATTTTGTGTTCTACAGCTCAAATTTATCCATGTGAACTATTACGAGAAAACCAAGGAAGCTCACCAATACTCTGCTAACCAACAAGATACGTAAATTGCAGTTCAATGTGTCTCCAATTTGAGCACCTGAATTTTAGAGAATGATGTTTGGAGCTTGTTAAAGATATGAACATTTGATGAGCCATTATGTCGCACAAATTGGTTCGGTCATTACATATTCAGTGTTTCCGAATCTACAAATCTAGCTAGCCACACCACAATGTGACTCAGAACAGTTTGCAATTTACAATCAAGAAATAAATGTATAATATATTATTACCATGAATAGCTAGCTAGGTATTTAACAGTTGATACAAGCTATACAACGATTATAAGGTGTTAAAATACGATTAAGAACTGCCTCCAGCCTTTGTGTTGGTCGTGGTCATAAACGACTCCCCACACCCACACTGCCCCTTTGAGTTTGGGTTGATAAAAATAAATTCAGATCTGCACCAATCGCAAGCTTTATATAAATCTTTGCAAGCATTTACATTAAGGATCAATAAAGTTGTTCATGATAATTAAGCATGCGAAAGAACAAGCTTCTTACCTGAGCTTATCATCAACAAAGTCCATCTTGGTACCAATAACATGCATGAGAGCTTTTGGATCTATCAATATCTTCACACCCTTGTCCTCTATTAACTCATCAAATTTCCCCTTTTCATCTGTCGTTTAATATATCAGATTATCAGGAACAGCTTACATGTTACGATCACTATCTTGAATTGGGACAGGTTCAAATGAGAACCATGAAATAATCAGGAACCACCTTTTGTCCTTGGATCATATTTTGATTAATGTTTGATATGTGGTTACGGGTAATGTTTAAAGTGAATTGTAAACGACAACTGAAACTACAACTTATTGCTTCCAGACAAGTAATCTGTACCCTTAACGAAATCCCCCCCCCCCCGGCCGTTCAATTGAACAACGTGCTTCGTACTTTGGGTTTGTGGCAATGGGTCATATACCTTACAACGCTACACCGGTGGTGATAAGCTGATTGTTTATTGTGTTTTCAAGTGACTAAAAGATCATGCACGAATCCTAACATGACTATTTAGTAATCTGGTATATTGGAGAAGAAAAGGAGTTTGCAAGTAAATGTATTACTTGTTATATGACAACTACCAAACTTAGAATTTGTTCATACAACAATTAGTGATCTAATCAGCAACCATCTAATTTGTCACAAATTTAGATCAAGTTACAGGTCAATATGTGATCATTTAGTTTTAGTCACTAGCTGTTTGATTAATAATCCAACAGAATTATTAGCGACATTATGTTGTGTTGTCTTTAATCAAAATTTGGATAATTGGTTATCTTGACAAGATTTTGTCATTGCTAAAGGGTTGGATATTGTGTGTATGGAGAAAGACAGAATAAGAAAACGTTGGAAGATTCTTTCTCCCCGTCCACATAATCTCCAACCCTTTGGTGACAAAATCTGATCACCATACAACCAATTAACCAAATATGATGCAGCGACAACATAGCAAATTGTTGTTAATAATTCTATTGGATTATATTAATCAAACATTTAGTAACAAAAAAACTAAATGAACACATAGCAATCAATAATTTGGTCTGAACTTCGCAACAAATTAAATAGGCATTGGTGTGTCACTATTTGACGTGTGAAGAAATCTAACTCTGATTATGTATATGGTTGATTCTATGTCACAAATAATTCATCTAACTTGTTTTCTCTAATACACCAGATTACTAAACAGTCATCTTAGTATTCACGCATGACTCTTTAGTCACTTGAAAACCTAATATATTAAATCGGCTAATCACCTCCGGTGCAGCGTTGATAAGGTATTCTGAAAAGTGATTAGCCAGAAACCCGAAGGCCGAATCACACTATTCTATTGAACTACTAATGTATCGATATCCAATTATTAGCCTCAGTATCATATAATACCATAAATAGCAGTAACATAACAAATTTTAACAATAATAACGGATGCAGCAACGATTATAAGTAAAACTGTGACAAAATTGAATACTAATTCGTGTGAATTTGGAATACGGAGACGAAATGGAATGAAAACCCTAACCTGCGTAATTTAGGGTATAGGATAGACCGTTACAACCGCGAGCTTTGACGCCGAGTTTAAGAAACGGCCGTTGGCGTTGCTGTAACAGGTGGCGTATCCTATCGGCTGCCGCTTCTGTTAGATTTAGGGCTTGCCGTCTCGCCGCCGTCGCCACCGCCGCCGCTGCTGCCAATCTGGAAGCTGACATCTCACCCTCGTTCGATCTCTGAGAAACCTCTCAAATGAAATAAGACGAAATTAAAAACTAAAAAATATATATAAATTTCGGGTTGATTTTCCCATAAACTTGAGATAAGTGTGGGCCGGTATTAGGTCGCTCCGTACGGAGTACGTACTCTATGGTTGTTGGCCGTTAAAATAAAGTAGTATTGGTGGAGTATTAAAAAAGAAAAAACAGTGTTTCATGTGACGCAAGTTCGATTCCTGACTCAAAGTGATGATGAGAGACAGGTGAGTAGGTGACGCTCCATTGAATTGAACGAGTTTTATCTCACCGCGCTGTAATGTCTTCGGACGAGTGTTTACGGGTGTTGGCATTTGGTGAGAGTTTTCCACATATCGAAAGACGAGTGAATCTATATATAGTGAATTTAGCCAATAACCAATTTAAAAGATTTGTTATTCATTCAAAAAAAATATAAAGAATATTAATAGCTCATACTTAACCATCTCAGTATATTTTATTAATAATAATTATTATTTATATTTTACTAATGTGTTTACTAAAAAGTAAATTTGTTTATTTAGCTATTTTTAATTTTTTTTTCTTTCTACTAGTTTCGGGTTTTGATGAGTTGTTTATATTTTTAGAATTGTTTTCAATTTTTTTTTTAAAAATTATATTATTATTATATAACAATTTATTTTCAGCTACCATCATCATCATCATCATCATCGCCGTACTCAGTATATCCCACCAATAGTAAAGCTATGGTAGGGTTTTAGAAGGATAAGATGTAGACAACCTTGCCTCTACCATATAGGGATAGAGATGATGCTTCCGGTGAGACCCACCGGCTCGATAGTACTTTTGCATCTTGGACATAAGACATAACATCAACCATCGGGACACCGACCGATTAGTGCATGTACCCTTGTCTTTCGGCTATTTTGATCAAAATGATCAAATCGGTCGGGTTTATCATCGCCACCACATGATGTCTGATTAACATTCCGCCACTTTTAACGTTATTTTCACAAGATTGGTAAAATAACGTCAAAATTAGTGTAACTTCACTTTCGCCTACCCGAGAGTTACACATATATACATTATATACGCGCACCGCAAGCGGGGCGTACTTATTTTCAGCAAGCCCAATAAAAAAATCTAACCAACCGACATTAACTTACCATTTGTTAAAATCTAGTTTGAGGCTTTTGGTTGGTCTCGAGCTATTTCTAAAAATTCTTGATTAAAATAGACTAGATTGGGGAGTTTCCATTAATATATTCTTTGGCATATGTAAAGTGGGATGTCCATTCACACTTATAAGTCAACTAGTTTTTCTACCCGGCGTGTTGCGTCAGGGTAGCTGGCAAAACCTCATCGTTGAAAGACGGACGTTGGTAAAACCCGATCGTTACGACAATGAGTCGACGCCAATTCGGCCAATATCGGCTATGTTCGTTACTATATATACACAATTGTTAAATTTGAACGTTAAAACCCAAAAAAATAATTCGTCAAATTAACATATAAAAACATTAACATATAAGAAAAAACAAAATATTTAAAACGATGTTTATTTGGTTGACAAACCCACCTAGGTGATAACCAAAGCGTTGTGGTCCCGAGCATTGAGGCAGTAACTTGACACAAATTCGGTCGGGTTTGATTATATACGTTACGGTACCGGAACTATAAAAATGAAAAAAATACAAAAATTGAGGTGGACCAACAACCAATTTGGGAGGGAGGGGTGGGGGGTGTGTGTGTGGTGGTGGTGGGGGGTAAACTTGCGCATTGGTAAACCCGAATGTTGTTGGTCAAGGGCTTTAAATAAGTTCGCGAGTCTGAACTTGGTCGGTTTCTTTCAACTTTGTTATGATACCGAAACTAAAAAAATTGACATTTAATCATTTTTCGTTACGTTTATTGATAACTAAACTAAAAAACTAAACTAAACGGTGCCATCAAGTGGCCCAATAGGCTGTCGCAAAGTTCTTAATTATATTATAGTAATAATTAAAAAATATGTAACGGAGTCAATACAAGTTTTCAGAACGACAATTGGTTGGAGGATATACACAAAAAATAACAGTATGATGACAATATCTCAATTTTATACTCTTCTAAAAGATCAAAGTTTTTGGTGCAAAAAAATCCGAACCCAGAACTAGATCCGAAATAAAAACCCGGAGCCGGTTTTACTAATACCCGGGGTTTTTAATACCCGAACCCGTATCCGACCCTACCCGTAGGATACGGATAGGGTATGCATTTTGACACTAAAACCCGAACCCGACCCGATTTGTACCCGGTAATACCCGAAAACACGACCCGGTTCCATACCCGGAACCCGGTTTTTCCAATACCCGAAACCGGGTATTTCAAATACCCAATGTATACCCGAAAAATACACGAAAAATACCCCTAAAAAGTGCAAACTTTTAAAAAATCCAATCTATATCCGGAAAAAACCCGAAAATACTCGTAAATAGGGTTTTTTCAATACCCGATAATAGGGTATTCAAATCCCCGGTTATATACCCGACCCGAACCCGATGAATAGGGTAGGGTTTTTAGAGACAATACCCGACCCAAACCCGACCTGATTATTACCAATACCCGGTCATACCCGAACCCGAGTATTTAAAAAACTCGATTTGTGCACCTCTAGATCAAATCAATGCTCATCTGATCTAGGCCCAACTTCACTTAAAGACGGCCCATTGAATCTGGGCCAAAGGCCCAAAGAGAGGAAATGAGACTTTTTTCAGTCAAATGAACATGTCACGACTCGAGTCAACTCCGTGACATTCGTTCCTTTTAAGAATGTATAAATGTGCCTTTTAAGTTTTTAACTCAATTTCATTAACTGCTTTCAAAAACATAACTTTTCAATAAATGTAGTTTGTTTAATGCATATATACAAATGGTAGGTGACATGATTGCAAAAGGAAATACTAAAATCGAACAACATTTTTCTATATTTAATTACGTAACGTGCTCTGAAATGAATGTTCTTTTTTTGAACGGGCTCTGAAATAAATGTAAACACTGACTTTTGAGTCATATAACCGTTACAAAAGAGTTTTATACTTAACTTCTCACCTTTTATCATGACCATATCACATACAAAAAAGTTTGCGCTTTCTCATACATTTTGTAGTTATATTATTTCACCATTTTATTTTATTCAATTAACTGTACATTATTAATTACATGATGTAAGTTGTATTTCATATTTTAAAACACAAAAAACGAAGAGAAAACTTAGAAGGCAATAATATATCAAACAAATTCTAGTTACATATTTGTTATATGACTATATATCTATGTGTATGTACACATACTTAATAATTTCTAGATCAATAAAGCTCATGATCCAATAACCTGAACCTATTAAACAAACATTTGTTTCATGCATGAACAAAGATAACATCGATCTCGTGATCATAATTGTTTATGTTTTATAATTATAACAAAATGTCAAAAACCACTCTCTCTTCATGTCAATTATAGACCAGGCATGGACTTCTAGATAACACACAACTTGACACCAATAATTACAACATCATTCAACTATTACGAAATAGACAAATAATATGACAAAACATATATTATTCAAAAAATTAATAATAATAAAACATCTTTTAATCTTTCATAGCCGGCTTAATTACCGGCGGTTCGAACCGGTATCAACCCGCGATCTTAGTCACTCTATTCGTATGAACCAGGTTCGAGAAAGCCGCCTTGAACGTCCTCCAAACCGAACCTTTTCGTCCTTGAACCACCATAACCGACCCGACCCGGCCAGCACAAGAGACTTTAGGAGAAACCGGTTCAGTTATTAACAAACAGAAGTCTCTCCCCGGTTCAGACCGGTTCCTAAACAACCGGACATTATCCATCTTGTCATTATTTTTGGTTTGGTTTTGGTTTTCCCGTCCATTTGATGACCCGGTTTCTTTCTAAACCCGATTATGGATAGTTTTGGTCTTTGGGTTATGGAGATTGAACGACAAGACGAAGGCGTTTGGCATGAACTCCCGAGTTTTACTGAAGGCGTGCGTTCGATGAATGTGTTGTTCCGGTCTAGCCGAGTGGCAGACTGAGTATGACTCGGGTGGGTTATTATTATCAATACAATACAACGAGTCGGGTTCGTCGTGATCAAGTTCAAGATCAAGATCGGCATTGCTGTTATTGTTGTTGCTTATGTGATCAAGATCTTGATCCATTGAATTGTTGGTTGATGAATTGTGAATATTAATGGTTTGTGGATGCATTGAGTTTAGTGGGGTGGAGATGAATAATAATATTTATGTGTGATTTGTGACTTTGAGGTAGAATGATGATCATGTGAGTTTAAAGTTTAGACCAAGGATAAAACATGGGTGATGTGTGTATATATATACTTTTAATAATATTAATAGTAAATTGAAATATGTGTTTTTTTGAGTGCCCACAAAAAAAAAAGCATGAAAAGTGACCTTATATAATCTTTTTTAAAGAGGAGTAACTTTTAGGACCGTCCTCGATAATCTTTTAAAATTTTGATGTTTAGAACGAGTAGAAAACGTGCTACAAAAATCTCGTTTTAAATTATATAACATTTTTAAAACTCATTAACTTAAGATTTATACTAAACAAAAGGATCCAATAGAAAGATAGGTAAGTAGAAAGCAAGTTGTTCCGCCACCCCTTTTGAATGACAAACTCGATACTGCTGAAAGTAAAGTTATAGTTCTTTGGCATCGATAAGCTATTGTGCACGACCACTTGAACTTTTTTCAGAAACGTAATGGTTTCGGGAACAAGGGACTCAAATGTATTTAAAGCCTGATACACACCAAAGCAAAAAAAAGATAATAAACAAATTATTAAAACGGTCAATATAAAATATAAACAAAAGTCTTTTTTTATAGAAACAAAATTGCCGTTAATGAGAAATGAACATATGACCTTTTGTTACCACAAGCTAGCCTTTTTTCCATGTATTATACTATCATTTTAAAACAAGATTATATTATATATATTTTATTTTTAATAATTATGGGCTCTCATGAAATTGGGTCAGGCGGTCTTCCTCCTCCCCTTCTCTTTGGGCGGCCTTGGCACCCTTCAACCCATATTACTCATGAATTCCCGATTACGATCGTGGATGTTCCAAATGGGTTGACACAAAATATATCATTTAGGTAGAACTATATGAACTTATGCCAAGTTTATCAATTATATAGACTATTAGGCCCAATTTATCAATAATCTATTAGTTCTTAGAATGCCCAAATCCATTATTTTATTGATTCGTGTATAACTTATAGACCCTTTATATAAACTTAGGCTCTTATATAAACATAATTTTTATTAAAATTACAGGCCCTCTCTGGAAACAAACCCGAGACGACGACCGAGCCCTGTATGAAGTCTGGGCTGGCCTATGCTTGCAATATTCTTTTTTACTATGATTTAAATAAGTTTAAATGCCAAAAATAAGTAGCTAACTCTTGATATTTTTTAGTTGTGAAATAATATGAACGAATGTTGTGTTTTTCTATTAAACTTATGTCAATGTGCATGGTATTTTTTTTGTTGTGATATAGTATGAACAAACGCTACATTTTCTATTGCCTTTGCCTTTTGTGGTCCTTATTAAGTTCATGATTGTTTTAAACGTTTGACCATACACACACTCATATCTTATGGTAATAAACAATGTTCCCACATGCATTATTTATTTGTTTATTTACTTTATTCTTAATATTTTTGTTTATTAGTATATAGTCCGAATCATATTATATTAATATATAATGTTTTGTAGAAAGTGTATAAACGATTTAGGACTGACAAGTGTTCAATCTCTAGAAAACCAACATTTCAAAGGTATAGAAATCACAAATCAAGAAATATTGTTATCTTTTGTTGTCACCCAATATTTGTTGGACATAATTTCCGTTGGATCGACTCATCGAGCCTATGATGAGTTTGTGTCTTGTTTATCAAGTTGAGCACGTGACTTGGTTTACATAGAATAAATTACTTGGTAAACAAGTCGAGCAAATGACTTGAACAACAAGGAATTTATTTATTATTTATATCAAAAAAGAGTTTTCAGTATTGTAATTTTTCAAGCTAATGAAAGTTACAAGGATTGAGCTTATAATCTAAATTCGTTTTGTGTTTATCGATCCTAGTCACCAAACTTCAATATTTTGTATTTTCAAAGTACAGACTTTTAAAGATATGAAACGGGTTTTTTAGTGTTCCAATCAAATTAAAGCATTTTTGAATAAAAACCATTTTAGAAGATTTTTGAAACAGTCCATTTAAAAAAATATTTTTTCCACCAACATTGTTTTAAAATAAAAATTAACTCAGTAGAGAATCCTTAAACTCGAGCAGACGGTTCATATTTACAACATTTGGCATTCATATTAAAACGTTTTACTTTTCGAATTCATCAAACTATAACATGTAGCATCTGCCCGTTAATCACAACGATTAAATTCAAAAAACCTTAATACCAAATATTCAAAAGTAATCATCATCTTCGTCAGGGCAGCAAACCAAGCCAGCAAATATTCATCCTCAAGATCATTCGAATAAGCAAATTCTTCTTCATCAGCCTCTTCTTCGTCTTCCAAACTTGCATATGCAACATCATCGCTCATTGAGTCGTCGTCTTGCTCTTCTTCTATCTGTCCAATCAACCACTCGTTACAATAATCAATATCCTCCAAAGATATAGGATCACAGACAACATCTTTCTTCCATCGGTTCTTGAATGCTCGGTTGTATCTGACAAACACAAGATCTTCCAGCTTCTCATGCTCCAACTAGTTCCATTTATCCGAATTCATCTAACAAAAACAAGATACATTTAAAATAGTTTATGAAACAAAAGAATTTATATGTTCCAAAGTTGGAATAACACTTACATAATCAATCAAGCTCATGTTTCTATCACACCACGATGAACTACACGGTAAACTAAGCACTTTGATAGCTAACTCTTGCACATTCGGGATTTCTTTCCCGTATAATTTCCACCAGTCAGCTGATAAACAAATTTAAAATTTTCATAAATTTTCAAAGTTAGTTATGTATATGCAACTATGCACAATATTTAAAGTAAAACATATTTCAAAGTTAGATAACTTACCGGGAGCTATTTTGCCACGCGCTCTAACTGCAAGATCTTTACTAAAGCATCCCGCTTGGTCCACCCATTTGATCAACTCCGTCATGATCAAATCTTGTTTGGCCTGACTCGAGACAAGCCTTCGAACACACTTCATCAACCCTTTCATGACCTCCTTGTCTTTCTCGATATCAGGGTTCGTGCAATAGAACTCAGGGTTAAAGTAGTAACCAGCTGCATACAATGGATTATCGAGTTGGCACTCCCATCTTTTGTCAATTATGTCAAGCACCACCTTACAATCATCATCCTTATCGAAAGCTACTCGGATTGCTTCCTTTGCAGTATCCATAGCTTTATACATATAACCCATTGCAGGTTTCTTTTCATTCTTAACGAGTCGCAGTACTCGAACTAACGGCCCCATAACCTTAAGAGTCCAAACGACGTTATTCCAAAACGAAGGCATGGACTTTACTCACCGCCTTTCCTTTAGCTTCTTTAGCCCATACACTTTCCCTCCATTTTTCACATGTGAACATGCTTTTCAAACACGCCTTATGCTTGTGCAGGCTTTGTAAAGTAAGATACGTTGTTGTCAAGCGTGTAATCCCGGTTCTTGGCAAGTCTTTCTTGTTAGTAAACTCTTTCATCATGTTTAAAACATCATAATCGTTGTAGATATAACCAATAAGAAAAATTGCTCTTTTAATAGTCGTTTTGACCTTAGCAATATTCCCGATATCCTCAAGGATTAGATCAATGGAATGAGCAACACAATGAGTCAAAAACAAGTTTCCTCTATTCATCATCAAAAACTTGCCTACATATAATGAAATTTATATAAAAAAAATTAATATTTAATAATAAAAAAGTAAAATCTTATAAAACAAGTAACCTGCTAGTAGAGATTTGCTTCTATTATCAGTGATGACTTGAACAACATTGGCTTCGCCAACTCGCTCCACAAGGTCATTAAGTAGAGTGTACATCTCTGTCTCTGACTCCATAAAAGACGATGCATCAACCGCCTTCAAAAACACGGTACCTTTAAAACTATTGACCAACACATTGATCACTGTTCTCTGCTCTCTATCCGTCCAGCTATCCAGCATTATCGAACACCCGTATTTTGGCCATTCCTCTTTATGCCCGTCAATCCACTTATTCACACGGTCTACCTCATTCTCAAGAAGCAGGCCGGCTAGATCTTCATAGCTAGGAAACTCGAAACCTGGCCCGTAGTTTGCAATAGACTCAACCATCTTTTTAAAACTATCTAATCTAAGAGCACTACGTGGAATGTCTTCAAGGTAACAAAGCGTAGAAAATGCGTGAACGATTTGTGCTCGAACCTCTTTGTCAGACGTACCGTCCATGTTTGATTGTTTGTAACTTGTTCCTTCTCCATTACTTGTTGAGAACATGTCATGCGGTCCCTTCACATTCGACTTCATTCTTTTCTCTTGTCCACCGATTTGTACTCAACTCTTCTTCTTTGACTTTTGTTTTCTCATTAGCACTTGTAGTTTGCCTTTAACATTAAAGATATCAGTGAAAACTTAACCGTGTATGCAAGTAATACATTTAGTAAAAAAATAACAGACTGAGGTACGTTTAGCACAACCCTATAAATAGCAATTATTCACGCGTAACCGACGCTGGTTACTCGTGCATAGCGATGGGTTAAGCGTGTACCGAGGCCAGGTTATGCGACTTACGAGACACTAGACGCGCGTTACCTGGCCCCGATACACGTAACCAAAGCCTGAATACGCGTAACCGGTGCCGAAAACCAGAAGTAAAGCTGAAATGTAAGATTAATTGGAAAAAACATATTATTAAACCCGAAACTGGTTCACACACAAACACGTTCTAACCTGACCCCTTTCGAACCGAACCAAAATAACCCTTTTTGAATCAACACTTTCTGACCCATGACCCAAACCCGCCTGACCCGTTTGCAAGTTCAATCAATGAACATATAATCAATCTAATTTCATAGCAGTGAACACAAACAGCTAAAACTGATGCTGAATAAATTAAAGAAACACAAAGCAATGAACATAAACTGTTAACAAGCTTAGTATCTATCAAAAAGATAAAGACTTTAATCAAGCATACACATAGCAGTGATCATTGAACATAAAGACATAAACTTGATAGCAAAATAATAATAATAATAATAATAATAATAATAAGAAACAAGTGATCTTATAATATGTGAAACAAATTCACCTTTGTAACTATTTGCTACTGATCTGAATCAGAAGAGAAGAAAGAACCAGAGAGAAATAATAATATTGAGATAGTGTTAGTGACGGCTGTTGAGGTTAAAACTTAATTTATAGAAAAACGTGAAATAATGTCCAACGGTTAAAAGTTAAAACCCTAAATCGTCGCTTCGAAGAACTAAAGCGGACGCTTCATCGCCACCGCTTTAAGCGCCTCGGAAACGAAAATCGGATTTTGGCGGGAATATATGGAATTTGGCGGGCGTATAAATGGGTCCAACAGAAACCCAAGTGGCCCAACAACAATCATACGAGCACAAACTAATTTAACTAGACTTGGGCAGTTGGGCATAAAACCTGGTTCCAAAACCGACCCGCATGTATAAACCAGGTTCAAGTTTCTTAGAGAAACCGTATCTGGGTCTGGAACCCATACTTGACCCACTAAAACCGGTTCCACCTCTACCGGTCAAAACCCAGACTCGACTCGACCAAAACCCAATAAAACTAGGTAAAAAACCCGACCATACCTGAAGCCGGTTCCTACCTGATCCGGTTATTAACTTTTGTTGACTAAACTTAGAAACGGTTCGTGTCCGATTCCGTTCTACAAAAACCCGGTTTATGCACCTCTAAATTTAACTAAGAGGGTGTTTGGGATTGCTTATTTTAAGTAACTTATGACTTATTAATTTTTTGAAAAGTTAAAAGGTGTTTAATATTTCGTGTTATTGTGATATGATAAGTTAATAAGTTATAAAGTTGTAACTTATTAACTTATGAGAAATGTTACAGAAGGTGAAATAAGTAATCCCAAACACCCCGTAAACCCAATAACATTAACCCAAGTCCATAAAGTCGGCCCATATGACAAAATTCACAACTCAACCTAATTAAATAAATAACAACATAATTAATCTTAATATTAACATACATTTTTGTACAAATGCTAATGCTTGCATTTTCTTAAACCATATTAACTATCTTTTGAATATATTAATGAGACTCCTTTATTGTATAAAAAAACCTTTTATAAAACTTACACACTATTTACACAATAGCGTCGCGTGTTTATTTAACTTAGGAATCCGTTAGTCGAGGTAAACAAGTATGTCCAAACAATCTCATATTCTGGTGAGTCTTGCAAGGTTCCTTTAAACATTTTGGGCGAGAACACACAATTAAATTTATTTTTGTGTGATGTGTTATTATTGCAAAATTGTGTGGTAGTATCAATCCCTCACATGACTATAAAATTTTGACCAAATGCTAGTATCCGGCACAACATATGTCGGGCTTCTTTTAGGTAATATTACATTATCGTCTCAAATCTATACAAAAAAAAAGTTCTGTTTTATATTTTATTTTAACTTCATTATATCATTTCATTATATATCCATATTTTTTATATTATTTCCATCGTCATTAGTGAGTGTTCTTGTTATAAAAAGTCGGTTACAATTATTAAACTTTAATACCAAGTGTCCAAGTTATTATTATTTTCAAACATTCCTTTAAAGTTTAAACAAGTCCTATTCTTCCTTTAAAGTTTAAACAAGTCCATATTCTTTCTTGTCATTTTTTCTTTTCTTAAAAAAAAAAGTAATCCTCAATCATTGTACTCCAGACCGATTCTATATGAGTATACATGCAAATATAAACCTACAAAACCTACTACTTACAAGAGTTTAATTAACAATGATAATTGGCAAAATAATTTATTATAACCATGTTATAAAGACAAAAACACACATAATATAAGAAACGACCATTTTGCAACCGAAATTACATCCACACTTTTTTTATGGCCGAAACTTGAGATTGTGGCCAAACAAGGGCGATGATTCCTCTGGCCCCCTCCCTCCCCCGGTTTGTTTTAGTCAGCGGTGTAAATATACTTGTATCATCAAAAATAATTTCTACGTTGTATAACGTTACATATTATCATTCGAAAACTTTGAGCCCTGCGTTTTAATCCAAGCTTTGTCGTTCTGGACAAATATAGTCATTGAATAAGATCTTAATATATATAAACACTATATCATTTCATCTTAGAGTTAAGTGTCATTTTAGTACCTGTGGTTTGATCAACTACGCAACTTTAGTACTTTTTTTGAATTTTTCGCAACTGGCTACCCCATGTTTCAAAAACTGGCCATTTTAGTACTTTTTCGTAACCCCGTTTAGTTTTTCCGTTAAGTCAAGGGCATAATGGTAAATTTAGTTATTTTATTTATTTTCTTTTTTCTTTTAAGCCCTAATAATGAAATCCGTTTTATATCATCTTAACCAACAAAAACCACAAGGACCAAACTCATACATCCACCGTATTCATAACCACCACCGCCCTCTTCCGTCACCACCACTCACCGGCGATCAAACTAGGGTTTCAACTTTCAACATTCAACACCGAATGGATCAATCGTTCCTAATCATGCTGTCCAACCTCCTCCACCTCTAAAACCACCTGGACCAAACCACCTCCTTTATCTCCGACACCACCACCACCACCACCTCATCATCCCTCCTAACCACCACCTCCGCCGCCCCACTCCTATTCTTCACCATCGCCTTCGTCCTCTCTTTCATCTCCACCGCCCGCTAACTCGGCACCCCATCCCTACCACCCTCACCCAATACTCCGTCGTCGCGTTTCGTGCACTCTCCACCGAACACATCTGGCACATGGAAGCACCTTTACGTGATGCCCAATGGCGCTCCTTGTACGGTCTATCATACCCTGTGCTCATCACAATTGTTGATGAATTAAAACCCTATATTGCTCAATCCAACCTCTCGTTACCTTCCACTGAAATAATGGGATTAGGGTTTGGATTGAGAGGTGAAAGAATGCTTGTTTAAAATGTTCCATTGAGGATGTGGCTGTGAGGATGTGGCTGGGAGGTAAACCGTAATCGAATAGGATGAATGGGATTAGGGTTTGGATGATATTAAGGGGGGGGGGGAGGAAAGGAGCTTAAAAGAAAAAAGAAAATAAATAAAATAACTGAATTTACCATTATGCCCTTGACCTAACGGACAAATTAAACGGGGTTACGAAAAAGTACTAAAATTGCCAGTTTTTGAAACCTGGGGTAGCTAGTTACGAAAAATTCAAAAAAAGTACTAAAGTTGTGTAGTTGATCAAACCACAGGTACTAAAATGACACTTAACTCTTTCATCTTAAAAAAGCATCATTACTTTATAATATAGTATTTCTTTAACACAATTCTCTTACTTTATAACCACATCACTTAGGCTATGTGTTGTGGAAGGGCTACAAATTGGACGAATTGCGACACTGGCCAGTCAGCAAATGATAGAAATTTTAATTTGGGGTGTAATGGTGTTGTAGGCTAATATATATATATATATATATATATATATACACCACATACAAACATATATAATAATATAAATATATATACATACATACAATACACACATCACATATACATCTCAGGCGATAAGAATTTCTTGCCACCGCTCAAATCGCCCCAAAAATCGCCCATGGGTGTGGTGTTTTCACCCCTGTCGCCTTTTTCTCACCCCAATCTGTCGCCCAACGCTTGGCCTTACAAACATGTATACATCTTGAGTAATCATCACCATAAAGTGGAATAACATAAGTGTTTGATGCTCATATAACTTATTTAAATGTTCATTTCATAAGTTCTTGAATACATTATATATTATATAAATAATATAATTTTTCCAATGCTTTAAATTTATAATAAAACATGACTTATCCAGTAAGAAGAAATGTCCAAATATATTATAAAATTATTATATCCATTAAATTACTCATCGTGGTCCAAACAAGTACCGACATGCAATGGTGGTTGCCAAACAGTTCGTGGGCATCTTTCTTTTCTTCACTTTATCATGATTGGCATTTGGCAACATGCTTATTCTTCGTATCATATGTTTTGGTAAACTTTAATTCTATACATGCTAAAGTGTCTTTCTAGTTTCCTTAACAAACGCACGTCTCGGTTTATCAACAAAAGTTATTAAAAATATATATTCTTTTGAAATAAATAAGTTATTTTCGACTTGAGTTTCAAAACCTCTTGAAGAACTAAACATTTTCACTAAATGCAAAAAATATTAATATGTAGCTTTTAATCTTTTGAAATTAATATTTTTTATCACAAAAAAGATTTTGAATAACAAATATTTTTATAATAAAAGCCTAATAATATCATTACTTTCATTTGATTTAACCAAAGATTGAAAAAAAATTATTAAAATAATAGTGCAATTAAGCTAATTTGTGATATTTTATTTATATGGTTCATATACACATCTTAAGTTATTTATACTATATATAATACACCAAATAAGGGCAAATTAAGACACTTGATTTTAAGGGATTTACAATTGCTAATGCATAAGGTACATGTGTTAGTAAGGGTAAACTTGTCCTTTAAGCACAATTTATTCAACTTACAAGTTTGGTTCATCATCTTTAACCATATGTTTTTAATTTAAACTTTAACTAACTTCCCACCCATGATTTTTAAACGACTATAGCGTTTTCATACGTTAATATTTTTATAAAAAAAATTACATCATAAAAACAAGCATTTTATTCTCTTTTATCTGAATATGATATTGTTATAATTTTTTCAATTTAAATAAATTAATATGTTATGTATGGATGTTTAGTGTCGGTTTTGATGGTTTTAAGTTAAATTTGTAAGCTTAACCATTAATACTGATTTTTTGTCGTCCAAAACCAAACTCAACCATTGAAAGTTGAAACCTAATCGTTACCAACGGCTTGGTTCCAGTTTGGTTTCACAGTTTAAACTTTAATAATAAATTTAGTTTAAAATAATTATTAATTTAAACGTACCATCAGTTATAACTAAACACCAACATAATATGATACTTGAGAGGATCATAAATAAAGAATAATAATTTTAGCCACATAAATGGTAAATACTAATGGAAGATCTAGGACGCGAAATGATAACAACAAATATCACAAAAAGAATCATACTGCAATTAGATTAATTTAAAGTTATAGCCAAGATATTCGTAATAAAAAAATTTATGTTCAATTACATTTTAACTATATCTAATATATAATTAAACATATATAATAATTAATAATAAAAAATATTAAAATGCATTTAACATTTACAATCTGGTCTGGTGACATATGGTCGGTTACCAGTATAAACCGCGAACCAATCGTTCACTACGTTTTGAAATATTTGAAACCGACCAACTAACCGAAAGTAAAAAAAAAAAGAAAAAAAGAAGTCAAACCAATGACCGGTTTAAAGGATTTCAAGGTTTTAACCGAACCATAAACACTCATATTTATTACGTGATTAGTATGGTCAAACACACGCTGCATCGCGCGGGCATCCGTCTAGTACAAATAAATGAATAAACAAAATAAATAAATTATTATTATTGAATGACCAACAAACATGGAATGCCTAGTATTTCGTATGGAGTGACCCAATGGTTAAAGGTCAAGGCCAGCTGGCCCAATCCAGCCGTACGAAGCCCTTAAGCGCCTCCAAGTTATCTCCAGTTCCGGGAAAAAACTCACCCGGCCGAAGGCCTCAAAAATCTCAGTCTACCTTCACAGAGCCACCCATGTTCCCCTAAAATGTTTTAAATGAGAATTGAACTTAAGTCTCCATTAAAAATCTCAAACTTCCTACCAATACACCACATTAAAAAAATATAGTGTTTTGATTTGACCCCTTCCTTTATATATTCTATCACATAGAAAAGGGAAGTAGCTAATACTAATAGTGGATAAGAGAAGGTGAAGCATTCAAATAGAGATCATAAAAAAGGAGAGGAAAACATGGTTGCCATGAAACTAATGCTGCTTCTGCTTGTTCTTTTCAACTTCACTTCTCCTTTATCATTTGCCAGCAACTACTCAGGTGTGTGTTCTATTTCCCCTTTCAACATAATAGAAAACATATTTAAAAACATGAAAATTTGATTTTTTTTACCATCCTTAGATATAATTAAGCAATCACTTACTCTTTACCAATATCCTCATTGATTCAACCGAATTGTAATCGGAATTACTAGATATCTTGGTTGTGTGGATCTTTGGTTTTTGTCTGTCATAACTTCCTGCATGTAAATTGAAGTTTCGTACTTGACGATGATGTGGTTTGCTTAGGCTTTAGGGGTGGCTTGGTAGCCTCTTAATCGATCAACAAATCTCTAACTATTAAGTTTTTGAATGCAAATTTTACCGTTTTATCCTTTACGATTTATATGCGTTTATATCCCTGCTTGCGGTGCGCACATATGATGTATATATGTGTGAACCCTCGGGTGGGCAAAAGTGAAATTGCACTAATTTTGACGTTATTTTACTAATCTCGTGAAAATAACGTTAAAAGTGACGGACGGTTAATCAGGCATCATGTAGTGGCGTTGATAGCCGAAAGACAAGGGTACATGCACCGATCAGCCGGTGTCCCGATGATTGAGTGCTATGTGCCTTATGTCCAAGGCTTGATGCAAAACTACTATCGAGCCGGGGGTCTCACCGGAAGCAGCCTCTCTATCCTTATGGGGTAGAGGTAAGGCTGTTTACATCTTACCCTCCTCAGACCCTACTATAGCTTTGCTATTGGTGGGATATACTGAGTACGATGATGATGATGATGATGATGATGATGATTTATATGCGTTTATAACACTTAGTATGTCACTTACGCACCACACCCTTAACCCACAATCAGCTCCTCCACATCCCCTTAGTTGCACTTATCTTTGGTCAACTTATTGTATTATTACATTCAATAACTGAAGCGTCTATTAAAGATGCTGACATAGTCATTTGAATTTCTCAAATTCTTAAAGGAGTTAAAGTTGATTTGAACTTTTGAAATAAAGTTTTGGACCATTTGATCATCAACGAATGTTTTCTAAAAAAGTTGGCCCACTTTAGGTAGAAAGGACCAATAAAATGAGATATCGCCACGGCCCACAAAATGGGTTGGGTTGGGTCGAAACGGGTCATGGGTCGGAACGGGTTAGGGTTGAAACGGGTTAGGGTCAAAACGGGTTAAGGTCAAAACGGGTCACTTAAAAAAGGGTTGTTTTGGTTCGGGTCGGAACGGGTTATGGTCAGCAGGTTCGGGTTAGAACGGGTCAAGGTTGGAACGGGTCAAAACGAGTTTCGAGTCAGTTTTTTTAGGACCAACGAATCAGCGCGTTTACAGCACGTTACAACTCTTTTTAACAGCAAAAGCTCGTTTAAGTGATTTTTCAGTTCCTTTCAGCACGTAACAGCTTGTTTAAGCGATTTTTAAGTTCGTTTAAGCACGTAACGGCTCGTTTAAGCGATTTTTCAGTTCGTTTCAGCGCGTAACAGCTCGTTTAAGCGGTTTTTCAGTTCGTTTCAGCGCGTAACAGCTCGTTTAAGCGGTTTTCAGTTCGTTTCAGCGCGTAACAGCTCGTTTAAGCGGGTTTTCAGTTCGTTTCAGCACGTAACAGTTAGTTAAGCGATTTTTCAGTTCGTTTCAGCACCTAACAGCTCGTTTAAGCGATTTTTTCAGTTCCTTTTAGCACCTAATAGCTCGTTTAAGCGATTTTTCAGTTCGTTTAAGCACTTAACAGCTTGCTTAAGCGATTTTTCAGTTTGTTTCAGCACTTAACAGCTTGTTTCAGCATGTTTTTGTTTCGTTTTCGTCGAATTCTCAGTTTCGGTTAATTTGTCGATTTTTTTTGAACGAAGACAACGGACGAAACGTTTTAGTTTTTTTACATTTTTCGTTTTTGTTATATTTTTTGAGTTATGATTTTTTTATTAATTGTTTTGAACTTTTTTTTGAGGGTTTTTATTAAGATCAAAATCCCTCAAAAAAAATTCAAAAAAAAAAACAATAAAAAATCATAACTCAAAATATAAATGAATAACGAAAAATGTAAAAAAACTAAAATATTTTCGCCGTTATCCCCGTTCGTAAAAAAAAAAAAAAAACCCAACAAATTAACCGAAACCGAAATGTCGACGAAAACGAATCAAAAACCAAAATCGACCCATCCAGTGCGAAAACTCGCAAGAAACCGAAACTCAACCCGTCCAGTGATAAAACTCGTGTCGGCACGAAACCTGATCCGAGCCGAATCCTAAACCGATACCGTTCCAATCTAAAACCCGTTTCAACCCTAACATGTCACTTTTCCTTAAGACACTAACCCATATCGACCCATATAGTTAAATTTGTCAACCCATTTTGACCTGAAAATAAGAATGTGAAATTTCAAGTGACTCATTTAATTAAAACCTATGACCCAAATCAACACATTTGAATTTTAAAACAACCTAAATTATATATATATATTTTTGAACGACTTTAATAAGTTTAGACAACATACTTCATATTTTGAAGACTTCGTTAGTCCTATTTTAATCAAACTATGTTATCTTACAAACATGTATTAGAAGTCAAAAATGAAAGTTTCTCTTATAATGACATTTACTCTCTTTTAAAATATTAATAGTATTATATTTTAATTTTTATTATTTGATAACAAACCTAAATGGGCTCAACAATCCTCTCATATTTCTAAAACACAAAATTTGTTTTATATGTTTTCAAATCTTCAATTCACTTAAAAAATCTTTATACTCACATTTTCTATGTAGAATAGCAAAATGAACTTTTTTAGACATATGATTAGCATTTAATAACAATATAAGTAGATTTTTGGTTATTTTAATTTATTTCGAGCTCATGGTTTGAATTATTGATAGCACTACACTAAATACCGAAAGAAACTTTACAGAGAAATCGTGGGTTGATGAATCTAGCACTTTTATAAGCAGCGACAACATCGTAAACCAGAGCAAATTTGCCCATGCTAGTGGTGCTGGTGGTGGGCATTCAATCGGAGAAAGCAACACTGGAAACGTTGGTGCGTCTAGCTCCTCCCGACGAGGAGGCGGTGGGGGCGTCATACCTGTATATTCTGCTTCAGGAGCCACTGCAAAGTCTAATAAACACCATAATGCTGCCAAAACTAGTAGGTATCGAAAAGACAAGCTTCTAAGCATCATTGCCACCACTGTACTTGTTCATGTCTGCATGACCTAATGTAATATTTGTTAAATCAGTCGAAAAATGCATCATTTTTACAATAATATATTTAAATTAATAACCTTCTGTACTGTATAACTAGCAGAAGTGCCCGCGTATTGTCACGGGTTCGCAAAATTATCGTCTCGTATTGTTTTGTTGCGTTTGGCGTGGTGTGTAACGGGTTATTAGTGCATATACGCTGCCATATGTGCATATGGTTTGTTAGATGTTTTTGTGCGGGGTTACATCGTGTTTTGTGAAATATTTGTTAATAAAGTAAGTTTATGCGTTTAATGATTTTTAATCAACAAAAGTGTTGCTACAACAAAGATAAGACCATTGATAGTGAAGAGACTGGTTAGGCTAACAGGCTTCAAGGTTTCAGGTTAACCTAACGCAGGTCGTGGTGTCCCTCTACGTTTGCAAAACGTAGAAAGAGGTTCACTAGTTTGTTGTTCGTTGTTATAGTTCACCGGAGATCCAAGACCGTGATGTTTGGAATCGGTCTTTGGATGATGTTCTTGGTGAAGCTATGAAGTTATTGAAGTAAGAAAGAAATAAACTAAGAGCATATTTCTCAAGGAAGAAGAGAAGATCAGGAAGAGTATGTTATCTGCCCAAATCTTGGTGTGTATTGTTTATGGCTAAGTCCTCCTTTTATAGAAGGAGAGACCAAGCCCTTTGTCCAGTGTACAAACTAATTGACCTCCAGTTCGCTTAGAGGGTTGACTGTTATGGGAGGGAAGCTTTGGACCGTTGGTCCATGATTAAAATAATAATACTTTATCTGAGCATGTCCCTTGCTCAGAGGGAACAGTGATGTGATCAATGAGTTGACATCGTACTGTAGCACGTGGGTACTTGTTTACATAAGTTTGGGCGGGAAATGAAGCTTTCAACCTTTTAACCTTTTTAGCGTTAATGTGTTCCAGCCATTTTATTATTTCCTTGGGCTATCCCGTCATCAAAAAGTATTGAACGTGTGTTAATTGATAAGTAGTGAGAGTTAAAATCTAATCAGAGACGAAAGATATATTTAAATAAAAGCCATAATGCAAATGCATACTTCCTTATCCACGATGGATTCAATTACCAAAATTAAAAAAGTCCAGTCATCAAACTTATATAAACACATTAACACGTGGCAGGATCCGGATATCAAAACCGGTCCAACCGGGTCCAGTCTTTCAACGTCTATATAAAGTTGAAGTATAAACACACTGCCACGCATGCTGTTTTCAGGTTTGACTCAGCAACGACCTAAACCCTAGCTTTCAAGTTCAACCATGGCAATGAGATCCGCCATAGCCTCACGAGCAGCTTCACTCCGTCGGTCCATGGACTCCTCGAGTTCTCGTTCATCGTATCGGTGTTTCAGCGATCAAGGCCGTGTGCTTAGCGAGGAAGAACGAGCTGCTGAGAACGTTTACATCAAGGTATATGTGTTTATTATTATTATTATTATTAATTAGTGATTATAGAGTTTGATTGTGATTTGAATACACGTGTTTGTATCTGTTGCTTATCGATTGAAGTTGACTTTTGAGTATTATACAGTTTATACTGTTGTTGCTGTGTTTGTGTTTGAATAAACTGGATTAAGAGAGATTTGAATACACGTGTTTGTATTTGTTGCTTATCGATTGAATCGATATAGAGTTAGATGATGAGTGATTGAGTTTTGAGTGTTATACTGTTATTGCTCTGTTTTGAATGGAGAAAGAGAGATTTGAATTTGTTGCTTATGGATTGAAGTTATATTGATTGACTTTTGAGTATTATACTGTTATTGCTGTGTTTGAACTAACTGGATGATAAGAGATTTGAATATGCATGTTTGTATTTGTTGCTTACTGATTGAAGTTGTTTGAGTTCGATGATGATTGATTGACTAATGAGTACTGTGCTGTACTGCTGTTATTGTTGTGTTTGAAGTTTGAACAAGCTGTATTAAGAGAGATTTGAATACATATGTCTGTATTTGTTGCTTATTGGTTGATGTTGTTTAGAGTTCAATGACGATTGATTTAACTTTTGATTATTATACTGTTATTGCTCTGTTTTGAATAAACTGGATTAAAAGAAATAAGAATTTGAATATGCATGTTTGTATTTGTTGCGTATCGATTGAAGTTATATTAAGTTGGATGATGATTGATTGACTTTTGGGTATTGTACTGTTAATAGTGTTATTGATGTGTTTGAAGATTGAACTAACTGGATTAAAGCTTAATAGAGATTTGAATACATATGCCTGTGTTTGTTGTTTATCGGTTGAAGTTATATGGAGTTCGATGATGAGTGCGTGTCTTTTGAGTATTATACTGTTATTGCTGTGTTTTAAGTTTGAACAATAAGTATTAAGAGTGATTTGAATACATATGTTTGTATTTGTTACTTATTGATTGAAGCTATAAAGAGTTTGATGATGATTGATTGACTTTTGAGTATTATACTGTTAGTAATTTAGTGCTGTGTTTGAGGTAAATGGAGAAAGAGATTTGAATATATGTCTATATTGTTGCTTTTCGATTGAAGTTATATGGAGTTCGATTATGATTGATTGACTTTTTGAGTATTATACTGTTATCACTGTGGTTGTATAAACTGGATTAAGAGAGATTTGAATATACATGTTTGTATTTGTTGGTTACCAATTGAAATTATTTAGAGTTGGATGATGATTGATTGACTTTTGAGTATTGTACTGTTATTGTTGTGTTTTGAAGAAAATGGACTAAGAGAGATTTAATAACATATGTATGTAAATGTTGCTTATTGATTGAAGTTATATTGAGTTTGATGATGATTGATTCATTGATTGTACTTATGTATTATACTGTTATTGATGTGTTCTGAAGAAAATGGAGAGAGAGAGATTGGAGAAGCAAAAGTTGAAGGAGGCAAAGGAGAAAGCTGAGAAAGAGAAGGCTGCTGAAAAGGTTAGATAATGATTCAAGCTCTATTTTAGATCTTCATTATGTATTGTTATACCCTTCGTATCATCTTATTTTTGTCAATTGCTATAATAGGGTTAGGATTTGTTAACTAGATGTAGCTTGATGAACTGATACATGGATTTTAGGAGGTGTTTGGATGTGTGTTAAAGCTAATTGATCTGACTTGAAGTTGCAATAGTCAGTTTGAATGATGAAAAGTTAATTAGGACTAGAAGTTCCAAACACCTTCTAAGACTTGCTATATTTAATTAAATGGTTACTGGCGTTAATGATGTAAAAAATAATAAATTAATAGAGAAATGCATATTTCAAATGTGCTTAATTTGGGTTCTTGTTTGCGTATGCTTCTTTATCCCTGATCAAACTATTCTGTTTGTGACTCTTTTTGTTTCAGAAGCCTTAATGACCAAGGAGATGCTCACATACAGCCGACACGGTTTGGTGTTGTTTATGCTGTGCTAAATCCGTTGTTGCAACTTGTTATGAGAAATAAATGTATGTGATTTTCAAAATGTTTTCTTGTGACTTTGCCTCTGTATAGACTATAGAGTGTGATGATACTTGTGGATGTTTCAACTGTAACAGCTGTTTGCTGGTTGTTGTTCTCTTCTAAATGGTTTTAGCATTACATTAAGTGTGTGCCTATGTTGTAGCAAAACTCTAGGATCATACGACTCTTCAAGGCCGGCTATGAGGCCTGGGTAGTCGACGACCCCCCCCCCCTTCACGAAATTTTTTATAATTCTAATTATATATTTTTTTAAAAGAAAAATGTATTCTTAATTAACCCAATTACTCAAGTAATTTAAGGCCTAATTTTTTTTCTCCGTAGACCTAAATTTTTTTCACAATTCTCGGAGACGACCACATGACTGTTTCAATGTATTACTGAATGCCTCCTGCTGCTTCTGTTTTTCAAATCACATATTCCCGGTTACACAAAACTAGTTTACCGGACATGTTACGTGTTGTCAAAGTTGTGTTTTCTTAAACCATTCATCAATTACGTGTCAAAATTGTGTTTTCTCAAACCATCCACCAATTGCCTATTGTTGATGGAGAACAATCCAAGGGGAGCGGAGGGTGTGGTGGAGGTTCGGCTTAGAATCATTAATTGATGAAGTGGAGGTCATCATCGGAACGTCTAGGGTTTGCGATAGAGAGCAAGGAGATCACAGAGGATGGATGGTTTAACGGAGAGCGGAAAAGTTAAGATGCATGGCTGATACCATATGATAATTGAAAAACTTAATATTACCGATATGGAAGACTACCTATACATAATAATAATAATAATAAACCACAAATATTTACAACATATAATTTGCATACATGTAATTCGAAATCTCGGTTTGACCGAACTAAGTTTCTAGAACCGAAAACTTAAGTAAGATATTTTGGTTTAAAACCGAACCGAAAACCAAATATGTATATCCTTATACCTTCAAATAATACCCGGATGGTGATTACATGAAAACAGTGACATGAAAGCTGTAAGCAGGAGATTAATCAGACCCATTCAAACCTTGCATACAACAAGAAACCAGTCATCGATAGCTACAGCCACATCCGTACACGAACCCGAATCCGAACCCATCTGGACAGACCCAGAAACCCATTTATCAAACCCGACCCGTTTACCCAATTTACACAAAACACTGCAAAAATGCGCAAAAGAAAGGCTTCCAATGGAGGGTATGGCTTGCCACAGCTACATAATTAAGTACAGATTATGGGAGAACACATTAACCTCTAACATACTCATAAACATGTACTCAAAATGTGGGCTTTTAAACTATGCACGCAAGGTGTTCGATGAAATGCCTGAAAGAACCTTAGTTTCTTGGAACACCATGCTTGGGACATACACTCAAAACGGAAATGAAAAGGAGGCACTTGATCTCTTTGTTAAGATGCAAAGACTCGGGACCGAGTTTAGCGAGTTCACAGTTTCGGGCGTGTTATGCGCGTGTGCTTCCGAGTTTGCGGTGTTTGAATGTAGACAGTTGCATGCTTTTGCCCTTAAAGCATCAATGTTAACAAATATTTTTGTGGGTACTGGTTTACTTGATGTGTATGCGAAGTGCGGTTTACTGGAAGACGCGATTCGGGTGTTTGAGTATATGCCTGAAAGGAGTGCGGTTACGTGGAGTTCGATGGTGGCGGGGTATGTGAAAAACGAGCTTTTTGAGGAGGCTTTGGTGATGTTTAGGAAAGTTCAAGTAACGGGAGTTGAGTGTAATCTGTTTATTATTTCTTCGGTTCTTGCTGCGTGTGCTGCTATAGCTGCTAAAATCGAAGGGGTTCAAGCACACGCGGTGTTGTTTAAAACGGGTTTTATTGTTAACTTCTTTGTTTGTTCTTCACTAGTGGATATGTATTCCAAATGTGGAAGCATAAATGAAGCCTATTCGGTGTTCTCACATGTAGACGATAGAAACACTGTGTTACTAAACGCAATGATTTCTGGATTTTCAAGACACGGTCGGTCCATGGAAGCAATGATATTGTTTGAGAAAATGCAGCAAATTGGATTGCAACCAAACGAGGTTACATACGTGTCTGTACTGTCTGCGTGTGGTCATATGGGGTTGGTCAAAGAGGGTAAGAAATACTTTGACTTGATGGTGAAAGAACACAATTTGTCACCGAACGTTTTCCATTATTCGTGTATGGTTGATATTCTCGGTCGAACAGGTCTGATTGATGAAGCTAAGAACTTGATTGACCAAATGCCATTTGAAGCCACTGCTTCAATTTGGGGATCACTTTTGAGTTCATGTCGAGTTTATAACAATGTTGAGTTGGCTGAAATTGCTGCTAAACATCTGTTTGAAATCGAACCCGATAATGCTGGTAACCATGTTTTGCTTTCAAATATTTACGCTGCAAATCGACAGTGGGATGGAGTTATACAAACAAGAAAGTTGTTAAAAGAAACCGAAGTAAAGAAAGAAAGGGGTAAAAGTTGGATTGAAATTAAAGATAAAGTTCATGCCTTTATGGTCGGTGAAAGAAACCACGAAAGAATCGGCGAGATTTATGAAAATTTGGAGGGTTTAATCGAAGAAATGAGGAAGTTTGGTTATATATGTGAGACACAACATGATTTGCATAATGTTGAAGATGATAAAAAAGAGGAGCTTTTAAGGCATCATAGTGAGAAACTTGCTTTTGTGTTTGGATTAATGTGTTTACCTTGTTCTGCTCCTATAAGAATCATGAAGAACCTTAGAATCTGCGGTGATTGTCATGTGTTTATGAAGCTGGCTTCCAAGATTACAGGGAGGGAGATTGTTGTAAGGGATACGAATCGGTTTCATCATTTTAGGGACGGTTCTTGTTCGTGTGGAGAGTTTTGGTAACGGAATATAACTTATACAAATTGGTTTTGTCATTTTAGAAATTCATGATTAGTGTTATGGGTAAGAAACATGGAAGAGTTAAAGCAAACATGCTCATTCATTTTACAGGTGCAAAATTTTTGTCTATGTATTTGATGTTTAGTGCAGAAATGATATCCCTAAGGGCATCATTAAGCGAACCTTGTGCCTTGAGTGTGTGTAGCGCACACTAATTAGCCCGGGTGCGACCCCTTACCTGGAACGTTTCATGGCTACTAGGGCTGTAAACAAACCGAACGAACACGAACAAGGCCTTGTTCATGTTCGTTTGTTAAGGAAATATTGTGTTCAAGAACACTTACCGAACGAGATTTTCAGTTCGTGTTCGTTCATTAAGAAAATGAATGTGTTCACGAACGGTTCACGAACACAAACGAACACAAATAAAATCGGTAGCCTAGAGATTGAGACCGATATGTTCATCACTGTGAATAATGAAAGACCGTAAGCGAATCAAACAAACACGAAGAAGGGCATGTTCGTGTTCGTTCATTCAACTTTAAAGGGACATGAACACTTAATCAAACAAATATAAAATATTTATGTTCATGTTCGTTTATTTAAAAAATGAACATTTGTGTTCGTTTATATTCGTTTGTTTAAAATCTAAACGAACATAATTGAATAATGATAAACGAACATATATGAACAAATAGGCCTGTAAACGAACCGAACGTTCGGTGAACTGTTCGTGAATTGTTCGGCGGGAAGTTCGTTTATTTAATAAACGAACGAACATGAACAAAAATTTCGTGTCCGTTTAATTAAACGAACGAACATGAATACAAGTTCTGTTCGTTCATTTATGTTCGTTTATTTATGTTCGAATCTGTCTGTTTATTATTTTAGTTTATGTATTAATAAAAATAATTAAATATTATTTGGATGAGTCATATACCTAAAGTTTATATTTGTTGATATGTGTTCATTTAAGTGTTTCCATTTATGTTTGTTTGTGTTCAAATATGTTCATTTATCTTTTCAGTTATATTCGTTTATATTTTAAAGAAACAAACACAAATGTTCATTTTTTAAATAAACGAACATGAACATAAATATTTGTTTGATTAAGTGTTCGTGTTCGTTTAAAGTTAAAAAAACAAACACGAACATGTCCTTATTCGTATTCATTCGGTTCGTTTACATGTTTTCATTATTCACATTGATGAATACATTGCTCTTAATCTCTAGGCTCTGCCGTTTTTATTTGTGTTTGTTTGTGTTCGTGAACCGTTCGTGAACACATTAATTTCCTTAATGAACGAACACGAATATAAGATCTCGTTCGGTAAGTGTTCGTGAACCGTTTGTGAACACATTATTTCTTTAACGTACGAACACGAACAAGGCCTCGTTCGGTTCGTTTACAGCCCTATGAACAAATGTAAATAAACACAAACAAACATAAACGAACATAAATGAAAACACTTAAATGAACATAATTTAACAAATATAAAACCATTAAGTAGGTTACTCATCTAGATAATATTTAATTATTTTCTATTAATACATAAACGAACATAAATAAGCAAACATATACGAACATAAACGAACGTTCATGAACATAAACGAACGAACAGAACATGTGTTCATGTTCGTTCGTTTAATTAAACGAACACAATTTTTTTGTTCATGTTCGTTCGTTTAATAAATAAACGAACTTCCCGCCGAATGTTCATGAACAATTCACCTAACGTTCGGTTCGTTTACATGCCTAATGGCTACTAATTAACCACCACCATTCAGAATACTTGATATAAAAAAGAGAAACAACACCAACATTAAATCAAACACAACACTGATTCAGTCAATATCATAAAACAAACAGCAATACTACTGCAGTCAAGAAACAACAGCTTATCCCATGAAGATTTGGATAAGGCTACCTGCCTACCCATAAGGAAACATTCAAACAACTTAAAAAAACATTAAAACATGAAAAGGAGAAAACTAATCCTGGCTTTCTTCAGAGATCGATCGAAGTCTCATGCACTGAAAAGATCGAGCAAACCATCTCCCTTGCGACAGTTAGGACACTGCGGGTTGTTATCACACACCATCACATACATGTAGCAGTTGAGACAACCCATCACAATCAGTTCCGACCCACGACTGCTTGAAGATTCAGGAGCAGAACTTCGGGCTGCAAGTTGTTGACGAAATCGTAAGCCCGATGATTTGCCTGTTTCAGTCTTTATCTTGCTGCCACCCAGAGCCAGTCTCGAAGCCTGCTCATAACCCCAAGAGGAACTCCAAGAGGGTTTCTTGAAACCTGGTTCAAGTTTGGGACGACGGGTGTTCTTGAACGCGGTCATTGTGACCGGTTCAATCTACAAAAAAATAAGAGTATAAGAGCCAAGTTTATTCACAAAGAAACAACGTCAACTCGAGTGTAAGAAAAATAAGTTGAACCTTGACCCTCGAGTTTTTAGCTCTTAGTTTCACTTAATTTTCAAGTTTAGACAGTAAGAGAAAACAATCACAAGTTAAAAGTCAATGAAATTCAAAAATATATGATTGTATGTCTTTTATAAGTCGTATAAAAGATATGTGTTATCGTATTGTTATATGCTAAGAATTTGTTTTAGAAAAAAAGTATATAAAAATGGCCTATTAAAATCAACCCTGTATTAAAATGTATTAAAATGCGTATATTGTACCTTGGTGAACCTGCCCATATAGAAATCGTATAAAGATGTGTTTTCGTATCGTTGCATACTAAGAAAAGATTTTAATATTTTTTTTATGAAAATGACCCTGATTAAAATCCGCTTTATATACTAAAAGAGTTGAGTCGACCCTGTATAGAAACTTATTATTAATTAAATGCATACCTTAAACTTGCCCCTTTTTGCTATGTCTTTCTTGTTACGGGCTGCAGAATTATTATTCCCAGGAAGATTCAAATCCAACTTACACATATCATCTTCATTTGTAGCTTTTGAACTCTGGCCACTGCTCAAGCTTTCATTGGACTTCTTGATGGTTACATCTTTCAGAGGATATTCATCTGATTTTCCCATTTCTCTCTCTCTCTATATATATAGTTTTTCCAACCACAAATTTGTTAAAAAAAAATATTGCCAAATGATGGGGGAAAAATTTACAATCATGACAAGTAAATAAAGTGTGTTTGTAGTGAACAAAATCATCACAAAATTTTTTGTTTAAAATGTATTCTAAGCAATTATAAATCGCAGTAACTAAAAAAAATTGTAGTAACCTTAATACTTATAGTTGTATTATTATTAGTGATTTATTATTAGTGATATAATAATAATAATAATAATAATAATAGTAATAGTAGTAATAATAATTTAAGTAATACCTTTTTTTGTTTTTCTTTTTTAAAATGGTGATCGTCATTGAAGATCAAGGTGGGTGGTGGTGGTGGTGGTGGTGGTGGTGGTGGGGGGGGGGGGGGGTTGTTCTTGGTTTTTTTAAAATGTTATGTATTTTATTATAAAAATATGTTTTTTTAATGTTTAAACCTAATTATTTAATTCATTTAAACAATCAAGCTTATTCAAGCTTATTTTTATAAGAAAAAAATAAAAATGAAAAAATTGCACACTCATAATATCATTATAACTAATAAGCCCATTAAAAAATTTAATTGTTTAAGTTTAATAAAAATATTTTTTTTTACTAAAGACAATAGCAAAACAAAATGAGAAAAGGGAACTTAGGTTTTTGAATCTCGTTAATATCTCACGAGAAAAGAGAATTTTGGTTTTTTAATTAGTATAAAGATTACAATGGCAAAAACAATATTGAATCCAATAAAAAATTGAAAACACAAAAGATAAATAAAAGTTGTAAATGACTAATGTAAATTTATGCTCATTTTGCATTGCAAAACACATAAATCTATGCTTATTTTGTGTTACAAAACATAATTTTCTAATATAAATTCATTCAATTTTGTGGATGATGAATACGGGCGGGAATTTCAATCAAACACCAAGTAAACATTGCTTCAAAGAATTCTAGTGCAACACAAAAAACATACATGATATACATATGATTGACAAACTTACTTGCAGATCGTCTTGTCTTGTGTTGCAGATGCTTATCTCACCTGTAAGCAATTAAATATGTATGGATTAATCAATGGCTACTTTTCCTCGTATTTATAGCTGTACATAAGCATTTAACTGAATTAAGAGATATAATTTGCGTTGTCATTTAGCGTTTACTGTCCTGATATATATTTATTTTTATATGTCTCGTATTGATAAAAAAGTTGAAATATTACCAAGTGTGTTAATGCTAATATATTAAAATAAAAATTTAATAAAAAATATAGTATTATTTGATATCTTTTTAATGCATTTAATATAGAATATCTAATAGAGTTGATATCGGTTTGCTTCTCAGAGGTTTAACCATGGTTAAGTTCATTTAGCGTTTACTCTCCTGATTAAATATTTATATATTACGTCGATTGTATTGATAAAAATTTTATGATATTACCAAGTGCGTAAATGCTGATACATAAAAATAAAAAATTAATTAAAAAATTTAGTATTATTTAATATCTATTTAATGTTTTTAAAGAATATCTTAAAAGAGTTAATTTCAGTTTACTTTCATGAGATTTAACAAGAATTACTAGTTAAGTACCAAACACGTTTTCTCATGAATATGAGGCTCGAGAGCATTTATATCCATTCTTTTATCTCAAAATCTAAAATTACACTAAAAAACACTAATTTTCTCTCATTGTTTTAATTAAATAATATTTTTTAGTCATATATCATTACATTTTCTTTCTCCTTCATTCACAACCACTTTCAAAAAACATTAAAAAAATTACAGGACGGAACATGAACCAATGGAATAAAAATCGGTTTTTTGCTCGTACCGAAACTGGTTCAAAAATGATATAATCGGTTGAACTGGGATGTACCAGGAGGTTCGACCTAATTGAATAGATTATCTTGTAATTTCATATAAATTCAACTTCAACTCAAAAATAACTCAAAAGTATATTAATATACATCACACTTGAACCGAATATCACACATGAATAATTATCAAGTTAAATAGGAAGCTTGTACTCTGTATACAAAATTAATCAATTACAAATGATGTAAAGAAACCAACATTGGATTTGCTGGATACAAAATTGGTTGATTAATGATCCGGCATTTACCATGTTTTCTCTTCAATTTTATATGCTATGTTAAAAGTCATTTATAAAAAATATGGGATGCAAAAAAATATTAAAATTCTCTTGGGTTCAAAACTAGTTTGCTGGTTTAAACCGGTATTTAAGAAAAATAGACGGTACGATTTTCTAGCAAAACGTTTAATATAACAGTGTCTAAATAACGATTGCCTTATCGAAATTCGGTATAACCAGTTCAACTGGTCGGTACATGCCGGTTTTTAAAACATTGACATGAACTTTTCAAATATACAGAAGGATAGTAACATTTTATCTCTCATTCACTCACAATACCAGAAATCACTCCCTACATTATAAACATCTCTCACTCACAAAAAATGGTGGATAGGATATGAATGCTCAAAGTATTAACATACTATCACCTATCCTCATTTCAATAGTTATACAAAAATTTACTATATTTTCTATTTCTTTTTCAATTAAATAATATTTTTTTATACTTTTATCATTATATTTTTTATACCGATTCCATGGTAATACTCAAATGGCTCAAGAACAATTAACTATAATGAAATAACCGAATCGAAATACTCTGCTGGCAAGCTTCTCGCTTAAACCTTTCTTCTTTAAAACATAAATCAATTAACTAAACAAAATACATAACAAGCCTATTTATAAATAAAAATAACATTTGAGACGGGTCGGGTCGGACTGACTTAGGTGCTGTTTGTTTTTTAAGACAAAAATTGTTTGCAATCTGATTTCATATGATTTAATGTCTGCAACTGAAGATGTGGTCTAAAGGTCTGCAATCTGAAAATATAATACTGTTTGTTTTATAAACTGGAAATCGTCTGTATAATCTGAAAATTAGTTACCTATCATATATATTACAGTAAATAAAGTCCTTTAACGTTTGTAGACTGCTAAAATAATTGGTAGTGGTGTACGGACTATGGAAGTGGGTGGTGGTAGACGATTGTGGTAGGCTGTGAACGGTGGGTGGTGGTGATGGACAGTTGTGGTGGTGGGTGGTGGACGGTGATGGTGGCCGACAATGGGTGGTGGTGATGAACGGTGGTGGTGAGTGGTGGACTAAGGTGGTGGTGGATGGTTGTGGCGGGTGGTGGTGGTGGTGGTGGGGTGGTGGTGGTCGATGGTGGTGGCGGGTGGTGGTGGCGACGAACGGTGGGTGGTGGTGTTAGTGGACGGTAGTTGTGGCCGACGGGGGTGGTGGTGGTGGTGGTGGGTGGTTAACGGTAGTGGTGGTGAGTGGTTGACGGTGGTGGGGGCGGACGGTGGGTGCGTGGTGGTGGACGGTGGTGGTGGCAAAAGACGGTGGGTGGTGGTGGTGGTGGTGGTGGACGGTGGTGGTGGCGGTGGAAGGTGGTGGTGGGTGGTGGTGGCGGTGGAAGGTGGTGGTGGGTGGTGGTGGCGGCGGACGGTGGATGGTGGTGGTGGAGGAGGACGGTGGGTGGTGGTGGTGTTGGACATTCGGTGTTGGTACTTGGTATGATGTTAAGAAGTGTGAAGAAGTTTGAAGGTGGTGAAAAAAGCTTATTTTTTAAGATAATAAAAACAGTTTTCAGATCTTTTTTTTTTTTAAAAAAAACATGCTTCAAGAGCTTATGTCTGCGCGCCCACAGACATAGGCTCCTTAGACCTTATAAGCAAAAACAAACACAACTTAAATAAACTAGATGCTCCTGCATCAATTTTTCTCAATAATCCACTCACAACCACTTTTCAAAAATAATAAAAAATTAACGAGGGTGAACAAAATCTTTCCAAATATACAAATGAAAAGTAATATCTTCTCTATCCTCTACTATTGTATACAATTGAAAAGTATAAAAGCCCGTTTACAATATACAGGGGAAGGTATGTGAACCATAAGAGCATTCACGTTCCACACTCTATATTACTCTTATGTTTAAAATACGAAGAAAAATAGTGTTTTTCACTTATTTAGCTTCTACATCCTATTCGTTATACTCAAATATTTAGTAAAGAACAATAGTAACTCTCTCTTTCTATATATATGGTCACTATTCATTACTTTATATAATTACTAGCTTTAGAAGCCGAGTGATGCGCAAGATGCTTAAAAGAAATACAATTAAGCTATAAAAATTAAATGATTAATTTTTATAAGTTCAAACTATATTTTCTAATAGAATATTCATACGAATAAGTGGCGTCGTGGTGTATTTCTCACCCAATTTTTTCATAATCACGAAAAAGATGCACATGGTGATATTACATGCTGTAATTATATTTTTTTTAATGAAATAACGAATTCTAACAAAAGATGATAATTGTTTCATTATGAATGACATAAGAAAAGAAGAATATATATATATATATATATATATATATATATATATAATTAGCGTAAATAAATCACGTTTTTGAATTACAATTTCAAAATAGATGGATGAAAATTTCACGGAGCTTGAATGAATATGTGAGAATAAAAATGTTATTCATTCATATTTTCTTCTTGTTTTAGACATATAAATATCATTTACTGAATTTTACCATATTTATCCCTTACACTTAAAAGTGTATATAAATTGGTTTAATAAAAAAAAGATAGATCTAATTTCATTAAAGATATAAATATTTTGATTGTATTGGCATAAACACCGGTATATTTGTCATCCCTACAATTACGTAATTAGTTATTTGATTGAAGGGTTGATTGATATGTTTTGATTACATTAACATAAATAAGTTTTCATAAAAAGCAGAAGAATAATTTGAGCGGAAAATTTAGGTTATGAATGAATTTTCAAGTAACATGTGTCTAATTTATTTTCTTTTATTAGAATACGTAGATGTAAGTGTGTTTGAGAGAGAAAAAGATAACAAAATGTTTGTTTATGAGTAAGATATAGGTAGACATAGAGAATGAGATGTGAAGATGTTTTTAAAATGTAAACAAAATTTAGAGAAAACGATGATTTGGTTAAATTATATAGATAAAGATGAAAAATAAAATATGAGTGCTATAAACTTTGCTTATTTTTTAAAACCTTTCCCACCAGATTCTCCATCTCTATATCTAATGTATTCACAAACAATTATTTTATTGTTTTGTCTTAGTTTTATAAACTTACAAAATTATATATATATTGATAATAGTAACATTTAAATATAGAGCAACACTATTGCTTTATCACATTTTTCTTTATTAAAGATATTCTAATGAAGTGATATTTTTGTAATTCTCTCTATTTTTTCTTTTATATTTACATAGTGGGGTTCAGAGATTTCAATGTGAATGCTTTAAGGTATTCATATTTTATCTATTTGTATAATTGTAACAACTCGGGTTTTCGTTTACTTTATCAATGTCTAATACCCGACCTGTTTTCGTCTTCGGGTAATTTAATCAACTAATTATATTATACAAGATACACCCTCAACCTTACTTTAATCCCTGTATGTTTCCATATTAAAGTTCAAGGTCTAAAATGCAAGTTTTACCAAATAATATCCAAACCCAACATCCAAACCCGTGTACCCTATTCCATGACCCGTTTAAGTTTCGTGGACCACAATTTTCGTTGTATAATTGGTAATTGGATCTTAGATCACGTTAATCACGCTATAATCAGTTCACCGACGCATTTAATTTGGAAAAAAACGAATCTGTTATAACGCGAATTTCTTATATTACCTAGCGGCCAAACCCGTTCATAAAAATACACGTAAATGACCACCATAATGCAATTAACCTTGCAGATATGATCTCCTAAACATCGACAACTAAAACCCCATATTCAATTTCGTTTTTATAATCCTCAAGTACCTGTTCGTGGCCATCTTTGGCCGTCGTCTTCCTTACGGCGTTTATCATCAATTACTCGTTGTTTCAGGTAATTAAAACATGTAGTACGATCGTCTTTAAGCTGTTTATATAAGCCCCAACTTTAATCAATCGAATCTTGAACGGTTTAATCAATTGTAGTTTCTAGGGTTTATATCAATTTTGGGGGAATAAGGCAGTATGAGTTGTAAAGGTTGATTTCTGGATTGTAAAGATCTAAACACACTAGCCCAATGGCTGGTGTATGGGTGATTAGTTCTGTGAACCGGCCAGGGGCGCGAGTTCGAGCCCCCCTGGACGCGTTTTTGATATTTTTTATTTTCTTTTTGTTCTTTTAAATGGTTTGTATAGTTATTATTATTTCTAAACATAAAATAAACACATTTTATTAAACCGGCATCTTAAAGTTATGTCTTTTGTAAAAACCTCGTTAAAAGCTTTCGTTTTCGTATATATATATATATGTATATGTATGTATGTACTATTGATATATATATTAATAATGAAACGAACTTTGCTTTATTAAAACCCGAACATCATTATTGATGTTTCTCGTCGTTGATCGGTTTTACCAAATTCTTTTATATATATATATATATATATATATATATATATATATATATATATATATGTATGTATATATATGTGGGTATTATTCTTTAAACAAAATTATATTCAACATATTTTAAACGTATTAATTATATCTATTAAGTTAGATTTTCGTTAAAAGATTTAAACAAAACATTTATTTTAGATCTTAATACATATTATATTTATTTTATTTATACATAATTAATTATTTGTTCGTTCGGATAATTATTAGTAGGGTCTCAAGTTATATTTATCAAAGTATTTTATTTAATTTGTATATTTAATTATATATTTATTTAGATATTATTATTGTAAGCATATTGTATATCTTAATTCTTTAAAGTTATTAAGTAAATGGATTTTATATTTTATCAATAATGATCAATAATATTTTATAAATAATAATAATGATTTATCTTTTAAATGTAGGGCAAACAATAATATTAATCTTTACAATAATAACTATTGCAGAAACCCATCGATCAATTAATAAACATTCTAATCTCAAACATAACTCTAATCACATCAAAATCTTAATTCATTTAAATCATGTTATCTCAGTTATAATTAATTTAATGTCATATTATCTAACTAGGAATCTTTGACGGTTTATCCCGAGGGATTATCTTTCTCATCATCATCTTCACCTATATTTCGTTCATCTGAACAGGTGAGTAATCACTCCTCTATTTTACTTGTTTTCAAATGTTTTGGGGACACTTGCGTACCATTTATCTTATTATTTCTCAAACGCAAACTGTGATCTTTGTGTTGTGTATCAATTGAATGATCGCCTGTTACTTGCTATTTGCTTACCTGCTTACTTGAATCGCATTCGGAGAGGTCCAACATAATCTCATTATAGTATGTTCATACGACCGTCGTAGTGGCCGGATCTCGATTGCATTGGCAATGGTTTCACCGACACCTCATTTTTGGTAACCAATGCCCATTCGCATGGCAACGGTTTAACCCTTTCTTTATGGTTGATTGTTTATGAATGTGCTATGGTTTAACTGCTTATACTCACAGATAACAGTTTTGCCTATATTTATTCACTTATATCATTATATATTATTACCATTTTTGTTTGTGTTAAAACTGGTGATCTACTCACTCAACATGTGTTGTTGACAAACATATATTTTGTACGCATTTGCAGGTTATAGATTTGGATTGCTTATCGAACTGAAGCTCACATAGAGATGACTTTAGGAAAAAACATATACAAGAATAGTTGGTTTTGTATTTGTAATTTTCTTTATTTTTGTTGTATATGAATGTTGTTTGATAATAAATAAATTAATTAGATATTGTCGCTTTCATGATAGTAACTTTGTGAGCTGTGACAATCAGCTCACGCCCCAACATTTCCGCTGTAGGTTGGGGTGTGACAATAATCTTAACTAAACTAGATTTTTCAGTTAAGTAGAAAAGTGTTTCAGTCAACTCACATCTAATGGGCTATATATGCTGATTAGTAAATATAATAGGATATATTTGTGTAATTTATTTCAAATAAAATAATAAATAAGTTATTGTTACTATTATTTATTTTTTTAATCCCATTCTCTTTTTTATGGCCACAATGTTACGGTTTATTCGAGACAACCGTCAATCTCTTAAGAATACAAGAGAAGAAGAGAAACCCAAATACTTATTCTTTCTTATTCTTTTTCATAAACAAGATTACATTATATAGGAAAACAAATACATAAAATTAAAGAAAGATAAACAATAAGGAAACATAATTTGACTATAATAAGGAAACTAAATAATAAATAAACTTAAATAATAATTATAATAATAATAATAATAATATTTTTATTATATGATCGTATCAATTCCCGACCCCTTGAAAACGTCCTTGTCCTCAAGGACGGAATGTCGTTGCCAAGGCGGTCGCCACTCGAGTCGTACGACGGCAAGTGGGGCGACCTCAACGTAACACCACGGTGGTCTCCATTCAAGTCTTCCGGTGTTATTCGGGCCAATGTCAACACACCACTACCAGGGGCACAACACGGGTTGCATTATTGCACCTTTTAACGGTGTAGGCGCCAACAAGGTAATTGTATTGTTGTAAATTTGATTGGCATCTTTATTAACCATCAAATTACCACTTTGTTTCTTATATTTACCGGTTGCATGCCCACCTAAGGTCATATCCCCCAATCCTTGAGTAACTTCCTCCTTAACAATGGTTTCATGATCAGACTTGGCAGTTGCATTGACGGAACTAACGTGAAATTGAGTAAACATTGCTGTAGTGAAATCATCCCATGTGAGGAAGTTTGAACTCCGAAGCCAACCATTGAACCACCAGAATGGTTCATCAGCAAAGGATTCAACAACATAGGGAAACCGCTCGTCGCCAAAAATTGCGTAAAAGAGAAAATATTGCTCGGCTTGAGAGATCCATAAGGCGGGATTAGATCCAGTAAAACGAGGTAGTTGTGGATGCTCCCACAAGAGTTCTTCCAAAGCCATCTAGGCTAAGGCTCAATGAAAGCACCAATTGTTACGGTTTATTCGAGACAACCGTCAATCTCCCAAGAACACAAGAGAAGAAGAGAAAATAAACCCAAATACTTATTCCTTCTTATTCTTTTTCATAAACAAAATTACATTATATAGGAAAACAAATACATAAAATTAAAGAAAGATAAACAATAAGGAAACATAATTTGACTATAATAAATAAACTTAAATAATAATAATAATAATAATAATAATAATAATAATATTTTTATATATGATCATATCACACAACCACAATCAATGTCATACACCATCGCCGTCACCAGCATACACCGCCACCATTGAAAATCGAGGGAATGGGGAGACATATGGGGAAGTGCGAGTTTTAGGTGGTTTTATTTTATTTTGGGAATATCTTATATAATAGTAACCAAGTTTCAAAAGTGTTTCAATCAGGTCACTCATCCATATTTTTCCCAAATCGAATCACTAAATCTTCAAATTGAGTCTCACCAAGTTTTCTGTGCATCAAGAAAGAAAAAGAGGATAGAAGTCGGAATTTGCAATATATGTAGTTAAATTTTATTTTTTTTTTCAAAAAAAAAAGTATATTAAAATTTAAAAAATAAAATTCACATCGCCACTCAACGTGAACATAAAAAAGATAAAAAGATTTCCTATGTGAAACAAAAAAAAATGCTAAATAAACATGTTAAAACCTTTAATTTAATTAAATATGAAAGTTGAGTGACTTAATTGGAACACTTTTGAAACTTGGTTATTATTCTATGAAATTATCATTTTTTAGTGTTAATTCAATTATATAATAATAATACAGTAATAGTAATAATATTACTAATTAATAGTTATACTAATTATATTTAACCATTTGAGTAATTAGATAGTAAAAATATTAAATACATGTAAAAATACATATAAATATTATTTTATTTGTAAAATAAAAAAAATACATGAAAAAATATTTAAGATATGTACCCTTTGTGTCCCTATGATAAACAGACAAATGCAGTTTGCAACCCCAGTTTCGAAAAATGCTTGCTAATACATAGTTATTAAATCAGATTTTAACCCAAAATGACGATTTTGGCTGACCTAAAATATTTATTTTGAAATAATTTAGCGCACCCGCGAGAGACGGTGAAAACTGGATGAAGCTAAACCGAGGAAGAAAGAAAAAAAAACAAAAAAACAGATCTAAATATTACAATGAAAAAGATTAAATCACTAGGAATGTAACTTGTCCCACTAAATCTATACACAATTACAAAAGAATAGTTCCAACAACAGTAATAACAACATCAACTAAGAAAAATAATCCATTCCCAAATATATGCTCTCGTATCATTCACTACCCCAAAGGGCAAAACAGTAATTCAGCTCTAACGTCTCGCTTCATTCGAAGTCTTACCCTCGAAAAACTCACCAAGCATGTGGTCAAGATCCTCCGCTGTATACCTGATGTATTTATGAGGATTCTTCCCATTCTCAACAAGTGCCCTGCAAAAGTTAAATTTTTTTAATGTACATAATTTTATAAAATTAGCAAATAAGGGTGACGATTTCTGACACGACCAGAAATTCACAGGTTTGGATTTAGTCTAAACAGGGTCGGGTCAATTTCACGTTGGAATCGACGAACATGTCTGGTAGTTTTTTGCCAAAATTTTAAAATATAAAAATAAAATGGCATATCACAAGTACAATTGATTTTAGAAAACAAAAAATAACATGTATAGTTAGAATTTTAAAGTATTAGTTTGCGAAAAAAGAAAAGTAATTAAATTCTTTTTTGTGTTAAAACAGATTGTCTTCGTGTAAACCTAACACATGTTGTGTTTAGGTTCATGTGTGGAGAAATGTGTTCGGGATCGTGTTAAATTTTTGGGATCATGTTGGGTTTGACCTGACAACCTGCGAACACAGACCCGCTTAGCAGCCCTATGAAATATGGTTATAAATTTTTTTATATAGTATTACCCAAAACGTTTGATAAAGGATCTGTAAGCAGGCAACAAGACTTCAGCAACCGCAAGCCTTAAAGACTCTCTTAGCTCGGTGTCAGGAACAGTCCACTGAGATTGTCTTTGATGAAGCTCCTCAAACTGACTATTGAAGATTTTCAACCTAAAACCCCCACATTTCAATATATTTTAATTAACACAAATTCATAAAAATGTTATTTAAACGTTTTCAAACAAATAATTTATTTGAAATTACACACCGATCTTTTACAAGTGCTCGTGAGGCTCCGCTACTGTTTCCTCCATCACCGCCCCCAACCGAACCACTGCCTCCAGATGAAGTCAACCCTTGAATTGTGAGACATTGCAGAATCTGTTGAAAAAGTCAACAAAAAAATTTAATATAACTTTATAATATAGTTATAAAAAAATTATTTTATTTAGGCTTGTAAATAAACCGAATGGACACAAACGGAGCATGTTCGCGTTTGTTTGTTTAACTTTAATGAAACAAACGATCAAACACGAAGTCATGGAGAATTAAGCGAACAAGGTTTTCTGGTTCGTGTTCATTCGTTAAGAAAATGAAGATGTTCATTCGTTAACAGTATAAACGGACGGTTCACAAACTAACATAGCTGAACATGAACGAACATATATAACTTAGCTAAAACTAGTTAAGAGTAATGCGAAAACAATGTATTGGGCCTAAAAAGTTTTTAAAACTATACTGAGTTGTAATGGGTCAAAAATTTTTAATTAGAAACGAATGTCAATGAACGAAACTTAAACATATGTAAACCAGCAAACATAAATGAGCAAATGGGGCATGTTTGATGTCCGCTCAATGAACTAAATAAACAAAAGTTTTTGTTTGTGTTCGTTCGTTTATTAAATAAACGAACATAAACAGAATTCCCACCAAACGGTTCACGAAGTGTTCACTGAATGTCAGGTACGTTTACAGGCCTACTTTTATTGTTTGAAACAATCTACCTTTGCCCAAGCTATCCTCTTGTATTGATTAGCATGTTGTTGCACAACCCTTCGGTGTCGTTGCACCCAGTCATCCCCCAACAAATCCTTTGCTTCCGACCTACACCAATTTTTTTTTTAAACTAATAAATAAATAGAAATAAATAAAAAGTAAAATGACCAATATATTGAAAATATCGAACCTGCGTACGGATCTGACCATATAGTGAATATTATTCATGAGAAACAAGTTGGTCAAAGCGGGATCTTTATACTGTTTTGACTTTCCTTCTAAATTGATTTGAAGCGCCTGCATAATCCGCATTGTTACGGATGCTAGCTGTGAATTCGAGTCTTCCCCGTTTTCAAACTCTTGAAATAGTTGTTTTAGAGTTATCTGGTAACTGAGTCAACAAATAGAATATGCCAAAACAATAAGTGACAATGTGACATTACAAACTCATAATACATTATATATAGTTTGATGCCACGTACTCGAACAGAAATTTGACGTAGTTAATGACGTAGCTTGTGAGAGGATGAACGGTTCCATCTGAGACGGCTGTTTTTGTTGCATCTTTTTCAACAGCTTCCTCAAAGTCTCCAAATGTGTCTTGAGCTGTTTGAGCAAGTCTTTTGGTCAAACCTAGAGCTGATTCTCTAATTTCTTTGCATGCTTTTCCTCTAAAAAGTGATTCAATCTGCAAACATTCAACATGTAAGCAATAACCAGACCATTTATTATACAGTTATCTTTGCAACCATGAGAGCCTCTTACTTCGTAAACTCATGGGACCCCCTGATATACCCTACAAACTAATGGAATCAGGTCAATCACAGCTTGTGTGCCAAACAGGGCGTGTTTGCAGGTCCAACCCGACACATCTCAGACACTTAGACATTTGTACCCCAACACAACATGAATATGCGTGTGTTGACACGAAAATGTCACGTTTAACCCGAATATGTTTGAATTTTCATTTTTTCCGCACACTAATACTTTAAAATTACAATTACAATTATATAACAAAAAATACAAATGTATATAACCAATATTATTATAATTATAAAATCTTACATCACATTTGTCTTTTAAGTTTAAAGTTTTGGCATAAATTACCCAAATAATATAACTTATGACATAAAACACATTTAAAAAATAAATAAAATAAAGATAAATTTGGGTTGATACGTACATGACCCGTTTAGTTAAACGGATCCGACCCAAAACTGGCCGAACCCATTTAACTAAACGATGGTAAGAATATAATCATACCTCAGTGTAAAGCTCATGCATGATCTCATACATGTCCAAAAGCACAAATAATTTCTCAGGCGATCTCTTGCTTTTGGCAATTGCATCTCCAAAACTAAGAAGCATGGCGACACTGCCAGCTGTCACTTCAGCAAAGCACTGATCTTTAAGTGATTCAATGCCATCAAACATTTGATCACAAACTTTTCTTTCTGCGGTAAATATTAATTTCACCTGTTTTTAACATAAGATTAGATATAACCAAGTGCATGTTGCAATATTAATTTATTTATATTATGTAACTTTCTAATTAATAAACTCACAGCAATACGCATGAAATGAATCCACGTCCCGATTTTGAGTTCCAAAACCTCCCACTGCATCTTTTGGACATCATCTTTGCTAAGTTTTTCAACTCCCAGTTTCTGAAGGGTTTCTTCTAAGACTACAGAACGTGTATCCCTAATCAAAAATGAAAACACCACTTATACTTTATTTGTTTATATACGTTTGATTAATTGCCGGGGGTCTCTCTGGAAGCAGCCTCTCTATTCTCTCGGATAGAGGAAAGACTTGCCTACATCCCACCCTCCCCTGACCCTACCGATAGCGTGCTATGCGGTGGGATATACAGGGCTTGATTGATTGATTGATACGTTTGATTAATTATTTGAATCAGTTACATGTACTTAATAATAAACATGTAGTCATGTACCCTTGCACACTTTGCAGGTTGAAACGATCTAATCTACTACAATTCTAATACTCAAAACCTATGTTCTGTTTGGCCGTTTGGGTCAATTTAGGGTTCAAACCGAGCCAAAATCAAAAGTTTGGTTTTTGGTTTTACATACGGGTTCGGTCATGGGTCAGTTTTTGGTTTTACATTTGTGCTTGAAATCTGTCAACCCGAAAAAAGTTGGTCCAAAACAATGACATGGTGCCTTAAACTATAGCCTAAAAGTTTGTTTTACACTTATTCATGAATTTGGGTCTAAAGTAGTTGGCCCAATATAATGAATTTGGACCATAAATCCAATAACAACCATTCCAACAAGTTTAGTGTGGTTCGCGCTTCCCATGTTCGGTTCGTGTTTGCTCTGTTCGATTTTGGTGTGGTTCAGTTCCAATGTTCAGTGCGGGTTTGGAGCGGTTGGTTTCTGTGTGGTTCGGTTTGAAACAAGATATAACCGAAACTAAAACATAATGTCCGGTTTAAAAATAACAAAACCAGATCATCGATTAGTGGTTTGGGTCAGTTATTTAGGTTTACTAGTATTTGAGATACAAACACAGCCCAAACAGACCCAATCATAAGTAAACTTTAGTAGTGACTTTTCACAAACTAATAGAAAAAAGTAGTTATTTACCTGTAAATCACAAGGCACTGCTGCATATTACCAGCTTGGACCATATGCTGGGCTAGATCATGAAGCAACGGTAGGACCCGCGGTGGTATCAGAATTAATGGAGCAAAAACAGCATTTTCAGCAGTAATATGACCCGCGTGATTATTAGAAGGATTCTTTGAATCAGGCGATCCAGAAGACGGTCTCAGTGAACTCGGTAAGCACTCATATAACCGATCAGGTTCAACCGCTTTGCTGAAAGTTAAAGGTCATATTATAAGTATATGAGTTAGTTGAATCAAATATTAGAAAGGGTTAAATTGATTTAAAGAACCTGTATGATGATAAGAGTTGTTTAAATTCTTGTTCGAGCTTCGATATAGCCTTAGAAAGTAAATTACTCGCATGACTAATAACACCATCACTACTTCTAAAGCTTTTATTATCCGTAAAAAACACAATATTGCTTCTTAGTTGTTCAATAGCTTCAAGATAGCTTTCAAGATCCTCATGTGGCCCTTTAAGAATCTTAGCTTCCGCCTAAATATTTCAAAACATAATTATTCAATCAACTAACAATAATAAAACACATAACATTAAGAACAAAGAGAATAATAAACCAACCTCACGAGAAAGATCAAACCGGTCCAATATGACATCAGCAGCCTTCAATGTCCTGTCGATGTTCTCGTGAGCTCTGCGTATCGCATGTGTCCTAATCTAGAAAACAACATAGCATAGTCAAATTACATTATAATTGTATTTTCTAGACCAAAATTTGTACAATCAAAGCATCGAATCATTAGTTGAATGACTAAAATACCCTTCACTGTGACAAATCAGGGAACCTTGAGAACCAAATCATTAGTCGAACAAATAATATACCCTTCACTACGTTATTATCGCACACATCCTTATCTATGTCTATAATATACTCAAACGACATTATACTTGCATTTTTTGTCCCAAATTCGTACAATCAAAGCATCGAATCGCTAGTAAATGACTAAAATACCCGTCACTATGTAATTATCGCAGGTGTTACCTAATCCATGCCCATAATATACTCTATAATTGCATTTTTTTTTGTCCCAAAAGTTCCAAAACTCGTACAATTGAAGCATCTAATAGTTAATAAAATGACAAAGATACCCTTCCCTATAACAAATCAAGGAACCTTAAGAACCAAAATGATTAGTGCTACTGATTGATAATGAGTCCATTACAATTTCAAGGCATATCTAAAAATAGAAATTAACCACAAAAAAAACATTAAAAAAAGCCCTAAATTACTGCAAAGCAAAATCCACCGTTCTGAACCTATATGTAAGAAATTAAGCGCCGATTGACCTACTTACTATAACTCAATTAACAATCAATTAAGGCTCTAAACTAGATCAATTATATCGGTGCCCTAATCAAATAACCTAAGTTCCAAATTCAATTAGCAATAAGAAGATGAGACTGAAGCATCGAATCGTGAGTAAAATGACTAAAATAACCTTCACTGTATCAAGGAACCTTAAGGACCAAATGATCAGTGCTACTGCTTGATAATAATAAGTTCATTACAATTTAGAGGCATATCTAACAATAGAAATATACCAAAAAAAAGCCCTAAAATAGTGCAAAGCAAAACCCTATAGCTATGAAATTAAGCATCTATTGATCTACTATAACTCAATTAACAACCAATTAGATCGGTGCCCTAATTAGTACACGAATAACTTGAATGAATTAATTAACAGTAAGAAGGTGAGACTGAAGGATATAGATAGATCTAATAAGACCTGAGTAGGACGCATGGCGGTTTCGAGTGCAGAGAGACGGTGGTCAAATGAACCTAAAATGGAGACCATGTTATCGGTGATGGATTGACTCTGCTGCAGTGACTCTCGCATCTTCGCTGCTTTCTCGCTCAGAGTATTATTATCCGTTGCTGTGCGAATTTGAATTTGAATTTGAACTCCCATGGCTACAGTTGCTTGATCAAGCAATTGGGGAAAATGAAATTGATTGATGATGAAGAAGATGAGGTTTTAGAAGCGGATGGATCGTTGTTGAAGGTTAGTTGACAATTATTATTGGTTGATTGATTAGTCTTGGTTTGACAGGGTGTGTTTGTGTGTATGTATATATACCAGTTTTATATACGTATAGATTGGGGTTTATGGATCGGTTTGGACCATCATATAATTTGTGTGGGTCTATTGAGATTGGGCAAAAATGGTTATTGGTACTTTTATAAAACCGTTATTACAAATCTATGAATCGCAAAAATGTTGCGGCGAGTGCCTTATTTAGTGGAATCGTCAAGAGTTTAGAAGTGAAGTTTGATCTATCCCCTCGCCAAAAGGCGGTGTTTGAATGCCTTCGGGCTCCTCGGGCTCAGGATTTTCTAACGGCCATCCCCATTGAAGGATTAGGCCAACGTATGTCGGGTTTGGAGTATCGGGCTATCCTTAAGTACCGGTTAATGATCCCTATGTTCCCGATGGATGAACCTTGCCCAATTTGTCGTAAGGTCTGTTTGGATTCTTTTGGTGACCATGCGGTGCATTGCAAAGAATTGCCTGGCTTTAAATACAGACATGATCTGGTTAGGGATGTTCTGTGTGATGTTCTTAAACGGGCAGGGATTTCTGCTAAAAAGGAGGCCCCTGTTAACTTTCTCACGGATCCTATTGAAGGGAGGTCTACTTTACGACCAGCTGATATTCTTGTGTTCGGGTGGGCAGAGGGGAAACACGCCTGTGTGGATCTTACAGGAGTGTCTCCTCTTGTTGGGCTCAGGGACCGTGGGTTTGTTGTGGGTCAGGCTGCGTTGAAGGCTGAATCGGGCAAAGTTGTTAAACACGAGAAAGCTTGTTTAGATAATCAACATGTCTTTCTACCATTTGCCTTTGATACATTTGGGTTTCTGGCTCCAGAGGCTGTGAAATTTTTGAGTAGGGTTCAGCGCGTCGTACACGGAACCTCTTCAGCTTCTAGGTCCCAAAGCTTCGTTTTTAGCAGGATTGGCCTTGCTGTTCAAAAGGGGGTTGCGGCGCAGCTTGTTGCCCGTTTGGCTGCCACTTTATTGTAATCGTTTTATAGTAAATTATATAAAACTTCGATTTGATTTAAAAAAAAAAAAAATCTATGAATTTGGTTAAGATTTTAAAGCTATTTTTTGGAAGTGTAAGTGTGTGAATATTCTAGATTGTCTTGTTGAAAGCTTGATTAGAGTTGAGTTTAAAAACGTTTGGAGTTGGAACTTGGGCATTCGTGTTATGTTGAAAGCATCCGGTTCAGGCTATATCTTATATGTTAAAGTGTTAAGGGTGTTGGTAAGAGAATTAGGATGCGTTCTATTTGGGAGTTGGTATGGAATTAGAATATGCAATAAGTTTATTAATGTGTTTAGATTTTAGTATCGGTTAGAATTAGAATACTTATTTCATTTAGGGTATGTAAGGTACGACTATACGAGATAATGGAATGAACTAGGGGGTGATTGAACGACATAATAAAATAGATTATTATCATTTCATTGTCTGGTTTGGTTATCATGTGGAAATGTAATGAAACATTATTTCATCTTGTTTAGTATGCATGAAAAGAGGCAACCCACATGAATGAAATACAAATGACAAAAATATCAATGCCTCCAAATAATGGAAATTTACCAAAATAAAAACGATTTTGAAATGTTTAGATGGAATGAGATTTATTGTGTAATTGGTTACCTTCGAGGGACGAAACTTGAAAGTGTCAACAAATTAAAAGCGAAGATTCTCTGGAAGCTCATATCGTAGTTTTTATGATCTTAGCATTAAAGTGTGTTTTAAATTAGTATTATGTAATTTTTAAATTTAAGTATTATATTTTAATTAAAATAATAAATGACGTGACACGTATAGAAAGTGAAACCGCGCTCTACTTTTTGGCTTCGTGCGAAAGTGGTGCCTACATGGTCAGCTCCACACTCCATGAATCACACCACCACACCTGATAGCCTATGGAGGTAGGACTTAGGAGTTCACCAAAGGGGGTAAACAATTCAAACCCAATAACCGTGTTTCTTTTCTTTATGTGCCCCGATCGAGATTTCTTTACCAAAAAAATATCGATCGGTTTATTTGATCAATTATCACATAGCCCATACATTAATTAAGTCCACTTCACATACTAATTAAGCCCAAGTGAATAAATAATAACACATTGTTATTATAAATCCCAAATAGCCTTCAGGATTAAATCGAGTCCGCACTTTCGCGCCACCTAATTCTTTTAGTCTAAAGTTACTTCCTCGATCAACAAGTTAATCCAACAACACTAAAATAACCAACATATCATTATGAATTGCATTGAAGTCTACACAATGTTAAACATCTTAACATTCGGATAAAACATGATCAATGTTTCTTGTTAGTGGGGTATTGCCTAACCAAACCTTGAACACGATTGATCTCTTTATTTACTATTTATTCACTTACTTGATGCGTCATCCTTTCTCTCTCCAAACCACCCCCTCCCTGTTAACATTCGTTGTCCATTTTGCCGATCCCAACGAGCAATTTTCTTTGTGCAATTCTATGAAAACTTATCAGTCTACCTATTCTAATAAAAGAAAATTACCGTGTCACATGTCAGTTTGTGGTAAAACCTCATAACATTTTTCCCTCCAAAACCAAGATCTTAATTGACCATAATATATGTCATATTTACTTTCCTTTTACATTTTATTTATATTATATCTATACATGTGTCATATAAATTTATAAATTATAAATTTATGTTTTAAATCTATCAATTTGTTTTTTCGGTTAATTTAGTAAACTATATAGTTTTTCGGTTATTTAGTAAATATATACCAATCACTTTCATATGTAACAAAGTTTATCATATTTAATTTCTTGATTTTTTATGAAGGATTGTTTCAGGTTTTGTGAAACTTAAATTTTCTTTATACAGTCAAAAGTAGGAAAATAGATTGTTTGATACAAGTTAAATACATTTGTGTCAAAATTTGTTGCGGGTCAAAATGAGAAATCTGAGTATTTTTAAAAGTTTGAGAATACAAATAGATTTATCGTCAGATTTGTTACGGGTTCAAAGTGTTGACTTTAAAATGTCAAACGGGTGAAAGTTAGAATTTTAAACATGATTCGGGTTTCAAATTTATTTTCATTGACATTTTTGGAAATAATGAAAAGGTTCGGGATTTGGCAAATTGACTATTTTTTCCCTCGACTATTAAAAATAAAGAAAAGATAATGAGCACTCCCGAGATGCCACCCTCATGCATATCAATGCTTTTAACTTTTATTAAATTTGAAATATTTGTGTCAGCATTAATTTTTCATTCAATGGTGATCAGAATGTTTTATGAGAAACATGTAATGTAATACTATGCTCAAATTAAGGAAAATATACACAAAATTGAATGGATTAACATGTATCTTTTATGTTGTCATTATGGCAATTCGAGAAACCCCCATTTATTTTTTTATGTTGTCATCATGGTGTAGTTCAGAAAAACATAATTATTGATAAACATCCATCATTATAATTTAATGTTTTCTTTTCCTTATATGAGTTGTAAATTGACTAATATATCAATAAAGGTAACGCTTCTTAGGTATTTAAGCCGGGTGGTCAGAACTACTATTGTATGAAAAGTCTTCTTCCTGAATTCTTTCAGTTATACATATATGATACTGTCGATGAAAATTTCAATAAAAGGAGCATTATCGGGTACATTTTTTCACGTGCATTTATTAAGTTTATGTAAAAGATCATTTTGTGGTATTAATAAAATAATTTATGTATACATTGTATATATATATAAGCATAAATGTAACACATTTTTTATATACGTTATGCAATTCTTTGTTTTACTTGTAATTTTATAATTTGTATAATCCCGTGTATTACACGGGCTCTAAATTTAGTAATCAATAATTCAATATAGACAAAATAGTCTTAGTTTCCATGCATATGAATATGTATTTTACTTTGCAAGTGTTTTATATACACATGCAATAGGTTATAAACCCGTGTACTACACGGGGTTGGGTACAAAAACTAAACTTTACATCATGATATGTTACTAAAAGTTTAGGATATATAAATAAAAACCATTTGATAACGTGGACCAAAAATTTATCATAGTCATTCACCCTTGTTGTTAAATTCCTCTACCAAGATATTCAACTTGTATACGGAAATGAGTATGCAAGTCCCGTGAGATCAATATAGCATATATGGTATATGTATTAAAAACATGTGGATAGTTAACTCCTTTAAACTTGCTATAGCTTGCATTAGGCTTTGAAAATATTGCACTCAAGGCTTGAAATTGATCATATACGAAGAGGTCTATATAAAAGTGTAACATCGTGAAAATTTCGAGTTCAAAATAACAACTTTCCAAAATAAAGGGACTAAAATGGCCAAATTCCAAACCCGAGGGTTTATTATGAAAATTCTGTTTTCCTGACCCATCGCGCTACGCGATGGATCAGAAGAGAGACCCATCGCGTACCGCGATGGGGTATTTGACAGCGAGACGCGTGGCACGCCACGTGTCCACACGTGGCACATCAGTCGCCACGTGTCCCGACACGTGGCACGACGTCCGCTACGTGTCAACACGTGGCACACCGTCTGCCACGTGGCAGACCTACTGTGTGATTCACCTGGGCTACGTCGCGGTACGCGACGGGTGCCTAGGAGGCGGTCGCGTACCGCGATGGGATCCAATATTTTGCCTATAAATAGCAAGGTTGGGATCGTTATTCCACACACCAAAAATCAGCTTTCCACTCTGTCTCTAACATCTCTCTAGCTTTTATATTTTACCTCGAAGATCATGCCTTATTTCCTCGATAAACGTACCCTGATTTCCTTGTTTGTGTACCAACGTTTCCTCGAAGTGTGTGCCGCCCTCCACCCACATACCAAGAAGGTGTTTGTTATTACGGCGATGAGTCTCGATAAGCGTGCCAACAAGTGTTGAAGATTGACGTTATCGTTTGACGACAAAAGGAGATCAAGCGGTGTTGGAGTGTTGCTCAAGTTCTTAGGGTTTCCGAAACGCCAACAAGGTTAGGCGTAACGACAAAATGAATATAATATAATATTATATTAAAGGCTTAAGCCTTAAGTCGAGGTTATACTCGATACCTCGATAAAAGAAAAGAAAAGAAAACATAACAAAGAAACATGAGATAAGAATATGAGAATTGATAATATATATGTGTGTAAGTAGATATGATTATATTCTTTGTTATGAAATTATTATTATTTAAGTAATAAAGAGTATTCTTAAATAATAAAAGAAAAAGATTACGTTTCTTAGAGAAGAAGAAACGTCGGGTTTTTATATAAACTAAAGGTTTATAATTTACTTTTAAACTAAAGGTTTTCAAGTAAAAGAAATATATGAACTAAAGGTTCATCGAGGTAGAGATATAAAATAAGGCTAAAAGTATTAAGCCGGATTGTATATCCGACTAATAAATGGTTATACTCGTACTATAGGTGCGAAATAGCAAGGGAAAGACCCTCGGACGGTGAGTGAAGCCGATCCCAAAGCGATAAGGTGAATACGCCCCCAAACTTTTATAACTTATTTTAAAATGAGTCAAACATGTTATATGAAAATTGTTTACAAGGAACTATGTGTTCCTAAAACCGTTATAAATAAGAGTATAAGCCTAGCCCTCAAGCTGTGGTATACGTGTGTCTGGATCCATACATAGGTGGTACTACGCGGTGGGCACGCCGCACCACCCTTGGTCGTAGGACGCTCTCCTGTAGGGAGTACGACCGTTGTGTATATTTACGGGTACTTAACTAAGTCGAACACTGCGGTGTTTGCTGAGGTGACCTAGTGTAGGGGCTCGAATTTATAAATGTGTTATTTAACTTTGTTATTCCTAAGCCACGTTGGGCCGAGGCAGGCGTAGTCTCGAGGGATAATAAAGTAAAAGAAAATATTTTTGCGTCAGCGTGTTCACCAGCATTCGTTGGGCCGAGGATGGCTCGGATTCTCTTTTGTATAAACTTATATAAAATGGTGGTTTTGTAATGATAAAACAAGTAATACTTTTATAACTTAAACGGATATTTTATAATCCCGTCTTTTGTAATATTACAATTTTAATCCACAAGTTTTATAAGACTTCGCTAATATAACTCTGATTTATTTACACTTGTGGTATCAACATATGCGTCGCACTTCTAGGCCGTGTTTTGGGGTGTGACAAAAAGAAACTAATATATATACAAAAATATATTTTTACTGAGTCACGAACTCACGAGCCGATTTTGAGCCAAGCTTTTCCAAGCAAGTTTCGAGTGAGCTGCGAGCCTTTTGAGCACCCATACTTTCCTTTATAGATCAATGACCTGCATAACATCATAGTACAATATAAAATTTGTATAAAATTTGATTATTTAGCTATCATGATAATTTAAAAAACCTTAATTACCCAAGCTTTTAGACATCAGCTGACTTGTTGACCAATTCCCACGCGGGTTGCGCTTCTTTGATGTTGTGTATGCTCTCTAAAGTCTAAAGCACCAACTTCATAATATTAGAATTTGAGATTTTGTTATGAACAAAAAGGGGATTAGAAGATTTGATACGTGTGGTAGTCAACATGGTCAAAATCATTGCCAAGAGTCTACAAATAGAAATATTAGCAGGTTTAGTATAAGATATGAAAATTTTTGATTCAAACCAAGTTTAGGATTAACATCGTACCCAAAGACCAACAACCATTGTTGTTCTGTAATTCCCGGAGAGTTGAGCACACATTTCTAGCACTTTGTTTTCTTCTTTTATTCTCCATATACTCTAAAATAAAAGTGTAACAAATATCAAACACTAACTACATAAACCATTATTCACAGTATACTCTAAAAATGTAACAAATATGAAGCACTATATATAAAACACAACACAAATTGGTCTGTTTATGCCTAACTATAGCATATATTAGTCAAAAGCTAAAAAATTAGATGGTGTGGAAGCTTTACCACACATAAAGCTCTGACCAATAAATTTTGAGGCTTGATATCCCTTTGAGACACTCCAATGCTGCCATGAATTTAGGCCATGAGAATCTGTTAACAACACGGTTGAGAAAAGGATAATTCCATGCTATTACTAAACTTCAACATTAAAAGATACAGAAAGAGCCATTCTAAAATAAAATAAAAATATGAGAAACATGTACAAGCTTGAGAATAAAACAAAACTTCATTTAGACTTGTATAAATGGTTTTGAACCAGAATATAGCATATGTATGAAAAATGTACAAAGAAAGAGCAGCTGTTGTTCATGGTTTTGAACCAGAATATAGCATATGTATGAAAAATGTACAAAGAAAGAGCAGCTGTTGTTCGCAATCACAAGAACAATTTCAATCTACAAGATTATATATTAAAGCACCGAAGTAGATTTAATATTCTCTCTCGCAAAGGGATTAAACGCCACAGCAGTGAGTGCTACCATGTTGAAACTCTTAAAATCTGCTGATAACTTTCGTGACTGCAGTTGCTAGGTGCTGACTGTGGATTTGGGATTGAAGAATTTGATGAACTGCAATCCTAATACAATCTAGTTACCTTGATTCATTCCTACTTTCGGTTATGTTAATAAAATAAAGTTCGTTTATTTTATAGCGGGTCGTTATCGGTTTAGTTGAATAGAATACGAGATGGACTTGTGTTGGGTAAATAGATATGAGTTATGGACTTGGGTTATGGAGGACTGAAGGAAAGACCATGGGCTTAAGTCCATGATCAAAAATATATATACCCTTAATCCTCCATTTAATTCATTTACACATATCCCTTACACCATCCAAAACACACACTTAAGATTCTCTCTCTAGTTCTCTCTCTCTCTAAACCGATATCAAGAAGGAAACCGAGAACCGACCCGAGGTAATGATAGTATTTTATTGTTTGAGCTTAAATCCGTTAGATATAATCATGAAACGACGAGCAAACACCGTTAAACCGTTTAAGTCACGAGATCCGGATGGAATCGGGTATAAACCGAACCTATGATGAGCTTAGGGGTCACCCTAGCTAAGATCTGGATCGAACGGGACGAAAAACGGTGAAAAACGAGCTAAAACCCGTTTTTCCGGCGAAATCGCGTTTTTCCGGCGGCTTTCCGGCAATGACGGTGCCGGAAAGGCGACGCCGGAAAGTGGTACGAGGTTAAGGGGGAATGTCAGGGAATGTTCTGACATTCCTGACCTAACCCTAGTTCGCTACAGGAATATAGCGAATTAAAGGTGATTACTAGCTAGTTCGTCCATGGGAACATAGCGAACTGATTACAATTCGTGTTCAATTCGTTAAGGGAAAAGGGTAACGAATTACCCTTGATTCGTTATGACCAGTTCGTTAAAGGAGATAACTAATTAGAAGGTCCAATTCGCTACTTGGACTGGTTCGCTACATAGACTGATTCGTTAAGAGTCCAGTTCGTTAAAAGTCCAATTCGTGTAAGTAACCAGTTCGTTAAAGGTTCCAATTCGTTACAAGAACCAGTTTGTCATGGCAAGTCAGTTCGTTAGGATAAGTAACGAATTAGAAGTTTAACAGAATGACAGAATGGTCCCTGGACTTACAAAAGAATGATTTAATTACAAATAAGCCCTTGAACTTTTAAGTAGCATATTATTCATGATTCAAAATGCTAATGGAAAATGTGTTAAGACGGTTAATGAAAATAAAATTTTTCATTAGGGGCTTCCGCCCGGGCTTAACCCTAGCCAGGGGCTCTGCCCCTTGGACCCCGCTAGGGGCTGCCGCCCCTAGAACCCAGCTGCCAGGGGCGCTGCCCCCGGACCCCCGTTCGTTGAGGGTAATAATTAAACTAGAAAGGCGATATGTGTAGTGATAGTTTACTGAAACGTATAATTATTATACAGTTAGTCGTGCACAGCTCAAGAAGGGAATAACCGTAAACGGTGAACGCAACCGCATTAAGGTGAGTTCTAGCCCCCACTTCCTTGTTATGTTTTCGGGGCTGTGTGCATACTCAATGTGATAGTTAATACACTTACCGTTAAGTGGTAAGTGTATGCCTTGTATGATTTATGTATGATGATTGCCTGACGGTGCGTGAACGATCTTCGGATATTGCATGTACCGTCAGGTGGTAGCTAAAGATGTGATCGCCATGTATGATGTAAGATAAGATGCATGTATGAATATATATGATGTATGCATAATGTACGTACGATATGTTAATGGTACGTGAACGCTCTTCGGAGATTACACGTATTGTCAGGAAAAGTATTTAAGAACAGGTATAGTATGAAGCTATGGAAGAAAGGGTACCGGACCCTAATAATATCCTAGGATGAAGGGTGACCGGACCCTAATAATAATATCCGAGGATGAAGGGTGACCGGACCCTAATAATAATATCCGAGGATGAAGGGTGACCGGACCCTAATAATATCCGAGGATGAAGGGTGACCGGACCCTAATAATAATGTCCGAGGTATGTAGGTGAAACGCCCCTTATAATGTATGGTTAGATATGAATGTGTATGGACGAATGATGAACATGATATGTATGTAATGCGTACCTTCGGGCACGTATATGTGTATGAAAAGTAAGTTATGTGATTAACTAGAACTCACTCAGCATAGCTGACTTTTAGTATGCACGCAGACAAATAGGTTTAGGCAGCTCGCGTGACTGAGGACACATGGCATGGAAATCGAAGATACTGGCATCTCGAAGAAATGTTGTGATGTTTTAAAGACTATGTTTTGTTTTAATTGACTACGAATGTTTTATAAGACATGATTGGATGGTTATGTAAAATGTTATGGTTGAAGTTTTATTATTCCGCGAAAGTTTTTGTTAACTATGATATTTAGAACTACGTTTATGAGTAAATCCAACGTTAAAGTAGGGCTACCGGTAACGAGGCCTTACACATTGATTCATTCCTCTTCCAATTTTACATAAACAAAAGGAATGATTAATTTTTTTCAAACTAAAGCAACGTAGATATAGAGGTTACCAGCCACGATGCTGGGGTATTAATAAATAAAAGGAAGCATCTGATACCTGTAACGCTTCTTTTCAAAGAAAGTAACCACAACTGCTTGAAGGAGAGGATGCCAGATGTCATAATATCATGAAAGCGAAAAGAAAAGAAGGGGCTGCTGTGTTAATGACACGTGTCTTAAAAAACCCTTCTTTTATTACATTAGTAGATATTTATGTATATAGCTTTGTTATCTTAGAATTTATATGTTACTAAAATAAATGTACACTACATGCACATGTGCCCATCAATATATTTTTTCCTTTTTCTACATTTATATATGCATATCAATTAAAAGATTTCTTTCAATAACTACTATTTTATCAACATTCAGATGTACATACATGTGAATATGATATTTACCCTTTGTAATTAGTCTTCTATATGACTATATACATTCACATTTTTGTAGATACTCTTTTATCCATGTTCACATATAGATGCGTGCGTGTTACATTTTTTCAAAAGGAAAATCGAAGAGAAGTGGGGAAACAACATTTTTCTGTTTTTCCTTTTCTTTTCATTAGTAAAACACATTTGAAGCATAATGCATAAGTTTTATAATAATCCATTCGGCATAAAACAAGCCCATATACATTCAAATTAATTTGGCAAAGAATATGTCCTTGGCTCTTTGCCATCCACATCACCTACTTTTGAACCAAAGATTTAAAGAGATTGGTATTGCTTTAGCCTTTAGGTAGTTTATGTGAAACCTTTTGGATACCTCCCAACAGAATAATTGTAACATATAACATATTATTCGGTAAAATTGAAACTTTTAGAACCTTGAATTACTCGTAACCAACAGGCGTAATTACTGAAGCCGGTGTCCTTGAAAATATTATGCAAGATGTAATTATTATATAACATCACATTAACATGCTTAACAAAATAAAAACAACCATTAAAAGGAGTATATTTACAAAAAGAAAAGCAAAAGCAAACAGGAGAAACAAAAACAAAGAAACGCATAACACCACTTTAGGCTTTATGTCGTTGACAATATGCAAGATGCAACTCTTTTGTTACATCATATCATATTATATCACCTTGATATGATACTCATTAACAAAATAAAATTAAAAGAGACCCACCCATCATGAACAGAATATTTACAAACACAAAAGCAAACGGAAGAAGTAGGAAATGAAGAAAGGCATCACACCCCTTTAGGCTTTTTGATATCATTTTCTTCAACCAGTAAACTCCACTGTAAGCCAAACACCTACAATATTTTTCACTACATTAAATTATGTAACACCCAATAAAAATATAAAATCAAAACAAGACCACTTGTTTGATCCAGATAAAATATGATGACGATGATATTAGGTGAATGTATCTAAAAGATTATGTCGACACGTTAGTAGTACCTTTCTTGATGTTGATGTTAATGTTAATTTGTCTTTTTAGATTTAAGTTTTGACTGTGGACCAACAATTTTGACTTTATATGTGATCATGTGATACCGCTACATCATCTCTACCGACTATCATTTTTTTTTCTTATTATTTTTATTCTCCCCGCCCATTCCCTGTGAAAAACTTTAAAAGTAATTATCTACCTTTAAGTTAAAATATAATATAAATATACTTTTAGCTTTTTATTAAGATATCATAAACATGAAAAAGAGAACTAACCATTTATAACAGTAGCCTAATCAAAGATAATAATAACAACAATCTATATGTTTATTAAGAGTAACCTTTTATAAAATAGTGACATTTAGTGACATTTAGATAAAATTACAGAGAATATCCTTTACGTTTGTATTAGCTTTTACAGCTTCATCCTTAATGTTTTAAAATTACTTAGACCATCTTTACGTTTCATTTTTGTTTCACTTTTCATCCATTATGACTAACTCTGTAATATTTTTAAAAATTAAATCAGTTGTTTTAAAAGGTAAATTAAAAATTAGTGGTAAAAGATCACCGGAGTAAATTTTAAAAGGCATAGGTTATTCTCACACAATATAGGTTATATGGACATCATATGCGCATATACAACTCATATAGGGGCTATACAAGCCGTATATGTGCAAAATTTTGTCCTTTGCGATTGAGAGTGTCAGGTGTTTAAAGCCTATACAGCTCGTATAAGGGTTATACGACCCGTATAGAGTGAAAAAACTGTCATTTGTACATTTGTTAGTCATGAGAGTAGGGGTGTTCAAACCAATCCGAATTATCCAAAATTCGGATTCGGATAGCAAATCTGAGATTTTTCGGATTCCGAACTATCTGATATATAAAATATATTATTTTTTAATATTATTTTATATGATGAAACCCTCCTTGTTTCAAAACATAGCCGCCAGTGAGTTTAGTTCTCCATCTCAGCCTCTAGAGCTATCCACGACCAATTCAAGCCTTCACAGCACCACCTCTGGTACTCGTCTTACCGTTAGTGTCAGTCTGTCACCACATCCAGGCTCAGTGGCAAAGCTTGGATGAAGATGTCGAGGGGGCCGGACAAAAATACACATTAAAAACACCGTAAATGAAGGGGACCGGGATAAAATTTTTGGTTGAAAATGGGTAAATTTACACCACGTATAAAAAATGTCGGGCAAAAACGGGTAAATTTACACTACTACGGAAAAAGACGGAGGGGATCCCTGGCCCCAACTATCATGCGCCCCTGTCCAGGCTACTCCAACCATCGTCTAATCGTCAAACACCGCAACCCCAACCATCGTCAATCATCACCGTAGCCCTCGTTGAGTCGTCTATCCTATCTCATATTTTTAGTTGATGTAAATTTGTTAGTTACATATGGTTAGATATGTAATTACAAGTTTGTCTCAAAAGACTTGTTAAAGTTACATTTACAGATTTGTCAAAGCTTTTATCACAAATTCTTAAATTGTTAGTTATGTTATATAGTTTGTTTGTTTGTTTTTTTCCAGATTTTCGGATATCCAATTCACTATCCGAACAGATATCCGAAATTTCGGATACGAATTCAGATAGTGAAATCCACAATCCGAAAGATCCAGATATCCGAAGTTCGGGATATCCGGTTTTCAACACCCCTACATGTGAGGGCTATAGGACTCGTACCCCCATATAGACCGTATATAGTTTAACACACAAGGGGGTGGTGTTTGAATATAAGGATCCTTTAAAACATTTCAAATACAAACGCAAAAAATGTTTTTTTTATTATTATTACTATTATTTTTGGAAAAATGTTGAAGGAACACTAACCGGACCCCGGGCAAATTACGGATAACCTGGGGGTTAGATAGATGTTTCCCACGAGGGGTTAGACCCGGCAAAGATGGTTCTTCTGATAACCTGCAAAACAGACCGTGAGCTCGTCACTGAGAAGGGGGGGTTCCTCCTTGTGACCACCCTCCGGCGTGAGAATCAGACTAGATTGCTCTTTAAATATAAATGTATATTAAGAGATTGCTAGAGCAGATATCAGGTATAATATGATGATAATGTGATAAGATATGATGATCATACCATTTGGGGTATTTATAGCCGAAGGTAGGTTTCCAAGGAGGTGTGGCCGGCTGAATAGTATTCCTGTTCTACCAACTGTGGCCTACGCACGTGCCCTGCTGGTAGTTGGTGGGTAGGCAGCGGCTGATAGTGACCAGGCCTGCTGTGTACTATTCCTTTTCCACCAACTGCCGGTTATGCACGTGGTATGACAGGAGTTGGTGAGTAGGCAGCGGCTAATAGTGACATACAGTACAAGAGCATGCTGCTCGCCATACTGTTGTCAATAAGCTGTCGTATCTTTAGTCAGATCTTTTGCCCATACCTCGTCAGGTACAGTACAGAAGATCTTCCCGTATCGTACGGACTGGCTTTTGGGCGGGAGTATTCCCCCTCCCGCCTTTGTGCGGGATTGTTCCCGGCTTTGCTCATTCCTTCAGGTGACACTGAGTGATTGAGAGCTAAGTGCCTTGTGCGTGTAGCCTTGCTGCGCGGGTGGCCTTCCCTGATGGCTTGTATCCGCAGCTGCGGGAACAGGCAGAGTACTTCATCATTGGGAGGCATTTTCTGCGGGAACAGCTTGTGTACTGCGCGTAAGGACGTCACGTCTCTGAGCATGGTTGGTCCTGCGGATCCAGTTGGTTTCTGCGCAGACGTCCCTCTTCAAGGTGAGTCTTGCGGGTCCAACTGGGCTCTGCTGGGACCTACCTCTTCAAGTCCCCCCAGTCCAATGTTCTTCTCATGAATGTTTAATAAAGTGAGGTGAACTTTTGGACTTAAGCAAAGGGTTTTGAAAAGGGTTTAGTTTTAAGGTTTTCCATGGGGATTCTTCTCGCGGAAGTCCTTGTCACTTGCAGAAATTCCCGACTTTCCTGCTTGATCTTTGGGTATAATGCGTGTAGGTCTGTAACCTCCTCGCAAGTCAGGAGCGTTGAGTCCCACTTGTGTGGATTCTCCATGAGGTTTTGGTAGTTTTGAACATAGTGATCAATTATGTTAAAACCACCAATTCCATCCTGGAGCTTCAAACAATGTAGTTCTCGACGTTCCCGCTATGCGGGGATGCTATTCCCGTTTCCGCAAGCATTGCCCAAAAGATCCTTCTTGGTTTCAATTCCCTGCGGAGCGCTAGGTATGTGAAGGGTTTTGCCTTAACACTGTACCCGCGCTCGTCTTACGGTTACTTTACTTCCAAGGTATGCCTGGCGTCCATTCCTTGCGGGTGCTAGGTATGTGAAGGGTTTTGCCTTAACACTGTACCCGCACCCGTCTTATAGTTACTTGGTTGCCGAGGTATTCTTGGCTTCAATTCCCTGCGGGTGCTAGGTATGTGAAGGGTTTTGCCTTAACACTGTACCCGCATCCGTCTTACGGTTACTTGGTTGCCAAGGTATTCTTGGCTTCAATTCCCTGCGGGTGCTAGGTATGTGAAGGGTTTTGCCTTAACACTGTACCCGCATCCGTCTTATGGTTACTTGGTTGCCAAGGTAAGAGGTATTTTCCCGCTTACTTTTGAATCTTTTTGAAATTCGAAGAGTTGGTGAAAGGATAAGAACAGTCCAAACCTCTGAAACGTCGTGCGACGATTTCTTCTGACTGTGTCAGGACGTGCAGGAAGTTATGGTGACGTGACAGTACATGGTCATTCCAGACGCCTTTTCAGGCGCGTGGCGCGATTTTTCGGGCGCGTGGCCGCGAAATTAATAGTACGCGTCCTTTCAACAGCTGTTGCCAGCTTGCTTTTTGCCACGTGTCATAGTTTCATTGCACCTTCGATTTCTCTCTCTTCCGCATTAAATGCATCGCATTAATTGCGATTAGTATATAAAGGGGGAGAGGGTTCTTTGTAATCCACACTTTCACCCTTCTCTTCTTCAAAACGATTTCCGGCGAATACTCACCTTTCAGTCGAGCATTCTCTTGAAATCGTTTTCTTCTTTCATCTGCAAGATGTCTTCTCGTGATCTCGAATTTACAGCCCAGGAGGCTGGGGTGTTTGCTGATGACAAGAGTACTGCTGGCGAGTGCCAGTGTGCTCTGCCTGTCGATCTGTATCAGTACATCGTCAGGAAGTTCATGCTCGAGTCCCTCGAGCCTGAGTTTCCTGAACCCCATCAGACGGTGTATGATGCCCCCAGAGGCAAGATCGGGGTATATGCTGCATTCTTTGTTTATGGGAATCTTAGGTTCCCATTGACAAAGTTTGTGTACCGTGTCCTGGAGAGGCACGGTGTGCACTTGACCGAGGTGCACCCGATGGCGATCGCCAAGGTTCGCCATTTCGAGTGGGTGTGCCGGATTCTGGGCATTGAGCCCTATGTCGACCGCCTGATGACCTTCTACTCTTGGAGGTGCATCCAGGGGTGGTATACGTTGATAACCCGGATTAAGGGTTTGAAGATTAGCGCAACCGAGCGCAGTCTTCGCTCATAGAAGCGTGAGTTCTTTTTCATCTCCGCTCGCGCCATCCCCCTTGCCATGAAGTTCAAGAATGGGCAAGTACTTCCCAGCCTTCACGCCTCCAACTACCAGGAGGCGGAATGGTTCTCGAAGATATCCCGAGTCCAATCTCCGGTTTACCGGTTTTCGGAGTCCGGGATGGTGATGCTCGGGATGAGCCGGGTGTGGAAGGATGCGGATGCGCAAAAGATCCCAATCGTCCTTGAATACGGTTCGAACTCTGTTCCTTACGGTATGCTCTGTTTCTTTTTGTTGATTTAGAATAACTTCTAACTTCTTTCCTGTTTATTTCAGAGGGAAACGACTTGCAGTTGCTCCTGTATCCGCGGGAGGCTGACAGTCCCGCTCGGATGGGTACTCGCGCTCTAGACGAGAACGAGTTGCCCATCCTAGAACAAACGGCGGATCGGTTCGTGGAGGTCTACACGCTAGGCCACGAGATCCTGAGCGCCAGGCGGCCAGGTAAGGCGGTATTCAACCCTCGACCCCTCAATGTTGAAACCTCTGCTGGAATTCCTCTAATCTTATGTTCTGATGAGGAATCCGCAGATGGTCCTCCGTTGGTGCGGAAGAAGAAGGCTGCCGGCGGGAAGGGGAAGGAGAAGGTGGCCTCCACTGCCGATCCGGTGCCTCGGTCTGACTCAGAGGCCGAGAGCGAGGAGGTGGCGGGGAACCCCGGTGGTGATAAGACCACCGCTCCGGAGGCTGCGACTGTCACCTCCGGAGAGCCCCGGACGACGACGGTGAGCGGCGCAAAGAGGCCGGCTCCATCGGGTTCGTCCCCGCCTGTCCGCACTTTTAGGCTCAAGAAAACCCGTAAGTACAAACTTCCTTTTATCTTTAACTTCATAGTTTTCCATCATTAATACTTATCTTCTTTGTGCAGGCGTGGATGTTGACGCATTCCAGGGTGGAGCGCAGAGGAGTACCCCTCCGCCCATGACGGTAGGCTTGGTCAGCCTACCTGAGGCGACGACCCAGGCGGCTGCGCCTGCGCCTGCTTCCGCTGGTTCAGTTGCTCACTCCGTTGAGCCGACTGTTCCAGCTGTGATGACGTCACCGCCGGCTGTCAGTGCCATTTTTACCGCATCTTTCACTGAGCCGGCGGTTACTTTTGCTGCGGATTCCGCAGCGGCGACCGAGGCGGCTGTTACCATGCCTCCTCCGTCATCGGCAACGACGGCCGATCCTTCAGGTATGCATGGGGCTTATCGCCAACCTCTGCCTCCTTCCCATCTGCCTGACCTGTTGGATGGATTTCCCTTGGGTTCAGGTGATGGGTTTGGCGGCTATCGGCCTGTTATTGACCTGGACCCCGGGCAGATTACGGATAACCTGGGGTTAGATAGATGTTTCCCACGAGGGGTTAGACCCGGCAAAGATGGTTCTTCTGATAACCTGCAAAACAGACCGTGAGCTCGTCACTGAGAAGGGGGGGGGGGGTTCCTCCTTGTGACCACCCTCCGGCGTGAGAATCAGACTAGATTGCTCTTTAAATATAAATGTATATTAAGAGATTGCTAGAGCAGATATCAGGTATAATATGATGATAATGTGATAAGATATGATGATCATACCATTTGGGGTATTTATAGCCGAAGGTAGGTTTCCAAGGAGGTGTGGCCGGCTGAATAGTATTCCTGTTCTACCAACTGTGGCCTACGCACGTGCCCTGCTGGTAGTTGGTGGGTAGGCAGCGGCTGATAGTGACCAGGCCTGCTGTGTGCTATTCCTTTTCCACCAACTGCCGGCTATGCACGTGGTATGACAGGAGTTGGTGAGTAGGCAGCGGCTAATAGTGACATACAGTACAAGAGCATGCTGCTCGCCATACTGTTATCAATAAGCTGTCGTATCTTTAGTCAGATCTTTTGCCCATACCTCGTCAGGTACAGTACAGAAGATCTTCCCGTATCGTACGGACTGGCTTTTGGGCGGGAGTATTCCCCCTCCCGCCTTTGTGCGGGATTGTTTCCGGCTTTGCTCATTCCTTCAGGTGACACTGAGTGATTGAGAGCTAAGTGCCTTGTGCGTGTAGCCTTGCTGCGCGGGTGGCCTTCCCTGATGGCTTGTATCCGCAGCTGCGGGAACAGGCAGAGTACTTCACCATTGGGAGGCATTTCCTGCGAGAACAGCTTGCGTACTGCGCGTAAGGACGTCACGTCTCTGAGCATGGTTGGTCCTGCGGATCCAGTTGGTTTCTGCGCAGACGTCCCTCTTCAAGGTGAGTCTTGCGGGTTCAACTGGGCTCTGCTGGGACCTACCTCTTCAAATGTATATTTTAATGTTAATATAATCCTAAAATGCAACCAAAAGTAGGGTTTATAATCCACTGATACATAAATAAAATATTATTATTATCTACAACTTTATGGATTAGAATGAACTAGCTAGAACAAGCCATACCTTTTTGTCCGCAACCGCCTCATCCCCGGAAAATGACTTTATCCGCCATCTCCATCAACGGCAACAAACACTCCAGCGAAAACTTCCGGCCAAACAAATACGTAAAACTCGAGTTCGAAACTCTCAACCTCCGAATCAACTCCGGCGAGACCTCATCCGGAGTATACATATACGGATGCCCACCCACACTACCAGTCCAATTCACATTCGTCAGATTATACTCACTCCTTTCGGATCCTCCATCGATAACAGCGTCGGAAAGTAATGCTCCTCCGGATAACACGTATCAACGTCCGTACACAGTAACCTGAACTTCCTCCACACCTTCCGGTCCTTTATTATCATCAACGAGTGAGATCTCGTTAATATATAAAACTGTGACCCGATCCGAAACTTGTCAAACGGTTTCTCAGGTAACATTACGTTTTTACCCCTCGCTATGTACCTGTCCCATAGCTGTGGCTCTTCTGATAACACCTCAATGTAACTGAGTCGACTCGGTTGACGACTCGGTAATGTGAACCGAGTTGAACTCCGAGTTAACCGAGTCGACTCAGTGAAGAGAGTTTTGTAAATGAAATGAAACGAGTGGAGAGGAATACAATGCTGTGAGACGAGAGCAAAGTAAGCGTTTAACGGATCGTCGAGTACGGCGGTGGCGAGGAGGCGGCGTGCGGCGGAGATCGGCGTCGGAGACGACCGTTGCGTTTTCTTCGCCGGAATGAAGCGGTTATCGAACACGCCGCCGGGAGGCTTGACGTTGGAGTCCGGATCGGCGTGTACGTATATGTTATACAGTTTCCGGTTACTCGGATTATTAACCGGATTGAAGAACTTTTCCCAAACCGGAGCGAAATGAAGATCCGTGTTGGTGAGGAATGAGAAGGCGATTTTAGGTTTAGCGTTGGTGTTGCCGAGGCGTGAAATAGATCCTGTACGGTGGACGGTGGATGTAACGGCTCGCCGGAAGAGTGCCAGGTCATCAAGCTCGTCTGGTAAGGAGATTGTGAGGCGTTTGGGCGGGGGGATACGTAATGCGAAGAGGATGACGAGTGGTAGGGTTAGTAAGAGTGCGAATAACAGGACGAATGGAGTGTTGAACATTGCTTCTCTTTCAATTGGTTGGTTGGTTGGTTGGTTACTGTGTGTCTGTGTGGTGGTGTTATTAATTGGGATTGAGATGAAGAAGATGAAGATGGTGGTGATGACGTGGAGTGAATATTATTATTAATTGGGAAGATGATGGTGGTGTGGAGGATGTGTTTGGGGTTATACACAACATTATCATTCCTTGATTTAACGGTTTGGATGAGCACAACACAACTTTTTTGTAGATACGTGTACATAATACTTTATATACACTATACATATCTATCATTATACGTGTACATACTAGTTTATTATATACAAAATATTTTTTTATTGAGCGGTTGTAGTGTAATCGGTTACCTGCGACTTCAAAATAATGGTGTTATCCCTTATCAGTGACATTAACTTGTTGGAATCATTCCTCCAAGAGGTTATTATAAAACTCTTGTTAAGTATGTTAGATACGTAGTTTGAAATCTAATGCGTCCCCTTTAGGGGTGTGCAAGAAACCAAAAAAATCAATCTGAAATCGAAAAATTCGAACCGAAACAAAAATCAATTGTTTGTTTTTATGTTTTTTCTATAAACTGAACTCACGATTTGGTTTTGGTTTTACATGTAACAAAAACCGAACCGAACCGAATTTTCTAAATTTTGTTTTTTAATATTTTATATTAAATATTTATAAGATTTATTAAATACGTAACTCAAATATTTTTGGTAAAATGTACTATAGTCTATTATTTTACAATAAAGAAGATTATTTATACCTAAATTTATTATTTTTTGCCAACTTTATTTTCGGCCTATATTTTTCAAGAGCAAATGTCAAAAACCGAAAAACCAAAATCGAAACCAAAACTGGAAACCGAAACCGAACGGTTTCAAATACTACAAAAACCGAAGTTTTGCGAGCTTTTTTTAAAACGACGACTTTCTTGTATATAGGCTAACACATTCTCCAAATTTGGAGAGTGCCATTGTCACACTCTGGGCAGACTATGTTGTCTTAACTAGGCAGACGCTGGCGTCAGAGTTGACAGAGTTGGGTGTTTCCTCGGGAAATCATACCGTTGGTTGCCACTTGACAGTCGTTGGGGTGTGTCAAGAGCAGAACTCTCTGGTGTAACGCACGGTGGGATGAAAAGCCGGGTGAGCTCATGATTTGAACTGATAACCTTGCAAAAGCCGCTAAAATCCTTCATTGCTATAATCCAATAAAAGTGACACAAATGTGGATCGAAACTAACTGAAACTAACTAATTGAAGGATAATTGATAAATATAAAATAATAAATTTAATAAAATTTGCTACGATGGGCAACAATCCAACATACAACACATATAGCGCGTAAACAAAGTGAAAGCAAAAATGGAATGGAATACATCATTGCTTTTAGTAAACCATTTGAAACTTGAATCAAATAATCATAATAGTAGTAGAAATTAGGGGAGGAGTTGAACATGAATGGGTACATTTTCTCTTAGAAGACATATCCATAAACTCGTTTTGTTTCTATTGAAGTTAATAATTGGGTTGACCGATCTTTTCCAATCCGCTTCATATTCGTCTTAGTTTGGTAGGTCGGGGAATTGAAATGTCATCGGCTCTTCGTTTTATCTATTCCAACTCGAAGGAGTACATAGGTCATTTGTTTGGCACTTGTGAGATCGCTTCAAGAGTGTGGATCTCAATTACAAAATGGCTTGAATGACCGCCTATTCAAACCATCTCCTATCTCCAGGATACTGATTTGGCTTGATTCGTTATCAACTCTGAGCAAGAAGAAAAAGCTCATTCACAATATTATTCTCACAACGTGGTGGGTGATTTGGAGATCTTGGAATGATATTTTTTCGCACAAAGAAAGGAGAAAAGATCCTATTCGCATTGCTATCATTACTAACTTCTTTTGGTGGTTAAGTAACATAGATAGTAAATTTATTGTTAGCGAACTTGTGGAGAAGCGAAGTTAATGACAACTTCGCATAGTCTGTTAGGCGAAGTTGTCGAAGTCTTTATAAGCTTAGGTTACGGCTTGTTTCAAAAGGTTCGAGGGAGAACGTGTAATTGTGATTCGATATCACGTGTTGAAGTGTTGCAATACAACGTGTCTTATCAGTATTGTAACGTGTGTTCGTGTTCGTTTTAACGTATTCCACATCTTATACTCGTATCGTGTTACGTAGGGATTCCGCACCTACGTATTACGAGATAATCCTGTGTAGATCCGGCTGGGAACCTACAATTGGTATCAGAGCATTTGCTCGTGATTGTGTGGTTCGGGATTATCACACGAGTGTTAAGATCGTTCCGTTCGACTATTCGCGGAACGAGTTTACGTTGAAATACCTAGTTTTATGTTTTACCCATCTCCCACCATCAAATATAACCCATTACACCTTCGCATACCTCGCAATACGTCAAACTAAAACCTGCAAAAACCTTGTGTTCATCAGGCGAATTTGCCGCCACTGTTCGTAGGGTTTAAGCGAAGTTATCAATCAAGCGAAGTTGAGTATCAAGCGAAGTTAAAGATTTAAGCGAAGTTGAAGTTAAACGAACTTATCAATTAAGCGAAGTTGAAGTTAAGCGAAGTTAAAGATTTAAGCGAAGTTAAGCTTAAGCGAAGTTAAGCATAACTTCGCCATCTGATCACTGTTCAAAATAAAAAAAAATTTAAAACTTTCGTTGTGTTTTCGAGTCGTGTTTCTTTCAACGATTACTTCAATAAACATTACGAAACTGGTGAAAATGGAGGTTGAAGCCGGTTCAGCAACTAAGGCTCCAAAAATGCTTAAGGGTACCGATTTCGTTGCTTGGAAAGATCGGTTTGAACAGTATGTAAAATACCAAGATGCTAAGATGTGGGTGTGCATACAGGATGGATACATTCCACCAACGGCCTTGTTTGAGGGTCGTGAACAGATTAAGAAGTACAATAAGATGGAAGAGGAGGAAAAGAAGATGTATAAAGCAGAAAGTAAAGCTCATGCTGCAATAACAATGGCTCTTTCACAAGAGATTCTTCATACATTCAAGAAGTACAAAACTGCTAGAGAGCTATGGGAAGCACTTGAAAATCGATATGAAGGTAATGTGGGGATACGTGCTTCCAAAACAAAGCTATTGAAAACCCAATTCTCCGTATTCAAGTATCTGAAAAATGAATCCCTTGACGATATCATCACCAGATATTACCACTTGATGACCGAGCTCAGCAATTACTCCATTGTATACAAAGAAGATGAGATAATAGAGAAACTTCTTGATGCTCTTCCACCAAAATGGGAAATGTATACGGTTTTAATGAGAGAGGATAAAGAATTTGCCAATATTGATCTTGAAACAGCAGTCAATAAGTTACGAAATTTTGAGCTCAACATGGTTCGAAAGGAGACACCAACTGATCAGGTTCAGGATCCGGGAATGTATGGTGTGAAAGTCTCTCCAAGTTCAAGTTTAAAATCAGAATCGTCTGCCTACTACTCAAAGGGAGAATCAAAATCCAACTCAACTCGAGATGGTCATGTGATTCTCAATATGGATGGCGACGTATGTTTCGTAGCTGGAGGTAGTAGTTCTTCAAAACCTCAATCAACAACTGGTAATATACCCTCAAACGTTCCGACCTACAACTACTCACAGATGCCCATGAGTGTTAAATCAGCTGAACAGCAGTTTGCACTCTACGCATCCTTCATTGCATCGTATGAAAACTACATCAAAGGTAAAATAGTCGACCCTGCAACTTTGGATGAAGACTATGATCAAATCGATGCTGATGATTTAGAAGAGATGGATCTGCAGTGGCAGATGGCTATGATTGTACGAAGGGTTAAAAGATTCATGAAGAAAACAGGCAGAAAGTTTGTTGGAGAAAGACCAGGGTTTGACAAAAAAAAAGTTAGATGTTACAACTGTCAACAAAATGGCCACTTTGCCAAGGAATGTACAAATGAGAGAGTCGAACGTAGTCAGAACAGACCTGTACAACAGAATGGGGGAGGTAGTGAGAACAGGGCTATGGTATTTAGACAGAATGGTGGATACAACTGGAACCTGCAAGTTGAGGAAGTGTTCGAACAGGCTAATTTGGTAAACATCGAGACTGAAGGAAGTGAGAGGGAGACGGGAGAAAATCAAGCATATATGGCAGAAGTCAACGATCAGCTCTCTGAGGTAAGTTCTGAACTTCATTGCATACAATGTGAAAATCTGTCTGAACAATTGAAAACAATAACTGATCAGTTTGTTAGTTTGGACGCTCAATTTAAAACGTTAAAAGAAGATCATCACTATACTAAAACTAGAGAAAACAGTTACTCGGTAAAAATAAAAGCTAGTGAAAAAGATATCAGAAGTCTTAAAGCCAGTCTAGCTGAAAAATTACAAGTAATTGATCTTAGTTATGAAGTGTTAGAAGAGAAAACCAAACTAATTGCTGAAAGAGATAAACAGATTGCTGATTACCAGGTAAAAGTGGTGGAACTAAACAGAAAAATTGAACAATTTAGAAATTCCTCAGCAATGCTTGATCACATTGTAAGTGTTCAACGTTCCCCAGTTAACAAAGGGGGAATTGGATTTTCTGAAGTTCCACCACCGTATAACCATAACTATACCTATAATCCTAGTAATCAGAAATCTGCTGATGTTGAGATTAATCAGACAGTTCCAGTCAAAATTTCGACTAAAGAACCTGAAGTTAGTAAAAGCGAAACAACTAAGTCAATTCCTAATGTTAAGATTTCTGTTCCTAGTTCTGTCTCATCAAATTCGGACAAGTCATCCGAATCGAGTGAGATAAAGGAAGAGGTAACATTACTAAAACGGGGGAAGGAATATAAGCCTGATGAAAAGAGTTCTTCCCTAAACCCATTCGTCCCACCGTATGTGAGACAAACGGGTAGTAATGTAACCTCAACATCCGAAACAACTGTTGAGACGAAAGTTGAACACATGTGTTGTTTTAGATGCAATCAAGTGGGACACCTTATTGCTGATTGGACATTACAAGTTACAAATCACCAAAGCCTAGCACGGGACCCGCTGAAGCTTTCGAATATGATAAACTTTTCAAATCTTTTAATTTGCCTTACTTGGATTTTGCAGAAGTTGATGAGAAAATTGCTTCACAGATTATGTATGACGAGGAGGAAAATGTTGTGCAACGTCCGCGATACGATGAAAGTCAACCTTCTTCGTCAAGTTCATTTGATACTCCTGCCGCCTCTACTGAGGAAGAATTCTTCAATCCTTTTCATTCTCAACATCAATTACCCATTGATGAACTATCTACAAATTTAGAAAACAATCTGGAAGTCGGTCTGGTTCCGACTACTGGAATTCACAAAAATCACCCGTTGGAAAACGTGATAGGTGATCTGTCTGACAGTGTTCAAACAAGAAGAAGTCTGAATGAGCATACTTGTGTTTACGCAAGCATTAAAGAAACGGGTATCATAAATGAATGTTTGTACACCTGCTTCATCAGCCAGATTGAACCAAAGAATTATCAAATGGCTCTAAAGGATAGCTCGTGGGTCGAAGCCATGCAAGAAGAGTTAGCACAGTTCGAAAAGATGGAAGTATGGAAATTAGTTGCAAAACCAAATAATGAACATGCTATTGGAACAAAGTGGGTTTTTAAATGTAAGAGAGATGAGAAAGGGATAATCATAAGGAACAAGGCGAGGCTAGTAGTAAAAGGGTTTAATCAGCAAGAAGGAATCGACTACAATGAAGTGTTTGCTCCTGTGGCAATATTGGAGGCAATTCGACTATTTTTGGCATTTGCTGCTCACAATGAGATGAAGGTGTTCCAGCTAGATGTGAAAAGTGCCTTTCTGAATGGTAAAGTCGATGAGGTGGTGTACGTTGAACAACCTCCGGGTTTTCCTGACCCTAATTTTCCTGATCATGTGTACAAACTGAGCAAAGCGTTATATGGGCTACATCAGGCCCCTCGTGCTTGGTACTCAACCCTGTCTGATTATTTGCTTGAGAATGGGTTCGAAAGAGGAAAGATCGATAGCACGTTGTTCATCAAGAGAAAAGCAGGAGATTTTCTACTAGTGCAAGTCTATGTGGACGACATCATTTTTGTTGCATCCAAAGTCGCCATGTGTCAGGATTTTGAAGCAGTCATGAAAAAGAGGTTTGAAATGAGCGCCATGGGCGAATTAACTTTCTTTTTGGGATTGCAGGTTGATCAGAAGAAAGATGGGATGTTTATTTATCAAACAAAATATGTCCATGACGTACTCAAACGCTTCAAGATGGAAGACAGCACTTCTTTTGATACTCCAGTTTGCGTCAATCACAAACTGGGTGCAGATTTTGACAGTGATGAAGACGTGGACCCCACCCAATATCGAGCAATCATAGGTTGTTTAATGTATTTAACTGCATCTAGACCTGATATTATGTTTGCAGTATGTCTTTGTGCTCGTTTTCAGGCAAACCCGAAGGAATCACACATGAAGGAAGTAAAGAGGATCTTGCGTTATCTCAAAGGCAAGCCTAAGTTGGGATTGTGGTACTCAACAGGAGGAGAACTGGATTTGGTCGCTTACACAGATTCCGACTATGGAGGTTGCAACCAGAACATGAAGTCAACAACCGGTGGATGTCAGTTTCTGGGAGGAAGATTGGTGTCGTGGCAGTGCAAGAAGCAGACCTCTGTAGCCATTTCCACCTGCGAAGCAGAGTATATGGCAGGATCGAACTGCTGCTCCCAGGTTCTTTGGATACAACAGCAATTGCGAGATTACGGTCTGAATTTCACTCAAACTCCTATTTGCATTGATAACATTGCTGCTATCTCAGTAACTAACAATCCCGTCAAACAAAGCAAAACTTAACACATTGACATTCGTCATCATTTTATACGGGATTGTGCTGAGAATAAATTAATTGTGCTAGAAAAGGTTGATTCGTTGGTTAATTTCGCCGATCTTTTTACTAAAGCGTTTGACTGAACTCGTTTTCAAAATCTTGTTGAACTTAATGGGATGATCAATCCCGAGTAACCGTGTTTTTCGTTTTTATTCAAAAAAATAATAATAAAAAAAAAAACGTCACTATCGCTTAAAATGATATCGATTGCTTCAGTTTGAAGGACATATCTTCGAATGTGTTTGGTCCTCACTTCTACCAGCAGACTATGAGGATAGCCATTAACCAGATGACTGAAAGTGACCGGGGCGGTTTTTGATGGGTTTTTATTCTTTCGCTGAAAAATAGTCGTTCATACTTAGTTAGAAGGACACATATTCGTATGTGGTCGGTCCAGCTGATCCATTGGATCTTCAGGATAGCCGTTTATCTGAAGACTTTGACTTGATCGGGGCGATAGAATTTAAAATTTTTAAGGGAAATGATATAATTTTTCAAGTCTATAACTTCAAAGGAAGTTTCAATACATTGTTTAAAAGAAAATTGATCCAACCTTGGAAAGTGATAGAAAAACTAACTCTGTGTGCTTAACTAGTGAAGTTATGAGGCCTAAAAGACTCTAGAACAACCATTGCATGTTATGGTAGCTTTTTATGGTGCGTAAAAGTAGAAGTGATACTAACTAAATCTCCTCGATTTAAAGTGGAGACTCATTCAGAGTTGTGCATGTCTCCAAATACATCTTTCTGAATGATAGGCAGAAAAGTGATTACCCAGTCATACCCGAGCCCGTGAGTGTTCTGATTCCCGAGAAGATAGTGTGTCAAGCACCTGCAGTGATCCAGATTCGGGACTTGCAGTCGTCTACTGTTTGAAGCTGTGTTAATCTTTATTAAAAAAAATGTGTGTTGTTAAGCCTCTGAAGCTTATGATGTTATACTTATCAATCGAGAGGCAAGAAAGAGAATGGGAAGAAGACTCTAAAGATCAATATGTACTTACTGTTTAATAAAACTACGGGTCGAGATCAACTCGGGGTGACTTGGGGAAAGCCAAATACGCTTTGAGAATAGATAGGAGGCATCACAATCTCTCATGTGATGTCCATCTAAATTTTGAGCTTAATTGAACCTAATCCGTATCACAGAAGCGATGAAAACCATACTAAGTTGTATACCTGCTTACAACCTGCTTCTTTATGTCATAATACCGCTGAACATGGATCTATGTGACAGCCACTTAATTAGTATGATTCCTGTTCGGATCTTTTCTAAAACATGCTGGTCCCCGTCAAGACTGAAATTTGATCCCGTTTATTAATTTACTAAATATTAAAGTTGCATATTTTGTTTTATGGTTTCAAACTTGGTTACTTGGTTCGTTGATCGTAAAGTTTAAATGTTTAACGAAGAATTTTAAAAGAAAGTTGAACTTCGATCTAATGTATAAGGAACTGTTTTGTAAGTTTAATATTAAGCGAAGTTAAGGGTAAGCGAAGTTAACCTTAACTTCGCCTGTGCATATTCAAACCTATATAAAGGTCAACTTAGTCAAACCTTTTACATTTTTCACAAACCCAGCGAACTTATCCTCAATTAACCCACGGCGAACTTAACCCTCGAATCAATCCTTGATATTAGTTGTTTTCTATCCGTGTTAAAGGTGTGTAGGCTCGGTATAATGTATAATTCTTGTCAATGATGTTAATCTGATGTCGTTTTGGTCTGAGTTGTGACCTCGTTCATGCAAACCTTTAAACACCCGATAACCAATCTCTTTCTAATGTGTTCATAACTAATTTGATCGTCTAGATCTTCATAGTAACATCCTTTTATCTTATCAATCACCAATTCTCCGATCAAACCTTGATCAACCCTCTGTATATGCCGTTTCAGATTCAGGCGAAGTTATGATTAGGCGAAGTTGTTCTCAACTTCGCCTTAGGCATAACTTCGCCTGGTTATTTTAAATTAATTAATTATTCTGAGTTGTTCTCAGGCGAAGTTAGATTTGGCGTAGTTACACTCAACTTCGCCTTTTGTTTAACTTCGCCTGATGCTTATCTTAGTTAATTTAAAAGTTTTGATTATTATCAGGCGAAGTTAGGATTAAGGCGAAGTTGTACTCAACTTCGCCATATGTCTAACTTCGCCTGCACGTTAGGAGTTATCATAACTTCGCTCATGGTAACAGGCGAAGTTATGATCTGCTTTGTCGATATTCTAACTTAGACCGTTTGTTGTGCAGATATGGCTGCTGTAGCGGGAGCTGGTGGTGCTGGTGGAGACGAAGGTGATAACAACCGACAATTCTTTCCGGGTCACAATATGTACATCACACTGGATCCGGTGTAGATGATTATCGCGAGATCATCTCCTTCCTTGTTCGCTCGCGTATTTTCCACGCGATTACTACAACTTTACCCATATCTCTACCGAACATTGAAGATTTCTGGCGAACGGTAGAATATGATTGTAGAGTTGAGCATCCGGTCATGCGGGCCACAGTAAACAATCAGGAGGTCCAGTTTTCATCAGAACATATCAGGGTCGCCTTGCAATTCGGGACTGAAACTAGAGATGATCCTACAGACTTCTCTGCTCCATTCAGAGATGGTGCATTTTTACGAATGGGCTATTCAGGCCCATTGGGTGACACTCAGAGACGAAAGGGATTTTTATTGGATCAATGGCGCTTTCTGATGCATGTGATGATTATGTGCATGTCGGGTCGTAAAGCTGGTACTGACGGTATGGGTGCAACGATGCAATCAGCAATGACAGCACTGACTTACAACAAGCCTTACAGCTTCAGTCAGATGGTGTTCTATGAAATCGACCGTCAGAGGCGCGCAGTCGCTCGTGAAAGATTTTTGATGTATCCCAGATTCTTACAGATGATCTTGAATCATGTAGCTCCTACGCTACCTCAGCGCCGTCCCATTCGATATGTAGAGAGTGTAAGCAAGAGGATATTTGCGCAATGCAGGTCGTCAAGTACTCGCAGTAAACCAGAGATTCGTCATCGGCATACTCCTTTATTTGGTTATTTGATAAACCCTGCGTATGTTGCTCCTCGTGGAGATGAATTTCGGGATCCGGCACCGCAACAGGCTGATGTTTTTCAACCACCACCTGTGGTACAGCAAGCATTGCCTGCTGCTCCTGTTGTGGCACCGGAAGAACAGGTAGATCTTGAGGCTGCTTTTGGTGGCCAAGGGTTCTTTGATATGGAGCGAGTTGATCCTGCTGCAGAGATTCAGGTCTCAGTAGCAGAGGTTTCTGGTGTAAATGTGTCGATGGTAGCTACGTCTGTGGCTGATTCTGAGAGAACCGATTCTGACTCCTCAGCTGATGATGTTGCTGAAGCACGACAGATTCTGGTCACCCAGGAAAGAATTCATGGAAAAAGGAAGAAAGACTCGGATGATAGTGACTCTGACTTTGAGGAGGAGTTAGATCGTTTGATTCGTCGATCGAAAAGGGTCAGAACGGGTGAGGGCTCGGGGGCTGGTGAAAGCTCAAGGGTGGTTCGTTTCTCTCCACCAGCGTTATCTGGTATAACCATGGTTCCTGCATCGATGACTGTGACAGAACCGATCACCTCAGATGCTCCCGTGTTAACTACATCATCTTCTTTTGGCATTCCACCCACCACTTTTCAGCTCTCGGCTCCAGTGATAGTTTCCTTGCCGCCCCCTACACTTACTCTATCGGAGGTTGTTGCAAGATTTGTTGAGTCGACACTAGTGGCTACTGCGGGGTTATCTGTTACAATACCACCCGTGGTTACTTTTCAGCCTGATTCAGATATTCCGGCTAGCTTGGTAATCCCTCCACCGTATGCTCAAGACGTTTCTCATATGAGGTTTGATTTTGATGCTACATTATCTGATTCTGAAAGGATAGCAGCTCTTGAGAGGGTGGTGGCAGAACAGTCAAGAATTAATCTTATCCAGACTCAAGCTATCCAACGCCTTGTTGCAGAAAATCAGATCCAATCGTCCCTCCTGGTTGAGCACGGTAAACTTTTTGATGCTTTAAAACAGTTCTTAGCATCTCAGGGGGAGACGAGCTGCAAGGGCGATGAGTTGAGAACGAAGAAAAGTCATGATAGAGACGATGATCCCAGTGCATCGAAAGGTGCAGGTGGTGAGTTGCCAAGAACTGAACAAACTCTTGGGACTTCCACATCTCAGAGGAAGTCAACTGGTACAACAGGTGGATCAGGTGGTGATGATGTGGTGGTAGTAGATGATGAGGAAATGGTGGATGATGATATTGTGGGTGATGAAGATGTGTTATCGGTTGATGAGATTGAGAAGATAGGAGCCGAGATTGTGATTGACAGTGAAATTGAAGAGGGAGAGATTGTGGAGGACAATGTAGAACATGATATCCCAGAAGTTGATAAGGCAAATGTGGGTCAAGATATGGAAATTGATGAGTCTGAATGGGAAGAGCAGCCCAGATGGAAAGAAGGCTACGCTCAGTGGTTCGTAAAGACAAAGAAGCACGCGGTTCCGACTATGTTAAAGAAAAGTTACAATATCAAAGAGTATGATGAATCGAAAAAGGGTATTATATGCTGGTTGTATGATGAGCAGTTGAGGCTATTTGTGATTAAACGCTTTGATGGGATTCAGTACTTTAAGAGGTTGTTGAGATCGTTGAATACATTGCCTGAGTGTGAGGTGAAGGATTTGGCCAAGTTGGGGTTGATTAATAGAAGTGATGATAATATAGTCAGAATTATTGGGAAGATTGTGTGGAAAGAAAGTATAAAAGAGAAGAAGTTCGAGTTGTTAAAGCCGCAGAAAGGGAAGCTTGTTGAAGATAAGACAGAGGAATGCGAGCTGATGGCAAACCTTGGATGGCAATGAAGTATAAGCCGATCCGGTGTTTGAAAGAAGTGCCGATGAAACCAATGCCCAAGGATGTCTTAAAGAATCTTAAATGGTGGTATGTTGATAGTCAAACAGCTGAAGCGGTTATGGAGGATGAAGATGAACAAGAAGTTATGAGAGTATATGATCCCATGTACTTGGTAAATTTGTCTCAAGCTGACTTGCAGGTGCTAAACGAGAAAAAGATATTCTATATTCCTGTATGGAAAGATGAAGCCAAGAAATATCAGAGAGTTGTTTCTGTTTGTGTCAGAGAAGGCGTTCATGCTTGAAGACGTGTGACACGAGATTTTTGGGATTACAAGACACGAGATTGAAGATAGAGATATGAAGCTACTGCCAAGGAGGAGTCTGTTGGTGCATGATGTCAGTAGTTCAGTATTTAGTGTTTTGTATGTGTCTGTAATCGTGTTAGTTTGTTTGTTTTGGTTTTAGATATGTAATCTCACAAGTTCGCCTAATGTAAGCGAACTTGTGGAGAAGCGAAGTTAATGAAAACTTCGCCTAGTCTGTTAGGCGAAATTGTCGAAGTCTTTATAAGCTTAGGGTACGGCTTGTTTCAAAAGGTACGAGGGAGAACGTGTAATTGTGATTCGATATCACGTGTTGAAGTGTTGCAATACAACGTGTCTTATCAGTATTGTAACGTGTGTTCGTGTTCGTTTTAACGTATTCCACATCTTATACTCGTATCGTGTTACGTAGGGATTCCGCACCTACGTATTACGAGATAATCCTGTGTAGATCCGGCTGGGAACCTACAATCACTTCCAGGAGAAAATAGTTCTGTAACGAGCTTCACGACCCCTGACATTGGTGCATCATCCTGCAGAAAATGATTTACCTTTTTAATGAATATTGTTGCAGTGATTATATATAATGTATGTATATATCGACACTCACTAGATACACAATGTCATAGCCTTTGCGGTAGATATCGAGAGAGTTTTCAACGTTGTGATTCCTGCAAAAAGGCAATAATATAATTACAAATACTCATTTTTGGCTGCCAAAAGATTTAATTTAATAATGGCTTGAAAGAATAATATCTACTTACAAATATCCAACAGAAATACGAGTTACATAATCCAAACCATCAGACATTCTCAAATCTCCCATATGATCACCAAGAAGTAGCACATTAGTTCTTTGCTTCAGAGACGCGCTATCGATCATTTGATCATCAATTTCACCCAACTGCTCATGCAAAGATGCAGCCATATCGAGAGCATGCTCGTTTTTATTCAAGCTGTGAATCAACTTCCCTGTGCAAATTTCCAAAACTAAAACAATGGTTACCTGTTCATTTACATGTTCAAGTAGCAGCTAAGTTACCCGTAAAAGATACAAGGTTACCACTGTCGTCAAATTTCATCCGGTTTGATACGATCTTAACATTTTTGAAAGTTCTATGAAGTTTTTGACGAAGAACCTGATGTCAATGAGAATAAACACCATTGTTATAACAGGGCTGGCAATTTCTTGCATAACATGAAAGTTCGGGTCATAAACGGGTTCAACCAGCCTAACTCATTTATGACGTGATTAAACCTGTTTTACCTAATCGTGTTGAGTGGGCTAACACATACACAACACGTTTTATATTATTAAATATATTAAAAATTTGAATATATGATACATTTAATAATATAAAACAGTTACACAGTTGATAAACGGGTTATAAATGTGTAATGTATGTGTTAGCCCAATTTAACACGACTAGCTAAATGGGTTCAATCGTGTCATAAACGTGTCGACTCGCTTATGACCCAAACCCCTTTGAACTCAAACCCAAGCCAACTTAACTTCATGTCGTGTTGCCAGAAATTGCCATTTTCAAACTAGGATACTATTTTCCAGCTGGCATAAAAGAGTGCTGACATGGCAGTGGTTTAACTTACCTCCTCAATAATATCTGCTAGACCTGCTGAAAATATGAGAACCGGAATGTCTCTTTCCTGTACACATAAAAGATATAGCTTTACTTACGTTTTCATAACCAGATGATGTCATAAATAATTTAAAAAAAATACATAACTAATTTAAAACAAAATGTAGAACTACTTCATCTTTTAATGTAAATTTGCAATATTAACAAAATATGAAACCTTTTTTTTTTGTAAAAAAAAAGAAACTAAATCAGGGTCCAACCACTCGGTTCAGTTATGCAGCCGGTAGTAATAAAAATGTCAAAAAAGGCTAGAAACTCGCCTCTAAAAACTCAAAAAGCTCAGCAACACCGTCTCTAAAAGCAATCAAAGCACTAGATACAGAGTTTCTTATTGCATCATACGTAAGACCTCCTTCAACAAGGAGATCATGTACCTTACCCCACCTGTAAATTAAAAGAAGGAACATAATCAAATTTACGTACTAATAAACGCTTTTATATATAAGCGTGTAAATAGTCAACATACCATTCTTCCATGAGCTTTGTTTTCTCATCGATTGGAAGTTGTGGGTCATATTCTATCGGATGATAATAGTTAAATAGTTCATCTCTTTTAGCATTGTACTCAGGGTTCTCTTGTTTTAGAAGCCCGTGACTCGCTACACGCGTAATCAGATAATACTTTGGTTACATTAAAAAACACATAACAGTAACAAAATCATTCAAAGTTTATAAAGAAACCATGAACATACATTGTCCTCTGCATCCATCAACCCAAAACCTTGTCAGTGTATTATCGAAATCTGCAATTACCTACAGTTTAATCAACGAAACGGTAGCAAAAAGTTAGATCAAGAACCAAAGTACTGTTTGCAGACTGATAGATCACATTTTGTTTTAAGATTGCATTGCCAATAAGGGTATGCACAGTTCAGTCTGGGTTGGTCTTGGGCTAAAAGCAAACAAAAAACCAAAACTTCAGTTTTTGAAAACGTACGGTTTCGGTTTTGCCATTTGAGCTTTGAATGTTTTGGGCCCAAAAAAAAAATTTGGCACAAAAAAAAGTTGTTAATAAATAACTAATTGATATTATACATTTGGACTAAAATATTTGGATTACGTATTTATCAGATTCTAAATTACTTATAAATAAAAGATAAATTATTTTGTTAACTAATAACTAACTGATTATTATACATTTGGACTAAAATATTTAAATTACATATTATTTTTTTTAACAGCCAACAAACATAGAATGCCTAGGTACTCAATAGTCCATACGGGGTGACCCAATGGCAAAAGGTCACCGCCAGCTGGCCTAATCCAGCCGTACGTTCCGGGGAAAACCCACCCGCCTGAAGGCCCACCGGTGGTAATACCCAGACGCCCTCAGGATTGAACTGAAGATCACAAAGATTCCAGTCTTTCTTCATTTAAACTACACATTATTAAATTCTTATAAATTACTTATAATAAAAAATTGCTGTCCAGCAAAAAAAAAATCTACAAACTCTGTTCGGTTTTTAATACATGTAAAACCAAAACCGAACTGTAAAAAGTTTGATTTTTTACAAAACATTAAAGCCAAACATTCAGTTTTTGTCTCGGTTTGGTTTTTCTGGTTTTATGCAACCCCTAATTGTCAATAAGACTAAATTTAGTAACTTTTTATATTATGAACACCGGAACTATGATTATTACAAAAAGGGTACCAATAAAAACCCCCAAATTGAAACGATTAACTATTTACATATAAAAAACCTGCAATTTCGTGGGACCCGCAAGGCGAATAGCTGCTTTCTTTTAATGAAGAAGCTTGGGATTATCGATTACAACGTTTGAAGAATAACAGTTGGACCCGTTAATCATTGTTTTAGCTTGATTCATGCTTCTTGCACTGTAGTTAAGAACCCTAGAAATTAACAAGAAGAAGTGGGATGAATCAATGAGTTAGATGCTGCTTTATGTACACGCATTGTAACATAGATTAAACATTACTGATTGCTGTTGACATAACTTCATAAGTTTACAAAACCTGGAAGTGAAGTGGAGAGTAAACTCAGACAATGAGAAAGTAAAAAAAATAAAAGTTTATAATTTGTATTTGTATTATTAAAGGACTATAATAGACAACGTTGACCAAATATTATCAAAAATGAATACGTTTATTTAACATACATCTCTTCAATAACTGTTTTTTGTCTAATAAACAAGGGTTACGTCAGCGAAATCGGTTTAACCTTAGCTGACAATTTTAGGCACTAAAAATTGTAAAAATAATACATGACTCACTTTCAACCAATCCAAATATGATATGTGTCAAACACGGCTAAACTTAGTCTTCAACTTTAGTTTATTAACCATCATGCATGACTCTTAGCCGAATTCGAGATTCGTGTTTTTCACCTAGCCGACTCATATTTTCTCTTTTAACGCGCTCTAATTTGACTCGCGGGCTAGAACTTCACTTAATTAGCCGTCTTCTTTTCTTCCTTTAGCTGCTAAAATTACATAATTTACCTAACCAATTAAGTACTTAGTCGGCTTCCAATTTTTTTTCTCTTAGTCGCTTCTTTTTTCCTTTTAATAAATTTAGTCGCGATATTGAATGCTTTTACTTACACAATTTAATACTTAGCCATGTTATATTTTTTTCCTCTTCGCCATCTTATTTCTTTTCTTTTAGCCGGCATGTTGTGTGCCTACAATTGAGTATATTGTAATCGTAATTTATTATGTTTTGTTATTATTATGATTTTTATTTCAGTGTTAATGAACATTTTCGTTTATTATTTTTTTTGTTAGTGTCAGCACATATATAATATTTTTAATCAATGAGGAAAAATAGATATTGTGTTGTAAGAAAGTAAAAAAATTTTGGTAGGGTGAAAAAGGTTTTATAAGTTTTTTAAAAAATTACAAATTTTGTCCTTTTGAATTACATAGATTACGGAATGAGTCCTTTATCAAAAATAGTTTCACTCTTTGTCCTTTATTTGGATGTTTGCCATGATTTTTGTCCTTTAAGCTAACACCCGTTAACTTATACCGTTAAACAGCCCCATGTGTATAAAATGTGATCGGCATAATAGTCTTTTCCCCTGCCCCTTCTCTTTCCTCCTACTCACAACTTCAAACACTTAGAATAATTAACACCCTTTATAATTTAGAAACCCGGAAGAACATGATTCTTCTTCCAAAACCGTTGCTGATAACAATAATGATGATGATGATGATGATGATAATAATAATAACAATAATAATCGGAAAGCAAAGAAGCAGGAGCAAAACACTGTTCAATCAAACTAAGAAGAAAAACAGTTACAAACGTCAAAACCCTAGGTTTGTTACCGAACCGAATCAAACAGGCAATAACACTCCGGAGCCGGAGGAGAAACAACTCCGGTTCAATGGCGAAGGCCGGAATCAGACCGGAGGTAGCACGCCGGAACCGGTGCAGGAGAAGAAGAAACCACACCATTACAACGGTGGAGGACGGAATCGTAACCCTAGGTTTGTCAACGAAACAGGAGGTGACTCACCGGAACCGGTGCCAGAGAAGAAACAACATCGTCAAAACAGCGGGAAATCGGAACCCTAGGCTTGTCATTGAACAAAATCGAACCGTCGATAGCACGCCGAAGCTGGAACCGCTGCCGGAGAAGAAACAACAACAACACCGTGACAACGGCGGAAGGCGGAATCAGAACCCTAGGTCAGTTACCGAACAAAGTTTGGGATTAACAGGAATACTTTGGGGATTATGGTTTCTAAATTATAAAGGGTGTTAATTATTCTAAGTGTTTGAAGTTCAACAGGTGAGTAGGAGGAAAGAGAAGGGGCTTGGGAAAAGATTATTATGCCCATCACGTTTTATGCACATGGGGTTGTTTAACGGTATAAGTTAAAGGGTGTTAGCTTAAAGGACAAAAACCATGGAAAACATCCAAATAAAGGACAAAGAGTGAAACTATTTTTGATAAATGACACATTCCATAATATATGTAATTCAAAAGGACAAAATTTATAATCTTTTTCTAAGTTTTATAAAAATATTAGATAAGAAAATAAATTTGGTAAGTAACCACATTTAATATTGCGGTATGCGGCAAAGAGAAAAATAAAGATGATGAATAAGAGAAAAAAAAAGAAGAAGCAAGCAAGCTAAGTACTTAAGTGGGTAGGTAAAAGTATTTAATTATGTGAGCTATTTTTTCGTCTAAAAAAAGAAAAGAGGACAAGTAAGAAGAAAAAAAATGGAAGCCGCCCAGGTGTTAAATTTGGCTAGGTAAATTATTTAATTTTATCGGCTAAATTTATGCATCTAAAATACAGAAATGAAGACGACTAAGTGAAGTCTTAGCCTACGAGCCGAGTTAGAGCCGGCTAAGAGGGAAAAAAATGAGTCAGCTAAGAGGGAAAGGAATGAGCCAGCTTAGTGAAAAAACATGGATCCCAAAGCTGGCTAAGAGCCAGGCTTGCCGATTAAGAAACTAAAAATTGTAGGCTAAGTATAGCTGTGTTTGACCCGTGTCATATTTCTATTAGTTGAAACTGGGCCTCATATACTTTTTATAATTTTCAATGCCCAAAAAGTGTCGGCTAAGGCTTGACCGCCTTAGCCGGCTTCCTTGACATAACGATGGTTTATTGGACCAAAATCCAATTGTTAAGGACATTAGGCTAAAATCGACATGTTTATTTTTGAAAATATATGATCACAGTTGTCTATTATATAGTAATTTTGCCTTTATTAAAAGTGTGTGAAGATTAAAAAAAATATAGATTTCTTTAAAATGAAAAGCTTGTAAGAATGCTTATAAAAGTGTATGTTATATCGTTTCGGTGTGAGTATCCACAAAGTGGGTTGTAGGCATCTTCTAATGTACGTCCGGAGGAGGTGGAAATAGGGTGGATGTATGGATGGAGTTGTGGAGGGAGGTCTGTTCGGGTGGGGTTTATCGTTATAGATGAGAAGCAGACTATGAAGTGGGGGCTACCTCTTTCACACACACATATATATACACACACATAGTATATATTGCTTTAATAATTTTAGTTGGACTTGCGGAGGTTTAGTGATGTAGAAAAAGCAAGGTTTTTTTAGAAAAGTTTGGAATATGACGTGACGTCGATGTGATGAATTGTGAAACTCCAGTATTGCTAGCGCTCTAAGTGCCAACCAACTTTTAAAAAGATCATGGTATGTCAAAGTCTTCAAGATTAAATTTAAATCACAGGCGTTTAATTAAAGTCATAAAAATCTTCTAGAAGTAGCAATTGATTAATGGCAGTTATACACATTCTCTCATGTGTTTAACTCTCTACGTCAATATCAAAACTTATTCCACTTTCACTCAACATTCATCCTTTAAATATATATGTGATCACCCTCCCCCTTAATGGTCCAAGGGCTGCAATCAGTCTTGTAGTAAAAGTCTGTCGACCGTTAGGTGGGGAATAACGATTAATCGATGTATAGTTAGAATTTTCACAAACTCCCTTCCTCTTCTTTTCCTTTTCAAACAAGCACACCCCATCTTTTCAAACACCCCATCTTCATCGTCACTAACTCCTCCGCTACACCACCGTCCCACACCTTACAACCACCATCCCTTTCTCCATCGTATCCGCACCACATGCAACTTCAGTGACCAGCATTAGCCACCACCTGCATTAGCAACGTTGACTGAGGTACTTACGGGTGACAAATGTCGCCACTATTACTTCGTTTTTTTCAGTGTACTGTAAAGTAGTTATCACACCCTAACCTGACCCGACCCGACCCAAATAACTATTTTCCCTTTGAAATATCTTCAAGTTTGTTTACATTTTTCAAAAATGAAATAACTTTTATATTTTAGTTAAAACAAAGTTACTTTTTCTTATTGAAATATCAATATTAATATTATTATGACATGATTAATTGTTGTTGGGTGACGCGCGTGTAAACCCTTGAAGTGGTGTGCATATATAAGAAGAAAGATAGATACAGTAGTCGGTCTTCAGGTGTTGCGCCGTTGCTTCAAAGTCAAACCCCCTCGAAATTGTCGCCGTCTGGTCGGATTCCGACAACTTCAATTCTCCTCCGATGAGTTATTATGTATGTAATATCAATCACACTTCATACATATATATATATTTATATATACACACTCACACTTTATATACTCATACACACACATGCACATGCAAATGCAAAACCCTAGCTTCTTGCTGTTAACTATATATATATACTGTACCACACTCACTTAATCGGCTTATAGGCTTTAGATCTATATATATATATATTTTCAATCGATCCATATAATCCTAACTCTAGGGCTTGTCTATCAACTATATATACATATATATATATACACACTGTTCTAGGGTTTTGGATAAATTGTTATCGGATCTAATGTTTTTATATCTGGCTTTCATTGTTGCAGCCTGAAGCAGCCGACGAGATCATACGGCTCCCACCTGATTCTGATCCAGCGGCCTTAGAATTAGGTACTCGGCACAATTTAATTAACTAATACGTTTCTTGTTTGTGTATACATGTAAAGATTTTTTGGTGGTTTGGTCAATTTACCCAAAAAGAATATGGTTTCTGGTGGGTACAGATCGACCATGAAGCGTTTTTAGTGATTCCGCTACGTTAGATAGCAAAATTTGACACGGGGCTGAGGAAAGGCGGCATGCTCCACTATCTGAGATAGTGGATCTATGCCAATCTCAGAGAGTGGAATACCCTAAAAACGCTTCACGGTTGATCTGGACAACCAGAAACAATCCTCTTAATTTGGCTAAATCGACCGATCCAACAAATTACTTTGTAATTAAATATGCATAAGCTTCTTTTAGTACTTCTGACTAAAATATGTTAAATCCGCTTCAGTGTTTGAGGATCTTCCATCGACGCGGTTCACATGGAATATAGAGAATTTTTCAACATTAAAGGACATTAATAACTTGCTCTCTGATCCCTTTGATGCTGGAGGATACAAATGGTATTATTTTTTGTTACATGGTGGATTGATTTGTGTGTTAATTTCTTTCGTTGTCTCGTGTTTGTGTAGGCAATTACAGCTCGTATTCCTGAAAGGAAACAATGAGGACGGCCTATCGTTGTATATTCAGGCTGTTGATTCCACAAAACTGCCATATGGTTGCAACATATATGCTAAGCTCAGCCTGGCTGTAGTGAATCAAGTGAGTCGTTCGTTTAACGTGCAGGAAGGTAAGCCTTTACTTATGTTGCTTACAAGGATCTACAACGCTCATTTATTAGGAAGGCTCTGATACCATGTAATTTGTCAAATATTCGATATCATTTATTCGCAAAGTGAGTACATATACAAGATGGTACCACACATGTTTTGAGGGCGATATATATACAAAATAAATACAATGATATATACAACAATACTTGCTAGCTGCTTTTTTCTTTTTCTCGATCGTACCACACATGTTTTGATCATTCTTGCTTCTTGTTTTCTTTGTCTTGCCATCACTCAGGTTTCTTGCTATTTTGATATCAGCCTTGCTTTGTTTTTGCTTTAGTTACTTGCTATATATCTTCTCTTGCTTTAACTGGAATTGGTTTATTTGCTAAACTTGCTATTCTCTTGTTTGTTACTAATCAAAAACCAAATCGGTATATGTTTTTCTTGCTTCTTGTTTAAACGTTCTTGCTACTGAAACGATTCTTGCGTTTGTTCGCTTTCATTAAGCCTGTCGTTGCTCATAAGATCTCTTGCTCACTTGCTACTAAACTTTTATTGATCAACCTACTCATGTGGTTGATCAGGTTTCTTGCTATACTTACTTGATTAAACGAAAATCATCACTAACAATTATAGGACCAAGCCAGGAGATCATGATTCAACCAACAATCAAAAACATAACATGAAGAATTAAATATCCACTAAGACCCATTACCTTCCGATCTGGGGAAACCCTCACCTAAGGCCAACGTCTATGAACACTCACCTAAAGGCACGACAGTGCGGTGAGATAAAACCCTATTGTTGCAATACTCTATATAGTTATTGCTCCCTTATTACTAAGTAAAAATGGAAATTTGATCATTTTGATGATCAGTTTTACCTTGCATCTTGATAAATCAGTGGTGGATATATTGTAGATAAATTTTGGTATGCAGCCCAGAACATTAATCCATACTCTTTAACCACGTGCGGACATGCTATCTTGTAGTTTCTTCTTTTATATGTTCCTTAAAATGTTAATCGTTAAAACATATGTGGTCTAGTTCACGTTAGAAGTAATATTCTGCATAATCTTTTTATGATAATTTATAATGTGTGTAACATACCTTAGTTATTTAATTATCTCACATCGACAAGAACGAAAATATTTATTCCTAGTGTCGTAATCTCCACGTTCTATCCTGCAGATACACAACATCATGAGTTTAGTTATCGATATAATGATTGGGGTCATAGCTGGTTTATGCCACTTAGTGAGCTGTATGACGATGGCAGAGGTTATGTTATCAATGATAAATGTGTAATTGAAGCTGATGTTACAGTAAGGCAGTCAGTTCGCTCAAAAATGGAAACTGGTTATGTTGGCCTTAAATGTCTAGGCTCTACTTGCTATGTGCATTCTCTCCTACAAACCTTATACCACATACCTTACTTTAGAAGGGTGAGTGATATCACTTTTTAGCTTTTACCTCATCAATTGATGCTCTTTAAAAGTATAATATTCGACGCTCATGTTTAACTTTTCAATCAGGCTGTCTTTCATATGTCACCAACTGGATTTGATATGCCATCTGGGAGCATTCCTCTGTCTTTGCAGAGCTTATTCTATAACCTTCAGTACAGTGAAACTAGTGTCGCCACCGAAGAGCTGACCAAGTCTTTCGGTCTGGATACACATGAATACTTTAAGAAGAATGATGCTCAAGAATACATCATGGTTCTCTTTGAGAAACTTGTAGAAAAAATGAAGGTATGCCTATTTCCGCCATCGAACATGAATTTTGTTAATTTTTTATTATTGCCTGATTATGTAGTTATGTATACTTGTGGTTATACATTGGCATAGGGTACTGTTGTAGGGGGTGCAATACAACGATTGTTTGAAGGACATACTATGAGCTATGTCGATTACATAAATGCCGACACCAGATCAACAAGAACGGAAACTTTTACTTGTAAGTACATTAACATTTGTAAGAACAAACTTGTTTTATATATGTTGATTGTAGTTCTTTTATTGACACATATATCTTGTGTCAGACCTTCAGCTTGATGTCGAAGGTTGTCGCAACGTGTATGATTCTTTTGACAAATATGTAGAAGTCAGGCAACCTGAAGCTGATATTAATAGATATGATCAGGTCAGAATCATTTCTTGAATTTATTATAAATGTACATATTTTGCTATTTAAACATTTGGGCTTTTACAATTCAATCATGTGTTGTTCTTCACAGGATCTGTTCATTGATTTCCCCCCTGTTCTAGTACTGGAGTTAAAACGTTTCAGATACGATGATTCCATGGAAGATACAACGGTGAAGGTCAGTAACTTTGATCCTTATGACATGGTTCAGTTCATGTGAAGGCCGCGGTTTGATATACTTTCGAATACGTTTTGTTGATTCTTACAACAATACCTTATTTGGACTTTTTATTGTGAAATTATTCAATTGGACAGATTAACAACGATTATAGATTCCCCTTGCAACTTGATCTTGATATAGTGGATAGAAAGTATTTATCACCTCTGGCAGACAAAAGTGTTCGCAATCTTTACACTCTTTACAGGTATCAGAATTTAGTTGAGTATTTCGCACCGCGAGTTCATTATAGTAACTTTCATGAATCAGTAGTCATAAGATATATAGCATAACATAGTAACTAGTTATTTTAGTTCTAGAAACAGTTAGAAAGCAGGCCAAAATGATTACTGTATTATTTAAGTTATGGAAATATGCAGGAAAAACCATAACTATGCTAAGTTTTGTGAATAAGTTGGCTTTTTAATTTATTTTATTGTCTGAATATTCAGTAATTCAGTTCTATGTTATTTTTCCAGTGTTTGGGCTCACAGTGGGGATGTACATGATGGGCATTATTTTGCCTATATCAGGCCGACGCTATCTGATCAATGGTATGAAATATCACGTGTTTGACAACTACGACTGATCTCTTCGGTTTTTGATTTTATTATCCGGTTTTCAATCTAAAAATACGTTCATTCATTCATACATGTATATTAATTACATACATGATTGAACAAAGTAACACAAACAAATTTTGAATCTTGATTTCACTAATTTCATCCTATTTGTTTACAATATAAACAGACGTTCCAAACCAACGCAACGTTTGGATACGACTGATTACATGTTACAATATTAACACTTGACATTAAGCTATAAATTTAGTTTAATTAATACTTCCAATAATACATACAGATATAAATGCAAAGGCATATGCACAAACACAAACACAAACACACACACACACGCACAATCTATCACATTTTTATTTAATGCGTTGGCTGAAGTTAATATCTTGTAGGTTTAAATTTGATGATGAACGCGTGATTGTCACAGATATCAAGAGAGCATTGTTTGACCAATATGGAGGCGAGGAGGTGATTTGGTGGATGATATAAGTGATTTATTAGCATGCACTTCACTTAAACTTATATATAATTCATGAATTTATGTTTTATTTGAAACAGGTAAATTATTATACAAGGAATTCAAACGCATACATGCTTGTGTATGTACGTGAAAGTGAGAAGGCTAAAATATTTTGTAATGTGGATGAGAATATGGATATGGCCGAACACCTTCGAGTAAGAGTTTTTATTAACAAATCTGGTATTCTTATTAGTTTTTGTGATCTTACTAAAAAATCACATTGAACCCATAATTATATCTTCCAGGTAAGATTAATAGAAGATGAACCGCGTTTGTGTACAAAAATAAAGGTTAATTTCCAATGTTTTCCTCCTTAGAACTACCATTTGAGATTCATGAAATCATTACTTACCTTGCAATATGATGAAACTAGGTTGTTCATGATAGGGATATTTATGAACAGATTGGGAGACAGATATATTTGATCTAGTGGATTTTGATATAGTTCGTTCTTTTCGTATCCGAAAACATGCCTCTTTTGCTCTTTTCCAGGTACAATATTTGGTTATCACATATCATACATAGTTCAAATTGTGTTTTGTATTGTGCTATTTTATAAATCTGAATATCTGAAAAATTTTGCAGGATTAAGTTTTTAAAGAAACGGGTATACCAGTGCGACGACAACAATTTTGGCTGTGGGAAAAACGCCAGGGTCCAACCTATCGCCCTTATCGTCCATTGACATCTAAGGAAAAAGATAAGACTGTATGCACTTTTTGAGCTCTGCTTAAATTTGGTTTAATTGTTGATTAGTTAAATAAATAAACTAATTACGTTAAATATGACCCAATCATCATTCGTATTGATTTTCGTCCAATCATATTTTAGTGAATCTATGGATCAAGATTAATGTCACTAAGATCTTTCAATCGTTGCTAACGGGCAATTAAGTTGCAATTTAACTTTCCGAAGAGCTGCATCTATGCATTTATATAGGAATAATCCAAATGCTTTTATTGGTTATATCCTTTCATTATGATTTGGTAATTTTTGTCTAATTTAATGTGTTTTAGGTTGAATATATAAGAAAATTCTCAAGCAGGGTTAAAAACGACGAGCTTCACTTGTATCTTGAAGTAGACTTCGGATCGGTAAGATCTCACTGATAGCTTTTTATTTTTAATATTTGCTATCCATTTAATTTTCCATTGTATAGGACCTGCTGCCATTCCCTCCACCGGAGAAGCCGATTCTTCTTTTCTTTAAACTTTATGATCCTGTAAAAGAAAAGCTTCGGTATATATCGACCCTCACTCTATATATAACAATATGATACCATATATATACTCACATACAATACGGAATCAGCGTTGATTATTGTTTTTAACAAGCAGGTTTGTCGAGCACCTCGGTGTGAAGGCTACTGGAAAGCTAGATGACATAGTGTTAACGCTAGAAGGACTGGCTGGCTTTAGACATGGTGCTGAAATAGCACTATATGAGGTCAGTATTATATGTTTTGTTCGGTATTCTATCCACATTTTGTTATGTTTTATTGTTTTAATCTTTACCTTCATTATGTTTGATGCAGGAAGTGAGTTCTGAACCATTTGTCATATGTATACCCCTTGACAAGGAGCTTACTTTTAAAGAAAACCAGGTATTAATGCAACTCTTTGTTTGTGGTTTATATATTATAATTGTTTATTCATTTAATCATCATTTTGTAATAATTATCTGGTAATTTGTGTGTCTTCCTAGCTTAAAGATGGGGACATTATTTGCTTTCAGAAAGTTGTTCGTGATGAACTTAGAGAAACGTTCCGGTTTCCTGATTTTCCTTCTTTTATGCAACATGCTCGGGATCGTCAGGTAATTTGCAACAAGTTTATTCTTGTTTGTTAGCAATTTTTTTACTTTCTGATATTTAGTTCTATTTGGTTTGTTTAGTTATTTTGTCTGGAAGGTGAACAGGACATTGGAGATTCTTAATTTTCGGAAGCATGTTGATAAACGGCTATGAAGTAGTCATGTGAACTTGATGTCGAGCAAGTTTTCTGCTAGTATGTTTGAGTAAAGTTTATCGACTAGTTGGAATTTATTCGGGCTTTTCTGTTTGATTGTTATTTGCTTTTGTTTCTCTTGTTTAAGAGCGAGCTAGTCTTGTTTCGTTTATGCTAATTAACCAGTTCAATAATAAAAATTGAGTGAACCTTTTGCTCATTATTTGTGTTTCATTTGTTTGTGAGAGTTGTTCTTATGCCCAAAATTGTGGTATTAGAGCACAATGTGTTATAATATTTGAGTTGCGAGCACATCTCCATACAAATCAATGGCTGAACCAATTAACGTCATTAAAAATTGAGTGAACCTTTTGCTCATTATTTGTGTTTGATTGTTATTTGCTTTTGTTTCTCTTGTTTAAGAGCGAGTCTTGTTTCGTTTATGCTAACCAGTTCAATAATAAAAATTGAGTGAACCTTTTGCTCATTATTTGTGTTTCAGTTGTTTGTGAGAGTTGTTCTTAACTTCTTATGCACAAAATTGTGGTATTAGAGCACAATGTGTTATAATATTTGAGTTGCGAGCACATCTCCATACAAATCAATGGCTGAACCAATCAACGTCATTATGATACAAGGTCTAAGGAGAGTTTAATTGTGTTTAGCGACCGGAGGGGTTCAAGAACAACGAGTCTATAAGCTAACAAAAGGTTTGGCCTACGCCAAGCCCCAAGGGTGCAGAACATAAGGCTCGACTTGGCATTAATTAAAGAGGCTCGTTTTAACAAGATACAACAACAATAATGAGTGGTCTACCATAGAGAAGCTAACTAACGGTTATTACTTGTTTAAATTTGAGAATTACTAAATTTGAGAATTATTCTTTAAAAAAAACACTATAAAACACACGACTCACATAGGCTTATACTACAAGTATAGATATATATTGTCCGTCTTATACCATGCATATAGGTCTATATTGTATAAGCCGTATAAGCCGACATATGACTTCTATAAGTAAAGGCGTCCTTTAAAATAACAACATCCATTAAATATATTGTTAAAATATTAAAAAGGAAAAAAGCACAAGTCAAAGGAGTAATGGTCAGCTTCCCAATATTGTCTCCTAATTAGAAGATGTCACAGGCTGTCACCAGTTTTAGTTACCTTGTTTAGGCTCTTTTATTTTCTATTTATGCTGGTGTTCTTTTCCTGTGTAGATCATCCTTTAATAAATACAAAATAATATATTCTCTGAATACCAATTCAAGATGGTATCAAAGCATGTTTGATCCTGTGAAATTCTAAGCTTCAAGATGCCTGACACATAAACCATTGTCAGCCAAATTCCTGATGAATTGACGATGCAGATTGCTGCTCTTCTGAGAAATGGTCTCGGAACACAGCAAACAACAACAAACTCTGAAATTTATCCTTAGGGATTAAACTCGGGGGTGATAACTATGCCTTAAGGGCAACCCTGATGAAGAAAGCCATTGGAGGCAGGGGAAGAAGCTCTCACATTACAGGCGACCATGTGCCTCCCTAAAAAACCGAGACAGGTTACTCACGCTGGGAACAAGACGATCAGTGTGTCTTCACCTGGATTATCCAGAATCTCGAATCCAACTTGGTGAATAATGTTTCACGGTATCCGACCGCAAAAGCCTTGTAGGATGGTTTGGCAACTACATACGGGTTCGGAACCGATTCATTACAAGTCTTTGACCTCCATAAAAGAGCCAACTCCCTTAGACAAGGATCTGACACTTTGGAAGACATGTGGAACAAACTGCAAAGCATATGGATGTCCATTGATAGAAGAGATCCAAACCCCATGAAAGACCCGGGAGACATCCAGATCTATAATAAGAAGACTCAAGAGCAAAGGTTATACCAATTACTCACAGCACTCAATGACAAAATGGAACCTGTAAAAAGGGATATCCTGAAAAAGGATCCTCTTCCAACGGTGGAAATGGCTTACGCCACCATACGCAGGGAAGCTGCTAGAATGAATATTCTAAGATCTAGACCATCCGATAATGAGTCAACAGAGATTGGGATGGGACTGGCTGCAAAAGACTGGTCACAAAGAACAAAACTTCGACCTAGAGATAAAGAAGATAAATCCAAGCTCTTTTGCACCCACTGTCAAATGAAGAAACACACGAAAGACCAATGTTTCAGGCTCGTCGGTTATCCAGAGTGGTGGGGAGATGGTCAGAAGCAAAAGAATTCGAGGGCTGATGACAAAGGAACGTCGACGGCGGGTGGGGGAGTGGCTCCGATCGAAAAAGGCAGGAGCGGCGGTTTTGGGGGATTGGCTGCAACCACCAATGATAATTCGATAGGTAAAGGGTTTGAGAATTACATCTCAAGCCCTCCCACTCTTAACTCTAAGATTTTTCCCCTAAATCTTTCTTTATTTGCTGAATTTAATCAAAAAGGAAATGGAAATGAAAAATCTAAAGCCTGTCATGTTCAGCCCATATCTCAACCTAAAACTTCAAAGAATTGGATCTTTGATTGTCGGGCCACATATACCATGTCTTAAGATCCCAAAGATTTTTGTAATATATCAGCCCCATCTAAATCCCATATCGAGACCGCTAGTGGGGAAATGGTTCAAGTCAAAGGGGGAGGTTCTATCATTTTTTCAGAAAAAATGAAAATTAACAATTGTTTATACATTCCCTCTCTGTCCTCCAAACTTTTATCCATTAGCCAAGTTACAAAGCAACTTAATTGTGTCGTGCTCATGTATCCCAATTTTTGTGTTCTACAGGACATTCGTACGAAGGAGATCGTTGGGCGTGGTACTGAACATGGAGGCCTCTACTACGTTGATGAGGTGGTTCACAGGGGACATGCCATGCTTGCTCATGGGACAACTGAAAGACAACTATGGTTATGGCACCGACGTCTTGGTCATCCCTCTTTTAGCTATCTTAAATTTTTGTTTCCTAGTCTTTTTTCGAATAACTCCGTTCAGGAGAAGTGTGAAACTTGCATTCTTGCAAAAAGTCATAGAGTATCTTTTAATCAAAACGATACTAGAGTTGAGTCTGTTTTTTCTTTAATCCATTCTGATGTTTGGGGACCGGCCCCTAATAGCACCAATAGTCGGTTCAGATATTTTGTTCTTTTTGTGGATGATTTTTCACGTATGAATTGGATATACTTCATGAAACATAAGTCAGAAGTCCCTGAAATCTTTTTATGTTCTATAAAATGGTTCAAACTCAATTTGGAAAAAAAATACAGATCCTCCGTTCCGATAACGGAACTGAATTTGTGAACAAACCGATGAAAACCTTCTCCCAAGAAAATGGTCTCATTCATCAAACTACTTGTCCCAATACTCCGCAACAGAACGGTACCTCGGAACGAAAAAATCGCACATTACTCAAAAAACGTGTGCAATTATGATTGAATCTCATGTCCCTTTGTCATATTGGCCAGAAGCTCTTGCCACATCGGCATATCTTGTTAATCGTCTTCCAACTCAAACCCTAGGACATAAAACCCCGTTGGATGTCCTAGCCACCTAAGTAAAAGTTCCATCCATAATGACCTTACCTCCTCGGGTGTTTGGATGCTCGGTGTTCATTCACACTCCAAAAACTAATCGAAACAAACTTAGTGCCTGTGCTGAAAAATGTGTTTTTGTTGGGTACGGCATCCACCAAAAGGGTTATCGTTGCTACAATCCTGTCACTCTTCGGGTCCATGTAACCATGGACCTTGACTTCACCGAATCTGACTATTTTTTCGACCATCAATCTAGTGCTCAGGGGGAGAAAATAAGTGAGTCACTCGATTGGTTCGATTGGTTGTTTTATCATAGTTGCTCGATGGATGTTCCGACAGAGCCGGTAGATGGCGCCAACGAACCTGCTTCAACCAATGTTGAAGAGGATGACGAGTTAGCTCACACAACCAACGATTCTCTTAAGGACGTGTAACATCCCGAAATTTCAAGATAATATTAATTATATTACTTAATAATAGAGGGAAAGTTTACTCGGGTTATCTGGAAATAAACAATAGAATAGGAGTTGGTATGGGTCGGGCTAGCGTTGGGTAATGGACGTGGGTTATGGATTTGGATTAATAGAGATGGGTTAAATGAGAATGGGCCTTAGGTCCATGGGATTTCAGGGATATAAATATCCCCTAAACCCCAAAATATCTTTCATATTTCACCAAACTCCCTAACACACACACCATACCACACTAACTTCGCCGCCGGGCCAAGGGAAGAATCGGGCAGATCCGAGAGAGAGAGAGAGAGCGGTTGGTTGTGATTAACAAGTAAACAAGATCCAAACAAGCTCAAAAAGGTATGATTCTTGACCTTTAAGGTTTAAAGATCCAAGCTTTTTAGTGTATAAGCGACCGAAGATGGTCGGGAAGCGTAGTGGGTGATATTGAACCATAGCAAGGGTGTTAAAAACGCTCAAAATGCTGGAAAGAAACCGAACAGCGGCTGTCTGGGTAACTTCGCCTGCATCTGGGCAACTTCGCCTTCAACACGATGAACTTCGCCTGATGAACTTCGCCTGCAAGCTAAGTTCGCCTAATGGCAACTTCGCTGTAAAGTTAAGTTCGCCTAACTGGTAACTTCGCCTGAGGCCAAGTTCGCCTGATGACAACTTCGCCTGAAGCCAAGTTCGCCTGATGGCAACTTCGCTGTAAAGCTAAGTTCGCCTAGCTGGTAACTTCGCCTACAGCTAAGTTCGCCTAAGGTTAACTTCGCCTAGAGCTAAGTTTGATTAGAAAATAAATTAAAAAGCGATAAGTTGAGTAAGCTACTACTAGGCCACCAGATTAGATCAGGCGAGTGTTGATACGTGTAACTTGTACAGTCAGCCGAGCTCAGATAGAGAAGGGATTTACAGCTATCAGAAAAAGAAGCAGAATTCAGGTGAGTTTCTAGCCCCATTCCTTGTTATGTTTTCGGGGCTGTGTGCATACTCAATGTGATAGTTAATACACTTACCTTAAATGGTAAGTGTATGCCGTGTATGATATATGTGATAGATACGATTGATTGCTTGACAGTACGTGAACGATCTTCGGATATTGCACGTACTGTCAGGATATAAATAAAGATATTAATATTGCATGTAATGTAAGGATGATGTATGAACATTATGAATGAAAGCTTGTCGGTACGTGAACGATCTTCGGATATTGCACGTATCGTCAAGGGAAGTGATTAGCTCCTTACATGGATATTAAATAATAACGTATAGATAGTGTTCCTTTTATGGAAAGTATAGTGTTCCTTTTATGGAAAGTATGGTGTTCCTTTTATGGAAAGTATAGTGTTCCTTTTATGGAAACTATAGTGTTCCTTTTATGGAAAGTATAGTGTTCCTTCTATGGATAGTAAAGTGTTCCTTCTATGGAAAGTATACAGAGTGTTCCTCCTATGGAAATTATATATAGTATGGTAATGGTAATGGTTCTTTTAATAGATATTACGTGACGATCCTCCTATGGATATTTATACGAGGTTAAGATTGTAATATGTGTCTTCGGATACGGGAAGAAATATATGGGAATAAATTGTATGTATGGTAGCAAGTATGTAGGTAGAACAGAAGGGCAACTAGTGAAGTATGGATATGTATCTACAGATATGTATGTATGTGTATGTATTGTATGGCATTCGATTAACTAGAACTCACTCAGCGTAGCTGACTTTTAGTATGCACGCAGGTGAGCTGATTACAGAGCTAGCATGAGGATGACATACGGCATGGATTGAACGGCTGGCATCTGAAGAAAGAAGTAAAGATGTTTTAAAAATAAAGTTTTGTGTTATGGTATCAAAGAAAAGATTTAATGTTTTGTAACAAATGATTTATGTTTTATATTCCGCGAAAAGTTTTAATAAACTCTGATTTGAAGAACTGTGTTTATGAGTAAATCCGACACGAAAGTAGGGCCACCGGGTTCGGGGCCTTACAAGTTGGTATCAGAGCATAAGTTCGAGAGATTTAAGCATCCTACATGCTTAGACTCGAACAGAGAATGGGATTTAAGTAAGAAAAGAAAGAAGATGCCAGTTCAAGAATGCCATGTGTCGCTCAAGCAAAAATCAGTAAAGGTAAGGTGTATGATTAAATGATATATGTTAATGAGAAAGAAAAGATACGTGAACGATAAGAATAGAAGTAATTGATTGTTTGATTTGACTAACTGCTTAAGTAGAACCAGCACAAATAGACACATAAAGGGAAGCGAATAGGACACGGAAAGCAACGTGATCAGCTAGTCACAGCTGGCCACTGTTATTACCTGTTAGCCTTGCTATCCTTGTACTAAATAGTTCCTTGGGTGATGATGTTTGTGTTGTCCCTTTAAGAATACTGATGGCTGGAGCTGGAGAAGTTGTGGGAACTAGGGGTCGCACTGGACGTCGTGGCAGGCCTCGTCTTGTCCAGCAACCCTCGGTAGAAGAAGTTTCCCACACCGAAGATGAAGGGAGCGCCGCTGGAGGAGACCAGAACAACAACGAAGAAGTTCAACTTAGCCCTGCGGTTCAAGCAGCCATTGTTCAAGCTGTAGTTGCTGCTGTGAAGAACCTGAATCCCGAAGGATCTGCTGGAAGCCGTGAACGAACCGTTGAAGGGGCAGGTGGTAATAATAGAAAGGATGACGAGAGGGAAAGGGGTGACTCGAGTGAGGTAAAGTCTGTGAAAGATGATGATAGGAAGAGGGGCCGAGGCGGTTGCAACTATAAGTCCTTCAAAGGTTGTGACCCGCCTAAGCTGACTGGTTTAGGAGACGCAATCGCTACTCTTCAGTGGATAACCGCCATGGATAAGGTTATCCGCATTAGCGAGTGCCGTCCTGACCAAGCTGTCGGTTATGCCACTCAATCTTTTGAAGATGAGGCTATGTATTGGTGGGAGAGTGTGGAGCAGAGGAAGACCCGTGAAGAGATCAAGGCGATGAGTTGGAATGACCTAAAGGACATGGTGATGAAGAGGTTCTGCGCTGATACAGAAGTTGAAAGAGTGGAGATGAAGTTTCTGAATTTGAAAGCGGGAGAGATGACACAACGGGAGTATACTACTGAATTCAACCGCATGTCTAGGTTGGTACCTGACATGGTGAACACCGAATGTCTAGGTTGGTACGTAAGGGAAGCGAATAGGACACGGAAAGCAACGTGATCAGCTAGTCACAGCTGGCCACTGTTATTACCTGTTAGCCTTGCTATCCTTGTACTAAATAGTTCCTTGGGTGATGATGTTTGTGTTGTCCCTTTAAGAATACTGATGGCTGGAGCTGGAGAAGTTGTGGGAACTAGGGGTCGCACTGGACATCGTGGCAGGCCTCGTCTTGTCCAGCAACCCTCGGTAGAAGAAGTTTCCCACACCGAAGATGAAGGGAGCGCCACTGGAGGAGACCAGAACAACAACGAAGAAGTTCAACTTAGCCCTGCGGTTCAAGCAGCCATTGTTCAAGCTGTAGTTGCTGCTGTGAAGAACCTGAATCCCGAAGGATCTGCTGGAAGCCGTGAACGAACCGTTGAAGGGGCAGGTGGTAATAATAGAAAGGATGACGAGAGGGAAAGGGGTGACTCGAGTGAGGTAAAGTCTGTGAAAGATGATGATAGGAAGAGGGGCCGAGGCGGTTGCAACTATAAGTCCTTCAAAGGTTGTGACCCGCCTAAGCTGACTGGTTTAGGAGACGCAATCGCTACTCTTCAGTGGATAACCGCCATGGATAAGGTTATCCGCATTAGCGAGTGCCGTCCTGACCAAGCTGTCGGTTATGCCACTCAATCTTTTGAAGATGAGGCTATGTATTGGTGGGAGAGTGTGGAGCAGAGGAAGACCCGTGAAGAGATCAAGGCGATGAGTTGGAATGACCTAAAGGACATGGTGATGAAGAGGTTCTGCGCTGATACAGAAGTTGAAAGAGTGGAGATGAAGTTTCTGAATTTGAAAGCGGGAGAGATGACACAACGGGAGTATACTACTGAATTCAACCGCATGTCTAGGTTGGTACCTGACATGGTGAACACCGAAGCTAAAAGGATCAAGTGTTACGTAAGGGGACTTCCACGGAATGTTCGCACTTTGGTTAAGTCTAGTAAGCCCGCAACATTTGACTCGGCCGTGGAATTGGCCGAGATGATTTATGAGGACTTTGCCAACTGTGAAGGGGAGAAGATGGAACCGAAGAAAAAGAACCCAACCCCAGAACCAGAGGAAGCCAATGAGGTGGATCCACGCAAAAAGAAGGCAAGGCAAGAGGGGTTCACTGCTTGTGAAAAATGTGGGAAGAGACACCCCGGAGAGTGCAGAAAGGGATTAGGTGTTTGCTACAGGTGTGGAAGAGCAGGACATTCCTCTTGGGAATGTAATTGATTACCATAGGTGTTACAACTGTGGAGGACGTGGGCACCTAGCAAGGGATTGCAAGAAGCCAAAGGGAGGACATGAAGGAGAGAAGAGTGCTTGAGGTTTAACAGATTCCTCCGTATGCTTAGAGAAGCCATTCAAGAAGGCTAGATGCTAGCCATAAGTATTAAATCTATGTGTAACTTATTGATGACTCGATGCGTGTTGATTTATGTTGAAATTTAGACTGGTGTTTATTAATTATGGTACGAATTGTCTGAATGCATGTTAGTCATGATAAATTGACGTGTTGTGATAGAGTGTCGACTTAGGCTTTAGCATTAATATGATATAAGACAAAGCCTCTTAAAGATCGAAACGAGACTTGGTACATTGAGGGCCTCATGGACAAGCTACCTTAAATAGCTAATACACGTGACCACCATTCGATGACTGCAAAGTCGGAAGTAAGAAGGGTAACTCAGAAAACGAAGGCGATTCAATAAAGCGTGTAAATATAAGAAGTTTTCCTTTTATAGGGAATAAGTTAGGTTTCGGGGACGAAACCTCTTTAAGGAGGGAAGACTTGTAACATCCCGAAATTTCAAGATAATATTAATTATATTACTTAATAATAGAGGGAAAGTTTACTCGGGTTATCTGGAAATAAACAATAGAATAGGAGTTGGTATGGGTCGGGCTAGCGTTGGGTAATGGACGTGGGTTATGGATTTGGATTAATAGAGATGGGTTAAATGAGAATGGGCCTTAGGTCCATGGGATTTCAGGGATATAAATATCCCCTAAACCCCAAAATATCTTTCATATTTCACCAAACTCCCTAACACACACACCATACCACACTAACTTCGCCGCCGGGCCAAGGGAAGAATCGGGCAGATCCGAGAGAGAGAGAGAGCGGTTGGTTGTGATTAACAAGTAAACAAGATCCAAACAAGCTCAAAAAGGTATGATTCTTGACCTTTAAGGTTTAAAGATCCAAGCTTTTTAGTGTATAAGCGACCGAAGATGGTCGGGAAGCGTAGTGGGTGATATTGAACCATAGCAAGGGTGTTAAAAACGCTCAAAATGCTGGAAAGAAACCGAACAGCGGCTGTCTGGGTAACTTCGTCTGCATCTGGGCAACTTCGCCTTCAACACGATGAACTTCGCCTGCAAGCTAAGTTCGCCTGATGAACTTCGCCTGCAAGCTAAGTTCGCCTAATGGCAACTTCGCTGTAAAGTTAAGTTCGCCTAACTGGTAACTTCGCCTGAGGCCAAGTTCGCCTGATGACAACTTTGCCTGAAGCCAAGTTCGCCTGATGGCAACTTCGCTGTAAAGCTAAGTTCGCCTAGCTGGTAACTTCGCCTACAGCTAAGTTCGCCTAAGGTTAACTTCGCCTAGAGCTAAGTTTGATTAGAAAATAAATTAAAAAGCGATAAGTTGAGTAAGCTACTACTAGGCCACCAGATTAGATCAGGCGAGTGTTGATACGTGTAACTTGTACAGTCAGCCGAGCTCAGATAGAGAAGGGATTTACAGCTATCAGAAAAAGAAGCAGAATTCAGGTGAGTTTCTAGCCCCATTCCTTGTTATGTTTTCGGGGCTGTGTGCATACTCAATGTGATAGTTAATACACTTACCTTAAATGGTAAGTGTATGCCGTGTATGATATATGTGATAGATACGATTGATTGCTTGACAGTACGTGAACGATCTTCGGATATTGCACGTACTGTCAGGATATAAATAAAGATATTAATATTGCATGTAATGTAAGGATGATGTATGAACATTATGAATGAAAGCTTGTCGGTACGTGAACGATCTTCGGATATTGCACGTATCGTCAAGGGAAGTGATTAGCTCCTTACATGGATATTAAATAATAACGTATAGATAGTGTTCCTTTTATGGAAAGTATAGTGTTCCTTTTATGGAAAGTATGGTGTTCCTTTTATGGAAAGTATAGTGTTCCTTTTATGGAAACTATAGTGTTCCTTTTATGGAAAGTATAGTGTTCCTTCTATGGATAGTAAAGTGTTCCTTCTATGGAAAGTATACAGAGTGTTCCTCCTATGGAAATTATATATAGTATGGTAATGGTAATGGTTCTTTTAATAGATATTACGTGACGATCCTCCTATGGATATTTATACGAGGTTAAGATAGTAATATGTGTCTTCGGATACAGGAAGAAATATATGGGAATAAATTGTATGTATGGTAGCAAGTATGTAGGTAGAACAGAAGGGCAACTAGTGAAGTATGGATATGTATCTACAGATATGTATGTATGTGTATGTATTGTATGGCATTCGATTAACTAGAACTCACTCAGCGTAGCTGACTTTTAGTATGCACGCAGGTGAGCTGATTACAGAGCTAGCATGAGGATGACACACGGCATGGATTGAACGGCTGGCATCTGAAGAAAGAAGTAAAGATGTTTTAAAAATAAAGTTTTGTGTTATGGTATCAAAGAAAAGATTTAATGTTTTGTAACAAATGATTGATGTTTTATATTTCGCGAAAAGTTTTAATAAACTCTGATTTGAAGAACTGTGTTTATGAGTAAATCCGACACGAAAGTAGGGCCACCGGGTTCGGGGCCTTACAGGACGGTGTCCAACATGAAGTCGAAGAAGTCGAAGCTAGAGAGCCAAATTCTGATATGACAAACAATGAGGTAAACGACTCACAACATCACGATAATTCCACAAATGTTACTAATCATGACAGGTTAGAAAGCTTGCATGTGGAACACGAAGAACAACAAAACACTCCAGTCCTCCCTCCTAGAAGAAACAGGGGAGTCCCTCCTAACCGATATTCCCCGGAGCACACCTCTCGTTCCTCCAAATACCTTACAAAAACTGACAGGGGGAGGGTGGCACAAGTTGCAAAAGCCTTCTCAGCCACACTTCTTTCAGAAAAGATTCCTACCACGGTCCAAGAAGCCGAGGAGACGACCGAATGGAGAGAGGCAATGAATTTAGAAATGGAGGCTTTGAAAAAGAGTGGCACATGGGAAAAATGTACTTTACCTCGAGGGAAGAAACCGGTTGGCTGCAAATGGGTATTCAATATCAAATATAAATCTGATGGCACCATTGAACGACACAAGGCTAGATTGGTAGCCAAAGGATATACACAAACTTATGGTATCGATTATTCTGAGACTTTTTCCCCAGTTGCTAAAATTGATACTATCAGAGTTCTTTTTTCAGTAGCAGCAAATGAAGACTGGCCTCTCCATCAATTTGATGTTAAAAATGCGTTTTTGCATGGAAACTTGAAAGAAGAGGTTTATGTGGACCCTCCCCCGGGGTTCTCAGCTGATTGTAAAGGAAATGAAGTGTGTGGACTGAAAAAGGCATTGTATGGGCTCAAACAATCTTCGCGCGCATGGTTCGGGAAGTTTACTATGGCTATGAAACGTTATGGGTACAAACAAAGTAACGCCGACCATACCTTGTTCTACAAGAGGAGGGAAACTCTTGTTACATGTCTCATAATTTATGTCGATGACATGATCATAACAGGAAGTGATGAAGAAGAAATTAACTCCCTCCGGAAGAATCTCTTCATCGAGTTTGAAATGAAAGACCTTGGGGGATTGTAATATTTTCTAGGGATTGAAGTGCTTCGGTCAAGCAAAGGGATTTTTATCTCTCAACGAAAATATATCTTGGACTTGCTTGTTGAAGTGGGCATGGTGGATTGCAAGCCCAATGATACTCCCATGATTGTGAACCATAAACTGAGAATGGTTGAAGGAGCCAAACTAGCAAATAAAAAAAGGTACCAAAGGTTAGTGGGAAAGCTAATCTACTTGGCCCACACTCGACCCGACATTTCGTACGCAGTGGGAGTTGTTAGTCAATTCATGCACAACCCTCAAGAAAATCATATGGAGGCGGTTATGAGGATTATCCGGTATCTAAAGGGCACAGTAGGGAAAGGAATCGTGTTTAAAAGAAACGACCACCTAGATGCTGAAGTCTTTACAGATGCCGACTGGGGAGGAAATCCGAATGACAAACGATCAACCTCCGGTTACTTCACTCTCCTTGGAGGTAACTTAGTAACGTGGAGGAGTAAGAAGCAAAAGGTAGTATCTTTATCAAGTGCTGAATCTGAGTTTAGAGGTATCGCTAAAGGGATTACTGAGATCCTGTGGCTAAGGAAGATAATGAAAGAAATTGGTGCTCCACTTAAAGGTCCAACTCAGTTAAGATGTGACAACAAAGCTGCCATTAAAATCTCAGAAAACCCAGTACAACATGACAGAACCAAGCACGTTGAAATAGATCGTCACTTCATTAAAGAAAAGATTGAAGACGGTACCATCGAACTCCCGTTCGTCAGGTCGAAAGATCAACTAGCAGACATTCTGACAAAGGCCGTTGCAACTAAAGCGCTTAAATCAGTTTTAACCAAGTTGGGTATTGGAGATCCCACTACACAACGTGAGGGGGAGTGTTAAAATATTAAAAAGGAAAAAAGCACAAGTCAAAGGAGTAATGGTCAGCTTCCCAATATTGTCTCCTAATTAGAAGATCTCACAGGTTGTCACCAGTTTTAGTTACCTTGTTTAGGCTCTTTTATTTTCTATTTATGCCGGTGTTCTTTTCCTGTGTAAATCATCCTTTAATAAATACAAAATAATATTTTCTCTGAATACCAATTCAAGATATATAGATCATTTAATTTGGAATTTGGACACATGCAAAACTAGTCTTCGGCGACAAGAATTCGAAGAATTCGAAGATATATAGATCATTTAAAGTATGGTTTTCCGCTGCATTGCGCGGGCACTCTTCTAGTATATATATATATATATATATATATATATATGTATATATATATATATATATGTATATATATATATGTATATATATATATATATATTGTCTACGAAAATCATAATCAATCAAATAAACAACATTTTTTTTTGGTTTTTTTTAATCTCGTCCTATGTTATTTTACACAAAAGAAAATTTTATCGCGCGTTTTTAAATTTTCTATTTGGGACATGCTAAAACTTCAAAAGTCTTCGCCGACAATTAATGTTAATGGTTGTGGTTGTGATCTATGAAGGTAAATTACCAAGAAATTTGAGGCATGGATGATGGACCATGGTCGACGTAGACTCACATCATATTCTGCAATCGTATTTTAAAGACTTAATGCATGTTTGACTAATTGGTTCTTAATTGAGAGAATGATTGAAAGGGAAGTGAAGGCCGAGTACTACAAGTCTACAACCCACTCTTTCTACTCGGACAAAGGCGGATGGTGTATTGGTGTACACCCGGTGTACTTGGATTACTTGGACAAAGGCGGACGATGTACACCTCATGTACCCGGACTACTCGAATGACCCGAGTAAACCATCCCTCTCACCTTAATATAGGCAATAATCGTTAAAAACTTAAAATGATCATTTTGGCTAATAAGTTTACAAAATGAATTAACTTTTTGACTGATATGAGTTTTTAACTAAAATAAAAAAAAATAGTCAAAAATATATTTTTATAAAATACGAAGTTCAAATGCTAATTTATTAATTTTATGAGTTAATCATAAATGGCCATTTTGATGATATTTTTTTCCTGAATACGGGGGTGCTAAACCTACATTAGTTTTTTTTTTTTTCATTTTTCTTGCATCACTTCAACTTGTCAAATAAATAAATCAATATATCATACCCGGTAGAATCCTACCAATTACAAGCTATAAGTAGGTTCTAGGAAATGTGCGATGTAGACACACCGTACATCTATCTCAAAGATTAGAAAGATGACTTCCAGAGAGATCGAGCTCCAAAAATCATATTATGAGACAATATAAAAGAAAATCAAAGTTCATCAATAATATTATAATAATAATAACACGTAATAATAATAATAATAATAGATAAAAGTAATAAGAACAAAATACAAAATAAAAATTTCTGAGATGTAATACAAAAAGAAATAATATAATGATACGTGAACAAAAAAAAATTGTAAGAAAAGCCCCTAAGATATTACTTCTTCCCTACAAGTCCATAACCTTAATTTTACATTTTCAAGAATATTTATCCTCGGAAATGTTCAAGTCTAGCAAATCATGCCTAATCCTTTCATTCCAAATCAATTTAGGCCGACCTGTAACCCTTCATCCCTCTATAGTACACACAAAATACAATTAAACTCTTTTGTTATTTATGTATATAATTATTTTCTTGTCTTTTAATGCTATTATTATTATTTTTCTTGTTTTTAAATCATGAGCATTAATTTTATTTCAATAACTTTTGTTTTACATAAGCAGCATATACGTTATATATGTACGTGTTTCAACCACGAGTAATTTACGAAAAACAATCCGACTTCACAGGGAACATGAATAAGAAAAGAAAGAAAAGAAGAAACTATTCAATTCAATTCAATTCAATTCAATTCAAATTCAATAATGTGACACACCAAATGGCTATGGAGATATCACAACCTGAATCCCACGATTAATGTATTCAAAATATGCCCAGACAAGAATTTTTCACCATTCAAATCCTTCAGGGTCACCGAAATTGATCCCGACACGAATGGATCAGTGATCATCGTTGAAATATAACAAGAATATATACATATTTTTTTCTCACAATGGTACGTAGGTGATTCGTGTTTTAATGTTATTAGTTTCCGCAATTAATTACTAGGCGTCCGAAACATCATGAAACTTTGGTGATCGATTAATACGTTCGTTAACATCTTGTCGGAATTTGAAATGTTATTAAAATATGATCTTGATGGAATTTTTATAATTTTATTGCCAACTTTGTTCGGCATGGTATACTTGATATAAAAAATAATGTAATAAATTTGTTTAAGTTGCTTGTTTGTCATCCAAAAACATAGTAACGGAACCAATGTTATTCGTCTAAGAGATTACGTGTACGTAAGTGCAACTAAAGCGAACCATGTAGATAGAATGATAGATACGTGATTAGGTGAATATGTACTGACTGATTTGTACGTGCTACAGAGCACTGCGGTTAATATAATAGTTGGCTCCCATGTTTGGGTTGAAGATTCAGCCGAAGCTTGGGTTGAAGGCCAGGTCACAAAGATTAAAGGGAAAGATGTTGAGGTTCAAGCCGATAATGGGAAGACGGTTAGTCATCAATATTCTGTTTCAAATATACTAGTGTAGTGAAATTCATATCATCGGTTATTTTTCAGGTGGTTGCTAATTTATCAAAAGTATATCCGAAGGATATGGAAGCACCGGCTGGCGGTGTTGATGACATGACAAAGCTATCTTATTTGCACGAGCCCGGGGTGCTACAGAACTTAAGAACCAGATATGAGCTTAATGAAATTTATGTAGGTTTTATCTTTTCAAATTTTTGTCATCTTATTTTAGTCTAAAGAAACATGAAGAATATATTTTTTAAGTTTACTTAAAATATGACAGACTTACACGGGCAACATTCTAATTGCGATCAACCCGTTCCAAAAGTTACCTCATTTGTATGATGCTCATATGATGCAACAATACAAGGGAGCACCATTTGGTGAATTGAGTCCCCATGTGCTTGCAATTGCAGACACATCTTACAGGTTATTATTATTATTATTATTATTATTATTATTATTATTATCGTTTACACGTAATGCCTGTTGGTTAGTAAGAAACTGTTTATCATGTTATGCATTGTTAATGGAGTCTGCAGGGCGATGATTAACGAAGGAAAAAGTAATTCAATTCTGGTGAGTGGTGAAAGTGGAGCAGGTAAAACCGAGACAACCAAAATGCTTATGCGGTTTCTTGCATATTTGGGTGGGAGAAAAGCTACCGAAGGCCGCACAGTTGAGCAGCAAGTTCTTGAAGTACGATATATGACGTATAGTTCTATGTTTAAATAACCCCTTAATGATCTAAATTTATGTCAATGTGTATACAACTATATAAACTTCTGTCACAATTTTGACTGCAGTCAAATCCTGTTCTTGAAGCTTTTGGCAACGCTAAAACCGTTAGAAATAACAATTCCAGGTGACTAGCTTGTAGCATACTGTCTTGTGTTTAAAGAACTAATGTTCATATTTTAGTTGCATTTTTATTTATTTTATGTGATAATGGCTCAGTCGTTTCGGGAAGTTTGTTGAGATCCAATTTGATAAGCAAGGGAGGATATCGGGGGCAGCTATCCGGACTTACCTTCTAGAAAGATCTCGTGTTTGTCAAGTAAATGATCCTGAAAGGAACTATCACTGTTTTTACCTGCTTTGTGCAGCACCACCAGAGGTACTAGGATTTTACTATGGCAAAATAGTGTTGACTTTTATGAGGTACTAGGAGTTTGACCAAATAGTGTTGACTTTTAAAACCTTACAATCAATCAGTGTCTGACACGTGTCCCTCGGCAACGCCAGAGAGAAATTTATTGTGTCCCAAAAACAGAAAGTCATATAATACTTTTGTAAAAGAAAAAAAGTCAACGGTCAGAATGGCCTATGAGTTTGACCAAATAGCGTTGACTTTGAAAACTTTCCAATCTATCAGTGTGTAACAAGTGTCCCTCGGCAACGCCAGATTGGAATTTGTTGCGCCAGATAGATATTTGTTGTGTCGGCAAATTAGGGTGTGCCATGTGGAAGCATCTGGTTGGTTGAAACAATTTCTTATCCAAAAAAAAAAGTCAACGGTCAAAATGGCCATTTTGGTGATTTTCCCTTATTACTTTTAAAAAATCAACTTCACTGGTAAATACTTGACTAATTATACACGCGGTTTACAGGAGATTGAGAAATATAAATTAGGAAGCCCGCAGTCGTTTCACTATCTTAACCAGTCAAAATGCTATGAACTTGTCGGTGTGGATGAAGGACTTGAATATCTTGCCACAAGGAGAGCTATGGATATTGTTGGAATTAGTAAAAAAGAACAGGTTTTTATTCAGTAATTTCATTTTCTTTTTTTACATAAAAATTATAAAACTAAAATAACAAATTTATAACCAATCTTTTTACTTTTTCATAGGAAGCAATATTCAGAGTTACTGCAGCTATACTTCATCTTGGAAATATTGCGTTTTCTAAAGGGAAAGAGGTTGATTCTTCCGTACTAAAAGACGACAAAGCTAAGTTTCATCTCAAGATGGCGGCAGAACTTCTTATGTATGATTATATTTAAGTGTTAAGCAGTTTGTAGATCTTTTTTAACTGTTATATGTATTTATAAATTTATAAATTGACGAGGTCGTATTAGGTGTGATCCTGTTGGCTTGCAAGACGCGTTGTGCAAGCGAGTGATGGTAACTCCTGAAGAAGTTATCAAGAGGACTCTTGATCCTCTTAGCGCATCATTTAGCAGAGACGGTTTGGCTAAAACAATATATTGCAGATTATTTGACTGGTACAAGAAACCTGTATTGACTATTGAATAAACTTGTGGTAATTAATTATTAACTATCTTTTTCATTGTTTTTCAGGTTGGTGAATAAAATTAATGTATCAATCGGACAAGATGCGAGTTCAAAATCTCTTATTGGCGTGCTTGACATCTATGGTTTCGAGAGCTTTAAGAACAATAGGTAGTAGAAATTAACTGTATTTACTCTTTAAATGTTATATCTGAAAGTCATCATACGCGTGCAGCTTTGAGCAATTTTGCATTAACTTCACAAATGAGAAACTGCAGCAACACTTTAACCAGGTAACTATCGAACCTTTGTTAAAATCACGGTTAATTAGCATGAGAATGTTGTTTTCAAAACCGAAGATAGAAAGCGCTATGTTTGAATTTCAGCACGTCTTTAAAGGGGAACAAGAAGAATATAAAAAAGAGGCTATCAACTGGAGCTACATTGAATTCGTTGATAACCAAGATGTTCTAGATCTCCTTGAGAAGGTATAAATAATTACTTCATAGTTTTTAAAATTTTGATGTATATAGTATTATGGTTCTCGACTCGTCTTGTGTTTCTATGTTGCAGAAACCTGGTGGTATCATTGCTCTTCTTGATGAAGCTTGGTATAACATAAAACTTGATTTTTTTTCTTTTTATGTTTAGTGCAGATAAAAGATTAATTTTTGATAATATTTTACAAATTTGAACTTATGGTTTTTAGCATGTTTCCAAAGTCGACGCACGAGACATTCTCAAACAAGCTTTATCAGACATTCAAAAATCATAAACGCTTTATAAGCCCAAGTTGTCGCGCACAGATTTCACGATTGCTCATTATGCTGGAGAGGTATGTATGTATGTACGTATGTATGTTAGCCAAACACTATTTGTCTAAAACTAAAATATTTTGTATATATTGGTTTTAGGTGCAATATCAATCTGATCAATTTCTCGACAAAAATAAAGATTACGTGATTCCCGAACACCAAGATTTGTTGAGTGTTTCCAAATGTTCATTTGTAGCAGCTCTTTTCCCTCCTGTAGCCGAAGAGTCATCTAAATCATCTAAATTTTCTTCAATCGGTTCCCGTTTTAAGGTATCTTTACTTTACTCATTATCACGTCGTATCTTATAACCTGACATGTAATGTAATCATATTCTAATGCAGCTTCAATTGCAACAACTGATGGAAACGCTAAATGCTACGGAGCCTCACTATGTTAGATGTGTAAAGCCTAACAATAAACTGAAACCTGCCATATTTGAAAACCTCAACATCATGCAGCAATTGCGTTGTGGTGTGAGTATATGTAGTAATTGTTATTATTATTGTTATTATTTTCTATTTGTGACTAATTCTTCTACTCTTAGGGTGTTTTAGAGGCAATCAGAATCAGTTGTGCTGGTTATCCTACCCGTCGTGCTTTCTTTGAATTTATAAACAGATTTGGACTTCTTGCACCAGAAGCCTTGGCTGGAGGGTATATGTTTTCATATTCTTTCTCTTGATTTGAATTTTGCATATATATATATATAGGATCAAGATCATGTGAGAACTATTTGAAAATTGAGAACCGTGAGAACCATTTTGGACCACAAAAAACCCAAAAATAAAAAAAAAATCATATAACAAAAAAAACGCAAAAATGAAAAAAGTAAAAAAACCAAAATTCTTATTTACCATCTAGGTTTCATAAAAAAAAAAAACCCGTCTCGGTTTAGCTAAATTATACATAGATGTATAATATGTACATACATGTTTTTATACACATATGTACAATTTAAGGTAAATAATAAGGTACATATGTGTACATTACGTAACTAGAGATTAAATGAAATTATACACATGTGTATAATACGAAGGTTTTTTTTTTATATATATGAAACCGGAATGAAATATAAGAGTTTTGGTTTTTTTACTTTTTTAAATTTTTTGTTTATTTTTGTTTTATAATTTTTTTAAATATTTTTTAGAGGTTTTTTTAATGGTCCAAAATGGTTCTCAATTTTCAAATGGTTCTCTTAGGATCCTTACCCTATATATATATATACACATACACACAAAGAACAAAAAAACATGTTGAGAACTGCGAGAACTGCATAATGCACTTGTACATTATGCAGAAAAGATAATTATGTGGTTCTCAAAATATATTATTTGTTCTCATTTGAACATCTCACTATATACATATTCTGACATTTTTTTATTGTAACTGAAGTACCTTTGATGAAAAGACAGTATGTACAAAGATATTGGAAAAGATGGGGCTCACCGGCTTTCAGGTACACTGTGTAAAACTAATATTTGTCTGAATGTTGTAACTAGAATGAAGGGATAACCCTCAATATATACAAGTGAGAAACTTATATAGTTATATACCATAATATTAACAATAATTAACATACTGCATATGTTATTATTATACAGATAGGTAAAACAAAGGTGTTCTTGAGAGCGGGACAGATGGCAGAATTAGATGCAAGGAGAGCCGAGGTACTCAGCACTGCAGCAGCAAGAATTCAGAGACGAATAAGAACGCATATTGCTCACCGGCAGGTTACCGCATTACGCAAGGCTTCAATATTCTTACAATCTTTCTCTAGATGTGAGCTTCTAAAATACATTTAACTTGACCAAATTGATAATAGAAAAATAAATAATTCAACACTCTCGTGTTTTATGTTTAAAAATGTTGAAAGTTTAGATATATTGGCGTGTAAGAAGTTTGAAGAACTGAAAAGAATTGCAGCTGCTATAAAAATCGAGAAACATGTGCGTAAATGGTGTGCTTGGGTAGCCTATCATAGACTTTGGGTGTCGGTTCTTGCGGTACAGACTGGCTTACGTGCAATCGAGGCTCGTAAAAGATTCAGAGACCGAAAGGAAACTAAAGCCGCCATTAAAATCCAGGTTGAGTAATAAAATATAACCGCAACTAATTTATATTTTGTGTTGTATAAACTGAAGATTCTAGTGGTTTTCTCTTCGGTTAGGCCCGTTGGCGTTGTCATAAAAGTTCTGCGTATTATAAAAAACTAAAGAAAGGAACCATAGTTACACAATGCGGATGGAGGGGAAGAATTGCACGGAAAGAGCTTAGAAACCTTAAAATGGTCAGATTTTATAGTTTAATATGATATTACAATCATGTGCGTCGTGCGTATGCGCTGACCCGTAATATATTTAATAACATGCTTTACCTTTTTCCTGCAGCTAGCTCAAGATCATGGTTTACTTAAAGAAGCGAAAGATAAGCTGGAGAAACAAATGGAGGAACTAACATGGCGTTTACAGCTTGAGAAACGTTTAAGGGTAATAATATAATGTTGCGTATATATATCTATTTATGTAAAAATATTAGAAAAATAATAAGTGATGATACAAATTTGTACAAATTTGCGTATGTCCAGACTGATTTGGAAGAAGCGAAAGCACAAGATTTGATTAAATTTCAAAGTTCTATGGAAGATATGCAAAAGAAACTCGATGAAGCAAACTTAATTGCAGCTATGGAAAGAGAGGCTGCCCGTAAAGCTATCGATGAAGCACCTGCGGTTGTTGAGGAAAAAGAGATTGTTATTGAAGATACTAAGAAAATTGAATCTTTAAATGAAAAAGTTGAAGATTTGGAGGTATGTTGACTGCTTAATCTTTAACTGTTTCTGAGATTAAATTTTAAGTTGATGGTTTGTGTTTTCGGCTTTGCAGGCAAAGTGGGAATCAGAAAAGAAACGCGCTGATGATCTTGAAAAGTGCAGTGAAGAGAGACGTATTAAGTTGGAAGAAACAGAAAAGAAAGTTGTTCAATTTCAGGAATCCATGACCAGGTTTTTTTTTTATTTATTATAACTTTCAGTTTCTATAAACTACATGTTCAATATGTATTTGTTCTGCTAGGCTGGAAGAGAAGTTATATAACTTAGAATCAGAAAACAAAGTCTTCCGCCAACAATCGGTATCCATGGCACCTAATAAGTTCCTTTCGGGTCGTTCCCGATCTATTATTCAGGTATTTTTATTATTATTATTATTATTATTAATTTTAAGTAGAGAACTGCATAAAATATTGTATTTAGTACGATTCACATGTGAAAAGGTGGATAAGAAATAATGAATTAAAAGAAATTAAGTTTAAAGTTTAGAATTTTAATAAAATGTTTAGATTAAATATCTTAGGTTTATCTAGTTGATTTAATTAGTTTATTAGGGTTTTTATGTTTAGCATAAGTATAGGTCGAGGGATTTGGTTTCTTTGTCAGGTCGAGTTTGTCTATTTAATAAAAAGACTCGAAGTCGTAGTTGGGCATCAAATCGGTTTTGTTCTTTTATATATTGTGTATGTTCCTTTAGGTTATGTAGTCACATAACCGATTGACCGGCTTGTGTATCACAGCTAAAGTAATAGTGTGTTGGCCCGGAATCAAACACAAAAGAAAAAACGCAGGAACACGAGTTTGACCAAATACTGATCGACCCTTTTGTATTTGATAAACCGAAACTTATAGTACACAAGACACAAACATGAGAATAAGAAACGTAAATCGACCCAAATAGGATGCCAAATAAATGCCAGTATCTATATCCTAAAATATGCATATATAAACAATCCCAAAATAAACTAATAACCAAAAAACAACTCTAGATATTGTTCACGTAACCAAATTCGGACTCAAGATTCAGACACCTGCGAACCGCAAATGATAAAATTGTTTATGTGATTCTCACAATTTTCTACTTAAAATTGGTTTTATATTGAATGAACCTTATATCATATAAGTATATAACAACTATTTTGATCTTTAATTCTTTGCAGAGGACTCACAGTGGCACTTTAATAGGAGATAGAAAGTCATCTCTGGTATAATAATTTACATCAATGTGGTTTTTGAATTATTGGTTTCATTTCTTTGCTTTAAATTATTGAATGACATGTTTCTTTGTTTATGTATGTTTTAGGATCCGAATAGTCCTTCAGTGGGCCAACGAGATCTCGGAGAACTAGATGACAAACCACAAAAATCACTCAACGTAAAACAGATTGAAAATCAAGAGCTGCTTCTTAAAAGCATTGCACAGCATCTGGGGTTTTCAGGGAACAGACCGATAGCAGCTTGCGTTATCTACAAATGCCTTTTGCAATGGAGATCTTTTGAAGTTGAGAAGACAAGTATTTTTGATCGTATCATCCAGACCATAGGCAATGCAGTAGAGGTTTAAAATATTCTTGCATTACGCTAATAATACGTCTCTTTTGAAGGTTTTGTAAAAAATGGTGTGCTTTCAAAACGTATTTGAAAAAAATGCCGCTTATTGGGGGGTTTCAGACCACGGATTCTGTCTCCTTAATCTCATAAATCATGTTTTTTTTTATTTTTCCTTTTTCAGTTTTCACTTAACATATTATTTGGTTTTTTCTAATAATTTGTAACATTTAACAAATGTTAAATGTGCGGTGTTAAGTTTCGATATAATTTGATTGAACTGAGTTGTATACAAAATTAAGTAGTTTAAAATGTATTTATATTTGGATACAACTCAATTTTCAATCAAATTTGGATTGAAATTTAGGAAAAAAAATATTTAGGTTCTTTTAAATATTATATATGTTAATTGAATTCTAAAAAGAATTTATTTATGAGATGAGGAGAGAGAACTCGTGGTTTGAAACCCCGGATAAGCCGCTTTAAAAAGCACCCGTCTTTTTTAATATTTTCCTAAAACACCATTTTTTACAAAAATTCGATCTTTTATACAAGTATTTTTGTACTGTTTCTTGTTAATTTTTTGTTAATTTAAAGAGAAGGCAGGATAATAACGATGCATTGGCCTACTGGCTGTCCAACGCTTCAACTCTTCTGCTTCTACTCCAATGCACACTAAAAGCGAGTGGGGCCGCATCTGGAATTGGCCCACAGCGTCGTCGATCATCAGCTGCACTTTTTGGCAGGATGACATCCGTAATTTCATAAATTATATTTTAATATATAGAATTTAATTTCATATTTTTTTATAAATATTTTTGGTTTTATAGAGTCTTCAAGGAACTCCTAATGGTGTTGATCTTTCCTTTGCAAATGGAAGCCTGAGTAATGGAGTTGAAGGGTTTAGCAAAGTGGAAGCTAAGTATCCAGCTTTGCTTTTTAAGCAGCAGCTTACGGCCTATGTTGAAAAAATATATGGAATGATTCGTGATAATTTGAAAAAAGAGATATCTCCGTTGTTAGGGATGTGCATTCAGGTGACGTTAGTGAAAGGGATAAAATCATGAAATAGTAACCAAGTTTCGATATTGTTTATTGTTCCACCTTGTGAACTATTCCATAATTATTTAAACTAAAATGGCCTAAATGGAACATATGAAACTTGGTTATTACTTATGTAACTTTTTGTTAAAAACTAATGGTTACTAATTTGTTTGTTAAACTAAAGGCACCTAGAATATCCAGAGCAAGCCTGGTGAAGGGATCATCGCGCTCAGTTTCTAGCACGGCTCAGCAAACCGTAATCGCACACTGGCAAGAAATTGTTAAGAGTCTTGGAGTTTACTTAAACGTTTTGAAAACAAATCATGTTAGTTGGAACTTGTATTAACTTTTATTATTTTCTTTTCTTGGATATATATTTTGTTACTAACCTCAAATTTTTGTTAGGTACCGCCATTTTTGGTGCGTAAAGTTTTCACACAAATATTCTCATTCGTCAACGTTCAGTTGTTTAACAGGTATACCTTTCTTTTATATACACACACATCTGGTTTTTTTTTAATTGTTTCTTTTTATATATTATTTTGTAATTCCAAATTTATGATGCAGCTTACTTTTGAGGCGCGAATGCTGTTCGTTTAGTAATGGCGAGTATGTGAAAGCAGGTTTGGGTGAACTAGAACATTGGTGTTACAATGCAACTGATGAGGTATTTTTAACATTTGTTATATTATATTTTTATATATGTTTTAAGTGTTAAACAGATGAACTACAGTATGCAGGTTCGGCTTGGGATGAACAGAAGCATATACGACAGGCTATTGCATTTCTGGTAAAGCATTTCTTTCATCGTATATCATCAAAGATTTAAGTTTTGATAAATATTTATTTTTATGAGAATTTGTAATTCCTTTCAGGTTATACATCAAAAGCCCAAGAAAACAATGGATGAAATAAGTCGTGATCTCTGCCCGGTGAGTAATATATGTTTTTGTTAAGATATATATATAATATAATTACGTCATCCGGTTTTTTAAGCCAGTCAGACCCGACCAGTGGACCGGTACCGGTTATGAAAACATTGTTGTTACAGATTTTATTCTTGGTACACAGATACTTAGTATACAACAGTTGTACCGGATCAGTACAATGTACTGGGATGACAAGTATGGCACACAAAGTGTATCCCCAGATGTAAGTTCTATTATTATTATCGATTTATTTGAAATAATTATATAAAACTAATATGCGCCTCAAATGTCATCATTATTCAGGTGATATCTAAAATGAGGAAGTCGATGACTGAAGAAAACACCGTTGCAAGCAACTCTTTCCTATTGGATGACGATTCGAGGTTAGTTATAACTTAGTACAATGACCCCTTTAGTTATTATGTCAGTTGTGATGTTTTCTCATGATTAATTTATTTATTTTATGCAGCATTCCATTTTCACTTGATGATATATCAAAATCGATGGATCAAATTCAAATCTCAGACATTGAGCCTCCACCTCTAATTCGTGAGAACTCGGGGTTTAGCTTTCTGTTACCACATGTTGAGACTCGCTGACGCGCTTTCTATATAGCTTTTGTGTGCTATTTTATCTCATTTCTGGTGGATTGGGGATAATAGAAAAATGTTTGTGCTGAAGAAATGTGACCTAGAGAAAGAGGATGGTTGTGTAGATCAGCTGCATTTGCGGGTGTTTTTTCAATTTATTGTAGTTTTGTAGCATGTTGTACAATTAGATGTATTCATGTGTTATGTTGTAGATTGTTGATTACGGGTGTTAAACATCACATTGTTACTATTTGTTACTTAAACGTGATTTTTGTGAGTTCCTGTACTAGTTATGTGTAAACCTGATGCATCTTTGCATCCAAAATTCTTTTCCTCTTGTCATTTGTTGAATAGTAAATCGTCTTGTTTTTTAAAACAGTGTAAATCGTCGTGGGCAACTTATACGTCCTTTAAGACCCTCTATATTTAGACCCGATTTGTATAATATTAAACTATTATATAGAGAAACCTACTATAAAAATATAAAACATATTCTGACTATGTAGAGGCAATTTTTCTAGTACTGACTGTAGCACGAGCGTTAAAGTGAGAATCGTTCCTAATTAGTCATTCTGCCTAATCCCAAATACTTCCAACATTTTCTTGCTCTAATGCATACGCAAACACACGACTTCTATCGTATAACTTCTGTGCAAATGGTCTAGTGTTTGTGACAGTTGACTCTTAACTAACTTCATTTCTTCCTATGTGTACAATGCTTTTAACAAATATTAGAATCAGAAACATTTCATTAAAAACAAAATCTAATCATAAATCCACAAGTAAAATAACCTTTTCCCTCAAAAAACGATTGGGAACTTTATAGTTTTTAGTTTTTACCTCTAAAAGAATGATAAATTTCAACAAAATAGTAGTGACCTGAAAAGGCTTCAGCTATCTTAGACCACTGCAAACTCGGCACCTATTGGCAAATGATCACTTGGATAGCAGTAATTTGGCAATCCACCTTTTAGGTCAGGTGATTCAGCATCTGGAAGCTCAAGGTAACTGACTGGTTCAATGCCCTCGGAAGGAGAGAATAATATGTAATCAAGTGTCCCAGTAAACCCCGGTGTGTAGTTTGTGAACTGCGGTTCACCCCTTGTGTATGCATACACACTGCACAAAGGCATTGGTACGTCATCTGAACATTCTGATGAAGGTTCTGACATGGGCCCACCAGAAACAAGGTACTGGTATACCTGGAAACATAAATCTGTTTTAACTCCATATTCAATTTATTATTACATCTTGCATGAGATGTGTAATAAACAACTATGGGTTTCTTGAATCTCGGATGTAAAAAAGTCAACATGGTCAAAATTTAGACGTGTCAAGTGCCACATCATCAATTTTACTAGTAATCAGATCAGATTACCTTGAATCGAGATTTTTGGAAGGTGGTTGGTTGCCTTCAAATAAAATTTTTGAAAGTTTGATTTTTTTTAGGGGTGGCAATTTCTAGAGACGAAAATAGTCAGGTTTTGGGTTGTCATATCTAGATCGTTTAATAGACAGGTCGTGTTCATTTAACCCGTTTATTTAAACATGTCGACCCACTAACCTGTTTGATTAGACAGGTAGTAGACCTGTGTCTAACCAGTTTAAGTACAAGTCGTGTTCAGTTGACCTGTTTAATTAAACGGGTCATGTGCGGATTGATCTATTTTAACACATTTAATTAAACAAGTCGACCGGCTAACCTGTTGGATCAGGCCGTCAATCAACCCGTTTAACCCACTTTTTTACAACTTGATACACGTTTAGATAAATGGGTTAAGCGAGTCGTGCTCGGGTTACACGTACGATTTGAGTGTGTGCAGTTAGCCCTAAAATAAACGCGATAGAGTGTACCTTATCTCCAGGAACTGAATTAAAATCTCCAGCAATAAGCACTGACGGCGTGCACTCAAATTTATCAGATACCATTTTTTGGAATTGAGCTACACGTGACAGTAAATATTTCGCCTGTGCAAGCTTGACATCAGCCCATTCTGGGTCCCTAATAAACAAAATTCACATTTTTATCATGAACACTAAACATAAACAAAAATAGATCCACCTAGGATATTTGTGTGTTTGTTACAATGACATAAGGGTAGAATTGGAATTTACCATTACCAGTAAATATGTGTGTTTGTCACAATGACATAATGTTGATAAGGATATTTGAACTTGAATGCGGCCATAATTCCAACACAATCACGTTTCAACCGTACATATGGATCATTAGGATCTCCTATGTCACAATTAAATAAAGAAATATCATTATAAGAATCATTCATCAAAAAATGTAAATTACAAAAAAAGACCTGAAAACCTTACTTGATAGGTACCTCTATTATTGGTGTCGGAAGCCTTCTCTTTTGGTTCCTCACGTGATGCGTCATCTAGAATCGATTCAGCCAGGTCATTATAGTCAATTGTCTCCTCTATGACCAATTCCAATCTGCAAATTAAATGAACAAAAGAGTAAACAGATTATTTAAATTTGAATAAAGTAAAAACGCCTTTTGCTGTTAAATGAATGAAACAATTTCGTTTCAAAGAGCATACTTATTGTGCTTGTAGAAAATTCCACACCCGTCAAGTTTTTTGCCACTTCTTTTAATGTAGATGCTTGAGTAATCATTCTGCTCTATTTTTTCTTTGTAGAAGCTATCATATTCATCTAATTCCTGATAACAGTTACATGATATATCTCAGTTCAGGAAAACCAAAAGTTGATAAAGATAAATATGAAAGAAGATAAAGGATATGAAAAAAACCTGTAAACATAAGATATCAGCATCAAGACTCCTGAGAACATCAAGAACTGCTGGTGAACGAGCTTTCCACCTGTTATAATAGCCGCCAAAGTTAAATGTAGATTTAGCCCATAAAAGAAACATCTAATAATATTTTTTTTAATCATTTTCTAGCCATCCAATTTATCATGATAGCTTAATTTCAAGTATTGACCATAGAATACTAAGAAAGAAAGAAACTTACTTGAGACATGGCGATGGAGAGTGTGGAAACACAGAACTTTTTACATATGCCTGCAAGTTGAACCAGAAAGTAGTTGTATACTGAATGTGCGTATAAAAATATTACATAGGAGCCCTATATTACACAAAAATACTTTGGAGACTATAATGATCACAATTAAGTACATACCTAGACCCTAGTCACATTTAGAGTTTGATATTACATTTAGAGTTTAATATGGGTAACTCGGTAAGGGTGCAAAAAGTTATTCATAATCAAGGCATTGATTAATGTCTTGAATCTGGTGTATCGGACTATAAGTATTTGCATGTACCAGACTATCATTTAATGATAAAGCCTCTAAGCAACTTATAAAACTGTGCACATACATACCTGAGCAAGAATATTATAGGAAACCAGTCGAAACGTGAAGCCTGCAGTATAAGATATAGCATTGTATTCAGCTCATGTGCATTCAATCAATAGCATTCAAACAACATAGAATCTAGAAAACCGACATGCTGAAACAATTCACAAACTAATAATAATAATAATAATAATAATAATAATAATAATAATCAAGTAGGTATAATAATACCATCAGACTTGGTAACTGAAGTAATCTCCTTCTGCTCAACCGGAACGAACTTAGGGTAAACCGGTATAGCTGCAGCTGCAGCAGCTTTACCAGTACTCATACTTGTCACACAAATCTTACTGCACATAATCAACATTGAGATTAAAAGCCCTAATTTAATAAAACAAACACTAAACATTGAGATTCAAAGTAATTAGTTAAATTATAGATTAGTAACGATATGAGTAGTAATTAAAAGGCGGAAGCAGCGGTTACCTTCGTCGGGATGATGATTGTCGAAGCACGAAATGAATCTAACCTGATCCATGACGATGTTTCCACGGATTTTCGAGATGAACGAATCACGTCTTGATCTTCTTCATCAGCTGCGCCTGAGACCTGCAGTGGTTTTCGGGGGTGTGGAGGTGACTGCTAAGATATCCTGAGGATTTCTTGTTCACAGACACAAAAAAGTGGTGGTGGCTCTTATTGAGCATGACCCTTTGATAAGGAGGTGGAGACCTCCTTATATAGAGAGTCTCATGGCCACCATCATGGTACCCTAATGGGCCTGGCCCAATTAGGGTTACCTCCACAAAACCCCCTCAGCCCAATAACATTGTATTAGTCCATGTAATAAAATAAGCCAAACATAACAGATTTAGGGTCGTAGAACCGGGTTTTAGTACCATACCCCTACAAGCCCCCCCAAGTCCAGTGTTGCTCCTGGGCGCGCAAGCGTCTAGGTGGAGCGCTGGACTTTATAAGGTGTGAGGCGGTTTTTTCCCTTTCCTTTGGCCTTGTCTTTATTGTCTGAGTTTTGGGAGGTTTTCCCCATGATGGTGACAAGCTGTAAAAATAATGAAGCCTGCGCGTGAGGCGGCTTACGAGCTATGAGAGTAATAAAGCTTGCGCGCGAGGGGCGACTTACGAGCTAAGAATAATAAAGCCTGATCGCGAGAGGCGTCTTACGAGCTGTGAGAGTAATAAAGCTTGATCGCGAGAGGCGTCTTACGAGCTGTTTACGAGCTGTGAGTAATAAAGCTTGCGCGCGAGAGGCGACTTACGAGCTAAAAGAATAGTAACAGCTTGCGCGCGAGGCGTTTTATGAGCTGTAATAATAGTGAAGCTTGCGCGTGAGGCGGCTTACGAGCTACTTTATGTCCCGCGCCACGTGCAGATGTTGCATGCGCGTGCGCGTGGACTTTGGTTTTGTGTTATGCGCGTGCGTGTAGACTGTGATATGTGTGAGCATGTGATGCGTAAGCATGTGTAATATGCGTGAGCATATGGTATGAGGACTCCCAACCCTTAAGTTTGGCGCGTAGCCATATGGGATATTATGAGGATTCCCAACCTTGAAGTTTGGCGCGTAGCCATATGGGATATTATGAGGATTCCCATCCTTGGCGCGTAGCCATATGGGATATTATGAGGATTCCCAACCTTGAGGTTTGGCGCGTAGCCATATGGAATATTATGAGGATTCCCATCCTTGGCGTGTAGCCATATGGGATATTATGAGGATTCCCAACCTTGAAGTTTGGCGCGTAGCCATATGGAATATTATGAGGATTCCCATCCTTGGCGTGTAGCCATATGGGATATTATGAGGATTCCCAACCTTGAAGTTTGGCGCGTAGCCATATGGGATATTATGAGGATTCCCAACCTTGGCGCGTAGCCATATGGGATATTATGAGGATTCCCAACCTTGGCGCGTAGCCATATGGGATATTATGAGGATTCCCAACCTTGAAGTTTGGCGTGAGGCCTGATGCGCACGTGCACGGCGATGGAGTGGTGACTCGTGTGTGCGCGTGCATGGCGGAGGTCTCTTGCGCAAAGCCCAGATGATGGTTTCCGCGACGACACATGCACAGCTGTGGAGTGAGAATCCGCGGGCGCGCGTACATGGCGGCGGAAGTCTGGTACTTTCTGGATCTGCAATTTTAGAGTCAGATCTGCAACTTTAGACCTAAAATCCAGGTCTGTAATCTAGACCTAGATCTGTAAATCAGATCTGGAAAGATCTGAAGCCCGGTGCAGATTTAAAACCATCACAGATCGGGAGACCTGATCATTCGAATCAGGCCGTTTCTTTTTGCACAGATCTGGAAGCCTTTTTTAAATCTATGGATCTTTTTGAGCTTTAATAAAACAAGCCTTGAAGCCTTTTTCTGTAAAACTTCCAGATCTGGGTTTTTCCTGGGAGAGATCTGACAGCCGAGATGAAGATCGAAGGGTAGTTCGTTGCCGTCCCACGGATGGCGCCAATGTCGAAGCACGAAATGAATCTAACCTGATCCATGACGATGTTTCCACGGATTTTCGAGATGAACGAATCACGTCTTGATCTTCTTCATCAGCTGCGCCTGAGACCTGCAGTGGTTTTCGGGGGTGTGGAGGTGACTGCTAAGATATCCTGAGGATTTCTTGTTCACAGACACAAAAAAGTGGTGGTGGCTCTTATTGAGCATGACCCTTTGATAAGGAGGTGGAGACCTCCTTATATAGAGAGTCTCATGGCCACCATCATGGTACCCTAATGGGCCTGGCCCAATTAGGGTTACCTCCACAAAACCCCCTCAGCCCAATAACATTGTATTAGTCCATGTAATAAAATAAGCCAAACATAACAGATTTAGGGTCGTAGAACCGGGTTTTAGTACCATACCCCTACAATGATGATGAACAGAGAGGTATTCGAGACAGCAATTCAACACCGGATTTCAGAAGCATTTTTCAGGCGGACTGTTATGACGGCTAACTGATAATAATATTGGGTTGCAATACCAGTCCCTCGACTATTATGTGATGGACAAGTCCAAGGGGTGTTATGTGAGGCTGCTGGCTACCGGCTCGAAATGGGTAAACGGTACGCGCCATGCCGCCATAGGCTAGCCCATTTAACTCCTTTCTTAGGGGGTGTTTGCCGTTTGGGATTCCTTATTTTTACCTCCTTAAAACTATTTCCTTTTCGAATTTTTTTCGTGACTTCATTTCCTTTAAGTTTCATTTCATTTAAAATTTTATATTCTGAATCTAGTTCTTTGAAATTTCAATTCTTTTGATAAATAATATATTTCAATTCCCTTAAAAAGATTCCATGAACTAAATCCACCTAAAGACGTGTTCAGTTCGCGAAATTCAAAAGAATTAGATGCAGTTTGAATTTAAATTATTTCTCTTGATGTGCTTGATTTAAAGAATTCGTTATAATTGAATTTCAATTCCATGTTCAATGTATTTGGTAGGCAAATAAATTGGAATTTGAATTTTATTCAATCAAATCCGTTTCACTTAAGAGATTTCACAAATCCTTTCAACATGTGACGAATTTTCGACTTTGTCATGTATAGATTATACATGGTCGGCATGGCTATCGTGTGAAGGGTGTCTATGGAGCAATGGTGGATCTACTAAAAGCTAAGAGGTAGCCCAGGCTATCCCCTTCAACTTTGTCAGCAAAGTGTAAAATTAGTGTAAATTTATTTTTCTTCTATGTTTTATGTATTTGATACCCTTGAGCAAATATTAGGAGACCCGTAGGTCTAAGAGATTTTTGCGTACTCCTGAAATTCTCTTTTAGATCCGTTCATTGTTATAGAGCTTCCCACATCTCGTATGATATCTTATACATTAATAATTTTTTTGAGCACCTCATATTATTTTTCAACACTCGTTAGATGTTTTTAAAAATCGAATTACACGGCGTTTTTTATCTTTTTATGAATATTTGAACATAAATATTATTGAAAACCACGGAAGTTTTAAAACTCGATGTTTTTCGGTCTCGTATACCGCTTAAGCATACTTGTATCGCTAACTTTAATTAAACATATTTACGCATTTCAACTAGCCAACAACAATGAAAACTGTTCAAATATATAGACAAATTGAATTTTAATAATCTCAACTAAATGTTATTGGCCGATAACGGTCAAATCTCTATGTGATTAATCCTTACAAACACTCTAAATAAAAGGACGTTAAGTGTAATAATATTATTTAATCACCGGCTTTACAAAACCCAGAACCCTAGTAGTTAACGCCAATTTGGTTAAGTAGTTTTAAAACCATTGCCATCTAAATCTAAAACCACCGGCTAACCCCACCGCCTCTTTACCGGAAACAGTCGCAAATCGCCGGCGACAACATCTACTCGTCTTCCCTCTTCTTTTCCTGAATAAAAGCCTCAATCTTTTTATTCGTTTCACACAATTTCGATTTCAACCGGTTTCTAGGTTTTAGTTTGGTAAGTCTACGAGTCATTTTTATGTTTTAATTGATTCAGTAAAATGATTATTGATTGTATGTTGATAGATAGTGTGAAATGAGGTTTTCAGTTTCTGTAACGTTTAGGGTTTATAAGTTTTTTAGGATTTTTGGTCACACGGTTCGGTTTTTGGCTAAAACAAAAGTTCTGTTTAATAATATTTTTAAACAGTTTGGTTCCGATTTTTTCGGTTTCCGTTTTTATCATTTGAGCTTGAAAATTTTGTGTTTAAAACTCTTTTTGGCCCAAAATAGTGGATTTAGGTCTAAATCATATTTGTTAATTAATAATTAGTTGATTATTATATATGAGTACATATTTATTAAATTCTTATAAATTACTTAAAATAAAAAATGGAATTTTAGAATTTCGGTTCAGTTTCTTCGGGTTTTATTACATACAAAACCACACCGGGACTTTTAGTTCGTTTTTTTACAGAAACATAAAACCAAACTGTCGGTTTTTGTTTCGAAGCGGTTATTGTCATTTCAATTTTGAATTTTTTTGGTGTTGTGATATTTGTTTGGTTAATTTGGATTAATTTTTTTTTTTGCAGAAAGATTGTGTGAATTGTCAGAATTAACATTATTAAGGTTCTTCAATCATTCTCAGACTTCATTCACTGAAGCATCAATGTTGCAGAATTTGAATTTTATTTCTGATCAAGTCAACCTCACTTCACTTATCAGCCATCATTCAGTTATCTCTCCTGTCAAGACACAGTTTCATGAACCATGGACCCGAGTTACAGTCTCACAAAGATTCGGTAACTCGTCACAGTGCCATGCTGTTCTTGACAGAATCACTGAATCCAGAGTAGATCCATGGAGAAAGAACAGAACTGATGTTAAGGAAGACGCAGAAGACTCGTATTCCGGTAGGATTTTCGTGAGAAACGATGAGCAGACTAATAACGAGCTTTTACAGAGTTTTTGCAGGCACTGGGAACTGCTAAAAGCAGCAAGATTGGTAGCTTTAATGTGTCGAAGAAACCAAACTCCCGACTTTGATTGGTGCATGAAGTTGATTAGAGGTTTAGTCAAGCTTAATTTTATGGAACGAGCTACTGAGGTCTTGACTTGTATGGTTATGTCGGGTGGGGTCCCTGATATCATCACTTACAATATGCTAATCAGTGGTTTATGTAAAAACAGGCGTATAGACGCTGCTCTTGATCTTCTAGAAGGTATGAGTGTATCTGGTTGCCCTCCTGATGATATAACTTACAATGCCATAATTCGTGTTATGTTAGAACACGGTTATCTTAACCAAGCGGTTTCATTTTGGAAGGATCAGTTAGCCAAGGGCTGCACCCCGTACGTTAGCACTAGCTCGGTTCTTGTTGAATTAGTTTGCAAATCACGTGGTGTTTTACGAGCTATGGAAATCTTGAACGATTTATCGGTTCATGGTTGTAATCCTGATTTAGTGACGTACAATTCCATTATTAACATTACTAGTAAACGAGGGAATTTTGGAGATACTATTTTGGTTATAAACGATCTTTTATCTCACGGTATGGAGCCGAACACGGTAATGTACACAACGCTTATCCACTCGTTTTTCAACCATGGTTACTTGGATAAGGTGGATGAGATATTATCTTTCATGAATGAAACATCTAATGCCCCAACTATGGTTACTTACAATATTTTGATAAAGGGGTTTTGCCTATACGGGTTTCTTGATCGTGCTATCGGTTTTTTTAACGAAATGGTGCTGAACGACTGTTTACCTGATATCATCACCTACAACACGCTTCTGCGCGCGCTTTGTGATGTGGGAATGATGGACCTGTGCTTACAGATCGTTGAATGTTTAAAAGACAGTAATACCCCTCCGAGTTTGGTAAGTTACAACATTTTGATTGATGGTTTGGCTAAAAGAGGTTATATGGAGAAAGCGGTTGGTTTATATCAGGAAATAATAAAGGCGAAGAAGATTGTTCCTGATGATGTTACTCATAGAAGCTTGATTTGGGGATTTTGTCATGCTGATATGGTTGAAGAGGCTGTGAAGATTTTGAAATTGATGAACAAAAATGGACATAGAGCTACTCATAGTACTTATAAGTACATTATTCATAAGTTAAGTCAGAAACAGAAACTAGACGATGCGATCAAGGTTTTGAAAATGCTGGTATCTAGCCCACAGAGACCGTATGGTGCCAAGTTTTATTCTGATATGATTGGGGGTTTGGCTACAAGTGGCATGCGAGAAGAAGCTAAGCAACTACATCAGAAACTAACCGAATGGAAGGTTGTTTAAACTTTTAAGGTTTCTGTCTTGTAATTTCCAGCTATACGTTAACGAATAGAAGTTTTTTTATGCGTATTTGTCATTTTCGATATAAGAAGCTGCAAAAGATTGTTAATTTCAGCAGGATTAATGTCGATATCTACTTGCTTTCCTCAAATTGATACACGAAAACTGGTATTTATACATGAACAAATAGAAGATTTTTTATGCGTATTTGTCATTTTCGATATGGGAAAATGTAAAAGAATGTTAATTTCAGTAGATTAATCTTGATATCTACTTCCTTTCCTCAAATTAATACACAAAAACTGGTAAAGTTTACTGCTTTTTACCTAATTTCTAGTTAGAGTATTCTTGAGAATCTTGCAATGGGAACGTCTTTTTCAACCGTCTGACAGAATCATCCGAAATAACTCTCATTTTGAACAACAAATTACCCAAATCCAAAGCCTCGGCCCGTTTACCAGAAAATCCGAACCCTTCCACCAGCAAAATATAAGTCGTTTGGTTCGGTTTACACCCCTTTTCCACCATTTCTTCCAAAACACTAATTGCATCATCAATTCTATGAGCTTTACACAATCCAAGAAGCACAATATTATAAGTTATAACAGTTGGCGTAAACCCGTAATTCTCCATACTTTCCAACAACCCGATCGCGTCGTCTACCAACCCGTCTCGACATAAACACGAAATAAGCGCGTTATACGTTATCTCATCTGGATCAATCCCTTTACTTATCATTTCTGAAACCAAATGTAAAGCCTTTTCTTTCTCTTTATTATACCATAAAGCACTTAACATTGTGTTATAAGTACTCACATCAGGTGGACACCCTGTTTCCCCTAGTCTTTCAAATATCTGCATTGCTTCATTTGCATTCCCATTTTTACACAAAGCCGATAAAACCGTGTTGTAATTCACTATATCGGGTAGACACCCGCTCGAGATCATGTAATCCAAGAAACTTAACGCGACATCAAGCCGACCCTCTCGACAGAAAGCCGAAATCAAAGGATCGAAAGTGAAAGCATCAGGACTAAGCCCACTTTCCACCATGATCTTCAACATGTTTAAAGCTTCATCTACTTTCCCGTCCCGACACAACGAGGTTATCAAAATACTATAAGTAACCGCGTTCGGCTGACACTTTCTCGAAAACATTTCTTCCATTAACCTCTCCCCATCACCCCATCTCCTTTGATTCAACAACGCTCTCAACAATATATTATACGATATCACATCCGGTTTACACCCTTTCGACGGCAAACTTTGAACAAACTCAAAAGCTTCTTCCATCATACCTTCTCTACACAACCCTCTAATTATAGCATTATAAGTATACATATCAGGTTGCAGCCCTCTATCCAACATCTCATCTAAAAGCTTCCTCGCCTCATCAATCCCGCCTTCCAAAATCGTCGCCTCGATCAATATCGTATACGTGATCACCGTCGGATTACAATCATCTTCCAACAACTGATCCAACATCTCCATAGCTAACCCTAACTTCCCTCTATCACACAAACTCCCAATCAAAATATTATAAGTCACAATATCCGGCGAAAACCCATTATTCTTCATCCGATCCAACACTCGATTCGCCGAATCAATCTGATTCAACTTACAAAACCCACTGATCACTGCATTGTAAGCAAACACATCCGGTTCACCGTAAGCCTCGAGTATTTGAAGAACCTTAAGCGCGTTTTCGACTCGCCTCGTGTTGAAGAAGCCTTTAATCAGCTTTGTGCATAGGATCACATCAGGCTTGTAACCTCTGCTAACCATGAATTCAAGAAAATGAAGTGACTCTTCATAATTGCCTGCTTTGCAGGATCTGTTTAGCAGTTTCATGAAATGGGTTTCTTTGTAACTGCGAGTTTGTAACTGGGGTGACTTGAAATTGGTGGAAAGTTTGAAACTTGATGAGGTTTTGAGATTAGGGTTTGTGTTAGGGTTTGGGTTTGGGTTTGTGCAGGTGATAATGGAGTAATGGTGATGAGGGGTTGAAGTGGGCTTTGGGTGGGAGTTGAAGGGGAAGAAGTTTGGTGTGAATTCTGTGGAAATCATTGTTTGATTTTGGGTTTGAGGTTTGAATTCATGTGGTTCTCATTGTTGTTATTGCAGAGAATGCAAGAAAGTGCAGAGAGAGAGAGAGAGAAAGTGTGTGCTGTGGATGTGTGTGGAAGGATATGATGATTTTGGATTTTGGTATAAAATTTTCTAGTTTGTGGATAAGATGTGATCCATGTGTAATAGAATAATATGTGGGTCAGGTCGGGTCGGGTCAACCCGCACTTTGGCTCCATTTTTTCTCACTTTAAAATTGCCAGGTCCCTTATTAAGAATTTTAATTTACACACGGCCCTGTGTAAATTAAGTGTAAATTAATAATTTACACAGGACACAAGGCTATACAGAACGCAGCTTGTTGTTTGCTTATCTGATTCTCTTAATGACACAAAAATAAAAGATTTAAATAAATAATCAGATGCTATTGGGCTGCTTTAGTGCTTTCTTTAAAAACTCACTTCACAAATAGATTTGCTCTTTAGCTCGAAAAGACGGGCCAAACAAAGTCAAATGGGTGGAAGAGCTAAAAAACATGTCACATGAGTCGACCGGGTCAAATGAGTCTAATAATAACTTAACGGGTCAAACAAATTTACTTTACATTTCGTCCGATATAAATAATAAACAAATTCACATCACACTTAACAAAACCAAAAGTTTCAAAAACAAATTACTGCCTTTGACTTTTCATCCTCACAAGATCCCAAAGAAAAGCCTTATCAGGGCATACCTTCTGCAAAACTTCAACTTCTTCTCCCACTTTTTCTTGAATCTCCACTCTTTTAAGTTCATCCATTTGCTAATAAACAAACAAATATTTGACTTTAACCGCTTTATAAATGGGTCAATACGAATAGGTCAGCCAAACCCAAACTTGGTTTGACCCATTTCAACACGAACCCATTTGACTTTTTTACCCATAATGAAATTAAAGAAAGCTGGTGTTACCTTAATCAACCACGCTATACAAGTAGCTGCAAACTTTGCTTGTGATTCATAATCCTCAAAAACATTATCCGGAATAATTATACACGAGCGACAGAGTAGTAATTCGTTATCCAAAAATAAATCAACATGGGTCCCACTCATACGAGCTGCAAAATGTTTAATCCAGAAAACTGAGAGGAAACGACGATAAAGCCATAGTGCCTGAAACACATAAACATATATCTCATTTATTATTAAGTCAAATTAGTCAAACTTTGTTAAAAATAACAAAAGAATGAAAAACAGATATGTGTACCTCTCTTCCTATGTAACGCTCGATTAATGTTTCACTCCAGATTAGCTCTTCCTGTTATTGTACAAATTGTTAATGATATATAGATGCAAAAGATTCATGGAATTATAAATATGACAGCCTTAAACCTTCCAAAGTTGATGCACTTCTGTATTATGTGACGGGCTTTCTTCTAATTCTTGTTTATAACATGAGTCTTCTAACGTCCTGCTCATCAACCGCTGCCCAATCAGTTAAAATTTCAGTCACTCAAAACCAAAATCAATCTAAATAAATACATCAATAGTCATCGATAGTCGAAACTTAAACTTACCGTCCGATAGTGAAAGCAAGAGTTATCAGCAACATGTAATCCAGCCCAATCTCGATTGTTAATTAACTCATCAATTATCTGAAAAAAGAACAAAGAAAAACCTATTAACACTTACAAAATCATTATAAACATAAAACATAAAAAAGAGATACTAATAGACCAAGAAGTGTTAAGTTCACACCTGACTTTTGGTCATGTAAGAAACTAACCAGAAACGGTGATTCCATGCACGATAGTTCATCTTTGACTTCTGCAAATTAAAGTCAACAGGATCAGGAAGTGATGACTGGGCCATCTAGTCTATGATAGATAAGATGAATCGAAACAAGTTCAACATATAAATCATCAAATTTTCCAAAGTGACACTTAACCTCTGCTATTCTTTTGGCTAATTCAGATTCGCTTTTTAAAACTTCTTCAAGATTTATACATTTGTCAGCTATCATCTTAATCACCCATCACCTGTTATAAACTCACAAAATTTAAAAAGATTACAGAAATATGGAAAGCATACAACGAAGTTTTCAGTTTTTATAAGCATTAGCTATTTCTCATATACAAAAACTAGATCTTTTTGTTTTTAAGGTGTTGATTACTCCATATCTCCAGGAATATATTTTCTACACTAGTATAACAAGTGCATCATAATATAACCCTACAACAATAATAATATCAAAACATATTGAATCCTAATACAAACACTAATTTCAAAATTTCATTAAACAAGATTTCATTGGGTAAAGATAACTGGAAGTAAAATAATATTATTTTGAAACAGAAACTATTAATTCCAATAGAGGAGCTACCTTCCCACCTATGGCTCCAAGCTCGCTCACTTTTTGGTGAATACGAAAGAACCAAAGATGATAACTTTAGCTCATCAAAATATAACATAACGTCTTGCTTCTTTGAAACATTTTCCTTCCTGCAAAGTATTATCAACCCACTAAAAACAGAACATATTTACAGACCATCTTGATTCAAAAAGTTTCTTGAATATTAAAAAGAGCACGAATACCTGCAATTCCATGCGGTTCCAAAATCACAACTCATCAGCAAAAGCATCCTGCGATTCTTCATTACTTCACTTTCAGTATCCAAAACCACTTCCGTCCCGTGTAAATCAGTCAACAACTTATACCGATTTAGTGAAGACATAAACGCGTGTTTAGCAGCATTATACAACGGACGGATAGCGTGTGTCGAGATGCCCAGTTTATGATCTTTACACACGAAAGCCATCTCAGCATGATTAGCTTCTGATGATTCTGATATTGACCTAATGCTATCATCTGATGTGTGAGTTATCGCAGCAAACTGACTCGGATGAACGAATCCCACTTCATCACTGGTTACAGATAAAAACCACAAGATCAAGTTAAGTTATGTTTACTTTCTATTTATTAATGTAACGGTGGGTCCGGTACAAATAAAAATAACCTGCTAAACGGACAAATAACTAAACCTAACAGTTTTAAGCTATAGTAAATTAGTAATTACTCTAGTTGTTTGTACGATATGTAATTGGTACTTGATGAATCTAATTACAGTTTCTGCATACTTAATAACACTTTTACTAATCACTGAATGAACTGAATTGATGACTTACATTAAAGGATCGGAATCGAGAATAGACTCTAACTCATGGAGTATACAAGACGACGTATCTGCATCTGCTGCTAAGCTCATCTTCGAACTGATTTTGAATCCTAGGGTTAGATGAAAATGAAGAATAGAACCCTAACCGGACAGTTTATTATTAGTCATTACTAGAGCATATTTTGTATAATAAGCTACACAAGTGTCAGTAATTTATCTTATCTGTACCATGAAAAATCGAACCAAATCAATTCCGAGTAAACATCGTTACCAATATCGATATTATGTCCAAATTAGTTATTAAAGAATCCTATATAAAAAAACTTAAAGAAAATCATAATAATACAATAATAAAGAAATTAAAAACAAAGAGAATAAAAAAATAGTTTTTGTTTTAAATCGATTTTAATAAAACAAAACATAAATGTTAGAAACAGTTCCATAAACATTTTTTTGAATAGTTTAGTTTTAAAAGAAATGAAAAAAAAATGTATTCTTTATCTATGATTTTTATATATAGGTTTGTAATAGAAATTAATTTATTTAATAAGAATGAGTGTGAGAAAAGGTAAATTTATTAAGGAAAAATCTATTTTGGTAAATACTTTTCAAATCACCCAATTTGGTAAATAATTTTTTCCCCTCCCCAATTTTGGTAAAAAACTCTATAAGGCATGTGCATACATTACAACAAACATCATGATAATGTTCATCAACTAAAAACGACAATCTCGAATACATTTCATTAACGAAAGTAACACTTTTTTGAGTGGACATGTTGTGACACAAACCCGTGTCACATAACAAAATTCGGTCCAAACATGTTTTGACCCTAACCTAACCTATCCCAACCGAAACGAAACCGTTACAGCCAAAAGTCCAAAACCAGACACTACCAAATCAAACCACAGTTGATTGGCCCACATATTTTAAGAAACATAAAACTTAATAATAACAACCAATGGAAGACATTACAAGTGTTAAATAAAAAAGAATGCTTACCACTGAATTCTTGAGTTGAAAAATCAAAGTGTAACTCCTTTAACCTTAAATAACAAGAAAAAAAAATAACATAATTTGGATAAGTTTGAAAGCCCTAAATTAAATAACTTTCACCATAACAAGTGCAATTAGTAAAAAAAAACCTCTGCTTTCTTCAATTGAACATGCAATTCACAAAATTATGTATATATAATATATAACTACTTGATCGCTGCAAAGACAAACAACTAACTAGCTAGGGTTTTGAAATCAAACCTGGCAAATGATCAGTGGAAAAAACCTAGCCCTGGTTGGTTGTAGATATCAAAATCAATCGGAGAGAAATTATTAACACATTATACGTAGTTGGAGTGGAAGGGAAGAGAGCAATTAGATGCACAGAATAAGAATAAATGGAAGAAGAAGAAGAAGAAGAAGAAGAAGAAGAAGAAAACTAATGGAGGATGGAGCGGTGAAGGGGTGAGCATAAAACCGAATTAACTGAACCGAAATCGAATAATCGAAGAATCGAAAAAACCGAACTGAAATATTAACAGACGGTTAAATTTTTAGTTTTTTGAAAAACCGATTTTTAGTTTAGGTTAGGTTATCCATTTTTGAAAAACAAAAAAAAAACGAACCGATTAATCGAACCTATGTTCTCTACTTGTTTTTTTAAGATGTAATGACCAGAAACATAACACCAAAATAATATACCATTGATGGTGATGAAGATGATCAATATTGGGTCTAAACTTTGAAGATGAATAAGACAATAAATAAAGATTCGGGAAACCTTTAGTTATTTTTATTAAGAACGTTGTTGAATTTTAAACTCTACTACTCAAACAACTTTGTATTTGTTTGGTTCCACATAACATGTGCCTATTTTCGTATTTTGAATTTAATATGTATGAGGTACTATTTTTTTTATTTTTTATTTTTTGAATTCTTTGCTTTTTGTAATGTCCACTCACAATAAAAAAACCGAAAATAACCTAAACCGAAACCGAAAATAACATAAAACCGAATAATTGAATAAACGAAAACCGATTGGTTGGTATTCTAAAATAACCGATAGCTTAGGTTTACGTTTGGGTTTCACCCAATAACTGAACCAAACCGAACCGTGCTCACCCCTAGCGGTGAGTGGTGTACAAATTTACCATATCCCACTGATATCTCACTGCGATAATAGGTACTTCATATATCGGTCATTAACCGATATCTGATATTTTTCCGCATTAACTGCTTAGGTTGTGAGCACCCTAGCTAGAAGTGTACATTCAAATCGGTTAGTGATTGGTTTCTAACCGATCTAACCAGTCAGTATCCAACCAATCCCACTCTAACCAGTTTCTACCTGGAAAAGCCCCACGATTAGTAACCCGTTATGTATTTTGGCCAAGAAACCGGTTCACCGAAGCCAATTTTTGATTTATTTTTAAACCGGTTATTTATTGGTTAACCACAGTTAGGGGTTTTGTGCTTGAAAACCGGTTAGTATCTGACCCGATTAACCGGTCTAACTAGTTAACTGGTCCTTGATCACTAACCTGTTATTAAATTAATCGATTTTAAATAGATGGTTTATGCATGTCTATCCCTAGCTACGCGTATGGATAATAGATTTGTCTTTTTAACACTTCACCTCTATGATTGCTACTAATAGATTTTTGATATTGGTTTTGTTAATGGAATACTAAAAAGACATAAGATGCAATTAAGTGTGACATTATAGTGATTATATCAAGTATGTTGTATGTTTTGTCTACTATGATTTGCGGTTTTGTTTTTGTTGTTTGAGTGAAGACTTCCAAGTAAAGTCAAACACAACATTAAAGATTAAATAATAAATACAATTGGTGACACAAGGTGGTGATAACTGATTACCAATGCCTTTAGTCTATGTGTAGCCGTGGGCTACAAATTAGGGCGTTTTGCGTCATATGGTTCAGTTAGCAAATTGTGGATTTTTGTTTTTGGGTGTAGTGGTGTTGTAGCCCAATATATATATATATATATATATATATATATATATATATATACTAGAAGAGTGCTCACGCGATGCAGCGGGAAACACATACTTTAGTAATCATGTAAAAAATTTATGGGTATTTATTATTACGTTTGAAATTGTGAGACTGTTCATTAATTATGGTTTCACAGTTGAAACCAGAGCTGACCGTACATAATGAAATGCTAATTTTAATTATTTACTTATTTAATATTAGATATGTTTTATAATATATATTAGCTAGTGTTAAAAGATAGTTAAACAAAGTTTTATCTAATATGAGTAAACTTGTCTATTATAATTTTAATTTAGCCAAATTTCCATTATGATTTTTTGTAATCTTTGTTCTTGTTATGATTTTGATTTCTATTTATTCTAATAAGGTTTATCATTTATATGAATAAAGTTATATTTGTTCATATTACGATTATTTTAAGTAATTTATTAGTTGGTGCTTAGTTTGAAGTGAATGTATAGACAAGTTAATAATTTATTATTTTAAACTCAATTTATTATCGAAGTACAAACTACATCGGAACCTAATCATTGGTAATGGTTCAGTTTAGTTGGGTTTAATTTAAAGCAGTTCAATTTTGGTTTCGACAATAAAAACGTGTAAAGTTGGCTCTTGGTTTAATTTAAAACCATCAAAACCGAACCACAAACGCTTCTGCATAAATTGTTTTTTTTTTTTACTTCGAAAACTATAACAATATTATAATCAAGTTAAAGATAATAAAATGCTCGTTTTTACGATGCCATTTATTCTAAAAAGTATTAACGTATGAAAAAGTTATAACCGTTTAAAAATCGTAGGGGTAGTTGGGTTAAAAGTGAAAATAAAAATATATATATGCAATAGATTAAGGATGAATATTGTAACTTTGAGGGATGCAAATTGTAATTATTTTGAATAAGTTTCAAACGTGATATTTAGTGTGTTAACGACTCTTTTACCCTTATTATACATTGTACTTCATGCATGAAATGTTGTAAATTATTTAAAAGATAGTCTTAGTTTAACCTTGTTTGGAACTTGATGAGTTGTAAGAACTTTAAAAACTCAATTTTAGATCACACATTTAATTAAATGAGTTAGAATATGTGGATGGGATTAAATTTGATTAAAAAATGAATCGGGAGAGAGAATTAAAGTTTTTGTTGATTACACAAGTTTAAACTTTAGTTACACATTTGTAAATAGTCGATTCGGTGTGTAAAAAATTACGGTAATTTTTTATACATTACTTACACTTACGTATTACACATGTGTAAAAAAATTCAAAAAAAAAGTTGTTACGTTGAGTTCTTTCGAGTTCTTAAAACTCAAAGGGGTTCTCAAAAGAAATCAATCATATATATATATATACACACACACACCACACACACAATAATATAATAATAATACCTTCAAAGAGTTGGCCGGCGATAAATAGTAATCGCCCAGCCCTTTATCGCCCAAGTTGTCGCCCCTATTCACCCAAAATTGCAGCTCACTACATATGGCCTTAGTGAGATGTGATACGGTGATCATTACAACATTAATAATATATCGTGACAAATATTTGTACAGGTTTAAAAAGACGTTGAGATAGTGTAGACAATTTAAACGTATTACTAAATACTTTTACTTTTTTTGTTAACTCATTTCTCGACTTAATCTTACAAATTTCAAACCAGAGATACTATTAAGTTTACGACTTTTTTGGAATGAGTACTCTAAGAGAGAACAAAAATATCTAGTTATAAAAACCGATTAAGTTGAATTATAATTTAGTTGGGTTAAATTTACATAAAAAGTGTGTATTTAAAGTTTAAATTTTTGCTTCACATGCTCAACATAAAAGATGAGCATATGACAATGTGACAGGCCGGCCCTTATACCATATTTAGACTTTATAAATCACAAGATCCTTCATTATTCATGGGCATCTTAAGTATGCTACATGTTACTTCACAGGTTAAAGCTAAATGCTTCACATGCACCACAACACATAAAGCTGTGCATACTTACTGCTTACACACATGCATAACTTGAAGTCCACACTTTTTTATTCGATTCGATCTCATGGTTATTTCAGAAGAACCAGTCCAAACAACATGTATGTGTGAGTGAGCTTGCAAGCTAGGCAACTCCCTAGGGATGGTAACGGGCCAAGTATCGAGGAGTTTGATGATTCACAATTCCCGTATCTAGGCTCACACCAGTCGAATACTCATCGTTACCACTTGTTACGCAACTTTACCTGTCACATGGTCTTATGTGATTAAAATTGCACGTTACGATGCCTACTCCCAATGTTGAAAAAGTCGCTAGGCGGACCCTAGGCGGCCGACTGGGGAGCTGAGTGTACTCGGAGTACCCGGGGAGTACTCAGACATCGTAAATATAAAGAAAATTAATTTTTGAATATTATATGCATGTCAAATATCATAAACTTACTAATAGTTATAACAAAATAGATAAAGATCAATATAAATAAGAGAAATACATTTTTAAATAATAAATTATTCTAAAAATTGTTAGTCATTAAGTAAAAAAATGATATTTATTCTTTAATAATAAAGAAACACGAGTTATGTTTTATTTTTTTAAGCCAAAATCGGCCCAAGTTCACCGACTAGATGCGATTCTGACTGAGGTTGACCACCTTTAATTAATTCTTAGTAACTAGGCGGAATTAAAGAAACTCGTCTCAGCGACAAACCTTGTAACGAGTACTCGGGGAGTACTCGGCCTTGAAAACCTACTTTTACAACATTGCCTATTCCTAAAACTCGATTTTAAGCTCATATCAACCACACTTCTAACAATTCTACAATATTAACAAGTTCAATCTTTTAACAACTTCAACATACTATTTATTCTATTTTTTATAAAATAATATAACATATTGCCATATTGGTACATGCAGATTCTTATTCGGATGAATAAGTTCGGTAATCAACAAACATTACAAGATTCCACACTTGTCCAATAGACATAATTCTTTTAAAACTAATACCGTACATGAAAACTCAGTCTCAAGATTTTCAAGTTTCATGTTTACTGTCAAATTTGATTTCGGTTTCTTTTGTCATTCATACCACTTCCATTTATGTTTGAGTCCAAAACTCATCTTTACTACTTTTATATATGGTCTTGTCTGAATTTATTAATCATTTTTGCTATTTACATTACTTGCAACTTTTATATTTCATATAAACATCCAAACGATTTACAATGAAGTGGCAGGTAAGCGGGCAACAAGCTGCGCCGCAACCCCCTTTTGGATAGCAAACCCAATCCGACTAAAAACAAAGTTTTGATTCTTATGGGCTGATACGTTACTATACACAACTTTCTGAACCCTATTCAAAAGGTCCACGGCATCCGGAGCTAAGAAACTAAAAGTGTCAAAGGCGAAGGGGATAAACACGTGTTGATTCTCCAAACAAGCTCTCTCGTGTTTAGCAACCTTGCCCGATGCCGCCTTCAATGCTGCCTGGCCTGCTACAAATCCAGTGTCCCTAATCCCAACAAGAGGGGACACTCCTGTGAGGTCGACACAAGCGTGTTTTCCCCCTACCCACCCAAAAACAAGTATATCGGCCGGTCGTAATGTAGATCTTCCTTCTTGAGGATCCGTAAGAAAGTTTAAGAACATCGCATAGAACATCCCTCACCAAATCATGCGTGTACTTAAACCCATGCAACTCTTTGCAGTGAACCGCATGCTCGCCAAAAGAATCCAAACAAACCTTACGGCAAACCGGGCACGGCTCATCTACCGGAAACAAAGGGATCATTAACCGATACTTCAGGATGGCCCGGTACTCCAAAGCCGACATATGTTGGCCCAATCCTTCAATAATGAACACTTAAGAAATCTTGAGCCCGAGGAGCCCGAAGACACTCAAACACAGCTTTCTGACGAGGGGATAAATCAAACTTCATTTCCAAACTCTTGATGAGTCCACTATAAAGGGCACTCGCCAAAGCATGTTAGGCTTTAAGGGGGGCGGTGTCTTTATTAGAGAAAGCGCTAATGTCAAAATCGGGAAGTGAAATGTGCAACCGATCTATCGCACTCCCATAATCGGAGTCAAACCCATTAATACCACAACCTCGAAGAATGTGGTCTTGTAATTCCCAAGATTGCGCCCTCGAGGCCACAAACACATAAGTAGAAACGTCTGAAGCTGAACATAAACCCAAACCTCCAAAACGATTCGGAAGTGATGCCAACCTCCATTGAAAATCTCCAAAGAAAGGACCACCACAAACCACGATGTCCTCAATCGCCCCCCGAAGGCCATTGTCAAACACAGAAACTGCTTCACCTACATACACAGGTTGGCATGTTCTGAGACCAAACAACAACTTTCCAACTCCCATACATGAGCGGAGCAAAAGGAGCTCGCATTGAGGGTCCCGCAAATGCAGGAGATAGCTCATCAACTCCACAGCTCGCGAAGCCCTTTTCATAGCAAGTTCACTGATGAACCCGGCATCCCGGCTAACGGCTCCCCCGAGGAGTTTCACACCTAGCACCGGTCTTCCAATCTCACAGGGAAACACCCCCTCCTGCACCTTAACCCCATTGCACGACGGCCAAAATACTTCGGTTTTCTTAATATTAAGTTCAAGGCCCAGGCGGGGACCCTCCGACCTGATAATATCTAAAGCTTTGGCAACCTCTTTAGAATCTCCAATAATTGTACCATCATCTAGGTACCAAGCATGAAAGAGAAGCTTACAGGAACTCTGGACTAGATGAATAAGTGGGTACAGAACTAAGGCGAAAAGAAGAGGTCCCAAAGGGTCCCCCTGCTGAACCCCAGTGATGGCCCAAATGTGGTCGGCCCCCACATATAGCCTGGCCGGTTGCCCATATAAAAAGTTCACCCATAAGGAAATAGATGGACATCGGGCCCGAACCTCATTCAGAAGGGCAGTCCTATCCACCAAGTTGAAGGCATTACAAAAATCAATAGTAAGCATAGCCAATGACCCATCAGAATGGAACTTACTTAAAAACCTGTTCGCGCTATGAAGAACGGTCTCTGCACCACTAGGGACTCTCACCCCAAACTGAAAGTCGCACAGGTATTTAGTAATGTCTTTCCCAACACCCCTCATAGCCACCTTAGAGATCAATCTTCTCCAAATGGCACCTACGGCAATGGGTCTAATCCCATTGTCCGGTTTGAGCAACGGTGTGAGAGGAGCCGACGCAATGAACTCTGCCAAAACCCTTGGGCATCTCCCCCCCAAACATAAATTAACCATCGCAGTAGTAGCCTTTAGTAACCCAACAGCGATCGGCGACCCCTCTCCACAAAATGCATCCAAAATATGTTGTGCCCTCAATCCATCTCGTCCGCATGACGTCCCTTTAGGGAAGGATTTAATGCATCCAAGCACACAATCCTCATCAACAACAAGAGGAGGCTCAGAAAGCAATGAAGCAGGCATAACCGGCGGGGCAAATTGGGATGCTTAGCCACTAACGCTTTCAAAGTGTCATTGCCGAAAGGTGCAACCCCTGAAGAGCATAATACTTTAATGGCGGCAGTAAAATGCCCGTCCGCCACTTTTCGTAAACATTGTTTCACATTGGCGCATACCGCAACATCATCGTGCTTAGCGAGAGGCTCCCCATGACTCGAGTTCACCCCTATAGGTGTGGCAAAAAGGGATAAAATAAGCGCATCAAAACCATCCTTAGCACCCCAACTTGCTAGTGCTTGTTGAATACTCTGACATTGCAAAGACTTTCTATTACCAGACATGCGCTCCTGACGTTTAGAAGGTCTGAAAACACGCAGCGTGCACCGCGGTAACAAGAAAAGTTTCACTCATGCCTCAATAGAGTCTGGCATAGCAACCACCTTACCCAGAGCCGCAGTTAACGCTTGAGCAAATGCCATACGACAACTATGAGGGATGCTCTTAACAGTTGTGATAGGAAGAAAGAAGACGCGGTCAAGGAGAACCTCATCCACCACTATCCCTCCCAAGGGAGCAACATCCCTCACAACATGTGGTTTATCAATCCCCACAATAAACTCCTCCACAACTCCCACACCCTCATTGTACTTGGTGACTCCATCAGCATGATGACACGTCCATTTAAGAGCATTTGGACGCATACACACCCCACATAGCCACTGGTCCGAGGCCTTAAAAGCCTCCCCAACCGAAATAAATAAATCACAATCCGTGGAAATGGCGTCCCGTAGGGTCCCTTTCCACTCATCCAACGACAAATGAAGTTGTTTGATATGCGCCATTAACCGAGAGATCCCCCTTGACCCCGCCCGTCCATCCGGGCAACAATGGAACCCCCTAAAAGGACATGGCCAAACACCCACCGAACCCACACTATTTTCTAGGGTCTTAGACATAGCACCCTCATCAATTAATCCATCACGAGAAATGATGTCGAACCGACAACCATGTCTACCTCCCGTGCCCACCTCCCCCGATGGGGCTCCTTTGACAATCCGAGCCCTTGTCATAACCCCTCACAACAAAAAGGCCAACAAACAAACTCGAGCTGAGGTTTGGGAGTAAAAACCCGAACTAAGAGGAGAAAGGAGAGCAACCGCCAGTTGCTCTCCCCTCCGTAAACCCAAAAAAAACCGATTAACTCATTGAGACATTTTATCGAACACCTGGCGGGCAGACCCAAAACCGAGGATTAAAGGCAAAATTGAAATAGCAGTAGGAGTGGTGGTGAGGAGATGATGTTAGTTACTGATGTGTGACGGCAGGTTGTTCTTTAGGCGAAGTGTAGCAACGGCAGGTTATTCTCTTATAATGCTATTTACATAATCTCTTAATAACACATAAAGGTGTTATCTTAATCTTAATCTATTAATATAAGCAAATTATAAATATAAGTTACACATACCAAACCATTTCAATCATTTACACTTTCTAAATCTATAAATATTCATACCATGAAAATGTTGGATAAGACTTAAAAGTACCCAAAAATATAAACATGGGTCGTATCAATCAATATACATCATATATGTTTTAAATATAAAGTCTTGATTTTTATGAATCTTGGTTTCTTTCTTTCTTTCTTTTCTTCTTCTTCTTCTTCTTCTTCTTCTTCTTCATCACCAACTTCAGGTGCTTATCATTCATACCCATTTTATATACAGAATCTTGCATTCTTCAATTCATTCCACCCACCGAATTCAAGATTTGCAAAAAGATTCAAACTTTATGACTTTCTTGATTCGAAACGTGGACCCAATGCGATTGATTGGATTTTGAACATACGAACGTGTACGGAATTGATTGAATTGAAGTGGGTTTTGTTTTGAATTTGGTTTTGGTTTGATTGATTGATTACTAGGGTTTCAATTTGAGATCTGGATGATTGATTGAGGGTGGTTGATTTGGGTAATAAAGATGGATGTGGATTATAATGGGGATTCGGGTTTTCTTGACCCGGATTTGTTGCAGCTGAATGAAGTGTCTCCGTTGGCGATTAAGTCGAATCCTGTTGTTGCAGAGAAGTTGTTTCAGCAATGGCTTTCGCTTCCCGAAACCACTCTTTTGGTAATTATTATTGTGTTATTAATGTTATTATGATAATTTGTTAGTTTTTGTTGTTATGTTGGTTTGTGTGATATGTATATTGTATAGTATAGCTATAATAAGATGGTAAAGTTTGAATCTTGATACACTTTATCCGTTTCTTGGAGTACAATCCACCTTTATGTCACATGAATTGACACAATTACATTGTGAAATAAGATGTTAAACAGAAAACAATAAGGTTATAAACAAACGAACAAACAAACAATACGTGTAATAATTGCTACGTATTAATATAGACTATTGATATCGCTATCGGATTATTTATGGTATTTTTTTGTCTGAAAATAGGTGAAATCTTTGTTTAACAATGTTAAAGCGGGCATTCCGTTAAACGTATCTGGATCGGTTTCCAGCCCGAAAGCTTCTTGTGGGAGTCCAATACCTTCTATGTTTCCAGCTGGCAGTGCGCCTCCACTTTCGCCAAGAAGTTCATCATCCGGTTCTCCTCGTATAACAAAACATAGGGCGGGCCCATCTGTACTAGGTTCTCCGTTAAAAGTAATAAGTGAACCAGTCAAGGAGTTAATACCTCAGGTCAGTTCTCAAATTAATAACTTTGTTTTACTATGCCAAGAATTAAATTGTTGTTTTTTACTATCAGTATTAAGTGTGTAAATGAGTTCAGCTCGTTTGACTTACGAGAGCTTGAGCTCGGCTCGTTTCGAGCTCTATTTCAAAATCTTGAGCTATATCTCTAATTCTAAAGCTTGAGCTCGGCTTGTTTATTATTTGTTAATTAAGTTATATACATTTTTTATAGATATTTCAATATATTAAGTTTATATATAACATAATATACATATACTATTTAGTTATTTTTATCAAAGTGTGTTAATTTATTGCAGTTTTACTTTCAAAATGGTCGTCCGCCCCCTAATGAATTAAAAGAACGATGCTTGTCTAGAACTAACCAGTTTTTCTATGGTCATGCGGATGGACTACAATTGCACGGTGAGATATGCATTTCATCATTTTTGTGGAATACAAATGGTCAACATGTATTTTGATTTTGACTGGGCTAATTTTGACATAATTTGTAGAATTCAAACTGCTTACAAAGGAAATTTGCAAACTGCCATCTTTCTTCTCCACTGCCCTTTTTAAAAAGATTGACGTTGCTGACACTGGCGTTGTGACCAGGTATTTTTATATAGTTGTATGTTTTTTTTTTCTACTAAAAAGATTTTCTTTTTTACAAGTGAAGTTTTAATTTGCAGGGATGCATTTGTTGATTATTGGGTCAATGGTAACATGTTGATAAAAGATGTTGCAACTCAGATATTTACAATATTGAAGCAGCCTGATTTGAAATATTTAACTCAGGTATTTGACTATTTTGATTTGTAAGTTTCTTTTTTGACCACAAAAGTCAAACAAAAGATTTACCATCAAATATGTCATCTTCAATAGGAGGATTTTAAACCCGTACTCCGGGAGCTATTGGCAACTCATCCAGGTTTGGAGTTCTTACAGGGGACGCCCGAATTTCAGGAGAGATACGGTATGTTTGGTTTATTATTATAATTATTATTTATTAATGACTTTACTTTTATTTATTTACATTTGCTGTGATGGCAGCTGAAACGGTGATATACAGAATATTTTACTACATGAATAGAGCGGGTGATGCTCGTCTTACCCTACGGGAACTAAAACGAGGAAATTTAATTGCTGCAATGCTGCATGCTGACGAAGAAGAGGACATAAACAAAGTTCTAAAGTAATGATTTTTACAATTCATATACACTTGTAAACGAGTCGACCCGTGCTCTGTTTCTAAAGCTCAAGTTCGGCTCGTGAATAGTTTTTCAAACACGAGCTCAGCTTGTTTCATAATTATTTATTTAATTTATATACATTTGAAGTGTATATTTTAGTTATAATATTTATATATAGTATACATATATTTATTTAGTTATTTTTATCATAAACTTGTGCATAATAATAAATTTCATATAAATATATATTAATTTGTTTTATATGATTTATATAAAAATACACGTCTTCAGGCGTGTGAGCCAGCTCTAGCGCAATAAGTGAAGCTCAGGCTCGTTTATTCAACAAGCTTATTTTTATGCTCAAGCTCGTTAATGTTTGGGTCGATTTGAGCTTTTAGTGAGCCGATCTCAAGTAGCAAATGAGCGGCTTGGCTTGTTTACACCCCTATACACTTGTTTATAAAAAAAATTCTAATAATTTTATATATTTTTTCCTTTACAGATATTTCTCGTATGAGCATTTTTATGTAATTTATTGCAAGTTTTGGGAACTGGACACGGATCATGATTTCTTGATCGATAAAGAGAACCTTATACGATATGGTAATCATGCATTGACATACAGAATCGTTGATCGAATATTTTCACAGGTTGGTAATGTAATATCACCGGAGTTTGATTTAAAAAGTGTGTTTTTCACATTTTTTTGTTTGTTTAATGTTTGAATTCTTTGATTTCGTTTTACGTGTATCAGGTACCGAGAAAATTCACCAGTAATGTTGATGGGAAAATGGGATATGAAGATTTTGTTTATTTTATTTTGTCGGAAGAAGATAAATCATCAGAGCCTAGTTTGGAATACTGGTATGTTTGATTTGGTACATAGTTTGATATAAGTCTGGCAAAACGGCCGGTCGGGTAGACCCAAATGAACCCATGAGCAAAATTATTTAAAAAATTCACACTGTATATTCAGGTTCAAATGTGTAGATTTGGATGGAAACGGTGTAATTACAAGAAATGAAATGCAATTCTTTTACGAAGAACAATTACATAGGATGGAATGTATGGCCCAAGAGCCCGTTCTTTTTGAAGACATATTATGTCAGATTGTTGACATGATTGGCCCAAAGGTAATAATTTCGTTTTCATTTTTTAATTTTCCGTTTTTTAGATCATAGATTATTAATATATATTTCACATTTTTCAATTTAGGATGCGGGGTATTTTACCCTGCATGACTTGAAAGGAAGCAAACTTGCTGGCAGTGTTTTCAATATTCTTTTTAACCTTAACAAATTCATGGCCTTTGAAACTCGCGATCCGTTTCTCATACGTCAGGTACATGCATGATCACTAATTGTCGGTTTATTTATATAAATACTTGAACTAATTTCTGTTGAGAAATTATATTAATATTTTTTATATAACAGGAGCGTGAGAATCCAACGTTAACAGAGTGGGACCGGTTTGCACATCGGGAGTATATTAGGCTGTCAATGGAGGAAGACGCTGAAGATGCATCTAATGGTAGTGCAGACGTGTGGGATGAATCACTCGAGGCCCCGTTTTGAAGTACTTTTTCAAATAATGTATTTTTAAGTTCTATAAAGAGAAACATAAAAATATAAGCCTGGGCGGCTCATTCATGTCTGGTTTTCGATGGCAGGTGAAACTGAAGAATTCTTGAATTTAAGTCAAATGCACCGAAGAATGTGAAGCTTTTTTGTGGATTTAGCGACCAAGTATGCTGAACCCGACGGTAAAAGTAGATAGTAAGTTCGGTTTTGAAAACGGGCTACGAAGTTGCAGTTGCATGTCAGGTACTTTAAGCGGAAGCAATAGTGTGTTTGGCAACTTAACTTATTATTAGCATTTGTTTCATTCGAATAGTTATGTTTCATTCAATATATGTTGTCTTTAAGAAAAAAAAATTATTTTGCAAATCTGTGGCATCAAACTTTAATGGGAAAATGTGTGGTATTGGTAAGGTTGTTCAACTTTCTCTTTGAAATAGTTGTTTTCTGGTGCTAATATTTGTATTTATTATGTATTACAAGAATATGGTGCTTAATGTAAACACGGTAGGGCTGTAAACGAGCCGAATCAAGTCGAGCCAGAGTGTGCTCGAGCTCGAACTTAATCGAGTTGGCTTGAGCTCGGCTCGTTTTCTTTATCGAGCTGAAAAATTGAGCTCGAGCTCGGCTCGTTTAAAACTCGAGCCGGGCTCTTTTAATTTCTTCAAATTTTTTTAATTTTTATTTATTATTTTATTATTTTATATTTTACAAATTTTGATATATAAAATCAAAAAATATAATTTTAACATACATATTATATAAAATTTATAAACTAGAGAATTTATAAATTTATATGTTTTATTTTCATTATTTTTTATATGGTTTTAGGTATCAAGTGGCATAATATATGTATAATTTTTATTTTTATATTTCTTGGTATGATATTATTATACATAAATATTAAAATTTAGGGTTTAATCTAAACGAGCCAACGAGTCAAGCCAAGAGCGAGCCACGAGCCGAGCTGACCTTGGCTCGAGCTCGGCTCGTTTAAAAATCGAGCCGAGTCAAGTCGAGCTCATTTAGAATCGAGCTTTTTTGAGCAGAGCTTTTTTCGAGCGAGCCACGAGCCACAGGCTTTTTGAACAGCCCTAAAACACGGCCCGTGTAATAAACTCTCTGGCCTATGGCCTATTAATTACTCGTATTTGCAAACGAACATTAAAAATAGCGACCTAAAACACAAGTTATCCGAATACTTGTTTTGTCGATGATCAAACGCAACTTTTCAAACCAGAATGTCATAACTCATAACAGAAACCAAAGGTACAATCTTGAATTAAAACTACAAAAGGATCACTTCACTAAATCAAACATACACAAAACATCAATCTTGTTCTACGATCTCCCTCGACCCATACTAAACCCACTCCCACGCCCACCACCACCACGAAAACCACCACCTCTACCGCCTCTAGGCGCTCCTCTTCCACGGAAACCACCACCTCCACGCCCACCACCTCTACCGCCTCCTCTTCCACCCCCTCGTCCACCTCCTCTCCCACCACTCGCTCCCCTATAAAACCAAATCAAAACACCATTAACACATACAAAATATATAATTTGCATAGGTATATGATCATGTTCAAATTTAGGGGTGAGCAGAAAACCGTAAAAAACCGAACCAAAACAAAAACCGACGGTTTGGTTGTATGTTTTTGTAAAAACCGAACTTACGGTTCGGTTTTGGTTTTGCATGAAATACAAACCCAAAAAAACGAACCGAACCGAACCAAATTTTTATATTTTTATTTATTATTTATAAAATTAATAAGAATTTAATAAATATGTATCTCGAATATTTTTGACAAAATGTATAATTACCAACTAGTTAACTAACAAAATTATTTATACTCATATTTATTATGTTCCTCAACTTTTTTTTGCCTAAAATTTTCAAGCTCAAATGAAAAAAAAACGAAACCTAACCAAAACCAAAATGAAAATTGGAAAACCGAAACCGAAAACCCCAAAACCGAACGGTTTCAAAAATCTAAAAACCGAAGTTTTGGTTTTTGGTTTGGATTTAGCCTAAAACCGCACCAAACCGCACCACGCACACCCCAAAGTTCAATAACCAATCCATAACATGAACAATCAACCGAACAATCAAAAACAAACATACTTCGGCTGCGGAAGAAACCGCGACAAAGGCAACAGCTTCGCTGGGTCAATATAAAACTTATCACCCGCAGCATACGAACCCGCTATAATACCTTCCGACATCTTAACCGAAAAGAACTACAAAACACACAAAATCCATCAGCAAATAACCCAAGTCAACAAAACCCTAACCCTAATTGCCAAAAACCCAACTCACCGATTCATTAATCGGCCCAAATATCTCATCAACTTTGCCGATCTGGGTCTTGTTCTGCAGGTAAATTGGCGCATTAAAGTAAGGTACTTTCTCATTAGTAAGCTTTGTTACTGCATCTCCTTCACACGCATGAACAAATGACGAAACCTCTGCATAATTAACAGTTAAATCAAATTAAAGATACTTTTAATTGAATCTGTGAAGTGGGTATTTGTGTGATTACAATTACATAATATTGCATACCTACAACTTCTTCTGGTGGACCTTCGTTGAACCGGTCACCACCGAACCGGCCGCCTCCGCCTCGTCCGCCACGGCCACCACCGAACCGGCCTCCGCCGTCTCTTCCGCCTCTGAAACCACCGCCTCCACGGCCTCGACTGCCGAACCCGCCGCCTCTTGGTGGTCGCATTTTGGTTGAAGATGAAGAAAGTAAGATTAGGGTTTGGAGGGTTTTGTGGGGGGTTTAGAGTTTAGACTTGTACATTTGCCCTCTTTTAATACTTTTTTTTTGTTTTTGCTAACGTGGAATTTTGTAAAATAATCATTAATTATAAAATTATGTTTATTTAAATTTATATATATATTCGTTATTGAAAACTTAAATAGAATTACAGAAATTGTTCTTTATGTTTACCCAAAATTTCATTGGTGGTCCTTTTATCTTCAAAAGTAACATAATTTATACTTTATGTTTCAAAATGTTACATCCTTTGTCCTTTAACACTAACTCGGTTAGTTTTTCTCGTTAAGTATGATCATGTGTCTTGCCCATGAGGGCAAATTAGTCATTTAAATACTCTATTTAAAAAGACATTTTAAAATAATTAGAAACAATTTAATTAAAATATTTATACATTATAATTATAATTAACCCAACCCACAGTCTCCTCTTCTTCCTCCATTGCCACCGAGCTCCATCTCCGGCAAGCCACCACCACCGTCGTCTTCTCCGACAATGAAAGCCCTCTCCGTTCCCACCGGAAACCACCACCATCACATCTGTCTCACACCCATATCTTCAACCTCCCGTAGACACCGTCTTCCCCTTCCACCGTCGGCACCGTCTTCCCCTTCCACCGATGGCACCGTCTCCCACCTCCACGACAACCAAAAACTCCTTTCTCTCTCTCATAAACCCTTTACAACCACTGCAACAACCATCTCCGCTGTCGGAAACCAACCGGCGCCGCTAGGACCATAATTAATTGAACCCTAATAATCGTTGCCAAAAACCTAATAATCGAAGACAGATCTGATGAAGGGAAAGTTGTGGAGGTGGTTTCCGGTAATGGAGATGGGTGGAGGTGGAAGACGGTGGTGGCAGTGACAGATGATGTGTGGTGGTGGGTGGTGGCCGACGGTTGTCTAGATGGTGGTGGCCGACGCTTCTCTTGATGGTGGTGGCCGGCGGTTCTATGGATGGTGGTGGCTGACGCTTCTCTTGATAGTGGTGGACGGCGATCCTGTTGCGGTGGTTGGATGGTGGTGGTTGTGTGGGTAAAGTGCAGAGAAGAGAGCGAGAGAGTGTGTGTGTGAAGAAAGAGAGAAAGGAGAGTTTGAGTTAGAGAGAGAGAGAGAGATATTTTATCTATTAAAATGTTATTATAAATAAATTGGGAAAAATGACTGATTTGCCCTCATGTGCAATGCACATTATCAGAGTTAACGATAAAACCTAACTAGGTTAGGATTAAAGGACAAACAGTGTAGCATTTTGAAAACGTAAAGTACAAAATATGATACTTTTGAAGATAAAGGACAACGAGTGAAATCTGATACAAACATAAAGGACAATTTTTGTAATTCTGTCAAAACTTAATGGTATGGTGATTTATCATTTTAAAATAAAAATGAATGTTCAAATCTTTACAAGTACAAAATAAGAAGAAATTTTAGGTGAAATCTTTAAAGTAACATAGTCGACTGCTTTATTAGTCTTCCACACTTTTCAATTACCTCTAAGAATTTTTCTCAAAACTCAAAAAAGTGTGGTTGAAAAACTTATTTATCATTATGTATTTGTCAATAATAATTTCAACTGAGAATATTTCTTTTGATGGTCCCACATTTTAAAACTTTTGTTCTCATTGAACATCCGTTAAAAACAAACTTAACAGCGTTTAGTTTTATCTAAATTTTAAACTAATGTTTTAGTGTTTTTGTTCGGAAGAAGGATACGATTCGGTTGTTGTAAACTTACTTTGAAACACTGCTCCAAACCGCTTGATTTTTGTTAATTGGAAGTTCAAACACTCTGAATTAAAGCACTGTTTCAAGGTAAATTTTACATCAATCGATTTGTATCATTCTTCCAATATAAGGCAATAAAACATCAATTTGAAATTCCGATAAAGCTTAACGTCATTAAATTTTTTTACCGGCTGTCCATTGAGAACAAAATATTTAAAAGGTGGGGGTCACAATTAGAAATATTCTCAGTTGGGATTAATATCGATTAATGACAAAAATGAGTGTTTCTAAAACGAATAAATTACACAAAAGGTCCTTGTGTATCTACATATCATGGATTGTACATTAATTGTTGGGTCCAATAACTTTGGTATAGGGTAAGACTACTTAAGAGCATTTCACAACAATAAACATTCATAAATCGTCACATCAGCTTCACCTCAAATTCCAATTTTTTCTTAAAGCCATAAATTTTTCCGACACAACAAACCTACATACAAACTTTTCTAAAACCATGTGTGTAACATATATGTGTGTGTGAGACTCAACCTCATAGGGAAGACACATTTCTTACACATCTTAATACCATTAGGCCATAAACGCACCGGTTCATTAAGTTTCGCATCTAAAAAATATAATAAGCCAAACCGGATTATCCGTCAACATTGCAGCTCAGCCAACATGTTCTTATCAAGAGTGGAAAAAAGTTTCATTGAAACAAATTAATTTAACATCTCACCATCGAACTCTTCCTTTTTACAATCTGATTGCATATTTTTAGCTTCAAAATCTGCAGCCTCAGCTTCTTGCAACAAAATATCAGCTTCTTCAACATCACCTATTTTCACAGTACCTGGTTCACCTTTCGCAGGACTTGCAGCCAGAATTAAACGTTGGTATCTAACCGTTTCTAACTCCTTTTCCATTAATAACACATTTTCGTCTTTCTCTTGTAACTTCTGCATGTTTTCGTTGATTTCATTTTCAATCTTTTTAAGGGTATTCATATCTTCCTCTATCTTAACCTGTAAAGTTTCTTTTTCAGCATATAATGTCTTAGCCTCGTTGGCAATACGGGCTGCTTCCTTAAAGTTTCTTGCGGTTGCAAAGGCACGTTTTTCGGATTCTATCTCCGGGACCCGTTTTTCTATAAAAAGAAGCCTTTGTTTTGAAGATTCGATAGATTGTTGGGTTCCTGATTTTGTTGAAGATAGATCCTAAACAATAAACATCATTAAAACAAGTTTATAAGAATGTATTGTTTCAAAATTGTGGATTTTAACTAAATAAGCAACTATCATGTTTGGTTGGTCGGTTGGAACTGATGAACGGAACATGCTCATTTTCATCCATATAACTTTAACCGAACAAACATTTAAACATGAACAGTTAATTGAACGGGGTTTCCTTGTACGGGCCAAAGAATTTTAAATTAATATATTAAAGAGCATAAAAAAATAAACTTAAACAAGCGAGATATATGATTATGATCGTTTGTTTAACTAAATAAAAAAAAATGGTTATGTTGTCCATTTATCAAATAAGCAAACTTCCTGCCAGATGGTTCATTTACAAGCCTACATTCCCTAATTTCATGTTATCAAACATTACCTAAGTAACGTCATTCTAGTTCATTTTCATTTAAACCTTTCAAATCACTAGTCCATGATTAATTAGATAACTAACCTGAAGAGAAGCTCTAACAGCAGAGATATCTTGTTTGAGCATTTGCACATCATCAAACAACTTCTGCTCGGTTTTAGCTAATCTTATTTTATCTTCCCGTGATTTCAAGATAAATTTTATTACACTCTTACGCATGTTTATAACTTCTTGGTGCCCACTCGCTTCATCTGCAGAAACCTTTGCAAGTTCCCTAATTTTTAACCATTTGGCTTCTTCCTGAAGGACAAAATCAACAATTTCCCTTTTTTTACTACACAAATCATCATTCTCCAATTCAAGTTCAGAAAGGCCCGACTGAATGTTTCTAGACTTCAAATCAAGGTCTAATAGTGCATCCTTGAAGCTAGAAAACGCACCCGCCATCTTCTTTTCAACTTCTTTGATTTGTAAATTGTTTTTTGATATTTCTGCTTCTTTTTGTTTCACTAAAGCGAGTAATTCTCGTAGTTCGTCTACTAAAATCTTTTGTTGCTCGTGAAGTAGTTGACTTTTGTGTTTGTCTTCTTTGACTATTTGGTCAATGGAATCCTCTAACCCTTTCTGTGCTCCAGATATAACATCTAATTCAATTTCAGCTTCCATTTTCTTCACCTCTAAAGCATCAGATAACGAATCCCATTTCTCCAATTCTTCTGAAGTTTTAGTTTTGGCATTTGTGATGACAGAATCTGCATTTTGATCAGCATCCTGAGAAGAAAACAAAAGTCCAAATTTTTTGAGTTACTAAAATACAAATAAACCCTGACAATAAAGTATTGATATCTATAAATAAGATGACAAAGGCAAGAAAATTAGATACATGAGATAGCATCACCATCTGAGTTGTACATCACGTAAATTTATCAGCTTTGTTATCCGTTATTCGTCTTTCTTTATACACAGTTAAGTCCCAGTTATAATAAACTAAGAACTACTTTCCAACATGTGATCACTTTGATTTATCTCCAAGATTTCATACGAAACTATCAACACCGTGCAACCAATGGAAATTACACTATATTTAATATTATCACTGAGCACAGGATTTACAGATCATAAGGTTAATGATAAAATGTTAAAGATAGCAAACTTACCACTGCAAAGCTTTTCAGCAGTTCTGTACATTCCTCTGCAGCTACAATCTGCAACTCTAAAGCCTCCTGCATCTTGGAATCAATGGCATCAAACTCCGTTTCAGCTTCTCTCAACGCAATCAAAAGAACCTCCTTGTTTTTCTCAGCCAATGCAAGACTGTCACTGACGCGTTCAGCAGTCTCGAAATCTTCAGACTCAACCGCTTCCTCCAGCTCCTTCTCCATTTCCTTGTACTTCACAGACGCAAGATTCAACTCCCCCGCAGCCTTCCTTCGATTTCTAAAAATCTCCTTCCACTTAGCACATACCGCAGCTACCGCTTGCTGTGCATAGTTCAGTTTCTCAGCAACGTGTTTCTTAACATGTTCATATCTCAACTCAATTGAATCCTCCCTGCTTTGAACTTGTGTAAACTCGTGCTCTATCGTTAACTAAATAAAAAAAAATGGTTATGTTGTCCATTTATCAAATAAGCAAACTTCCTGCCAGATGGTTCATTTACAAGCCTACATTCCCTAATTTCATGTTATCAAACATTACCTAAGTAACGTCATTCTAGTTCATTTTCATTTAAACCTTTCAAATCACTAGTCCATGATTAATTAGATAACTAACCTGAAGAGAAGCTCTAACAGCAGAGATATCTTGTTTGAGCATTTGCACATCATCAAACAACTTCTGCTCGGTTTTAGCTAATCTTATTTTATCTTCCCGTGATTTCAAGATAAATTTTATTACACTCTTACGCATGTTTATAACTTCTTGGTGCCCACTCGCTTCATCTGCAGAAACCTTTGCAAGTTCCCTAATTTTTAACCATTTGGCTTCTTCCTGAAGGACAAAATCAACAATTTCCCTTTTTTTACTACACAAATCATCATTCTCCAATTCAAGTTCAGAAAGGCCCGACTGAATGTTTCTAGACTTCAAATCAAGGTCTAATAGTGCATCCTTGAAGCTAGAAAACGCACCCGCCATCTTCTTTTCAACTTCTTTGATTTGTAAATTGTTTTTTGATATTTCTGCTTCTTTTTGTTTCACTAAAGCGAGTAATTCTCGTAGTTCGTCTACTAAAATCTTTTGTTGCTCGTGAAGTAGTTGACTTTTGTGTTTGTCTTCTTTGACTATTTGGTCAATGGAATCCTCTAACCCTTTCTGTGCTCCAGATATAACATCTAATTCAATTTCAGCTTCCATTTTCTTCACCTCTAAAGCATCAGATAACGAATCCCATTTCTCCAATTCTTCTGAAGTTTTAGTTTTGGCATTTGTGATGACAGAATCTGCATTTTGATCAGCATCCTGAGAAGAAAACAAAAGTCCAAATTTTTTGAGTTACTAAAATACAAATAAACCCTGACAATAAAGTATTGATATCTATAAATAAGATGACAAAGGCAAGAAAATTAGATACATGAGATAGCATCACCATCTGAGTTGTACATCACGTAAATTTATCAGCTTTGTTATCCGTTATTCGTCTTTCTTTATACACAGTTAAGTCCCAGTTATAATAAACTAAGAACTACTTTCCAACATGTGATCACTTTGATTTATCTCCAAGATTTCATACGAAACTATCAACACCGTGCAACCAATGGAAATTACACTATATTTAATATTATCACTGAGCACAGGATTTACAGATCATAAGGTTAATGATAAAATGTTAAAGATAGCAAACTTACCACTGCAAAGCTTTTCAGCAGTTCTGTACATTCCTCTGCAGCTACAATCTGCAACTCTAAAGCCTCCTGCATCTTGGAATCAATGGCATCAAACTCCGTTTCAGCTTCTCTCAACGCAATCAAAAGAACCTCCTTGTTTTTCTCAGCCAATGCAAGACTGTCACTGACGCGTTCAGCAGTCTCGAAATCTTCAGACTCAACCGCTTCCTCCAGCTCCTTCTCCATTTCCTTGTACTTCACAGACGCAAGATTCAACTCCCCCGCAGCCTTCCTTCGATTTCTAAAAATCTCCTTCCACTTAGCAGATACCGCAGCTACCGCTTGCTGTGCATAGTTCAGTTTCTCAGCAACGTGTTTCTTAACATGTTCATATCTCAACTCAATTGAATCCTCCCTGCTTTGAACTTGTGTAAACTCGTGCTCTATCGTTAACTAAATAAAAAAAAATGGTTATGTTGTCCATTTATCAAATAAGCAAACTTCCTGCCAGATGGTTCATTTACAAGCCTACATTCCCTAATTTCATGTTATCAAACATTACCTAAGTAACGTCATTCTAGTTCATTTTCATTTAAACCTTTCAAATCACTAGTCCATGATTAATTAGATAACTAACCTGAAGAGAAGCTCTAACAGCAGAGATATCTTGTTTGAGCATTTGCACATCATCAAACAACTTCTGCTCGGTTTTAGCTAATCTTATTTTATCTTCCCGTGATTTCAAGATAAATTTTATTACACTCTTACGCATGTTTATAACTTCTTGGTGCCCACTCGCTTCATCTGCAGAAACCTTTGCAAGTTCCCTAATTTTTAACCATTTGGCTTCTTCCTGAAGGACAAAATCAACAATTTCCCTTTTTTTACTACACAAATCATCATTCTCCAATTCAAGTTCAGAAAGGCCCGACTGAATGTTTCTAGACTTCAAATCAAGGTCTAATAGTGCATCCTTGAAGCTAGAAAACGCACCCGCCATCTTCTTTTCAACTTCTTTGATTTGTAAATTGTTTTTTGATATTTCTGCTTCTTTTTGTTTCACTAAAGCGAGTAATTCTCGTAGTTCGTCTACTAAAATCTTTTGTTGCTCGTGAAGTAGTTGACTTTTGTGTTTGTCTTCTTTGACTATTTGGTCAATGGAATCCTCTAACCCTTTCTGTGCTCCAGATATAACATCTAATTCAATTTCAGCTTCCATTTTCTTCACCTCTAAAGCATCAGATAACGAATCCCATTTCTCCAATTCTTCTGAAGTTTTAGTTTTGGCATTTGTGATGACAGAATCTGCATTTTGATCAGCATCCTGAGAAGAAAACAAAAGTCCAAATTTTTTGAGTTACTAAAATACAAATAAACCCTGACAATAAAGTATTGATATCTATAAATAAGATGACAAAGGCAAGAAAATTAGATACATGAGATAGCATCACCATCTGAGTTGTACATCACGTAAATTTATCAGCTTTGTTATCCGTTATTCGTCTTTCTTTATACACAGTTAAGTCCCAGTTATAATAAACTAAGAACTACTTTCCAACATGTGATCACTTTGATTTATCTCCAAGATTTCATACGAAACTATCAACACCGTGCAACCAATGGAAATTACACTATATTTAATATTATCACTGAGCACAGGATTTACAGATCATAAGGTTAATGATAAAATGTTAAAGATAGCAAACTTACCACTGCAAAGCTTTTCAGCAGTTCTGTACATTCCTCTGCAGCTACAATCTGCAACTCTAAAGCCTCCTGCATCTTGGAATCAATGGCATCAAACTCCGTTTCAGCTTCTCTCAACGCAATCAAAAGAACCTCCTTGTTTTTCTCAGCCAATGCAAGACTGTCACTGACGCGTTCAGCAGTCTCGAAATCTTCAGACTCAACCGCTTCCTCCAGCTCCTTCTCCATTTCCTTGTACTTCACAGACGCAAGATTCAACTCCCCCGCAGCCTTCCTTCGATTTCTAAAAATCTCCTTCCACTTAGCAGATACCGCAGCTACCGCTTGCTGTGCATAGTTCAGTTTCTCAGCAACGTGTTTCTTAACATGTTCATATCTCAACTCAATTGAATCCTCCCTGCTTTGAACTTGTGTAAACTCGTGCTCTATCGTTAACTAAATAAAAAAAAATGGTTATGTTGTCCATTTATCAAATAAGCAAACTTCCTGCCAGATGGTTCATTTACAAGCCTACATTCCCTAATTTCATGTTATCAAACATTACCTAAGTAACGTCATTCTAGTTCATTTTCATTTAAACCTTTCAAATCACTAGTCCATGATTAATTAGATAACTAACCTGAAGAGAAGCTCTAACAGCAGAGATATCTTGTTTGAGCATTTGCACATCATCAAACAACTTCTGCTCGGTTTTAGCTAATCTTATTTTATCTTCCCGTGATTTCAAGATAAATTTTATTACACTCTTACGCATGTTTATAACTTCTTGGTGCCCACTCGCTTCATCTGCAGAAACCTTTGCAAGTTCCCTAATTTTTAACCATTTGGCTTCTTCCTGAAGGACAAAATCAACAATTTCCCTTTTTTTACTACACAAATCATCATTCTCCAATTCAAGTTCAGAAAGGCCCGACTGAATGTTTCTAGACTTCAAATCAAGGTCTAATAGTGCATCCTTGAAGCTAGAAAACGCACCCGCCATCTTCTTTTCAACTTCTTTGATTTGTAAATTGTTTTTTGATATTTCTGCTTCTTTTTGTTTCACTAAAGCGAGTAATTCTCGTAGTTCGTCTACTAAAATCTTTTGTTGCTCGTGAAGTAGTTGACTTTTGTGTTTGTCTTCTTTGACTATTTGGTCAATGGAATCCTCTAACCCTTTCTGTGCTCCAGATATAACATCTAATTCAATTTCAGCTTCCATTTTCTTCACCTCTAAAGCATCAGATAACGAATCCCATTTCTCCAATTCTTCTGAAGTTTTAGTTTTGGCATTTGTGATGACAGAATCTGCATTTTGATCAGCATCCTGAGAAGAAAACAAAAGTCCAAATTTTTTGAGTTACTAAAATACAAATAAACCCTGACAATAAAGTATTGATATCTATAAATAAGATGACAAAGGCAAGAAAATTAGATACATGAGATAGCATCACCATCTGAGTTGTACATCACGTAAATTTATCAGCTTTGTTATCCGTTATTCGTCTTTCTTTATACACAGTTAAGTCCCAGTTATAATAAACTAAGAACTACTTTCCAACATGTGATCACTTTGATTTATCTCCAAGATTTCATACGAAACTATCAACACCGTGCAACCAATGGAAATTACACTATATTTAATATTATCACTGAGCACAGGATTTACAGATCATAAGGTTAATGATAAAATGTTAAAGATAGCAAACTTACCACTGCAAAGCTTTTCAGCAGTTCTGTACATTCCTCTGCAGCTACAATCTGCAACTCTAAAGCCTCCTGCATCTTGGAATCAATGGCATCAAACTCCGTTTCAGCTTCTCTCAACGCAATCAAAAGAACCTCCTTGTTTTTCTCAGCCAATGCAAGACTGTCACTGACGCGTTCAGCAGTCTCGAAATCTTCAGACTCAACCGCTTCCTCCAGCTCCTTCTCCATTTCCTTGTACTTCACAGACGCAAGATTCAACTCCCCCGCAGCCTTCCTTCGATTTCTAAAAATCTCCTTCCACTTAGCAGATACCGCAGCTACCGCTTGCTGTGCATAGTTCAGTTTCTCAGCAACGTGTTTCTTAACATGTTCATATCTCAACTCAATTGAATCCTCCCTGCTTTGAACTTGTGTAAACTCGTGCTCTATCGTTAACTAAATAAAAAAAAATGGTTATGTTGTCCATTTATCAAATAAGCAAACTTCCTGCCAGATGGTTCATTTACAAGCCTACATTCCCTAATTTCATGTTATCAAACATTACCTAAGTAACGTCATTCTAGTTCATTTTCATTTAAACCTTTCAAATCACTAGTCCATGATTAATTAGATAACTAACCTGAAGAGAAGCTCTAACAGCAGAGATATCTTGTTTGAGCATTTGCACATCATCAAACAACTTCTGCTCGGTTTTAGCTAATCTTATTTTATCTTCCCGTGATTTCAAGATAAATTTTATTACACTCTTACGCATGTTTATAACTTCTTGGTGCCCACTCGCTTCATCTGCAGAAACCTTTGCAAGTTCCCTAATTTTTAACCATTTGGCTTCTTCCTGAAGGACAAAATCAACAATTTCCCTTTTTTTACTACACAAATCATCATTCTCCAATTCAAGTTCAGAAAGGCCCGACTGAATGTTTCTAGACTTCAAATCAAGGTCTAATAGTGCATCCTTGAAGCTAGAAAACGCACCCGCCATCTTCTTTTCAACTTCTTTGATTTGTAAATTGTTTTTTGATATTTCTGCTTCTTTTTGTTTCACTAAAGCGAGTAATTCTCGTAGTTCGTCTACTAAAATCTTTTGTTGCTCGTGAAGTAGTTGACTTTTGTGTTTGTCTTCTTTGACTATTTGGTCAATGGAATCCTCTAACCCTTTCTGTGCTCCAGATATAACATCTAATTCAATTTCAGCTTCCATTTTCTTCACCTCTAAAGCATCAGATAACGAATCCCATTTCTCCAATTCTTCTGAAGTTTTAGTTTTGGCATTTGTGATGACAGAATCTGCATTTTGATCAGCATCCTGAGAAGAAAACAAAAGTCCAAATTTTTTGAGTTACTAAAATACAAATAAACCCTGACAATAAAGTATTGATATCTATAAATAAGATGACAAAGGCAAGAAAATTAGATACATGAGATAGCATCACCATCTGAGTTGTACATCACGTAAATTTATCAGCTTTGTTATCCGTTATTCGTCTTTCTTTATACACAGTTAAGTCCCAGTTATAATAAACTAAGAACTACTTTCCAACATGTGATCACTTTGATTTATCTCCAAGATTTCATACGAAACTATCAACACCGTGCAACCAATGGAAATTACACTATATTTAATATTATCACTGAGCACAGGATTTACAGATCATAAGGTTAATGATAAAATGTTAAAGATAGCAAACTTACCACTGCAAAGCTTTTCAGCAGTTCTGTACATTCCTCTGCAGCTACAATCTGCAACTCTAAAGCCTCCTGCATCTTGGAATCAATGGCATCAAACTCCGTTTCAGCTTCTCTCAACGCAATCAAAAGAACCTCCTTGTTTTTCTCAGCCAATGCAAGACTGTCACTGACGCGTTCAGCAGTCTCGAAATCTTCAGACTCAACCGCTTCCTCCAGCTCCTTCTCCATTTCCTTGTACTTCACAGACGCAAGATTCAACTCCCCCGCAGCCTTCCTTCGATTTCTAAAAATCTCCTTCCACTTAGCAGATACCGCAGCTACCGCTTGCTGTGCATAGTTCAGTTTCTCAGCAACGTGTTTCTTAACATGTTCATATCTCAACTCAATTGAATCCTCCCTGCTTTGAACTTGTGTAAACTCGTGCTCTATCGTTAAATCCAAATTCGAAACAGTCTCGGTTAGCTTATTCTTTTCTTCAGTTTCAGGTTCAACTTTCTCTTCAGATGGAGACGTAATATACGAATGAACCTGTGAATTATCATAATCAACAGCGGAATCATATCTGCTGTTCATCTTCTTGTGGTTCAACTTTCTCTTCTTCTTTTCCCTGGTGGACGAAATACGCGACGTGAGCAATCTATTAGACGGAACAACATTTCTTTTATCGACAAGAAACAAGTTGAGTGGCAAAAGCTTCGCGGGGTCAATGTAAAACTTATTACCCGCAGCATACGAACTCGCCATAATACCTTCCAACATCTTAATCGAAAGAACTACAATAACACCACAACACACATCATTACAAAATCCTAATTAACAAAATTAGAGTACAATGCCCTAACCCTAATTTTTCAAAATCAAACTCACAGATTGATTAATCGGACCAAAGATTTCATCAACTTTGCCAATCTGGGTCTTGTTCTGCAGGTAAATTGGAGCATTAAAGTAAGGTACTTTGTCATTAATAAGCTTTGTAACTGCATCTCCTTCACACGCATGAACAAAAGACGAAACCTCTGCATAATTAACAGTAAAATCAAATTAAATAAACTTGTAATTGAATATGCGAACTGGGTATTTGTGTATGATTACAATTACATTACCTACAACTTCCTCCGGTGGACATTGGTCAACATCCTTGGCGCCTCTGAAACCACCGCCTCGACTAGCGCCTCTTGGTGGTGGCATTTTGGTTTGAAGAAAATAAGATAAGAAGATTAGGGTATTTTGAGGGTTTAGAGATTAATAATAATATTAATACTTTATTGTGGACCAGCGGTGGCCGGAGAGGATCATCGGGAAGGAAAATGTGTGCATGCATCGGGAGTGACGCAATCCAACGTGGATATGAGGATATCCAATGTTCAATTTTCCCGCCAAATGTTATTAGGACGGTCCAAGATTTTAGTCTGTCAGTTGTGGCTAGCGAACGGATAATTGGAGGATGAATTCACTCATTCAGGCACCTGGCTTGTTGTCGCCGCGAACGACAAGGGGTCCGGTTATTGTCATGTGACGTAATATGATATGCTGAATTATCCCCGTTGAATGTCCACAGCATACAACCTTATATAATATATACTCTATTGTTACCCGATCCAAGATTATATACGTGAATGGCCCACTAACAACGCGTCTTTTCATGATTATGTGTCGGAGTATTGCACGAGTACAAGAGTGTTAGCACTCCAATTGTTTGAGATCATATAGGGATCAATAAAGACCACCTCGTTTATTAAATAAATTGGATCATACGTCAAGTTGGTTAAGCATTAATATTGTGTTTTACACCATAACTTAATACTCATTGGATATTTTATATCAAAATTTATAAGTTAAAAGAAAAATGAAAATCAGGTTGTTTAAGACGTTATATTTTATACACATTTGATTATTTTTTTAATAGAGCATTAATAAATTAATATGTATGAAATAAATAAAAAATACAATGTCAAATTAAACGAGTCATGTTCTTGTTAAAACTCATGCCACGTGTCGGACACAATGTTCGGATGTGAGTCATGTTAAAACACATGCCACGCGTCAGACACAATGTTCGAAGGTGAGTCATGTTCTTGTTAAAACTCGTGCCACGTGTCGGATACAATGTTCGGATGTGTCATATACGAGTTTTTGTCCGTGTCAAGTTAACCAACAAACCCGTTTAACACCCCTACCTTACTATTTTTCCAATGTCACAAACTCACAATCAACTTCACTACCACCCCCAAGTGCTTCCATTTCACAAAACTCCACAATCACATTCACAACACAACCAAAAAAATTTACAAAACTTACTGATGACATGCTATCAAAATCAATAAAACACACTTGAATGTAAAGTTTTGATTTGTTCTGATTATTGAATTAGTGATAGTATGAGCACACCCTATCAATCTTTTCTCTATTATTGTACTACCAGTCTACATGTGCACTGGTTCTAATCTTTTACAGCAAAAAAGAACACCAATGCAGTGCGTATCGCGCAATAAATCAATGGAACAATAAACAAAATCTCATCAACATAGCTAATATTTTAGGCAAAATGTATATATACTTTACTGTTGCATATCATTTCACCTTAAAGGTTAGGCCTTTATCCTTGAAGATTCACCAACAGCATTCTCCATTCGCGTGTACCACTCGCCAATTCTGGTGTGCTCAACCATATCTTTACCTGACCTCAGATAACGAATCGGCCTCAACACTCCAAACACAGCTAGGTCAGCCAGATTAGGTTTCGACCCACCTGATGCAGTTGTAATAAATACTAAAAGTAAGAAATTTTACTCCTTAATGCATATACAAAACAACCTTAATGAAAAAACTATACAAGTCAAACCCCAAACACCAAATGAACCCGATCTCCTTATATAACTATCTATAACAAAGGCATTTAGCACCACTGGTTTAACTAGTCCAACAGGTCAAACTTTTATTTTGATTAAAAGGAACGAGTCAAAATCACCCAAAATGCATAAAAATCTAAACTGTTTATTTCAAAGTAGTATATGATTAAAAAAAAAGATGTTTGTGCCTCGGTGAACCTGACCCGATCCTGTTTAACCCGAACCCTTTTAGCATGTTATCCAACTCGCCCATCTTGCAACCTCAACTGGGTCAACCACTTCAGGTGGCATTTTAACCCATTTAACAATAAATGAGTTGATCCTTGTTATGTTTTACCTCTAACGGGTCAAATGAGTAAAAACAGAACATTTAGCAGAAAAGTAAAATGGGTCGCTAGTCCTAGAGTGTATATTTTAGATAACTACAGTAATAATATTGTGTGAAAATGTCACCGATAAAAACTGACCTAAAAAGTCCCTTCCATCAAGTGCATCAACCCAGGTTTCAGCAGCTTCATACAAGGCTGTCCTTTCATCAGTGATATTATATTTTTTCTTCAATTTCTTAGACACAAAATACATAGCAGCAGCCCCCGCATATTTTACTGTATACTTTTCAGTAAAGCTGAAATTACCTGAATTGCAAGAACAGTAATATAATGTTTAGGATTGTTCTCGATTTTTCACAAATTAAAGAAAAAACATATGTATACCTAATTAACTTTAGTATACCATATTTGTGACTTACCGTTGCTAGTAATATAATCAAAGGATTCCAAAGCCTCAGAAGTGTTTCGGTAAATATTCGGTGATAAAACATGCACCAAATGATCATCAACCCACTTACGCCACTTCTTTTCTTCATCGTTATTGTCAGCCAGTGAATTTGATTTAGTGGAACTGAGTTTGGTTCTCAGCTGGTCAATAATAGCTACACAAAATTACGTTATATGATTGTTGTACCTTTGATTTGAGCTTAAATACTGAACTTAATGAAAGAAAACCTGATGAATCTTGAAGTGGTTCACCATCCACAACTAGTATAGGCACTTTCTTGTAATCAGACCATTTGATTTCCTTCTTACTAAGTGGATTCACCTCCACAACTTTGTATGGCACATCATAGTAATCCAGAAATGCTGAAAAACAACAAAACAAGCAAGAAAAGTATCATGTATCAATTTTCTTGCTTCTAAATACCTTGCTTCACACATACAATGCACCTAAAAGTCTAAAACAAACGTGTCATTTGCTATCATAAATCTTAAAACAAAGACAAACAAACATACCCAATAAAATCCCACTTATAAAAAACTATTGGTATAGTTAGGGAAGGGTAGGATGTGTACAACTTTCCTCTATCTCAAAAGATAGAGAGGTTGCTCCCGTTGAGACCCCCAGCTCCAGAAAAACCCATTTCTTGACATGTAAAGTATGGTTTCCAGATAACATTAAGTGTGGTATAGGGAATCAAAACAAAAGGTACTAAAAATAATAGCAGTAAACTACCAATAAAACAAAATGGTCAGAAAAAAAAAGAGCAGATAGACATGAATAAAGTAACCAAATCCCCTCAAAACTACCTATAAACTCCCTTAACATATCTATGTGCTAGGTCTGCGCTAAGAAAAAACTATAGCTAAGGCAACCAAAACTAGTGTAAGAAGAGCTAAGGCCCCTAGTCCCTACCTTCATGACTTCACAGCTACAGAAAAACAAAATTCTTAAGACTTACATACGGTTCTTAGTTTGCAGAAAGTAAGAGTTATCAAGTACATAAAATCATTGTCAGACTTCTTAAACTTGTTCACTATCTTCATAGCTACAGAAAAACATAAGTCTTTAATCTAACATGGCATTCTGTATAACACATATGTACATCAAATGATGTACCGTTGATGTTATGCTTGTAGTTGAAAATGCTTAGATGCATTATTTTTGTACAATTATCCTTTCCAAAAGATAGATTAGTAAATTGTTCTATGTGAATTCAAGAAACAAGGTATAGTCCACTGAATTGTGATTTGGTGGTCTGAGACATGGTAAGCAGTAAGCGTTAACATAATTTCAAGCTAGAAGAAATTAGTCACAACTACAAACAATTAACCAACTTGCTCCCTTTATTATCATTCAGTTTTTATATATGTATTTTCATGCACGTATCTTCATCGTTTTCAAAAACATGTATTCAAAACTACTATTGCGACTAGCAAGTGGTAACATAATTTCAAGCTAGAAATAATTAGTCACAACTATAAGCAATTAACCGAATCGTGCTCTCTTTATCATCATTCAGTTTCCAACTATCTATTTTCATGCACTTACGTTCACTGTTTTCAGAAACTTGTCTTCCTAACTGCTATAGCGGGTGTTCGGGATTTCTATATAAAACCACCTATCCGTTTATCATGTTTTGGTACCTAAATAACGTATCTTGAGTGTGTATTTCTAATCTAAATTCTAAATTGCTTAATAAGTTGTTTAAATTAAAAGGCAGATAATCAACCTCAATAACCAATCCCTAACATCCACTCACACTCCTTTCTTCCAAAGAATATCATAATCACACCAAACACATACAGAACTAAGTATTGTTAAGTTGATCACGTATCCAAAATAATGCATCTAATAACACAACCATCCAAAAACTTAATATAATATTCAAATTAAAGATATAAATATAGCTACTGTGACCAGAGGTGCACAAACCAGTTTAAAACTCAAAAACCTGTTTGGGTTGAAACCAGTTCGGTTGGTCAACAAAAGTCAAAACCACCGATTTCTTGAACAGGTTACAATCGGTTTTGGTTCGGGTTTTGACTGATTTTGGCCGCGTTCGGTCCGGTTAAACGGTTTGGAACCGGTTTTGGTGGAGAAAATTACAAACCGGTTCCGAACCTACGGTTTCAATCGGTTCCAAACCGGTTTCTACATAATCATTTTTGGTTTCATTTTTTGAGTCGGTTCAATTAACCAGTTTATTAGCCAACCTCTAACAGTGACACATTAACATCAACTTCACCATCCACTCTTAGTTTATTTCTAATATTAACCAAATACATATAAAACTAACTAGCGTTAAAAGGATATCATAATCACACAAATACATATAAAACTAACTAGCGTCGAGCCGATCACATATATAATACTCAAATTAAAAACATAAACCAAACCTAATGTGACATGTATGTTAATATCAATTTCAACATGGTTATTTCCAATATTAGCCCTAATAATAAATCCACATGTAACAAAAACCTTGCTGAACAAGAAACCTAAATAATACCTTTAACCTTATTACAAAACGGACATGATTCATACTGATACAGCACAAACTCCTTCGGAATCAGATCTAGATTCACCGGCTCCTTCGCATACGCCTCTTTCTCCTTCAACAACGACGCACTAGCCACCGCAACGCATCCCAACGACATCATAACAGCTTTAGCCGCGCCGGAATATCCGCCGCCGGATGACGTGGATCCGATAGACGAAGAGAACCAGCGGCGAGAAGTGAGAGCATTGGAGGAAGCTGTTTGGAAGAGGATGTTGTGTTCGGAGGAGGCGAGGAAGGTTCGGGATAGAGAAGTGGAAGCGGCGGCGAGAGTGGAAGCTCGTCTCATGGTGGTGGATTAGGGTTTGGTGGCGGCGATTGGACGGTTGCCGGTGGTTATAAGGGTTTTAGAGGCGTGTGGAAATGAGATGTGTGTTTGGTGTGTGTGGGTGCTACATGGTAGACTTGTGACCGTGGGTTTAATAATTCGTTATACTAGACCCGCCTTTTTTTTTTTATTTTTTTTCCTTTTTTTTATATATATTTTAATTTAATTTTCAAAAAATATATTATTTGAATCAAAGAAAATTCTAATTTCATTATTATGTAGAATAGTGGTTAGTTGGTATGTCCTTCTCTTCTTAATTGAGACGTATATTCGGTTTTCAGTTGCTCGTTTTCATGGACATGGAACATTTGGTGAATGGCGATATCAAACTCAACAGGAGGCGATGGTTTATGAAATCTATTTGGTTCTTGTGCATGGGGGGATACCTTTTCGACATTAACGTAAATCTATTAAGGGTTTGTTCATGGTGTGCCAGTGGAGTAATGGAAAGTGGAAAGGAGTATGGGTCTAGGGCCGGCCAATAGGAATGGCGGAATGACAAAGGGGTATTACTTTCAACTAAAAGGTTATGAGTTCTAGTCTCAAATTTGAGACATTTTTAATTATATTTTCACACAAAAATTTTTTACACAACCCAAATTATAACCAAGTAAACCCATATAAAAAAACAATTGTTTAAACCAACAAACGCCTTTTAAATTAACGCCCAAAAAAATTTCGCTTTCAGCCCAAAACATTTTTTGCTATCTCGGAGCTGAGCCTGTATGGGTCATTAATTATATAACTAAGTTCAGTGCATAAAGAAACCAGTGTTCTATGTTCCATGATCATACTCAGGGACAGATGATTTGTCCTCAAGGTTTAGAGGACATGTCAAGAGCTCATGGGTCGCTTATACAAGCAACTTATACACGCAAGTGCATTTAAAATATGAACATATGCAAATGTTTATCTATACACGTCTAAATTGAGTGATTCAATCACCATGAGTTAGGCGTCATTTAGAAATTTGGAACAATATCTCTAAGGCAAGTGTTTATGTTACAACTATGGATAATCATTGGTGTAGTTTTGAAGGGATGACTTAGGATGCATTTTGTAGGTCATTATATAGGCCATATGGAGATGATTGTTTGTACTCGACTTCAACGCAAGAGTAAGGGCTATCAAAGTGTAGGCTGTGAAGGAGTTGCCTTGCCTGATCGATGTCCACACATGTATTTTCGCACTATGCTAAGTGTCTTATAACAAAACATCGAATCATCTCAAGTTATAAAAAACTAAACCGAAACAAGTAGAACAACGTGACACTGATAGGCTTTAAACTAGCTTGCCAACACTCTCCTTTTCATTCAAATTAGCAGCAGCCGAAATGGAAGCCGATACTCCAGCAGCGTGAGCCGTCATATCACCAGTGTTCCGCCTCTCTGCGCTCAACACACCTTCAGCATCTTCTCTCATAACCGCCTTATCCGCAGGAAGTTTCACCGTTGCATCCTATTAATATTTTCACACACACATAAACATTTAAGTACACAAATATTAATCAAGATGCAATGAGTATATTAATCAAAAAATAACTGACCGTCAAAATTTCACTAAGTTTGACTTTATCTTCTTCACATGTAGATGTGTTCAAAGTGGCAGCTGATTGAGCTTGAGCTGCGAGTCCACCGGGGATTTGTATATTACTACCGGTAGCCCTGACTTCCGCAGCTTGAATTGCCGCAGCATCACTCTGCTCGACGGTCTTGTTCCCCGCGGTCCTTGCTGTAGCTTCGAGTGCTTCTCCGATTGTTATTGCACCCTGTTGGTGAAGATCTCCCACACCACCGCCTTGCTGGAGTACCGGTGTAGCCTCCACATACTGCCCCACCACCTGCCGGAAATGAACTCATGGTTAATATACGCTCTCGATCATTTCCGAATCATTGTATGATAATATCGTTTAGGCTCGAGCCTTAACAAGTCTTGTGAGTTTTTTTTAAGTTCTAACTATTTTGGTCTTCTACATATTAATTTTGCAATGCACAGGTGAGTCCTACCTGAGCTTTGGCTCATTCAAGTGCACGTGAGCTCTGGGCTCGTTAAGGTATTTCTCAAAATATATAAAATTAAAATAAGAATGCATATAAATTAATTAATAAATAACAAACGAGCCAAGCTCTGGGTTAAAAACAACTTAGGAACTAGAGCTTAAAAAAAGGAGCTCGAAACAGGCTAAGATCGAGTTCGCGCTCAGCCTAGCTCGCTTACGGCCCTGTCCATGACACTCGCCATTTTAGTTCTTTTCATTTCCGTCCTCAATTTGATTTATTTTTGTTGTTCTATGTAATATGTATTTCAGTCATTTTCAATGTTGTGCAATGATAGGAAGCATAGGTTCTTTAATAGAGACCCAAGTTCGATCCTCACATACAATACTTTGAGAGGGCATGGGTGACTCAATAAAGGAAGACAAAATCTTTATGATCTCCGGTTCGAGGGCATCCGAGTTTTACTACTAGTGGGTTTTCCCCAAAACTGGATCGAGATAATTTAAAGACGTTTAATGGATCTATATGGCTGGCCAACGTGTCAATGCCATCAAGTCACCCGGTATGGAGTACCGGGTAATTGATAAATAAATGTAATATCTATTACTTTAAGAAAAGTATATATCTATTTATTCTAATCATCAATTTTTTCACCATAAAACTCCTCACACCTTGTGTCTGAGATTCAAAAGTATTTGAACCATCACAACTTAAATCAATTTTCTTTTAACCCCTCAATTTTTTTTCTGCTTTTCAACCATATCTTAAGGTGAGATTATAACCCACAACTATTTGGTTGTAAGGCCATGTATTCAGTCTTCACCACCAGACCGAAATAGTGGTTGTCACGTTGTTAAGTGGGTGTTTGGGATTTCTTATTTTAATTTCTTATAACTTTTAAAAAAGTTAATAAGTTAAAAAAATATAACTTATGTAACTTTTTCTCTCACAATATAAGAGATCCCAAACACCCTCTAAATCGGTAGTTGACCGGTTTAAGAAATCTATTAAATAAAAGAGTTTTACTAAAAAAAACTTAATTAAAAATATCTTAAGGTGAGACTATAACCCGCAACAATTTGGTTGTAAGGCCATGTCTTCACCACCATCAGACCGAGATAGTGGATAGTGGTTGTCACGTCATTAAGTGGGTGTTTGGATTCCTTATTTTACTTTCTTATAACTTTAAATTAAAACTTTTAATTAAGTTAATAAGTTAAAAAATTGTAACTTATGTAAGAGGTCCCAAACACCATCTGAATAAGTAGTTGACTGGTTTAAGAAATCTATTGATTATTAAATAAAAAGAGTTTTACTAAAAAAAACTTAATTAAAAATTATTAAATGTTAAAATTAAACCCAACAAAAAAATTGTTATCAATATAATCGGGTGAGCTGGTGACCCGTTAGTGATTCATGATTCAAATGGTCGATAAAGAAAGAATAATGTGCTTAACAAGTCAATCCCATTTTGAACGTTTTACCAAATTATGCACCACCAATCTAATCACACACGTTAAATATACCAATTTCTAAAAGAAAAATATATAATATTAACATAAAGAACCTGGCCAGCAATGGTTTCAGTGACAAGACGTGCACCGGTAAGCTCAGTAGCAGTGACAGTAACCCCTTGATCACTGGCAACAGTAAAATCCTGATGACCAACTAACCCAGCTCGTTCATTAGTTGCAGCAGCTGCCTGCATGGCTGCAGCAGTGCCACCCTTCCGGGTCTGTCCAAACACCGTACTCTCCGCCGCCTGTATCATGGCAGCGTCTTGTGGGGCCACCGGCTTGTTGGCTAACTCGCCGGAAACTTCAAACACGTCTCCGAATTTGACGGGATGTTTTTGCAGTTGGTTCTGACTCATCTTGGATTGTTGTGGATTGAACATTTGTTGGTGTTCGAGGTAGTTAAATATGTTGGTTGATGTACACGTGTGTATGGTCGGTGAGATTGTCGGGTTGGGCTAGGTCCACGTGGAGTACGATGAAGGTCGGTTGTGGTTTACGTGTACGTGTTGTATGGTCTGGACATTGGAATATGAAGTAGGTTTGGTTTTTTAGACTTTTAGTGCAGGTGGCATGTTTTTGTTGATTTCGAACCAAGAGAAAAGCTAAGAAGAAGTTTGGATATTTGTTTTTGAATAAACTAAATAAAAGAAACATTTAGTTGGTCATTTAAAAAAAAAATAAAAAAATAAAAGAAATATAAAAAATAAATGCGTGTATACCGGTATTTTACTTGTATCGAATTGGACAAAAAAATAGTATAACCGGTTGAACCGAATTATACCGGAAGGTTCAACCGGTTAAATAGTTTACCTTATAATTTCCTATAAATGTAACTTCAATACAAAAATAACCAAAAACAAAATGATTCCTATAACAAAAATAATTTAAAAGTTAATCCATATTAAAAAAATAATGTAAAAACACTCAATTTTTTTTAAAAAAAATAGACATAAAGTTTACACATTTGAATGTTAATTGTTGGGTTAAAGGAAATTTTGAAAAAATATGGGCCGCAAATATAAAAAATTTCCCGTCTTAAAACCGGTTTCCCGATATTAGACAAAAACCGCCGGTATGATGTTCTTGCAAACCGGTCAAAAATACTGGGCTCAAAATACCGGCCTACTGTGCGAAATCCGGTTCAATTGGCCTTCATAAGTGGTTAAACGTTTTAGTTTAATGATTGATACTAATACTGATGTAGATTTAGATGTAGAGTAGTTTTAGCGGACATGTGAGCTAGCGGTTCTAAAAGGAAAAAAAGGAACTTAAAAGGATATGCAAATATAATCTTTTAACTATACAGATATTTGACCCAACAATTGACCTAACATTTACTCGAGCTCGACTAGTTTGGGGCTCGGGGCGTATCAACGACATGCTTCCAACATATCTAATGCGACAAGGTGGTACCTCCCTTATGGTCGGGGGAAAATTCCCAAAATATCCCACTTTTAATGAGAGATTCAAAATATGTTCCTTCAAAATTTGAATTTCCTCTTCGTCCCTTTATTAACTCATCTTTAGCTCTACGTTAGGAAATCTAGACGATATGTTTCTTACTCGCCGTCTCCCCTCCATATTAGCTTATAACACGTCGCCTCCCCGCCATGTTAGCTCAAAACTCATCGTCTCCGCTCCATGTTAGCTTAAAACTCGTCGACTCCACCTTATGGTCGGGACTGATGCAAGAGTTTCCTTCCAAAACTTGTCAGCCTAGAGTTCCAAGAGTTCGATCTTGAGGAACAATAGTATAGGGTGAACCAATGTCTCATTATCAGTTATCTGTTAAAATAAGGTTAGGAGGTGGGGCCTGAGCCAGACCTGATGGTCAGCAAAGTTACAAACGCAGCCTCGGTCGTATCTACGTCGCAATCATAAGCTTTCAATTCGTAAACAATTGACAATTCAGTTTGTATAACACGTCTTCATTTAATTGATACAATATTTATGTGAATTTTTTTTTGTTTAATTTGGTCATTTATTATGTGTTATTATTTTGCCCTAATTGAATGAAATATAACATTACATTTAAGGTGTAGTAATGTCTATATTATTTAGGCAACCTTTCATTATCTCTACAATCAATGATCTGCAGTTTGATTAGGATTCAAGCTAGAACAACTTATATGTAGCACATTGTGTCTGTAAGAGAACATGCATATGAAGTTTTGGCGGTTTAACTGTTATATTGTAATCGACTGTGTGAATCGGACCAGTCGTTTAATCCTTTTGAACTTTGTTGGAATATGTAGAAGTTACGTATATGCGTTATATTCATGAACTATCTTTACCGTTTTAAGATCTTTGACACAGCAAACCAACGCCTTTGAAGAAAAAAAGTTCTGTGCATCAAACTAGATTACGTTAATTCATGAAATCGGGCAGGCTAACATGTCTGTGTGTGCATAGTTTAATTCTTGTTATCTTTAACTTGCTATGCTTGGATGATTGCAGGCACGACAAGTCCATCCAGACAAAAATCCAAATGATCCTCTTGCAGCACAAAATTTTCAGGCAACATTTCCATCTAACCCGTATTGAATTTTTTACTTATATTTTTTCTTTAATGTATTGTTTTAGTTAAAGATTTTATATTTTACAACAGGTTTTAGGTGAAGCTTACCAAGTATTGAGTAATCCGGATCAACGACAAGCTTATGATGCTCACGGGAAATCAGGAATATCAACGTTAGTTTTGTGGTCTTTAATTATGGATTATGGTATCTTGTACTGTATACACACACGCGTTCATATGTTTATTTTCTTCTTGATATTTATTTAGTTATTTTGTCTGTTAATTATAGTGAAGCGATCATTGATCCGGCTGCAATCTTTGGCAATGCTTTTTGGGAGTGAGTTATTTGAAGACTACATTGGGCAGCTTGCAATGGCATCCATGGCTTCTTTGGATCTTTTCACAGAAGGGGAGCATGTTGATGCTAAAAAGTTGCAAGAAAAGATGAGGGTATGTATGTGTGCGTATAGAATCGGGATTAAACTGTACAATTTGAATCATATAGATGGCAAATTGACTAACGTGACAATTTTTTTATTCCTTTTGAAGTGTTTGACAAAATTTTGAAGCATTGAAAAAGACAAATTTACAAATTTAATTGTGATACATAAGGTGGTTATGTAACTACATAACCGTCTCTCTTTGTCTCTCCCAATACAATAATATATACAAGCATTAAAGCCGTTTTTACATAAAATTTATACGGTGTTGATCGCGCTCTTATAATATACTGTAACATATTTCTTGTTATCTGGCAGTACACTAGAAGTAATATTTTATAAAATTTATAACGTGTCTACGTAAATTTGAATCAGTTAAGTGTGTGCATCACAGACTGTGCAAACGGAAAGAGAAGAAAAATTAATTGAATTACTTAAAAATCGTCTCCATGAATACGTTCAAGGAAACAAAGATGATTTTATTCGCCATGCTGAAGCTGAAGTATCAAGGCTTTCCAATGCAGGTATTGTTAATTTAAGCAACATATCTTTCTGTTATAGATCATTTACTAAAACATATTAATACCCTTTTTGTAGCTTATGGCATGGACATGTTGAACACAATTGGTTATATATATACTCACCAAGCCGCCAAGGAGCTTGGTAAAAAGGCTATTTATCTTGGTTTACCGTTTATTGCTGAGTGGTTTAGGAACAAAGGTCACTTTATTAAATCACAAGTTACAGCCGCCACAGGTACATCTGCCTTTTAATATGGAAATTACATATAAACCCTTGAAAACCATAGTATTTCATGTTTACCCATTTATTATAATGCAAGATTTAAGGGAAAGGGCGAAAGGCATAGATGTCAAATTTGAAAATGTGTGTTTGATACTATGATTTTCTGTTGAGTAAATATGCTATTTTACTAAGTTCTAAAAGGGATGTATGAACTTATCCCTTTCTAGTCATGTAAATGGACTGAACGTTTAGTGAACCGTTCGGCGGGATGTTCGTTTTAATAAATAAATGAACGAACACGAACCACAGTTTTAGTTCATTTAGTTACCCAAACGAACATAAATTTCTTTATGCACGTTCGTTTGCGTTCATTTATGTTCGTTACTTTACGTTTGTTTAACTTCGTTCATTTACGTTCGTTAATATTTAATACACTCATTTTTTATTTTTGACCCATTACAATTTAGTCTATTTTTAATAACTTTTCAGGCCTGATACATTATTCACATTAACTGTTATTGGTTTTAACTCAGTTATCATCATTCATCTACGTTCAGTTACGTTCGTGAACCTTTTGTTTGTACTGTTAACAGACAAACATAGACAAACACGAACAGTTCATTTTCTTAATGAATGGACACGAACAAGAAAACCCTGTTCGTTTATTTCGTGTTCGATCGTTTGTTATGGTAAAGCTCATTAATCGAACACGAACATGTTTCGTTCGGTTCGTTTACAAGCCTATCCCTTTTAATAATTTGCAACACTATCTTTTTTGTCATTGTTGTGTTACCTTTTACCTTTTTAGGGGCGATTGCTTTAATTCAGCTTCAAGAGGACATGAAACGACAATCGAGTGCAGAAGGGAAGTACACAGAAGAGCAACTTGAAGAGTACATGGAGTCACACAAGAAATTAATGATTGATTCACTTTGGAAGCTTAATGTAGCAGATATTGAAGCCACAGTTGCTCGTGTCTGTCAAATGGTTGTACTATTTTTTCCTTATTTTTAGCTTATATAATATGTAGATCGGTACTTAGATTTATATTGTTTGTTTCAGGTTCTTCATGATCATACTGTGAAAAAAGAGGAGCTTCGTATGCGAGCCAAGGGATTGAAGACTCTTGGTCGGGTCTTTCAGGTGTTATACTTAATAATAATATTATGTATAGGGGTGTGCATAGATCGATTTGGGTTCAAACTGAACAAAAAAATCGTTTTTTTTAACTGTTTGGTTTTGGTTTTTGCTTTTCACAATGAGTTCGGATTCGCTTTTTTTGGTTTTGCCATTTGGGATTGAAAATTTTGGGCCGAAAAGTTTTTGGCAAAAATTAATGAATTTGGGCATGAAACTTTGGATGTAAGCTTTTTTGTTAGTTAATGGTTAATATATTATTACACATTTGGATCTAAAATATGTGGGCTACACCATTTATTATTTTTATATAAGTTACTTAACATTCGAAATTTAAAATTATAATTCATTAATTCAATAACAAAAGCTGGTTTGATTTGATTATAAAAGTCGGTTTGTTTGTTATTCCAGTTTTCGGTACTTGAAAAACTGAAACTGAACTAAAAATTTTGTTTTTGGAAAAACATAAAACCAAACTGTTGGTTTTGGCCCTTTTGGGTGGGTTCGGTTATTCTGGTTTTAACTGGTTTTGGTTTGGTTATATCTTATAAAAGCCGGTTCTGTTTTACGCCTTAAGTTCGCTTTTGTCCTTCGGTTTGCAAATATAAAGCCGGTAATGCTGATTATTTCGGTTTTATGCACACCCCTAGGATCCGGTATGGCAAAGCAAGTTAACTAGATGGGTCGGGTCAAACAAGTTAACTAGATCCTTTAAAATTGATCCACTTGACCCGTTGAAGAGATATAATATCTCACCCAAATCGACCCATCTTCAAGTAGATCAGTCAAGACCGATACATGACTGATGTATAAACAATTATATTGGTTTCAGAAAGCAAAACCAGCCAATGGGCATGAGAGTGACCCCATGTTAAACTCTGGCATGCATGATCCAAATGGTATTGAAATCATAAGTCAAAAGCTGCAGAATCTGGTCAAACTTCTCAAACCACCACTGCACCTCAGGTTTATTATTCATATTTTTCCGCTATTAAAACATATTTTTTCCCATTTTATATTATAATTTTTTTTTGTGGAGTCCATATGTGGAAGCTCCCCAAGGTGCAGAAAATTACAATTACCCTATGCCAACTGTACCCCCTGGAGCCCAGAGATTAAAGTGAAGTTGCATGGTTGAATGGTATGTATGTATGTGTTTGTATGTATGTATCATTGTGGTAATGATATTGAATTTGTATTTATTTGAATGAATACTTAAGTTTTTAATTTGATTTATTATACACATAATGTATTGTTTTTCCCTAACTATGTTGCAGATTCATGTACAGTGCAAGTTAGATAAATGAATACTTCAGTTTTTCAATGTGATTTTATTATAAGTGCAAGTATTTTTACATGTTAAATTATTTGAATTATAATACATTTTGAGTGATATTTAAATTGTTATATTTGTTTGATCTAATGTGTTTCTAATATAAAAGCAACATTGATAATTATATGCTTCGATTTTAAGGCGTGATACATAAGATTTAAGGTGTCAATCATGTTATCTTGACGGGCTTTGGATTAACGGGTTGAATTGCAACCTAAACATGACTTGTATGTTATTGTGTGTAAAACATTAATCGATACATGACTCGTTTAAATTATTTTTCATGGGTTGTAAAAAAATTGCTAAACAAGTTAGTGGGTTGATATGTTTAGTTGTAGAAGTTGGTGAGTCGATTTGTTTAATCAAAAGGGTTAAACACGTCAACTTGATCATGACCTGTTTATTAAACAAACTAGATATGACAACTCAAAATTTGATTATTTTTGTGTTGTGCCGGAAATAGTCACTTGTGTCTAAGATGATATTTTAACCGTTTCTTTTTCTCAATTTTATGTATTTGCTACAAGTTTTTTTGACATATATACTACAAGTGAGTCTTTCATTCACTATATACAATGTTTTTTGCTATTTTCTAGTTAAAATTGATGGTGCGCCATACAATATGCAATCAAATAACAGTTGACATCAAAAGAAAGTTACAACATGTTACATGGTCTATTATAGTCCATATATGTGATGTCGGTAGGTAAGTATGGCCTTGGTTGGTTTCATCCACATGAAACCACATACTGGGCATCGAATGCGACTTTGCATCAACCATAAATTATTTACAAGGTATTTATCATGTTGGCACGTCATGTTAATAACTTATTAACCATATACGGTCACTTTAACATGTTTAATAAGCAAGTCGTGTGCAGGTTAAAATGTTTGATCAAATGGATCATGTTAGGTAGACCTGTATACCTTGTTAAGTTGAACTTGTCGGCATATAACCCATTGAACCCGGTTTTTACAACTTACCAATCAGATTAAAACATTTACAATTTGATTGTCATATGTCAACCCGTTCGACACATCCGAATAAATGAGCCTGTCACAAAAGGAAATTCACATTGCTTGAGAATAGGGATAGAAGGATGTTGGGAGATCCCCAAACCAAATGCTTTGAATAGCAATCTTTCATACCCTTTTCAATAAACTTGTCGGGAAAGCTTAATAGAGTGACCACGTCGACCTTATACGAAAAGATTCCAACCAATCACGAAAAGTTGCCTTGCACTAAGCAGGTTGTAGTCCCATCTTTTTTTTCTCCTTCGAGTGAGAACTGGATTGGAAGAGTCAACATGTCTTTTCACGTGCACACATTATTTAAGATCATTCTTTCTTTTCATTTAGCTTTGGTTAACTTTTTAAAGCTCCACTTACTTACATGACACGTAAGAAGAAAGAGATCGATTGATGACACATTTAAATAAACGAGTCAAAGATTCGTGTTCATATCACACAACTTCAAATGTGTGCATGTTACACAAATAAAAAATATTCACCATATTTACATTGAACAATCACTCCCACCAACTCGAAAACCGTCAACTTAACACAACTAACACCCCATGAACACAATTTAACTATCTTTTTAAACAACTAACACACACTCTTTAAACTACTTCTAAACCTACACATTTATCCGTCTCATACTTAAACTCTCAATCACCACAATAGAAGAGACACATTTACTACATTCACTTTATAGTTTATAGTTTACACAACCATACAAATAAAACTTATCCAAATGTTAAAAAGTAACATCCTCTTCACCACCTAAAAAAAGCTAGGTAAAGTAAAGTAACAGTTGTCTTTATTTAGTAAATAAAAGTAACTAAAAATAGAAAGTAACCACCACCATCATCAAAATCAAATCAAAACTTTAATAAATAAAATTTTCAAAACTTTTATTTATTTTCCCAAAATAAAACAGATCTTGTCTCCATATAATAATATTAATTCTTCTACCCCTAGATCACCGTTCATATTCATATCATATTATTATCATTATCATTAACTAATATTATTATTCTTATTAAAAGAATCTTGATTTCTTCTTGCTGTCAATCATCTTCGTCCTGTTCTTCTTCTTCTTATTATTATTATTATTTCAACTTCTTCAATTGGCCGTCAAATACCCAATTCAATTCCGATCAATTATGGCTACCGACAAGAAACCATCGCCGGTGTCCGACGTCGGAGCATGGGCCATGAACGTCGTAAGCTCTGTCGGAATCATCATGGCCAACAAGCAACTCATGTCAGCTAACGGCTACTCTTTCACTTTCGGTTAGTGGGTCTTTCAGATCTGCCAATTTAGGGTTCAATTGAGGTTCAATTTCATCAATTTAGGGTTTAATTTCATTGATCTAGCTTCAATTTCACCTCTACTTTACTGGGTTTTGATCGTATTGCCCTAATTATGCATAAAGTTATTAACTTTGACTTCATTTCATAGATCATGAAAAGTTTTATATTTTCTTGATTTTGAATTAGGATTTGGTTAGTTTGCTAACAATGGTGTTTGTTTACAGCTACAACGTTAACCGGATTCCACTTTGCGGTAACGGCGTTGGTTGGATTCGTGTCGAATTCTTCGGGGTACACTACGGCCAAACATGTTCCGTTATGGGAGCTTTTATGGTTTTCGATCGTTGCGAATATGTCCATCACCGGGATGAACCTTAGTCTCATGTTGAATTCAGTTGGATTCTACCAAGTATGTAGTTATATAATTTATTTGCATATATGTTTTATAAATAAAGTTCTAGTTTTATGGTATAAGTTGCATTTTTGAAATGTTCAACGGGTGGTACGGTGGTAAGCGTCTGATTCCTTTAATTAGAGGTCTCAGATTTAGGGATGAGCAAATTCGTTTGAGTTTCGATATCGGCACAGTACCTGTATTTCTCGAATTTTACCTTAAATACCGGTACCGAACCGATACCTTGTGATTTTCGGGATCAGGGTTTTCGGTACCGATCTCATCCCTACTCAGATTTGAATCTAGCTTCCACTGGTTTCTGCCTTAACCTCTTGAAGACCACATGCCTGTCAGTCAGTGTACTGGTGGGCCCATGAGTTTTTCTTTAACGGTATCTCATGGTTACAAAAAAAATTGTATTCTTGAGTATATTACTTATGTTTTTTTTCCTATGTAGATTTCCAAACTAAGCATGATTCCGGTGGTTTGTGTGATGGAATGGATTCTACATAGCAAGCGATATTCAAGGGAAGTCAAAGCTTCGGTTGTGGTTGTGGTTATAGGCGTTGGTGTTTGCACCGTGACTGACGTTAAAGTTAACGCCAAAGGTTTTATATGCGCGTGTGTAGCAGTGCTAGCAACATCATTGCAACAAATTGTGAGTACACGTGTCACGAGTGTTTAGCAATATTTAATGCGCGCAAATCCTTAATAATTGTAAAAGTAAATGATATAAGAATACATATACGAAAGAAACCATAAACCCTAGAGAAATGTATGTACTAATAAATTCTAATGATAAGTCAGTATGACTATAGCTAACAATAATGATTTTGATTCTATCGTGCAGTCTATCGGATCCTTGCAGAAGAAATACTCGATTGGAGCTTTTGAACTGTTGAGTAAAACCGCACCGATTCAAGCTCTTTCACTTCTTGTACTTGGCCCTTTTATTGATTATTTTTTAAGTGGAAGACTAATTTCCGATTACATGAAAACCATATCTTCTGGCGCAATCGTAAGCAATATTCGTTCATTTTTATTTCTTGTAACATTTCAAGCATTTTGGTGAATCATTTTTTTAACTTCATTCTCACAAATTACAGATTTTCATATTAATATCATGCTCATTGGCGGTTTTCTGCAACATTAGTCAATACCTTTGCATAGGGCGGTTTTCAGCTGTTTCGTTTCAAGTTTTGGGTCACATGAAAACAGTAGCCGTGTTGACTTTAGGGTGGCTGCTGTTTGACTCAGAGTTGACTTTCAAGAACATTGCGGGCATGCTTGTTGCGGTTGCGGGTATGGTGATTTATAGTTGGGCAGTGGAAGTCGAGAAGGCGGCTAACAAAAGCTTACCGCTTTCGAAACATAGTTTGACTGAAGAGTTGACTTTGTTGAAAGAAGGGTTGGAGAAAGGTCCAATTAAGGAACCTGAGTTTGGGGAGTCAAAATAGAAAGAATGATTGATTGATATTAAATATGCATTTGATTTGATTTGATATCATCATGTTTTGCATGTTTTTTGATGTGGTTTTGTTCATTGTTGTTCCAAATTGGAATTTATAGTTTTTATTATGTAGCTTTTTAAGCAAGCTCAGGGGCTGTTTGGTAGCCTCTTAACAGTCATTAAGAGACTAACTCTTAATGGCTCATAACCTCTTAATGGTTAAGAGGTAGCCTTAAGTCTGAATGGTTATTCAGACTTAAGGCTACCTCTTAACCATTAAGAGGCCATGAGCCATTAAGTCTTAACTACCAAACAGCCCTTTGTTTTTGCAGTTATAGAAAGGATTGTGTCAAATTAATAGATTCATTAATATCAGCTGGTTGATTGTGTTTTTCACTCCATTCTAGTTTTGAGGATGCCTTTAATTTTTTGTGTTTTTGTGCACCAAGTTTTAAGCTCATTTGTTTATGCAGTTATAGAAAGTATTGTGTCAAATTAATAGATTCATTAATTGGTTCACGTGGCAGCATCAGCTCGTGCCACGTCATCCAGTTTTTTCTTTTTTCTCTTTTTAAAGTTTGTAAATTTTTCGTTTTTTATTGTTTTATTTTGGCATCGTAACAAACATAACTGAAACCGTCCTGATTTGCGTTGACTCCCCACAACAACGGTCAGGTTTGACATACCGGCTTTACCAACCAAATAAACGTTGTTTTAAGTGTGTTCTTTTTTTTCATAAGCTAGATGAGTATTCTGGGCGTTTAATAATATATTTTTTTGGGTTTAGTGCCCTATTGTAGCGTACCAACCGAATTCGTGTAACTTTGATCATAAGTTTTATTTGTTTTCTTAACATGTGTTGTTACTGTCTTCTTTGTTGACGAATTAATTTTTTAAATTCAGTGTCAGTATCGTAACGAATTTAACTCATACCAACCGAATGCACGTTAATGCACCGCCTCAATGCGACAGGTGCAATCCTAGTTTTATATAAATTTGTAGTTTTGGTTCCAAGGCCCTAAATTTATAATTTTAGAGTATTAATATGAAAAAGTATTAAATAAAACGTGAAATTAGATGGATCGTGTTCGTATTAACCTATAAAAAATCGTGTTGTGTCTAGGTTCATATATCTGAGAGACTAACACCATTTTATAATTTTAGATTATTAAGTTATTAACATGCAAAATTATAAAATAAAACTTCAAGTTAAATGGGTCGTGTTTGTATTAACTACGATAAATTGTATTGTGCACAGGTTTACATGTCTGACATGATTTTCTAATTTGTGATGACTTATTGAATTCGACCTACCAACCAATGTTGTAAAAATCCCGATTAATCGCTAGACTCTACCATACTGACTTGTCACCAATTAATCCTCATTTGAACAAAATCGGTCAAAATTGAAAATTTTAAACATAAAAATTGAAATATATATGTATATTTGAAATTTTACATATAAACTCCAATCCGATTAACCCCACGCCCGACTAGCGCCTGACGATTTCTACAACACTACTGTAAACAACACCCAATGCTACATCAAGAACACCATTGTAGATCAACCAAATCAAAACACTTAAAGCACATTAGTTGTACTCACAACTCAATATATTTTGACTTGAATGTTACTAAACCAAATGAAAGGTCTTAGCTCTTTTAACAAATCCTCAAGTTCAATTGTTTATACAACATTGTATAGAAATCACGAACAAACATAAACAGTTTCAACAAATCAAAATCCCAAAACAAAATATGGGTGTATGAAAAACACAAGAAAAAAGAATACCTCTAGACACCATTGATGTTGCTTGCCAGCTCAGCCAACTGGTTCTTATCAAGAGTGGAAATAAGTTCCATTGAAACAAATGAATTCAACATCTCACCATCAATTTCTTCATTTTTACAATCTGATTGAATCTTTGTAGCTTCCAAATCTGCAGCCTCGGCTTCTTGCAACAAAATATCGGCTTCTTCAACATCGCCTAATTTTAGAGCAGCCGATCGTTCAGCCTTGGCAGCACTCGCAACCAGAATCAAACTTTTGTATCTAACCGCTTCTAAATCCTTTTCCATTATTAAAACATTTTCTTCTTTTTCTTGTAATGTCTGCACATTTTCGTTGATTTCGTCTTCTATCTTCTTAAGGGTATTCGTATCTTCATCTATTTTAACTTGTAAAGTTTCTTTTTCAGCATATAATGTCTTCGCCTCGTTGGCAATTCGGGCTGCTTCGTTGAAGTTTCTTGCGGTTGCAAAGACTCGCTTTTCGGATTTGATCTCCGGGACCCGCTTTTCTATAAAAAGAAGCCTTTGTTTGGAAGATTCTATTGATTGTTGGGTTCCTGATTTTGTTGAAGATAGATCCTAAAACATAAATAAAGAAAAGCTTATAACATTTGTATTGTTTCAAAATGACGTTTTTTTTAACTAATTAAGCAAGTATCATGTTTGTTTGGTTGATTTTAATTGATGAACGGGGCATGTACGTGTCCGTTCGTCTAACTTTAACTGAACAAACGATCAAACACGAACAATTAAAAGATTAGGGTTTTCTTGTTTGTTTATGTTCGTTCGTTAATAGTATAAACGAACGGTTCACGAACATAACTAAATTTGATGAACTAATATAACTGAGAGAAAATTAGCTAAAACTAGTTAAAAGTAACGTAAAGAACAATGTATTGGGCCTAAAAAGTTATTAAATCTATACTATGTTGTAATGGGCCAAACAATTTTAGATGGATATAATAACAAACTAACGAATATAATTGAAAGTAAATGAACAAACATAAACGAACTTAACTAAACGAACGTTCATGAACATAAATGAACAAATGAGACATATGCTCATGTTCGTTCATTTAACTAGATGAACAATTTTTCCTTCATGTTCAAACTTCCCGGCGAACGTTCGGTTTGTCTACTTGCCTACATTCCCCTAATTTCATGTCACCAAACGTTACCTAAGTAATGACATTCTAGTAACTTTACGTTTATAACATTCAAATCACGAGTCCATGATTAATCAGATAACTAACCTGAAGTGAAGCTCTGACAGAGAGATATCTTGTTTGAGCATTTGAACATCATCAAACAACTTCTGTTCAGTTGTAGCTAACCGTATTTTATCTTCTCGTGATTTTGATATAAAATTTATTAAACTCTTACGCAAGTTTATAACTTCGTGGTGCACACTTGCTTCATCTGAAGAAACTCGTGCAAGTTCCCTGATTTTCAACCCTCTGGCTTCTTCCTGAAGGGCAAAATCGTCAATTTCCTTCTTTTTTCTACACAAATCATCATTCTCCAATTCAAGTTTCGATAGGCCGGATTGAAGATTTGCAGACTTCAGATCAAAGTCTGACAGTGCATCTTGGAAGCTAGAAACAGCACCGGCCATCTTTTTTTCAATTTCTTCGATTTGTAAATTGTTTTCTGATATTTCTGCTTCTTTTTGTTTCACTAAAGCGAGTAATTCTTGTAGTTCGTCTGCTAAAACCTTCTGTTTCTTGTAAAGGAGTTCACTTTTTTGTTTGTCTTCTTTGACTATTTGGTCAACGGAGTCATCTAACCCTTTACGTGCTCCTGATATAACATCTGATTCAATTTCAGCTTCCATTTTCTTGGCCTCTAAAGCTTCAGATAATGAATCCCATTTCTCCATTTCTTCTGAAGTTTTAGTTTTGGCATTTGAGATGACAGAATCTGCATTTTGATCAGCATCCTGAGAAGAAAACATAAATCAGAATTACTTGAGTTATTTGAATAAAGATGCCAACTGTAAAAGTGAATACATAATTAACCGAATTATAGTATAATAAACGGGTCATGGAGTCTTTGTATTGTTAAATTTTCGGTTCATGTTAGCAAAAAAGGAGTCGATTATAGTTTTGATCAAAGTCTGTTTTTCTTTTTCATCTTTTGTTTCTTGTTTTGGTTAATCAAAGTTGCTGCAGTAGTGTGATATTATTATATTAAATAATCTAATCCAAGCCCCTCAATCTAGTAAGCTAAATATAAATAAACCCTAATATTAAACTATTAATATACATAATTAGCACTGATAATTTGACTTACTTTGAACACATTTAAGTCCCACTAGTGTTACACTGAGGTGTAAAACACTAAAATTTATCAGTTTATTCTCAGTCATTTGACTTGCTTTGAACGCATTTAAGTCCCACTAGTGTTACACTTAGAACGACTACTTTCCTACATGTGACCAGTTTGCTTTAGCTCCATGACTTCATATATCCCAACCAAAGTGTAAATCACTTAAAACTATTGGTTTATTTGTAGTTATATGTCTTTCTTTATATTATACTCATTAAAGCCCCAGTTGTAATCAACTTAGAACTACTTTCCTACATGTGATCAGTTTGATTTAGCTCCAACATTTCATATGTATGTATAATCTGATAAGTGATATCTATGAAACTATTAACACTATGCGGCCAATGAAAATCACATTATGTTTAAAATCACTGAACACATGATTTACATATCATAAGATAGCAAACTCACCACTGCAAAGCTTTTTAGCAGTTCTGCACATTCCTCTTCAGCTACAATCTGCAGCTCCAAAGCCTCCTGCATCTTGGAATCAATTTCATCACACTCTGCTTCCGCTTCTCTCAAAGCAATCAAAAGAACCTCCTGGTTTTTCTCAGCTGATGCAAGACCGTCACTGACCCGTTCAGCAGTCTCGAAATCTTCCGACTCAACTGCTTCCTCCAGCTCCTTCTCCATTTCCTTGTACTTCACAGACACAAGATTCAACTCCTCCGCCGCCTTCCTTCTCTTTCTAATAACCTCCTTCCGTTTAACAGACACAGCAGCCACCGCTCGCTGCGCAGAATCCAGCTTATCAGCAACCTGTTTCTTAACCTGCTCATATCTCAACTCAATCGAATCCTCCCTGCTTTCAGCTCGTGTAACCTCCTGTTCAAACGTTGATTCCGAATCTGGACTGTTTCCGTTACCGTGATCCGTTCTTCGATTTCAGAACCGACTGCGTCTACTACAACTGATTCGGCCCTAATTTCAGACTTAATTTCAGGATCATGTACAATTTGAACAACCTGCTGTTTATCTACGTGTGCTTCTACTTCTGGTTGAATTTTAACTTCAGATTCAACCACAGGCAATGATACTTGAGACGGTGACGGCGCGAATGAGCCGATGAATTATCAAAATCAACAGCCGCAGCTGGTCTACCATATCCAATTCTCAATCCAGCTCTCTTCTTCTTCCTGATCGATGAACTCTGTGACGTGAGCGATCTATTATTATTATTAGTAACAACAGTTGAAGTAATTGAAGCAAAATCAGTAGTAGCAGTAGTAGTACTACGAGACGATGTTGAGGAAACGTCGTCGTCTTGAGGTTGAATTAGGGTTAGATCGGAGAACAGGTTCTCATCCAGAGGCTCAAACGAAGCTCCGGTGGTGGATTGAACCGATTGCTGATCAGTTTCACGGTGATTAGAGAGATTAACAGGATCATCGGGCTTATTATTATTATTATTGACTAGTGGTGGTAATTGAGAAGATGAAGATTCAGAAGATGTAGGGTTGAAGAGGACCATGCCTTCGAATAGTGAGTCATCCATGGCAATGCTGGTGCCAGTGTTGGTGTGGATTCAGTTGATTGATTGATTGAATTAGGTATAGAAGAAATCAAGGCGTCTGATTGAATCTGTATGATCAAATGAATACTGCAACTGACACAGACTGTAATTGTGGTTTTGGATTTGGACTATATATCTCCTTTTGATTATTCAAGTTTCAACGTCCCGAGTTCTCAAATTGTTGTTCACATTTTAAAGGTTTTTGGTTTCTCTTTAATTCTTAACTTCGGTAAAACTAAAGTTTGGACCATGGCCGTAGACGGGCGTCCAACTAATTGTTTGGTAAATGAACTGGACATGAACAAAAAAATTTGTTCAGTATGCTTAATGGATGAACGCGGACAAAGGCCGCGTTCGTTCAGTAGTTTTTAACGTCCGTCCAGTAACATCCGTTTAATAGTGTTGTGTATATTGAAATTCCTATAAGAATGAACAATTTGAAGCTTGTTTATTGTAAAACACTAGAGGTTTGTGGATTTCGAACAACAAAACATTATTTTGATAAGATTATGTGTTTAGTTACTATGTTAAGTGTTAAGTATTTTTTAATATCATATGGTGTAATGTTCATTAGCATTTATGTTAAGGGTGTGTTTGGGATTCCTTATTTGTTGTGAAAAGGCCTTTTTGTTATAAGTTGAAAAGGGCTTATGACTTTCTAATAAGGAGTTTTCAAAAAAGTGTTAGGTAATAACATAAGTCAATAAGTTGTTTATTAAAAAATGTTTCGCTTAACTTATTGATGTAAAATGACCAAAAGAGGCATTTTGTATAAGTGAATTAAGTTGATTTTAAAAACAGCTTTGAACTTGTCTAACACAGGCTGTAAACTGTTAGGGATATCAGGTTTGTTTTCGGGTTCAACAGCTAGGTGTTGGAACGAGGCTGACTTTTGTGGCCCTGAAGCCACACCTTGAAGTTTATATATTTGCCCATCGATTGAAAAAATCAAAAACATTTCGTTCCAATTGGCTTGAACCATGTTCAAGGTTGCAAGCCATTGTACCCCAAGAACCACATCCGACCCGCCCAGGGAGAACGGGTAAAAATCTTGTTTAATTTTAAGTTCTCCCACCTGTAACACAACATCACGACAAATTCGACTACAACGAATAATATCCCCATTTCCAATTTGCACTCCGAATGGTGGAATGAGCTGAGTTGTGAGATTCAATTCGTGAATCAAGTTATCAGAAATAAAATTGTGGGTTGAACCACTATCAATGAGTATTAGGATTTCAGTGGAGTTGAATGTACCATAAACCTTCATCGTTGAAGTGTGAGATTTTCCAAGAATCTCTGCCATATCGTCTTGATTGGTTAATGGTTCTTCTTCTGCTGTCATCACGTTTTCTGGCAGTTCTTCATCAGCCTCTAACAGTTTAAGGGAACCAGTTCGGCATCTATGACCCGGACTAAATTTTTCCCCGCAACGAAAGCACTCTCCACGAAGGAGACGAGCATGTTTTTCTGTGTCGGATATTCGAGTGTTGGGTCTGGTATCGGGTTTAGGTTGGGCTGAAGATGAGGCGGTAGTAGGTGTGAACAACTTGGATTCGGGTTTGTACTGTGAGTTCCATGAGGTTTTCTTGTCGTTACGAGTATGGTTAAGTTTGGACTCATACTCAAGGGCTAGGCTCATTGCTTTGTAAATGGTTCGGGGTTTATGGATTCTAACATCGGCTTTCAACTCCTCCTTGAGGCCGTTAAGAAAAACCCCAAGTAAACAATGGTCGGGCCAGTTTGAGACCCATGCCGATCGGCGTGCAAACTCCTGTCGATACTCCTGAACAGAACCTGTGTGCTTGATACCACAAAGGTACTCATCGAAATTTTGAAACTCCGGTGGTCCAAAATATTTCTGCAGTGCTTTTACCAATTCCTCCCAGTAGGTTAACTCCTGCTCGGCTGTTAACCAGGAGTAATAATCCAAAGCATCTCCAACTAAATGCATTGCTGCTACATCAACTTTATCTTCCTCCATGGTGTTGTAAAAACGGAAATACTTTTCAGCCTTTAATACCCATCCTCTTGGGTCCCCTCCACTGAACGTCGGGAAATCAATCTTATGGTAGGGTCGGTGTTGCGGCTGTGATCGCCACGAACTGTCTCCTTCATCAAATCGGTTTTTGCTAGTGCTGGGTTTATCACGGGGTTGAGATTGATGTTTAAGGGCTGCCATGTCGGAGTCTAATGACTCGAGTTTTGCATCAATCGTAGCTAACTGGGCGGCGATCGGATCACCCTGACCAGCGCCACTATCTGCTAAGTTGTTCAGGGTCTGAACCATCTTCGTAACTTCCCGGCAATGGAACCAAAATGATAAGAACCGAAATTATAAGACTTGAATAGGCTGAATTTCTATTAGAAATAGGATAATGGTTTGCCCAATTCGAGAGGAGCTACTCTCCAGAATACAACTATGAAATGGATAATTTTGATAATGAAAAACAAACAAGACTCTAGCTTTATTTATACTGATAACTTTTAGGGGTTTATCAGTTTGGGTGGAATGGGTATTCTAAACCTATAAGGAGATAAGTTACCATATCCTAACTTATGAAAACCTCATTTTTTAGCCTTAGGGATAAGGAGAAAGTTAAAAGGACTTATTGGTTCCCAAACACTATATAAACATAAAAAGGACTTATTCATCATTCATAAGTTATAATGAGGGGAAATTAAGGAATCCCAAACACCCCCTAACTATTTTGATAGGTTTATCTTTGTTTGCCCATTAACATTCATTAGTGTCTGAAGAAACGTGGATCGACTCACTGGTAGACGATCTACTTTCCTCGGGTGTGATTATGCTCTTCCACCGATGGATCTCTGGAATCTGGGTTCTTCCACCTTCAAAATGAACAGCACCGTAAACTTACCCCTCAGAAAGGGACAGAGGGGTCCTCTTTGGGGTAACCCTCCGGTGTGAGAATAAATGTTTGTAGGAGAAGATAATAATATCAGAGTAAGGAAAATGGAGTGTATTGCTTAATAGCTGAATACTCTGTAATTGTCTGTGATTGTATGTAATTGGATGTAACTGAGTGTGTCTTCCTTGTGGAGTTGATGTGGTATTTATAGTGCTAGGGTTTCCACTGATTGGGCTCAGCCTTGTTGGCCTCCTCCAATTGATTTGTGCCACGTGTCCTTGGGGACACCTGGTGCTTTTTCATTGGTTATAATCACGTGGTAGCACATGGGTTTTGCTGAGTTGTCAACCTTTCATTGGCAGCTGTCAACATCAGCATATTCTTATTCCTTGAAAAGATACCTTCTGGAAGGTTGTCTGACGTGCATAATCAAGGTTGCCCTAATCCTGATTTGGATAAGGACGAGGTTGATTATGTGCATGTGTGATACGCGCCTATCCTGAGGATGCGCGAGGTCTTCTCTTTATTCTCACGCGCAGATGTTTCATGCGCAGATGTGATATGCACAAGCATGTGATATGCGCCACGCGCAGATGTGATATGCGTGAGCATATGTGATGCGTGAGCATATGTGATGCCTGAGCATATGATGCATGAGCATATGTGATATGCGTGAGCATATGTGATGCCTGAGCATGTGATGCATGAGCATATGTGATATGCGTGAGCATATGTTATATGCGCCATGCGCATAGGTTTTGGCTTTGTGCCTTCATAATGTCTTGATTTCAAGACTCTTGTCTATATCTTGTGGGTTGACCCGCCTCGCTCGGTGTTGAGGCGGGTACATACCTCTTCAAGCCCCCCCAGTCTAATGTGTGTCTTGTCTCGCGCGAGCGAGGTAAGATAGATATTAGACTTAATAGTTTGCTCTTTTAACAGGGTTTTGTCTTTTTCTTCTTATTACTCGTCGTTGCGCGAAATTCTATCCTTTTGGTTGAAACGAATCGTCTATGTACGTGATGGAGATGTGTCAGACCTTTCGTGTGCTCGAGGTGCTACAGTTGCCTTTCATGTCCCCTCACATAGTGTCAGGAACACGTGTCGCGCTCGCGTTGGTCCGTACCTGCGAGTGGTGGCGCGTGAACTCTGGTGGCAGCTGTATCGTTTCTTTTCGTGTCCCCTCACCGAGCGAGGCGGGTCAACCCACAAGATATAGACAAGAGTCTTGAAATCAAGACATTATGAAGGCACAAAGCCAAAACCTATGCGCATGGCGCATATAACATATGCTCACGCATATCACATATGCTCATGCATCACATGCTCAGGCATCACATATGCTCACGCATATCACATATGCTCAGGCATCACATATGCTCACGCATCACATATGCTCACGCATATCACATCTGCGCGTGGCGCATATCACATGCTTGTGCATATCACATCTGCGCATGAAACATCTGCGCGTGAGAATAAAGAGAAGACCTCGCGCATCCTCAGGATAGGCGCGTATCACACATGCACATAATCAACCTCGTCCTTATCCAAATCAGGATTAGGGCAACCTTGATTATGCACGTCAGACAACCTTCCAGAAGGTATCTTTTCAAGGAATAAGAATATGCTGATGTTGACAGCTGCCAATGAAAGGTGGACAACTCAGCAAAACCCATGTGCTACCACGTGATTATAACCAATGAAAAAGCACCAGGTGTCCCCAAGGACACGTGGCGCAAATCAATTGGAGGAGGCCAACAAGGCTGAGCCCAATCAGTGGAAACCCTAGCACTATAAATACCACATCAACTCCACAAGGAAGACACACTCAGTTACATCCAATTACATACAATCACAGACAATTACAGAGTATTCAGCTATTAAGCAATACACTCCATTTTCCTTACTCTGATATTATTATCTTCTCCTACAAACACTTATTCTCACACCGGAGGGTTACCCCAAAGAGGACCCCTCTGTCCCTTTCTGAGGGGTAAGTTTACGGTGCTGTTCATTTTGTAGGTGGAAGAACCCAGATTCCAGAGATCCATCGGTGGAAGAGCATAATCACACCCGAGGAAAGTAGATCGTCTACCAGTGAGTCGATCCACGTTTCTTCATTGGCGCCATCCACTGTTACAACGGCAACAAGATCTCATCAGATCTCTAAAAAAACAAATTTTCACCATGGTTTCTGGTGCTCGTAACGTCGATCAAGTTCTGGAGGATATTGAACGTGAGGATGTTAATGAGGGACAACAGTTTCTGAGGGGGCCGCGTGATTCTACGCGCACCACCAGTAACCGTCCCTTCATCACAACTCCTCACGGCCAGACTGAAACTCCTCCAGACGATCTCACGTTACAAAATCTTGCCGGCGCGAAACAAAAAGGACCAATGGGTCCAGAAGATGAAACCAATGACCCTAAAGAATGGCTCATAAACGAGCAACGACGTCTAATGGACAAGTACAATGAAATGGTCAAACAGAAAAAGTTAGCCGACTTAACACAAAGGCTAGCGTTTGACAAGCAAGCCATTCAAGGAACAAAAAGGGCGCGCGCGCCGGAAGAGGGTCACTCTGTTCACACTGAACATGCTGAGTTTAGTGATGAAGAAGTGCACAGCGTCAGGAATACGCGAGATACTCATGCAGGAGGCTCACAGCTCCGCGCGCAAATGAACATGGCGCATGGAGCCAGAGCCGATCTGGATCTGCACACACCATACAGCCCACCAGTGAGAGGGCAAGTGGATGTAACCACACCGTACAGGCCAGCCATCTTGGTGAAACATTCAAAATTCACTGAGCGCATCGCGAAGGCCCCCATCCAGCACAAGACCAAGATGCCAAGTGGTTTAGGCAAATATGACGACACAACAGATCCAGACGATTTCTTACAAGGTTTTTACAACACTGGAAACCTAGAAAGCTGGACGATGCCAACATGGTGTCACATGTTTGCTCGCTGCCTCACGGGCGCGGCGCGTGTTTGGTTTGAAAGCTTGCCTACTGGGCAAATCGATGGGTTCGAGGAACTATTGGAAAAGTTCCAAGCTCACTTCGTACAACAGCGCAGACACACGCGCGACCCTGATGACATCATGCACTGCGTGCGCAGGAATGATGAAACGATTGAAGACTACATCACTCGTTTCAATCAGGAGTCTCTGGCAATCGGAGGTATCACCGAGCAACTATTGCGCGTGGCCTTTATACAAGGCGCGCGCAGTGATCAACTCCGCTGAGCTCTCGTAAGCAGAGATGGCATGCCAACCACTTGGGCCAAGCTAATGGAAGCATCGCGAGTCTTCGCGAGAAATGAAAAACAAATTGCCCAAGATAGAGCGAGAGAAAGAGGGCATCAAGCAGAGGCACCGCGCAGCAGCGAAAGAAGGGGCAAACAGAACACTGTATGGTCTAGGTTGCAATCAACCAGTTTTTCTTCCGCAGAAAAGCAGGCGCAACCAAGCTCAACCCAGCCCCAAAAAGACGTTCGTAATCGCGGGGAGGGTGACAAGAGGGAAGGCGGCAGAGATCCTGGCAGACCTCTGCCAAGAATCTGGACTCCCCTCACTAAAACACCTTCACAAGTGTTAAGCACTGAGAATGTCCAGTTCAAAAGCCCCAAGCCACTACACTACAAGGGACCATCAAACAGTGGCAAGTACTGCGAGTTTCACAAGTCCACGGGACACAACACTGATGCATGCCATCACTTGAAGGATGCAATTGAAAAAGATGTGAAATCAGGAAAGCTGGCTCACCTGGTGAAAAACCCAAGACCAGAAAGTGAACAACCAGAAGGAGCCTCTGCCAGCAAAAAGTACAAAAGAATCTGTGTAGCCGAGGGAGGAAGGCAAGGGCAAACATCAAGAAAGAGAAGCGCGCAAATCCAAGGAGATTGGCGCGAGCAACAAATAATCTTCCCAAGAATCAGGGGAGGCCCTTCTATTAGCAGTCCTCTTGTTATCACTACACACATTGCTCATTACGAAGTGTCAAAAGTCCTGGTGGACACTGGCAGCGAATCAGACATCATGTATGAGCAATGTTTCAGAAAACTGGATCCGGCAGACCAAGCAAGGCTTGAAATTGTGAATGCACCAATCTCTGGTGTTTCAAATGAAATCATTCATCCCCTAGGTCAAATACAATTTGAGCTAACTATGGGGGATGAGAAACACAAGCAAGCCGAAGTTGTCAACTTCTTGGTCTTGCCCACCACTTCTTGCCACAATATGATCTTGGGTAGAGGAACGATTGCCCAATTTAATGCCATACCGTCGCCAGCGCACGGCGCGTTGGGGTTCCCAACACCAACAGGTGTAACTTTTGTATACCGAGATCATTTGTGTGCAGTGACAAATACTCCGCGGGAAGGGAGAATGAAACTTCCAATGGCAGACAACGCGCCAGAGGAATGGATTCTCAACCCAAAATTCCCGGAGCAGAAGATCACAATTGGCGCAACGATATCAGACGACACGAGGTTGAGAATGAAACGATTGCTCACGGCATATATGTCGGTCTTCGCGTGGCAACACTCTGATATGACTGGGGTTCCGCGAGACCTGGCACAACATTCTCTCAACACGTTCAAGTCTGTAGAGCCAATTGCTCAAAAGAAGAGAGTCATGGGGGATGAGAAAGCGAGGGCCATGAATGAGCAGGTTGAGGATCTACTGCGCGCAAACATCATCCGCCCGATACGATACCAGACATGGGTAGCCAATCCTGTGATGGTAAAGAAAAGTAACGGGTCATGGAGGATGTGCATTGACTTCAAGGACCTCAACAAAGCATGCCCAAAGGATTGTTACCCCCTCCCAAACATCGACGCAAAGGTGGACTCCGTGGCGCCATTCAAGCTCAAATGTTTCTTGGATGCCTACAAGGGCTATCACCAGATTCAAATGGCACCACAAGACGAGGACAAGACCGCCTTCAGAACCGACAAGGGTGTTTTCTGTTACACAAAGATGCCCTTTGGTTTGAAGAATGCGGGAGCCACCTACCAAAGACTTATGGATGCCGTTTTCAGCGAGCAAATTGGAAGAAACCTAGAAGTCTATGTGGATGATTTGGTTATCAAAAGTAGGGAGGAAAAACAAATGCTCAAAGACATCGAAGAAACCCTTGGGCGCCTAACGGAAGTTAACATGAAGCTCAATCCGAGCAAATGCACTTTCGGCGTACAAGAGGGAAAATTTCTAGGTGTAATGGTCACCAAGGATGGTTTCAAGGTGAACCCAGAAAAGGTGGAGGCCATCCTTGACATGCCCTCGCCATCCACCATGAAAGAAGTCCAGAAGCTGAATGGTAGATTGGTATCAATCAACAGGTTCCTAGCGAACCATGCAAGCAAATCTACCCCATTTGTCAATACATTGAGAAACTGCTTAAAGAAAAGCCAGTTCAAATGGACTCCTGAGGCCGAGCAAGCCTTCAGTGAGATAAAAGAGTGTTTGATAAATTTGCCCGCGCTCACAGCTCCACTTCCTGGTGAAATCTTGACATTGTACTTATCAGCAGGAGAGCGCGCCATCGGCGCAGTATTGTTGGTGGATCGCAAGGGAATCCAAACGCCAATATACTATGTGAGTCGGGTGCTGACAGATCCTGAGACGCGCTACTCCATCATGGAAAAGTTAGTTTTATCACTAACACACGCGTCGCGCAAGCTTCATAGATATTTCAATGGTCATCCTATTGAAGTACTAACTGGTTACAACATCCAGCAAGTCTTGCGGCGCCCCGCGCTCTTGGGAAGGCTGACAAAATGGGCCCTGGAATTAGGTGAACACACGATCGCCTATAAGCCCCGTCCAGCAATAAAGGGGCAAGTTTTAGCTGATTTCATCGCAGAAATCCCCGAAGGAAGAGTTGAAGAGGCTCAGCGCGAGGTAGACCCTCCGCGAGCCAATGATGAAGAAAATGTTTGGAGATTGTTCACTGACGGAGCTTCAAACAACGAAGGGTCCGGCGCAGGTCTCAAACTGGTGGATCCAGATAATCATGAATATACTTATGCCATCAGGTTGGACTTCAAGAGCACCAACAATGAGGCTGAGTATGAAGCCCTGCTGGCTGGGCTGCGCATCGCGCACAAATTCGGAGTTAAAAAGCTAGAGGCCCATGTTGATTCATACTTGGTAGCAGCACAGGTCAATGGCCTTTATGATGCCAAGGAGAACACCATGCCTCTATATCTAGAGCAGGCGAAAAAGCTCATTGAGCAATTTGACTGCTTCAGAATCATTCATATTCCGCGCAGTGAAAACAAATCTGCAGACGCGCTGAGTAAAATGGCATCAACCAGTTTTGATCACTTTGGCAAAGATCTCAGGGTAGAAGTAATGAGCAACCCGTCGGTGGTAGTGAAGTCTGTCCTTGTAACTCATACAACCCCTTCATCATGGATAACTCCAATAATGGAATTCTTGAAGGAGGGAAAGGTACCAGATGATCGCGCACAGGGCGAGGAAGATAAGACACAAGTCGCAGAACTATGAACTCCTTGATGGCACATTATATCGACGCTCTTATCTTGGGCCGCTCATGAAATGCCTAGATGCTGAGGAAGCAAGTTATGTGATCAGAGAGATACACGAAGGAATCTGTGGAATACATGCTGGCCCGCGCATGGTGGTTGCCAAGGCAATGAGCGCAGGTTACTATTGGCCAGGCATGTACTTGGACGCTCTAAAAGAGATCCAAAAATGCAAAGCATGTCAGAGCTATGCGCCAAACACCATGCGGCCAAAGAACAACTTGATTCCAGTGACCTCTGCATGGCCTTTCCACAAATGGGCAATCGACATTGTGGGTCCCCTTCCGCAAGCGCAAGGGCGAGTAAAATTTTTGGTAGTGGCAGTAGACTATTTCACAAAATGGGTTGAAGCCAAGCCACTAGCAAAAATCACAGCCGAAGCGATGAAGCAGTTTATATGGAGCCACATCATATGCCGTTTTGGCTTGCCCATGGAAATTGTGAGCGATAATGGCAAGCAATTCACTGACAAGAAGATATCTAGCTGGCTCAAGGAATTGCGCATCAACCAAATTTTCACTTCAGTTTATCACCCTCAGGGGAATGGCCAAGTGGAACGCGCTAACCAAAGCTTGCTGAATGGGCTGAAGAAAAGGTTAGAGGGAGAATCCCATTCTTGGGTCGAAGAGCTACCTAATGTCCTGTGGGCACACAGGACATTAAGCAAAACCAGCAATGGCGAATCCCCGTTCAGCCTGACCTATGGAACAGAGGCAATGATTCCAGCAGAAATTGGATGCCCATCCCATAGAGTGCTCATGATGAGCAAGATTGATAACGAGCGCGAAAGAAGGTTGGATCTCAACTTACTTGAAGGGCGCAGAGAGGCGGCTATCATCAGTGAAGCCAAATACAAGAAAAAACTGGAAAAATATTACAACCAGCGCGTGAAAGAATGCCACTTCAAGAAAAATGATTTTGTCCTTCGAAACAATGAAGCTAGCGATACCCCCGGGAAAAATGTCCCCCAATTGGGAGGGACCTTATCAAGTCTTGGAAGAATTGGGAAAAGGCGCATACGCCTTAAAAGATTTGAATGGAAAGAAGATCCCGCGCGCATGGAACGCAGCACAGCTTAGAAAATGTTTCATGTAAAAAATGTCAAGTTTGTAATCAAGGCTTTTTAAGCCATTATGAATAATGATACGCGCTATCTTCACTTAATGTGGATTCTATTACCTTTTGCATACATGTTTCACACTTCCCTTTATTAATTTTGAGCAATATGACAACATTGTATTGACATCAAACAAAATAAAACGAAGTAAAACATACATGCGCAAACGCGTTAACGAGTCTTAACTCTAAAACGTCAGGGCCTTAGCCCAAAATTATGAGCCTTAGCTCAGGGCCTTAGCCCAATAATGTGAGCCTTAGCTCAAATCACTCACAACATCCATCCTACATGCTGCGCAGACTGACCATAAAAATACCTAAGCACAACTAAGGCAAAGCAAATGCCAAAACGTAGTTGTTAGGGTCTCAGGTCGAGGTCGCGCATGAAATTGTAATGGATATCTGAGTAACACACATTGACACGTAAAGGCTAAAAACTCATAATTCCATATAATAAATGCGCGATAACGTCGCGCAAAAGAGGAATAATGAAAACGCCAAGGCACGTGTCAACATAATCAAGATATGGCAAAATCACTTACAATATGACAAGGATTAAGTATAATAATTTCCTTACAACCTTGTTCTTATTTCAACGTGCAAGCATATCTTATATTCAACAAGCAAACATGCAATATAAAGAGATGAATGGGGAATGCGCAAGATGCGAAGAAGGGAAAAACAAAATTTCATTCCAAAGCATTGAAATTTACAAGTTTACAAGATGAGATACAAACTACAAATAAAAATAAAAAACATGAAGGGCTTCTCAAGTCTCCACGTTGACATCAGCCTCTTCATCATCCTCATCACCGCCCTCAGCATCTGGCGCAGCCTGCTCCTCGTCATCTCCAAACTGACCATAGTCAAGTTGTTCATCCTGAATGGAGTCTTCTATCACAGTAGTGTCAGGAGCGGATCCTTTGGCCACGCTAGAGCCGCTAGCAGGAGCAGCATTCCCCGCGCCATCATCGCCGCCACCAGCCCCTTCGCACTCGTCAAGTAATTTCTTTAGCGCGCCGAGGTCGGGCTGGTCAGCAAGCGCGGATATCTGCAAATCATAAGGAAAAATATAAGTACAAAAAAGACTTGGAAAATAAGTCAAGGCAATATCATTAAGGATAAAATACCTACCCAAGGATGGGAATGGGAGTATTCAAATACTTCTCCCCCATCGCGGCCATGTCCGCGCAGGCAACGTCGCTCTGATAAGGGTAGTCGGATGGGTTCTTCTTCAGCATCCCATATTCATAGCCATCCTTAAACCCTTCAGCTCGACCCACCAAGCGCGCGGCAGCGTTGCAATCCATCACAAGGGCCTGAAACTCGTCTGAATATTTCATCGCGTAAGCGCAACGAGTCATACCCTGTGAGACTAGCCATTAGCGATCCTGCGCGAGAGAAGAAACAGTCGTCTCGAGGGCAGGAATCTGAGAGTTTAACAACTCAACAGTTTCCTTAGTCTGTTTTAGCTCCTCTTTGTCGGACGCTGCTGCCGCCAAGGCTTCTTCCTTTTCCGCCCGCGCAGAATCAAGTGCTTCCTGGCTAGACGCTGCCATCGCCAAGGCTTCATCCTTCTCGGCCGCGCGGCCGCCAGCTCCTTCTTCAGGCGCGCAACCTCACTCTCCAGTGATGATTTTTCAGTTATAGACTGGACAAGAGCTTGGTCACGCGCCTCCGCCTCCAGCTCCAAGTCGCGCGCTCTGCGCGCGTACTTGGCCGCGTCCGCCTCCGCCGCCTGTAACTTCTCCCGCGCAGCCTGAAGCTCATGCCCGCGCTTCACGAAGGCGCTGTTGGCACTTGCTCTGTTCTCACTGAGCTCTGCTTGGAGCTTCTCAGCTCTCTCTCGAGCATCAGAAAGATGCCAAGCAGACACTTTAGCCTCTTGCTTGGCTTCCGCAAGAGCATCACATACCTTTACGTAATCATAGCGAAGCTCTTGGGAGGCAGCAAAGAAGGCCGACCCAGCAAACAGATGATCGTTGAGCAAGTCATCGCGAGCGCGGTCCTCCTGGAACCTCATTTCAGCTGGAGGCACAGCATGAGCCCAGAATTCCGCACACACACCCATGGACTGAAATGTGCTGTCTTCAGTAATATTCCATCTCGGGCGGTAAATGTGATCGGCTTCCTGCAAAAGCAAAGTAATTATCTAAGTCATCAAAACACTAAGATGGAAGTCCGCGCAGCGGAGCAAAAATGAACCTATACCTGCGGGGATGAAGCAGAAAAGTCAGCGCCAGCCCCACGAGAAGGCTCCGCCACGAAACCTCGTGGCGCTGCAGGGCTGACGCGACCGCGGTCGGAGTCTTCAACTTCAAACTCCTCATCCTCCTCGGAAACAGGCTTTTTCTCCTGCGACCTTGAACCAAAATCAGTCTCGCGAGGAGGGCTGCGCGCAGGAGGAGGTGAGGGAGGTCTCGACGCCGCCAGGTCGGCGCGTAAAACGGCCTCCTGCTCCTTAGTAATCCCGATGAGGGGAGATTCAGCACTTGCAGGAGCAGGAGCAGAAGCAGCGGCGCTGGCACCGGCGCCAGGAGTGCCGCCAGCAGCTTGTACGCCGGCTATGACTCCTATGAAAAAATCAACAAAAAGAAATGGTTCATGACTTGATCTAAAAGAAATAAGTCAGAAAATAAAAGCGCAACACATACCTTGGCGCAACTCCGTTCGCGAGGCAAACATCGCCATGAAGTCCATTCTACCCTTTTTTGAGGGTAAAACGGGGGACTTCGAAGGGACCTCCGGCGCAGCCTCGGCATCTTGCGGCGCTTGAGGTTGATCCACCAAGGTCGCCGGCTCTACACACATTTAAGTGAGCAAAGATTCGTTAGTAATTCTATCAGAATCGCGCTCATAGAACCATAAAAGATAGGCAAAGGATAAGCAAAGTATACCTGTCGAAGGCGCAACACCGCTTCCCTTTTCCGCCGCGCGAAGGGAGGAGGCAGCGCCACCATACCTCAAGTGGACAGGAGGTCTGCCCACTTTTTGAGGCAGGGAAGACAAGGAAAACTTGGTGGTAAACACCTGGGTTTTCTCAGGTCCCTTCGCCTGAGTAGGAGGATCCTGAACAACAGCGGCATCATCTTTCTTCTGTTTCTTGCTGGCCCCTGCGCCAGTTTTCCCCTTAGCTTTACGCTTTAGTTGGGGCGCCTCCTCTTCCGCGAGCTCCAGCTCGTAGTTTTCGAGCGCATCTACAATAAGTGCAAAGGAAATGTTAGCCAAATTTGGTATAAAGGCATAAGCATAAGTACAAAGGCTTACCAGGCGCATCGCTGTCAAAGACAAATCCCAGATCAACAGGGATGAACATGTCATCGAAGCGATCGGGGAAACCAACCTCCCCAGCGCCCAGCGCGACGGAGCCACCCTCCATATGCTCGTCATAGGCGGCGTGGACATACTCCTTGCTGACTGCACAAAACAAGTCACATGATATCAGCAAAACGAAGTACATTAGCGCAGAAGTAATGGAATGAGATTAACTTACACAAGCCGTCAACTTGGATAACGGGCTCAGCCGCGCTGTCGGCCCACCTCCTGCTCATGCCAACCCCCACCAGCGCCTCCTCGCAAATGTTCTTGGCGGGGGATGGTTCGGCAGTCAACTTGTTTACCCAGGCGCCAGTTGGGTTCTTGAGGACACCCACATCCGCAGGCGCAGAAGAGATCGCACGCATGGTCATGCGGATGGGGATCACACCAGCCCTTATATAGAAAAATCTCTCAGACCAGTCATGAAGGCTCTTGAATGAAACAGTGCAGCACTTGACCTTCTGAATGCGAGGAATAAATGAGAACCAAGAATCTTGGATCTTGGGCTTGTAAAAAAATTGAAAGCGACGAGGGGTGGGCTCCTCGCGCTGGGATTTGCACATGAACTCAAAGTGAGTCATGCGCACAAGTCCAAACGGATGGACTTGGGATATATGAATCCCATAAAACTTAAGCAGCGCACCCACAAACCTTGTCATCGGGAGACGAAGGTTGCAGTGGGTGAAAAAATGGCTATAAAGGGATATATAGCCGGTGGGCGGGTCCGCCGCCGTTTGCCCGGCCGCCGGCAGCATGCAACCATACTCAGGGAGAAAACCCTGAGAGGCGATAAGGCTGTCAAAATCGTCCTGCCTCAGTTTGCACGGGATCTCATCCCACTTCTTCACCGTCTTGGTCTTCCCTACATCCTCCGATGAGGCCTCAGCAGCTTTCTTCCCCTTGCCGGTCTTCTTCAACGTAGACATTACTAAGGATTTAACACGGCGATGGATAGGGGAGATTGTTTTGTCTGAACTATCAGACATACAACTGTAAGAACGAACGGAGGATGCCTCTAAAAGAACAGAGATCTAGAAGCAGAAGACGGTAATCGGAATAGAATGAAAGAAAGAAAAAGCTCTGAATAAACAAGAAGATGAAGGATAAAAAACTCAAAGGGGCTGGCTTTTATAGGCCCAGGAGAGAGAAAAAGTGGTACTGATCGGACTCCACGCGCCACCACTCGCAGGTGTAAGCCAACGCGAGCGCGACACGTGTCCCAGACACTGTGTGAGGGGACACGAAAAGAAACGATACAGCTGCCACCAGAGTTCACGCGCCACCACTCGCAGGTACGGACCAACGCGAGCGCGACACGTGTTCCTGACACTATGTGAGGGGACATGAAAGGCAACTGTAGCACCTCGAGCACACGAAAGGTCTGACACGTCTCCACCACTGACGCATGTCAGCAACAACCAACCACGTACATAGACGATTCGTTTCAACCAAAAGGATAGAATTTCGCGCAACGACGAGTAATAAGAAGAAAAAGACAAAACCCTGTTAAAAGAGCAAACTATTAAGTCTAATATCTATCTTACCTCGCTCGCGCGAGACAAGACACACATTAGACTGGGGGGGGCTTGAAGAGGTATGTACCCGCCTCAACACCGAGCGAGGCGGGTCAGCCCACAAGATATAGACAAGAGTCTTGAAATCAAGACATTATGAAGGCGCAAAGCCAAAACCTATGCGCATGGCGCATATAACATATGCTCACGCATATCACATATGCTCATGCATCACATGCTCAGGCATCACATATGCTCATGCATCATATGCTCAGGCATCACATATGCTCACGCATCACATATGCTCACGCATATCACATCTGCGCGTGGCGCATATCACATGCTTGTGCATATCACATCTGCGCATGAAACATCTGCGCGTGAGAATAAAGAGAAGACCTCGCGCATCCTCAGGATAGGCGCGTATCACACATGCACATAATCAACCTCGTCCTTATCCAAATCAGGATTAGGGCAACCTTGATTATGCACGTCAGACAACCTTCCAGAAGGTATCTTTTCAAGGAATAAGAATATGCTGATGTTGACAGCTGCCAATGAAAGGTGGACAACTCAGCAAAACCCATGTGCTACCACGTGATTATAACCAATGAAAAAGCACCAGGTGTCCCCAAGGACACGTGGCGCAAATCAATTGGAGGAGGCCAACAAGGCTGAGCCCAATCAGTGGAAACCCTAGCACTATAAATACCACATCAACTCCACAAGGAAGACACTCAGTTACATCCAATTACAGACAATCACATCTAACTACACAGTATTCAGCTATATTAAAGCAATACTCTCCAAATTTCCTTACTCTCATATTATTATCTTCTCCTACAAACACTTATTCTCACACCGGAGGGTTACCCCAAAGAGGACCCCTCTGTCCCTTTCTGAGGGGTAAGTTTACGGTGCTGTTCATTTTGTAGGTGGAAGAACCCAGATTCCAGAGATCCATCGGTGGAAGAGCATAATCACACCCGAGGAAAGTAGATCGTCTACCAGTGAGTCGATCCACGTTTCTTCAGTGTCCATTGGTGTTTGTTTGTTCATTAGCGTCCGTTTACAATACTAACGAACGGACACGAGCAAACCAATTCCATAATGAACGGACACGAACACGAATATTCGTTCGGAAGGGTATTTATGAACCGTCGTTTTGTCTGGCAAATGATTAACGAACAAACACAGACAATGTCTCGTCTGGTTCATTTCGGTATGTTTACAATTCTAGTTTGGACTCTATACAAGTGGCTAAGAGGATAACAAAAATGATGATGGGGGGGGGGGGGGAGCAGGTGGTTGGTTTGTAATAACGGAATGTCAAAGAATGTGAGGGAAGAGAGAGGAGGGTGTGGTCTGCAAGATGTCGGGGGGGGGGGGGGGGTTGGAAGATTCAGATATGGCATTGTAAGACACTATTTGTTGCGGATGCTCTAATGCTTGAAATAGGCTATGCGTATGTTCCATCAATTTGTTAATTTATGTCATTTACGTAGAATGAAACAAAATATACAAACTACTCTAAGCAAAACTCAAAATTTGGTCTGGTAGATGAAATATAAGAAAAATACTAGAGAGGTGAAAGGTGTTGAGCGGTAGTTGAAAGGAGCCAGAAGGCGAGGGCACGGCCAAAGGTGTTTTAGGATTTAAAAATTTTGAATTCATGACTTAGATTTTGAATTTCATATAGTAGTGTAGTATATGTTGAGTTCGGTGTAAATAGCATGATTAAGAGTTTGAACTCCTTTTGACATTTTATCGATTTTATTCGTTTCATTTTACCCATAATCTTGTTTTTTTAAAAAGCTTATATTAGCATCACAAATGACTTGGTATGGATTCCAATCTAACTACGATTGATCTTAACTTGGCGATCATAGAGCCAACCAACCAAAAGTGAAACAATTTCAAGAATGTGAAAGATGATACAAGAATAAGAAAGACAACAAATCCATCATATCTTAGGTCGACGATCATAAGAAAGATAATCACAAATTTATTTTATCTTATTTTGATGATAATTGTTTTGCATTGATTGGTGCATCATTGATTTTAGTTAATTAAAAGATTTATCAAGTTATTTCATCAAGCGATGAAGCTTTAACAAACATTTTTTTTATCATATGTAAACGGTGGTGCATGAAGACAGATTTACCAAAGTTATTTTTGTTAACAAGTGAAGTGACACCTCTACGGCTCTACCAACTAGCTAATGTTCAATTCAACTTATAATTAATAACATCAACACTTTAAAAGTAGGCTGAAATTAATTTTTAGGGAAATTGTATATTGATTTGAGAGATTATGTACATCCAGTATGATGATTAGAACTATGTTTGAAAATAAAGTCTGATTTAAGAATCCTAAGTTACTTTTAATCTTATATAATAATCAACAACGAAAGGTTGATTGAATGATTGAGAATCCAAACATTAGATAACAGGTACCAAAGTAGCAATCTAGACAGTACATAACAGTCTACATTACCATGTGCGAGCATGTGAGGCTATTTTACACTTGTAGCATATATATGAAACTATTTTAACATGTGCATTGAACTAGCAACACCTGCCTAATTTCATTATTAAAATATAAATAATTCGGATCAACTTGGGCCAAGGGGCGGTGATAAGTGCTGGTTTTATACTTTTCTACTACAAACAGATAATTTTTTCTAAATGAATATAACGAATAAAGCACGATTATTTGGGGTAACCTAATGACAAAAGACAATCTCATACTTTCGTTTGTAGACAACGCTGAATAACTCATGTCCATCATTTTATGTTTCTTGGAAATTTCGTCATCCGAAGGCCCACAAAACCCTGTTGGGATAAGAGGAAATATATGATTATATAAACAAATGTTGGTTTTAAATTCTTTTTATTGATATTAGAGAATAGAAATATAGCTTTAAGCAAAAATTAAAATAAAATAAAAAAGATATGTAGTTGATAAATGATGAGAGCCTTGCCTAAAATTGTGTAAACGTATGTTCTTTTTATGGGTTTTACACTTACTTTTACACATGTAGTACATGTGTAATCACTTTTAGACTATCTTTTACTTTTTCAAACAATAATTCTAAAACTCACAATTTTAATGGTAAAAAATAGAAACCAAGAAATTCACGATCGGATGGCATGCTATCAAACATAACATGATATAACATAACATAAGTCGAATTAATCATAGCAACCAGTATGAGTTACTCAAATTCACAAGCTAGTGTTTATAATTACTTTTCATATGGACATAATATCTTACAACTAAATCATCAAGCTTTTGTCCGGATTTGAGTATCGGGTGATTAGTCGTGCATGATATTCCTAGTTGAATTCACAAGTCTTCATGTAGCAAACATCATTAACGATGAACAAACATATCTTACAAAAATCTTGAGTTTTTACGCATTTTTTTTACACAATGTACTAAAGAATCCTAAAAATCACGGGTTTCCAAACGTCGTTGATGAACCTCTTTAAACTACTGAAAAACCATGTTTAACGAAATGGGCATCGCCCAACATTGACATACAATTCATCGAACTCAACATGCAGCCCAATAGGTTCATAAAAGGTTGATAATAACACATCAAATACTAGTACACCATTCAACACCTCTTCATATAAAACTTTAGAAGAATTATGAACTGGATGATAACATAATTTTTCAGTTTTGTCATTTGAGCTTGAAAACTTTAAGCCGAAAAAAAGTTAACAAAAAATAATGAATTATATATAATTTTGTTAATTGTAAAATAACAGACTATTATACATTTGATCAAAAATATTAGAGTTATAAATTCATTAAATTCTTATAAATTACTTAATATAAAATATGAAAAAACAAAAATGTATGATTCGGTTCGGTTTTTTTGGTTTTTGTTACATGCAAAATTAAAACCGAACTGTTAGTGCGATTTTTACAAACATAAAAAATTAAACCGTCGGTTTTTGTTTCACTTCGTTTTTTTCAGTTTAAACTTTTCGCTTTTTTTCAGTTTCAGAGTGTTTTTTTTTATTTGTTGCATACCCGTAAGTAGAATATATAAAAAGAAGGTATAAGTTGAGAAATTGCTTTAAAACACCTAGGGATGCGCTATAAATTGAGTTGAAAAAGGAATCAATTTATTGCTTTGAGAGTGACTTTTGTGAGTTTTGTCCAAGGGTTGAAGGGAGTAAGGGGCCATAGATGGAGACCGACAAATTAAAGTTGGTTTAAAACATTTTAAGATGATTTTGTAATTGAAACTTTAAATTCTTCCAACCAATTATACAAAATAGTTTTATAAGAGCGTGTATAGTGGAGTAACGCCTAGGTCTACCTCATCTTGGGATGGTGTTAAACACCAAAACGTATAGGGGCAAGGCGTCAATATACTAGTGGAAAATGGTTTTCCTCGTCCCATCTTTCTCAGGTCTTACGAGTAACTTTTGCTATAAGTGGGATCATACTGAGTATTGCTTGTTTGTTTGTTTGTTTGCCAGTCAAAGCGTAGATCCAAAATACTGGAAATACAATTTGATAACAAGTTTGTTTCATAGGGTAATCTTAATGAATGTACTATCAATTTTAAGCAGAAAACTATAAAATTAATTTATGTTTTATCGGTATTGTCAAAACTATTATTAATATTCATTTATATAGTTTTCGATCAATGTAAGACACGTGTCGATATTCTTTTAATCAAATAAAAACTTTAATTTTTGGGTTTTTTCTTTCGGTTATTATACCGAAGATTAGTATCGTACCAACATCGTCCGAATTCCCGCGCAATGTGCATCTAACTTTGCTAATTTAATATAAGATAGAAAAAAACCTGGTGTATTGTTTTTATTAATCTCAACTATTATTGTTTGGTCGCTGCGGATATAGCTAATGAATTGGCTGATAACGATCTCACCTTTTATCATATTTGTTCCCAACGCTGTGCAACTAACAGAATTCTAACGCCGTTAGTTGAAGGTTGTCGGAAAAACATTTTTGGTCGGTAAACTCACATTTTTTCTAGAAAACTTAATAATTTCGTCCTAAACATCTTTGTAACATTATTAAATCTTTATAAACACTTTTCTAGTAAAAAGCCCTCAATAGTTATTGAGTATCCGGAACATTGGAACAAGTGTCGGAATCGGTTGGTGGTGTTGAGTTTTCTTGTAAAAAACGTGACTTTTCCGGTCAAAAACGTTTTCCTAACGACATGTGACGTTAGAATTTTTTTAGTCGCGGACCGTTGTGAACAAATACGTTAAATGATGAGACCATCAACAACCAACTCATTCGTTAAGACCGCCGGTAGTGACTAAAATTATAATAATTTAGATTAATAAAGTTAATACAACAGAAATAATGATTAGTAATTCACATAAACAACCCCAGAACTAATAACTATTTACCAAACACACCCTCTGTTCCCACCAAAAAACTAAAGATAACTGGTCACGCTCGAACACTGTTATTGTCTTGATCTATCTCCTTTTGAGGCAAATAAAAACAAAAGCCTGTTTGTTTATTATTTATTTATCATCTTTCTTTCTCTCTGCACAACAATGGCGTCCCATCTTTCTTTGATCACTCCTATTTTCTCATAACCCTTCACTCACTGGGTTTATAGAAGTATTCAAAACCACCTTCCATCTTTCTTTATTCTGTCACCTTCTTCTTACCCATTGTTGTTTTATATGAATATTCATTGATTAGTTAATTATTTCATATTGCCTCATAATGGCTACCGAGCAACATAGATTGTTACTCCAACACCATCAACCACCTTCTTCCCGGGTAATATTTTGTTCAGATCTTGTATTGTATGTATGTATGTATGTATATATGTATGTATGTGTGTGTGTTATAAACTTATACGAGTAATAAGTTAAATTAAGTACTACTGTTGATCACTTTCAGATCTACATTATTTTATTTGGGTCTTCATTTTATTTATAAAATATTATAGCTAGATCTGTTCTTAGATCAAGGTTGCTAAGGTCGCTAGCTGGTCTTAGGCGGTTCACTAGGGATTTGGGTACATCGTAAATTGTAAATGAAAAAAATTAATTTTTGAATATTATATATATATATCAAATATAAAATAAGTGAAAATCAATATAAATAAATATCATAAGTTTACTAATAATCATAATAAAATAGGTGAATACCAATAAGAAAATTGCATTTTTAAACAGTAAATTATTCTAAAAATTGCTAATCATTAATTAAGAAAATTATATTTGTTCCGTAATATTATAGAAATACGAACTACGTTTTATTTTTTTTATGTTAAAATCGGCCCAAGTTCACCGACTAGATGTGATTCTAACTGAGGTTGACCGACTTTGATCGATTCTTAGTAGCTAGGCGGAGTTACAGAAACTCGTCTCGACGACACACGTTCTAGGCTTGTAGAGAGTAACATTGTCTTAGATTAGTATTAAAATCAAAACTAAAACATTTTATGTTTAATTATGTTATGCAGAGGAAAAGATATTGGGGTGGTTGTTTAACTAGCTTATCATGTTTCCGGTCACAAAAAGGTGGAAAACGGGTCGTACCCGCAACCCGCTTACCCGAAACCCACCCGACACCAAACCAACAAACCGGGCCTCAACCCAACCCGACAACTTCGGTCCACCCGTCGTTACTAGCCCCGCCATCCTCACCCGCATCCTTTTCGTCCTTTTCCAATTCCGCCATTCAGTCCACGGCCCAATCCCCAAACTGTTTCATATCCGCAAACTCACCCGGCAGCCCATCAATGTTTGCCACCGGGCCGTACGCCCACGAGACGCAACTTGTCTCACCGCCTGTGTTCTCAACGTTTACTACCGAGCCGTCCACGGCCCCATTCACACCACCGCCCGAGCTAGCACATTTGACCACACCTAGCTCCCCTGAGGTCCCGTACGCGCAGTTCCTTTCGCCCGGTTTGAAAGTTAGAAATGGGCATAAAAAGAATGAGATGTCGCCGTCTTATTCTTTGTACCCGGGCAGCCCGGCTAGTACACTTCGGTCGCCAGTTTCACGGGCTTCGAACGATGATTCGAAGGCGCCTCAAGATGCTAATTTCTTTTGTCCCGAGACGTTTGCGCAGTATTATTATGACCAGTCTTCGTTTCCTCAATCGGGTGGGCGGTTAAGTGTGTCTAAAGAGTCGGATAACGGGGTACCAAGTAGGCAGAGTAAGGTTTGTAAACAAGATATTGAGGTATTGGAAGCTTATCGAGCGTCATTCGGGTTTAGTGCTGATGAGATTGTTTCAACTCCTCATTATGTAGAGATATCTGATGTGGCGGATGAATCGTTTTCCATTATGTCATCCGGGCTCAATAAGCTGCCCGAGATCAAAACCGGGTTGACCCTTGTCGCGAATGAAGAGTCAAGCCCGAAAACTCAGTCTAGTAAGAGCGGGTCACGTTCATGTCACGCGATAAAAGGTGAATAACATCTTATGATTATTTTTATGTTCGTGAACGTTTAAATTCGTTTATGTTCATTTGTTTACAGTCATTTATGTTCGTTAGTTTACGTTTGTAAAAGTACATTCATTTACGATCGTTATTACATTCATTTAAAATTTCCAGCCCGTTACAGCTTAGTATAGTTTTAAAAACTTTTCGGCCCAACACGTTTTTTTTTCACATTACTTTTAACTAGTTTTTGGCTCGGCCATGTCCCTTCATGTTCATTGTTCGGTTCGTTACCCGACCCCCCCCCCCAAGAATCCTCCTTTGAATGTCAAGAATCTTTGTCTGATAATATATTTTCATGTTGGTGTGATTTCAGATGTGAAACAGCCTGTTGACCATTGTTTGACCGATGACGAGGACATATTCTCGAAGATGGGGGGTTCGAGAATAAATGTGAAGTATCATCAATCGAATTCGGATGCAGAAATCGATTATAGAAGAGGGAGAAGCTAGAGAGAGAGCAGAGCGAACTCGAACAGGGCATGACATTAGAGAGGAGAATTGAATTGCATAGTTGTTGTTTCTTGTATGTATAATGTATTAATGTGCTATATATTTATTTCCTCCAGTTATTGATGCTTGTGTTGTTTATTATGTTGATTTTTCCCTCTTGATTTTCTAGTGTAACTATTATCTGTTTGGTGACTGTCCATTTGGTAATACAAATGAGATGGGAGTGTGACCTGTTTTGTGTAAAAAATAGTTATTTTGTTTGGCTAAATGATATGACTTGGTTGAATTATGTAAAATGAAGCATGTTAACATGACTTATCCTCGCTTGGCTTGAAAACTATATAAGCCGATTTCAAACAAGCTTTTTTAATTACTTTTAACTGAGCTTCGTGTCACAAAGCAATCTTTCAATGCCCCACCCCCACGTGGTGCCTTAGAGTCGGCTAATTCGTCTGTACGCTACAATAACTCGCAACTAGTGATGCATGACAGATTCATCTTTTTATGTCGCTGAGGCCATGCCCAATGAAGTTCATGACTAGCCCAGTATACCTAAACGTTCAAACACAAACAAAAAAATCATCAAATTGTTGGGGTATGGTAGAGGTGCACAAACCGGTTACAAACTCAAAACCGGTTTGGATTGGTCAACAAAACTCAAAACCGGTTTCTTGGCCAGATTACGATCGGTTTCGGTTCCGGATTTTGATCGGTTTCGGTTCGGGTTTTGATCATTTTTTGCCCGGTTTCAGTTCGGTTAAACGGTTTGGAACCGGTTTTGGTGAAGAAAACTACAACCCAGGGCCGGCCATAGGGGTGGCGGGGTGGTCGACGACCACAGGCCCAACACCCGTTAGGCCCGATTTTTTTTTTAAAAAAATTATATTTATTTTTATTAAAAACAATATGTATATTTAATGTTTAAACTCAATAACATGACCGCTAGCTTGGTCTAGTGGTAAAGGGGTATAAAATTTTTTTTTACACAACCCAAATTATAACCAAGTAAATCTATAAAAAAATTTAACTGTTTAAACCAACAAAATACGTTTTTTAAATTATGGCCCAAAAAATTTCGCCTTCGACCCAAAACTTATTTTGCTTTCTAGGAGCCGGGTCTGCTACAACCCAATTCCAAATCTACGGTTACAGTCGGTTCCAAATCGGTTTAGTTTCGGGTCGGTTCGGTTAATCGGTTTATTTACCCAGCATTTAATTTCCGGGTGGTTTGAGTTTTCCAATTTAACGTCCGTTTCCAACACGACAACCCACCCGGCCACCAATCAAAACCTCCGCCGTAGTCAACCCTTGAACCGGTTAAATACGTGTGATTTTAACCAAAAAGTTGTGTTATATAGTTGAGTTCGGTATTTATCCTTACCAAAAACAATTAATTAATTAGTTATTATACATTTAGATAATCGAGTTAAACTATATATTAAATATAATATTTTTTTTATATTAATATTAATGATTTTTCATTATATAGAAACATAGATATTACATCAACATAGCAGGTAGGCGGGCAACAAGCTGCGCCGCCACCCCTTTCTGAATTGCAAACTCTAACCTGCTAAAGATATACCCCTGCCCCTTTAGAGTCGACACATTGCTATGCACAATCCGTTGGACACTGGTTAGGAACCGGATAGCTTCAGGTGCCAAGGAGCCATAGGTATCAAAAGCCAAAGGGACAAAAACATGTTGGTTCTCTTCGCAGGCTTTAGCATGTTTCTCCACCTTCTTCGTTTCAACCCTTTTCATTGCTTGCCCAGCTACAAACCCATTATCCCTCAAACCAGCTAAAGGAGATATCCCTGTGAGGTCAACACAAGCGTGTTTTCCCCCGGCCCAACCAAAGACGAGCAAATCTGCCGGTCGTAGAGTGGATCTCTCTTCCGTGGGGTCTGTAAGGAAGTTTACGGGGGCTTTCTTTTTAGCTGATATCCCAGCTCGCCTTAAGATGTCCCAAAGAACGTCCCGCACCCAATCATGTCGGTATTTGAACCCAGACATCTCCTTGCAATGAACCGCATGCTCTCCGAATTTATCCAGGCAAGCCTTACGGCAGATCGGACATGTTTCGTCTTCTGGGTACATTGGGTTTTAAAATAATAAATATATAGATTCGGTTGGGTTTTACTTACTCTCAAAATTAAAGCCGAATTGAAAGTTCAGTTTTTACGAAAGCATTGAACAAACCGTAGGTTTTGTTTTGGTTATGTTCTTTCAGTTTACCTTTTATTATTTTTTTCGGTTTCATACACAGATGAGGCTACTTCAATCTACTTTTATTATTATACATTTCAACTAAAATAATTGAGTTAAACTATACAATTATAAATTACCTAAATTTAAATAAAAATTAAAAAAATATAAGTTTAGATTGGTTTTAGTTACTCGCAAAACTGGAACCGAGCAAAAAGTTCGGTTTTCCAAAAACGTAAAACGTCGACTTTAATTTGGTTATTCTATATCATTTTGATTTTTCGATTTACGGTTTCACACTCTAAAAAACGCTACTCCAATCAATTTTACACCAATAAATCTAAACTACTCGTTTACTCAGGTCTTTGCTTACGTTCCTTATAACATGGGGCAACACAATAGAATACATCGCCTGACTTTTCACCGGCGTTACCGCACAAAGCATCTTCGACGCCAACGAGCTCTCGTCTACCAGATTAATCTTCCCATTCACCCCGTTATTAATCCCTCTCACCACCACACCCACCCGAATCGACAATTCAGCCACCCCATCACCACCGCCAGCTCCGCCGGTCATTCCGGTCACACCACCCAACTCCGGCGGGTCCTCCTGCAAGTGGGTCGTCGCCGGCGTCGGAATCGGCGTCGGTTTATTATTACTTGTTTCAACTTCCGTCGTTCTCGTTTACTGCTTCCGAAAACGGCAAATTCAACGTCGCCGGAAAAATCAAATTCCGGTCAAAAACTTTCCGGCGAGTAACTTAAACCCGCCGGCGAGTAATTCATGGTCGATTTCGTCAGAGGGAGTTCGAATTGCAGTTGGGTCTTTAACCGTTTACAAATACGAGGACTTACGGCTCGCTACCGGAGACTTTAGCGACGAAAACAAGATAAAAGGATTGGTTTATAGAGGGGTTTTTAACGGCGACTCGGCCGCCGTTAAAATAATGAAAGGTGACGTGTCAGGGGAGATTAATATTCTTAAACAGATTAACCACTCCAATATTATTAGACTGTCTGGTTTCTGTTTACATCAAGGCAACACTTATTTGGTTTATGAGTTTGCTGACAATGGTTCACTTAGTGACTGGCTGCATGTGACTGATAAAAATAGTAAGTATGATTTGGTTTTGGAGTGGAAACAAAGGGTGCAGATTGCACATGATATGGCTGATGCTTTGAACTATATGCATAATTATATTACTCCACCTTATATACATAAGAATTTGAAGAGTAGTAATGTGTTGTTGGATGGTAATATGCGTGCGAAAATAACCAACTTCGGGCTGGCGCGAAGCGTGGAAGGTAGTGAGAATGGTGACCTTCAGTTGACCCGACACGTTGTTGGGACGTTCGGGTACATGCCACCCGAGTATATCGAGAACGGGTTGATTACGCCAAAAATGGATGTGTTTGCTTTAGGGGTTTTGATATCCGAATTGTTATCGGGAAAAGAAGCTGCGGCTCGAGTGGTAGATGATGATGGGAAGGATGAGGTTGCGGTGCCGGATGGGCAGCTGTCGGAGATGGTGAAGGAGGTGGTTCGGGGTGAGGATAATGTGAGGGAGAAGTTGGCGGGGTTTATGGACGGGAGGTTGCGTGGTGAGTATCCGGTGGAATTGGCGTATTCGATGGTGGAGATTGCGAGTAAATGTGTGGCGGCGGATTTAAACGACCGGCCTTCGGTGGCGGAGGTGTTTGGGGTGTTGGATAAGATATTGTCTTCTTCTTTGAATTGGGATCCTTCTGATGAACTTGAACACTCAAGGTCTCTTAGTCATGGTAGATAATAATGTTTTGAGTGGTAAGATAATAATATGATGTAACAGTGAACAAGTTACATAATTATTCAATTTATGTCAAGCTGGAAAAGAAACAAATTAAGTAAATTATATACGCTTTAAAAAACTTACTAAAAACATATAAGAAAAATTATTCAAGATTCACAAATGCACAAAAAAAAAGAATTAAAAATCAACTGAGAGTCTGGCTTCAACTGTCTCTCGATGAATCGAGTACCGAAATATACAACTTTGTGACAACCAGTACACGCATTTTTCGGGTTTACCTTTGATGCTTGTTTTCATTAACTTCTGTTGACTTTCTGGTAAACATGCGTTGACTAATTCCAAAAGGCTTGCCATACTCATTGCCATATCTTTCGCAAAAAAATATAAGATTTTGGGTAGGTATATTCTTGAATCTTTGTTTATATAAACCGTTGATCGTATAAACTCGTCTTTAGTAAGCCTCAGATCCTGAAAAATGGTCTTCGCGTTGTAGACCCGAACCTATGTGACAAAATTACAACTTATTAATCCAAATTCAATAAATTTTGAATGTGGCACGTTCAACTCGTTTAATTATAAAGAGGTCAAATGTGTTATGATATATCCTTAACAGGTCTACGAATTAAAATATAAAAAAATATTAGAAAATATAAATATTTGCGTACTGCAGGGTCTGAAAACGATCCTAAAGAAAGGGCAAAATGGACAAGTGGCTCCGGGTATTCGATGGCATAAATATGTTTACTTGGCTCCGTCTTCATCTTTCTTCCCGGAGATAACAATGACTGCAGCCACTGCATCTATGCTATGTTAGTTAAAATACCATAAAAGTTTCATTCGTAAAAATCATCTCGTGAGACCCACACGAGAATAATGGTCAAAACGAACAAATGAATGATATTATAGACGAGTAAACAAAGATAAGAGACTAACCGGTGCTCTAAAGTGTGATTTGATTCCTAATATAGATATCTGTATAATATATGCATTGATGGATTGTCCCCCGATGTTATAAGTCGCCTGAAAAACAAAATTATAATCCCAATAAAAAAAGTTAACGCGGGTTAACGAATGAATACTATGAACATATATTATTTATAAAAAAGCTTGTATGTTGTACCTTTAAAATTGAATTGCTTTTTGTGGTGTTATGTGTTCCATATGCTAAATAAGTCTGCAAGAAACAAGCACATAACAGTACTTCAATAAGTGCAAAATAAACCAATAATAACTTTTTTCCCTTTTTAATGTGTCCTATAAACATTGCAACCTTTCTATTTTTAGAAAGTTTCATGTTAAAGATAACACATGGCCAAAATACACATTAACCTACATGGAGTGGTAAAATAGTAAGTATCCAATCCGGATTTCGTGGGTCCCGTGAGTTTTCCCTAACAGGTTCTCACGATTACAAAAATAACACCTTTCTGGAAGGGTATTTTTTAGGCGTTTAAACACAAAAAGCGTATAAAGTGAGAAGAATATAAACAAATGAAAGACTTACATGCATGATCAAAGCATTATGAATGTTGATCCAAAACGCAAGCTTTTGTTCCCGCTTCATTTTCCCCGGGTCAACACTTTCGAGTTTCTTTACCAATGCTCTACATCGATAAAAACTTAAAAATGTTAAAAAAGAATAAAGAAAGAATAAAATTATAGCAATTTAATAAACTACCTATATTTTTTTAGCATCCTTGAAGCATAATTAAAACCATCATCATCCACATTTATTTTCAACACTTCAATCATTTCATAATCCGCACGTCTTTCATTTTTTAAACTCTCGTGTTGTTCCTCATTGCAATAAGGACTCCATGTATCAGAAAGATTTCTACAATTTGTACCCGTTGAAGGAATTAATGGTCTTGATTGAGTTTGATTTTGGTCTCCAAGTTTGCAGTAGATCAAAGAGATACATTTTATTATGTCTTCAGAAAGTCTATCGGGCCCGTCAAGAACTGCGTTTTCAGTACAAGTTCCAAAGTGTTCCCCGAGACTGCAACGGCCCATTTTTCTCTCCTGAAATAATCCATTATGAAAAAAATGGACGGGTCAGAAACGTTAAGCAATGGGTCGGGTTGTTTCTTGTAATGCTTTGAGTCAAATATGATTATAAAAAATGTACAATTGTGTTTTATGCATAAACATAGCACTTTAATCAAACCTTTTTTTTTATAAAAACCAAATCTTTATAAAAAAAACTCAAACTTTCTATTTAAAAATTAAACCTTTCAATTAAAAATCAAATCTATTTTACAAAAAATCAACCTTTTATAAGTAAATTGATCGAAATTGTGACTTCTAATGATCAATGAATACTCACTTTTCTAGATGATGACTTTGGGACCGCAGAATTAATTTGATGATTTGAACCCGTAACTCCCTCACTACGTGTTGAAAGTTGACCATGGTAACCACTTAACCAAGCATCAGAGTTGACTTTAAAGATAGACTGATCAGCAACAGTTTTTAGTTGTGATTCTATCTTATATTCTGAAGATGACTTTTTTATTTGTACTTGATTAACTTGCTCTTGAAAGGCCGTCCGGTATAGCGAAAGTAGATACCGTTCCAGCTGAAATATTTCCTTTTCAAGAGATGTAATTTCTTTAACCAATTCCATTGATGACTGTACACAAAATCACCAAAAAAAAATGATTATAAATAGTTCTAGATTGTTACTTACGATGAACATATTAGTTTACGATTGTGGGAAATAAATTTAACCTTTGAATTTGGTGTCCCATTTGAAGCATTTGAAGAAAATGAACTAGAACATGGTGTCGGTGTCATCTCTGACTCTGACCAGACCGAGGATTGATCAAGATATATTTTCACAAATTTTACATCCTGTGTCAAACATATGAAGTCAAACTTATATGAACAAAAGTTGCTTCTAATATGCAGAAAGCAAAACATATATGAACAACATAATGGTCAAATGATAACATTTGCATCAATTTCTATGTGGGATTTTGATTTCAAGTTACATCTTATTTGCCCCCATGTCAATATCATTACAAAACACAAATATTCTCATACTTTGTCACTGTTGACTGGTCCTTTATCATATGGGAAACAAACAAACAAACCATGTCCTAAATGGACAATTTTACTTCATGGGTCAAAGATATGAAGTCAAACTTCAAATTTTCAATGTTTCTAGAACTCATTGTAAATTCAAGAAACCAAAGCTACTAATTAATAACCATGAAGCTTATCATAAAGAAACAATCTTTATGAACAACAATACAAAATTATTGTAATTTGTAACAACAAAATGGTCAAATATCAAATAAAGATTGTATCAAATCCTATTTGGGATATTGGGCATCTCAAGAAGATTATAACATCTTCATACTGGAAAGATTTCAAGTTACATCTTATTTGCTCCAATTGTCAATATCATACCAGACACAAAGATTCGCATACCCTCTGTATTAATATTGAATGTTCCTTTATCATTTTGGTAACAAACAAAAAACCTTTCCTAAAAAGACAATTTTTAAACAAAGCCATATGTGTTGTCTTAATCTTGTTAAACAAAGGTCAAAATATCATCAATCTTGACCATATTATGAAAAAAAAAAAAAAACTCACAGGGTTTAAATTATATGAAGAAGCTCTAGGTGTCATATGGCCCATATTTAACACACCATCATTATCATCATCTTTACTAATCTTCCCACTATTATTAATATTATTATTATTATTATTATTATTCCAAGAACACCTGCAAGAATCACCATATAATCAAATTAACAAACAATTTCAAGAAACCAACATGAACCCATACGCAAACTGCAATAAAAATCAAAACTTTACTCAATATTATTATTCCAAGAATCACCATACAACCAAATTAACAAACAATTTCAAGAAACCAAGATGAACCCATATGCAAACAGCAATAAAATCAAAACTTTACCCTTGGAAGCTTGAGTGGCGTGATGAAAGAGGTGAAATAGGTGGAGTGGAATCACAGGTAGCAGCTTTAAGCATGTTATAATGAGTCACCGACAGTTTAAGATGATTAATATTAATAACTGCATTTGAGAGTGTGATATTAAAAACAGAAGAAGGCCAGAAGTTGCTTTATAATGAGAAATGAAAAGAATGATGTTGGAAATTGAAGAAGTGGCATTTATGAATGAGAAGAAGGGTGTCCTGTAAATTAGGGCAAAGGGTGGTTTGAAAAGAAGACAAATTAATATATTTAAGGGGTACCCACAAAGGTGTCTTGATCATATTATAAATACAGAGTAGGTGTGTAATATCATGAGAGATTTGTGGGGGTAAAATTAAAGGATGTTAGTTGTTTAAGATCAATTAAAACATGTCACTGTGTAGCCGGTGACAGAGGTGGGCAAATAAATCGGTTAACCGATCTGACTCAAAAATCAAACTGAAAATAAACCGGTTTGAAACCGAATATGTAGAAACCAATTTGAAACCAATTTAAACAGTCGGTTTAGAACCGATTTATAATTTTCTCCATGAAAACCGGTTCCAAACCGGTTAACCAAACCGAAACCAGCAAGAACCGGTCAAACCCGAACCGAAATCGATCGTAACATGGTGAGAAACCGGTTTCAACCCAAATCGAAACTGATCATAAACTGATTTTGACTTTTGTTGACCATACCGAACCGGTTTTAACCCACACCGGTTTTCAGTTTCAAAACCGGTTTGTGCACCCCTAGCCGATGATATGGTTTTTTAGAAAATCAAGTTAAACTCTTTAGGCCACATGTAGTGGACGACAAATGCCCAAAAAATGGGGCGATTTTTTGGTTGAACATCGCCCACATGCGATAAATGGGGCGATTAGGGGGGGGGGGTGTTTTTTTGTCACCTGTTATTGTTTGATTATTATTATTATATTTTTGTGTGTGTGGTATATACATATGTGTGTGTGTATTGTTTACAACACTACACCTCTAAAACAAAAACTCACAATTTGCTGACTAGGCGTCACATGACATAAAACGTCTCATTTTGTAGCCACTCCACTACACATAGCCTAAGTTAGTATGAATATATTTAAAAGGGTTTTCAAGAGACACTGCCCTCTTTTGTTAAAAAAAACAACTAATATGCCCCGTATAAAGCTATACGTGATGTATAGACCCCGTATAATCATATACATGGCATTTAGGCTCCCGTATAGCCCGGGGCGTATTGGTAGGTGTGGGGTGTCCATTTGTAAGACCCATGTTTAATCCATAGTCTGGCAGCTACAGTAAAATAAAGTGACTTGGACTCTTCAATTTAGGGGGTGTTTGGCCTAGCTTATATTTTTATGCTTATGTTTATATCTTTTTGAAGCTTATAGCTTATTTTATATAATTTGATAAACTTTTTTTAAGTGTTTGGATTAGCTTATATTCTACAGGTTGATTATACATCTTAATAAGTTGTTAAATCCATCATCTTTAATTTGTTATAGTAATAAGTTACTTCAATATTATTAATCCATCACCATTTGAAGACAAATGAGTAATTTACCCCCTTAAACAAATAAACTTCTTCAAATAAGCTAAAAAACCATCTTCAAATAAGCTTCTATATATTAGCTTATATAAGCCTAAGCTAAAAAAGCTAAACCAAACACCAAATGAAGTATTTTATAATAAAAGCTTAAAAAGCTATAAGCTTTGCTAAAAAAGCTAGGCCAAACACCCCCTTAGAAACTATGGGAAAAACAAAATAAAGTCGCAGTTAAAAAAAATGTTGGAAGATGAAAAATGCGAAACAGAGAGAGAATGTGAATGAAGGATTGAATTGAATAATGTGGGCATTGGGGCGAGGGGTAAAATTGAAGAGCACGCATTGCTATCTGTGTATCCAATTATTAATCAAGTGTGTATTTATGGAACGAATAATATTGGGATTGTCACTTTTTATCTTTCTAGTTTTCTAGTGCTATTCTCGACACGAGCTAAGCCAAGGTTAGCTAGAGCTCGAACTTACATGATTTTTCATGATAAGATTGTCATTTTTATTTTTATCTGAAATTAAACTTAAGAATATGTTAACTCAAACCCGAATCAAAGTAATTCGTATTAGTTTTTGGGTCTGATTACTAGGCTTCGTGTCAATTTAAAAAACCTGAATAAAATATTTGTTTGAAAACACATTATTATTATTATTATTATTATATACAAAACAATCTACACATTCCACTTGCTTATATTCCACCTATTATGAATGATAGATTATGTAATGTTGTATATATCATTTCTTGTAACAAATGTAATAAAAGAAAATATTTTTTTACCGGGTTATGTTTATTTATAATTTGAATATTTACGTAACAAGTAAAAAATAATATGTTGTTTTGGTTTCCACGTTGTAACTTTTCTTGGCTTTGTTTTTTTAGTTTATTTTTATTCTTGTTTCTTAGATACCTAAAACCCGATTAACCCAACCTGAAACCAAATAACCGGAACCCGAAAAAACCATGAGAAATTTGGGTTGGGCTTCGGATCTAGAATTAAATCTTTGAAACCTAAATAACCCGACCCGAGAAACCCGAAGCCTGAAAAATAAACCCAAAGAACACCCCTACTTTACGAGAGTTGAAAAACCGAGCTTTTGTAAAAGCTAGAGCCAGCTCATTTATTTATAGTTTTCTAACAAATATTGTTATGTAAAAGACAAAAACATAATTTTCAACATATTGTATGTCTAATACATAATTTACAAACAAGAGAATTTAGAATATGTATTATTTCGAACTTTTTATTGTTTTCTTAAGATGGTTTGGCATATTATATGTATTATTTTTATTTTTTCATATTTTAATATGTAATACACACATATAAATTTGGGGTTAAATCTAAACAAGCCGAACTAAGGTCTCAGCTCGTTTGAGCATGCTTGTTTAGATACGAGTTTATTTCAAGTGAAATTCTAGTGAGGTGTGAACTTTCGAAACAACTCTATTGCAAAAGTTTTTACCGACAAATTACAACACTCCTAAAACTCCTTTATATGATACATGTCACTTCTATTTGGTTATAAATTTATAATACGTTAGAATTTAATGCATTATACCAATTTCAACTCTTTCATAAAGTTGACTTGATTTTCCTGTACTAAATTTCTTATAACAAATTTATGGTGTACGAACTATTTATGGTGTACGAACTAGGGGTGTGCACAAAACCGAAAAGACCGAACCAAAACCGAAACAATCAAAAAAACCGAACCGAAAAAACCAAACCGAATTAGAAACCGGTGGTTCAGTTATGAACTTTAGAAAAAACCAAAATATTGGTTTTGGTTCGGTTTTGTATTTGTAAAGAACCGAAAAACCGAACCGAAATTACAAAAATCGTAATAACCATAATATCTTAACTGTAACCATTAAAATAAAATATGTCAATAACTATTTGTTTAGTTTTAACATATGGTTAATAACAAATATATTTAGTTTCTGCATATGGTTAATAGTATTGATACTTTTAGTTTTGATTTCGAATTTTGATTTTAAAGTATCCTTTATAAGCTTTTAATATTTTAGATCTAAAATATTCAATGTTATATTAATTATTAGTTTAAAGGAAAAAAAAATATCATGCCTAATTTCAATATCTTAGGTCAAATTCTTTTTTTACCCAAAAAGTTTTGGCTTGATTAGCAAAACCGAAAAACCGCATCCAAAACCGAACCGAAATCAAAAACCGAAAACCGGAAACCGAAACCGAAACCAAACAGTTTTAAAAAACCGTAAAACCGAAAGTTTGGTTTTCGGTTCGGTTTTAGTTAAAAACCGCACCGAACCGCATCGCGCACACCCCTAGTACGAACTAATAAGTGATAACCTCCACCACACGAAACACTACACATCCCATAACGAACACCTTTTATAATAATATATATTACAAAAAAACCATTGCATAAAGTAGGGCTGTCCAAACTGCTCGCCGCTCGCTCGAAAATTACTCGAAAAATGCTCGTTCGGTTTCGGCTCAGTTTGAAACTGAGCCGTTCAGCTCGGTTCATTTTAAAAACAATCCAAGCACGAGCAAAGCCTCGCTCGGTTTGGTTCGGTTCACTTTGCTCAAATTATTTTTTATTTATTGGTTTTATATATAAACTTTATGTATATATATAAAAGTGTAATATTTTTTTAAAGATTTTAAAATTTCTCTTTGTGTTGAATTCAAAGTTCAAAGTTAAACCTAAGCTGCTTGATTTATATATATTTTGTTGTTAACTTTGAGTTTTATACATATTAAAGTTGGAAGTTTAGACACTTTAGAGTTGAAAGTCTTGAATTAATGATATTTTGAAGTTTTAAAAATTTAAATTTGGATACTTTGTACGAAATCAAGCAAAACCAAGCCGAACCAAACCGCTCGGTTTCAAACCAAACCAAGTTCAAGCATAAAGATATCGCTCGTTTTCTTTAAATTCAATCCGCTCGGTTCGACTCGCTTTCAAACCAAACCAAGTATGAGCATGTCCGTGTTCGGTTCGATTCGGTTCGTGAACAGCCCTTGCATAAAGTAGAGAAAAAAAAAGTTAAATAATAAGTGTCGGGAACATGATAGAAGGAGATATAATTAAGAATTTGGTAAACAAGTGCAATTGGAAAGTAGAATGATTGAGAATGATGAGAGGATTGGAGGAGCCAACTCTCTCTCTCTTTTAGTGGTTTGAATTTCTAATACAATCTAATATGAATGATTTGTTTACTTAAAACTTGACAGGTTAACCTGTTTACAAATACGTTTAACCCATTTTTTTAGAACTTGATTGCTAACTACCGGCCTGTTTGACACGTTTAGATAAAGTTGTAAAGTGGTTCATGTATAGGTTATACGATTTTAAATGTGTATGTGTTATGATTAGTGTTTTGGACATGATTAAAAATATGAATCATGTTTGGTTGAACAATTAAATTCCAAACACGAAACCAATTATTCTGACATAGTTAATACCGGTAACAACTTTCGTGTTTAGTGGATTTTAAAGAAAACACATTAAACTTTTTGTTTATACATTCAACACAAATGTATAAATTATATATTCATGATAGTGTTAATTAATTATTATTATTAATATAAAAAACCTAAAGAAATTAATAAAAGTATGAGCATCTAATACTTAGTAATTTCTATCTTGTATGGAAGAATTGTTACTTTGTGTTGTATATTTCGGAAAAATTATTTTAGACTTACTTTTGAATATAGTTATAATATTATTTTTTGAACGAAACCTATTAAGTAATATTATGATGTTTATATAAAACTCATGACGGTTTTAAGGAATAAATAAATAGTGAATCCATGCATGCGGATGCAAAATAGAAGACAAAATACAAACGGATTAGATGATCTAATTTTGTATCAAAATAAAATTAATGTTTGGTAAACAAGTGATGTGAGGGGTGGGGTTGGGCTAATAAAAAATAAGGTAGTTAACTTGCTATCAAACGTAAAAAAAAAATAAATAAATAAACTTGTTATTAAACAGGAAGTATGATTATATACAATTGATCAAAGCTATTAAAATTGACATGAAATTTAATTAAAAGGACATAAGAGGAAATATGATTGTAACTCTTGATTTAGTCTTATTATATATTTAAAACGATATTTTTCTTTCATGTCTAAACTAATCACGACGATACATCTTATCTTTATACCAGCACAAATACTATCACCCTAAAACACAAGTGATATATCACAAATTCTTTTTAAACTTTACACGTTGAAAATCCATTTAAGGTGACCCCCAATACTAATTAAAGTCGCATCATACACCGTGTTAACAATAATTTTGATCTTCACCTTAACACCCTCCCTCACTATAACCGATTGGAGTAGCTTCACAAGAAATAAAAAGGTTAATATCTTTCATATTATATTAACAACTTGTATTTTAATTTTTTAAACCCATCTAGGTGTTTTCATGATTAATAAAAACCAGTAAATAAACAATGAACATACAAGATATAAAAAACTGGCACAAAAAGGATTAGATGACCGGATTCTTATAGTAATAGTTTAGGTCAACCAACATACTAAAAAACAGTCTACTTTAGCGGATAAACTACATCAGTTCTAACCTCCAAAAGTTAATACAAAATAATAAAAATTTCATAATAGATTAGAGTTAGATACGTAAGAGGCATTATCATACCTAAATTCCAGAGCAGGCCGTCTTCGAAAATTTAAATACATTGACCGAGTTGAAGTAAAAAGGTTTGTAGACCCTAGCGAGTAACGATATAAACTAATTTTATTAAACAATGATTGACGTTATTTTTTTTATTTAGTTTGACCCCAATAGCTTTATTGCATAACAGATAAAAAAAGGTTTTGGGCGCTATATATTTAAGATGATTAAGATACATACCTATTTTTAAATTATTTTTTTATAAATATATAAAGAAAACTTTTGCCCCCAAAATTTACATGGCTCAGCCGAACGTTCGGCTCACCCTACTCAAGGGCCGGCCTTGCTCGAGAGCATACAAGATTACAACACCAACACCAAGATTGTATATATTTTTAGCATATCTAAAGTTGTAGTTAACACACGCCTAATAAATATACATTTTCTTAAAACAAATTGTTTAAAAAAGAGATTAATCTTTTACTTACTAAACACTCTCTTCCCTAAAATCCGGCTACTACCCCATCATTAAACCAACAAGACATTGATCTATCTTTCTATTTCAACTCAACAACTTTCTGGTTGTCACATTTCCTGGCCAATTTTAGGTTGCATGCACTTGTATGTGTTGTTTGACTCAACTTATAAAGAAGCTAACTTTGGCCAATTTTAGGTTACATGTGTAACGAATAACAAAACAATTTTCCCGGCTAAATTGAGGGTTGTCTGTAACACCCCGACCAAAGGCGGATTATACATCGGGGCGCCACATATTGCTTCATTACTCGCGACACTATTGGTGTCAATATTTATTAATACACATTTTATCGCGCACGCGCAGCGGGAAAAATAAAGAACATAAATCAAACATAAATCAATATATTATAAATTATAACATTCAAACAACATTAACTTGTCTTGATACATTTTAATTCTAGGTCCAAAAGTAAAAACGTCCTACGTGTCCACAAGCTCCAAAACAGCTACTGCAAACCTGAACATGTGTTAAAATAAACGTCAAACACTTGCGTGTTGGTGAGAAATCAAGTTTAATAGATAATCATAGATAATCACAGTAAATCTGCGCGCAACACGTGTATGTCTAGAGTTTAACAAGGGTGTAATCAGATTGTGATCAAGCCTAAGATAGTTCATAGATCATAGTTCAATCCATGCTCCCAATTGAGCATAAAAACGAGAAAACGTCTGTGCAAGTGTAAACAAAGAAAACCGTAAACGATAGGTCTCCCGTGTTCAACTAATGGTACCAACGGAACTGCGGAATAGGCCGAACAAAGCGGTTAATGATACACACATACAAATAAACAGCCAAGTAAACGTCCTCAACACATGGGGTACTGCGCGACTAAAGTTCATAAACAAGTTTAAGACTCAAGTTTTGTATGAACACATGAACATCCCAAAGCATTTAAAATAAAAAGGGATTAGATACGAGATAACTCACTTGATAAAGATGCGATGATAGATAAAGCAAGAACCAACTTTAAACAAGCACAAGTTAACCTATAAATAAGATTATTGTTTTAACGATTGGTTTCAAGTCTTGATTATAAGTTAGCATAATTAATAAGTAAATTATTATATATACATATATACATTACCGGAAAAGCAGGGCAGAACGGAGGAAGACGGAGGCGGAGAGGGAGGCGGCAGGAGGACAACGGCAGAGAGCAAAAAGGGAGGAAGAGATAATAAGTGTAGTGTGTGAAGTGTTAAGAAAATACTACTATTATTTATAGGCAAACCCAAGGGGACACAAACCCTAGAAAAGATCTCCAAAAGTAAAAGAAAAGATATCAACAGTAAAAAGTTCTGAAAAGTAAAGATATCAAAAGATATGGTAGCAGGGAAAAAGAGAAAAAGGCTGACAGGATTCAGAAAAAGGCATGGGAGAGGACAGATAAAGTACTGGTCAAGCATGGAAAAAGCAGATCTCAAAAGATTATGTCAGTCACTTTATCTGCCAACCAATGGGGTTGGCGCGCATGTTGCGCCGAAAGTAACTTTTCAGACATAAAGCAGATTAGGTCAACAGCTCAAAAGATAAGACAACACAAAAGCAAACGGCGAGAAGAAACTCAAAGGGTTCAGCGCGAGAAGGCTAAGGCGCGAAGGCAGACACAGAAGGTCAAGAGAGCGCGAGCGCGAAGGCAGACAGAACTATCCTTAACGCGTCGCGGAAAGAACTACATTTCTAAGCGCGCCGCGGGAAGAATCACATTTCTTAGCGCGCCGCGGGAGGAACTAAAATTCCTAGCGCGCCGCGGGAAGAACTATAATTCTTCGCGCGTCGAGGGATGAATTACGATTCTTAGCGCGCTGCGAGAACTACAAATCCTTAGCGCGTCGCGGGAAGAACTTCTGTTCTTAGCGCGCTGCGAGAAGAATTACAATTCTTAGCGCGCTGCGAGAAGAGTTCGTCTCGCGTATCGCTGAAACAGGTGGTCTTCACGCAGGATTCCTTGTAAGGGGTCTGGCGCGTGGAGCTGCGCAGACAACCTTAGGCGGGAAGGAACAAAGGACAAGCAAAGAGTTAGAAGAAAAAGAAAGGCTTAAGGGCGGGACAGCGACAAGAGGGAACAGAAGGCGGAAAGAGAGAAGAGGGACGGGACGGCGGAAAGAAAGAGAGAGAAAGAGGCGGGAAGGAAAATATATATTATTATTAAAAGTAAAATATAAGTATAAATAAATATTAAATCATAAAAGAGAGATCGGGTCAGAGAAACGGGTACCTGGGTCGGGTCGGATCGGGTCAGATGTCACAGTCTCCCCTACTTTAAGAAATTTCGTCCCGAAATTTATCTCGAAGTAGGTTGCGCAGAGAACAGGTGCGGGTACTTGATCTTCATTTGATCTTCCCTTTCCCATGTAAACTCGGCTCCGCGCTTGGACTCCCAGCGAACTTTCACGATAGGGATACGACTGCGCTTGGTTTGCTTAACCTCGCGATCCATAATCTCAACAGGCTTCTCAATGAAATGCATGGATTCATCAACTTGAACTTCATCAAGTGGAATGTGAAGGTTCTCGTCAGCTAAACACTTCTTGAGATTGGATACATGGAACGTTGGATGCACATTACTGAGCGCGGGCGGCAGGTCAAGTCTGTAGGCAACTTTTCCCACACGCGCGAGAATCTTGAATGGACCAACATAACGAGGAGCAAGCTTACCTTTCTTCCCAAAGCGGACAACACCCTTCCAAGGCGACACTTTGAGGAGAACAAGATCACCAACTTGAAATTCGAGAGGCTTTCGCCTACGATCTGCGTAACTCTTCTGTCGGCTTCTGGCAGTCAGCAAATGATCACGGATCTTGGCGATTTTATCGGTTGTCTCTTGAACAAGTTCGGGTCCTGTGATTTGAGTTTCACCCACTTCGCTCCAACAAATCGGGGAGCGGCACTTACGACCGTAAAGTGCTTCAAATGGGGCCATACCGATACTGGAATGATAGCTGTTATTATAAGAGAACTCGATCAAAGGCAGGTGTGAATCCCAATTACCTCCAAAATCAAGAACACAAGATCGGAGCATATCCTCAAGAGTTTGAATAGTTCGCTCAGACTGACCGTCAGTCTGAGGATGATATGCCGTACTCATGTCCAAGCGAGTTCCTAGAGCAGATTGGAGAGATTTCCAAAAGCGAGATATAAAACGGCCATCGCGATCGGATATGATGCTCAAAGGAGTACCATGGCGGCAGACAATTTCCTTGACATAAAGCTGCGCGAGATGCTCAACACGGTAGTTTTCACGAATGGGCAGAAAGTGAGCAGATTTAGTCAATCGATCCACTATTACCCAGATGCTATCATGTTTGCTTGCTGTCAAAGGTAACTTGGTAATAAAGTCCATCGCTATACCTTCCCATTTCCACGTAGGAATTTCCGGTTGTTCGAGCAAACCAGATGGGCGTTGGTGTTCAGCTTTAACTTTAGAACAAGTCAGGCACTTAGCTACGAACACAGCAATATCCTTTTTCATACCGGGCCACCAATAAGTTATGCGCAAATCCTTGTACATCTTATCAGCGCCGGGATGAATAGAATACCGAGATTTGTGCGCTTCACTCAGGATATCAGCGCGAAGATTCTCATCACAAGGGATCCAGATGCGATTGAGATAGCAGAGAATTCCACTCAGATTAGGGACAAAGAGTGCTTCCGCGCCACACGCTAACTCGGCGCGAAGGTTACCATTACTGATAGATGCGCGCTGCGCGTCACGAATACGCGATTCAAGGTTGCTTTGAATCGGCGCGAAGTGAAGCTGGGTGCGCGGCAAGATACAGTTAAGTTGGCAGGGTTTTCGGCTGAGCGCATCGGCTACCACATTAGCCTTACCAGGATGATACCGGATCTCACAATCGTAATCGCTGATGAGTTCGTTCCATCGGCGTTGCCTCATGTTAAGTTCCTTTTGATCAAAGATATGCTGAAGGCTTTTATGGTCAGTGTAGAGGATACACTTAGTACCATAAAGGTAGTGTCTCCAGATCTTCAAGGCAAAAACAACTGCACCAAGCTCGAGGTCGTGAGTTGTATAATTCTTTTCATGAACCTTAAGTTGCCTTGATGCGTAAGCGATAACCTTGCCTCGTTGCATAAGAACACAACCGAGACCTTGGTTGGATGCATCGCAATACACGATAAAATCATCATTACCCTCAGGTAGCGCAAGAACAGGAGCTTCACACAACAATCGCTTAAGCGTTAGAAAGGCTTCTTCTTGCTTCGAGCCCCAAATATACGGTTTACCTTTGTGCGTCAGAGCTGTTAAAGGCAAAGCGATCTTTGAGAAGTTCGAAATGAAACGCCGGTAATAACCAGCTAAGCCCAGAAAGGAACGGATCTCAGAAGGAGAGGATGGCGTAATCCAGTTCTTGATTGCTTCAATCTTGGATGGGTCGACATGAATACCCATCTTGTTTACAACATGACCAAGAAACTGTACTTCATCAGACCAAAATTCACACTTGGAAAGCTTAGCATAGAGTTGCTCGGTTCGAAGCTTTTGCAACACCAATCGGAGATGTTGCTCATGCTCGGCCTTGGTCTTAGAATACACCAGAACATCATCGATAAACACGATCACGAATTTATCCAAGAAAGGCCTACACACCCGATTCATTAGATCCATGAAAACGGCGGGTGCGTTGGTTAGACCGAAGGACATGACCAAGAATTCAAAATGGCCATAACGAGTACGAAAAGCAGTCTTCGGAACATCTTCATCGCGGATACGCAACTGATGATAACCAGAACGGAGATCGATCTTCGAGAAACAGGAGGCACCTTGGAGTTGATCAAAGAGGTCGTCAATACGCGGTAAGGGATACCGGTTTTTAATGGTGAGTTTGTTCAACTCGCGGTAATCAATACACATGCGAAACGATCCATCTTTCTTTTTAACGAACAACACCGGAGCACCCCAGGGCGAAGAGCTAGGGCGAATGAATCCTTTAGCAGTCAACTCTTGAAGTTGGCTGGCCAATTCTTGCATCTCAGCGGGTGCAAGACGATAAGGAGATTTGGCTACGGGGGAAGCACCAGGGACAAGATCAATACGGAACTCGACTTCACGAGCGGGAGGGATACCAGGAAGATCATCAGGAAAAACTTCAGGAAAATCACGCACAACAGGGATATCGCGAAGCTTCTTTCCTTCATCGGGTTTAACCACATGGGCTAGGAATGCAATACACTTCTTCCGCATGAGTCTTTTGGCTTCGGCGCAAGACATAAGTTTAAGACCGCGGGAGGGTTTCTCGCCGTAAATATGAAGATCACCATTTTCTCGAGGTATGCGAATCAATTTCTTGGCGCAAATAACTTCGGCGTGATTCTTCGAGAGCCAGTCCATACCAATAATAACATCAAAGCTTCCAAGAGGCATAGGGATGAGGTCGATCAGAAAATCGTTTTCGTTAAGGTTAAGCGTGCAATCTTTAATTACCGAGTTTATTAAAACAGTTTCGCCATTAGCCAATTCAACTGAAAAATCTTCTTTTAAGTTATCGCGCGGTCGCGCAAGCTTCTGCTCGAAGGCGCGAGAGATAAAACTTCGATCGGCGCCAGTATCAAAAAGCATAGATGCATAAAATCCGTTAAGCAAAAATGTACCATTAACTACGTCGTTATTCGCTTGCGCTTGGTGCGCGGTTATGTTAAAAGCTCGGCCACGCGTCACTTGGTTCGAAATTTGGTTCACCGGATTCGCTTGAGTAATCTGAACTTGTAGCCTTGGGCACGCGTTCCGGAAATGACTTGGATCACCGCAGTTAAAGCACGATCTGGGTCGTGGGTTTTGGTAAGTTGGCTGTGGGTTCTGCGGGTAAGCTGGTGGTGTTGGCGCAATCGGATTGGAGGGAGGGGTTCTACAGTACTCAACGGAGTGACCTACGCGGCCACATCGGTTACATTGTCGACACGGGACTTGAGGTGGGTGATGAAGTCTACAGGTTGGGCAAAAGGGTTGGTTTCCTGTGTAAGGTTTCTTAGTTGGCGGGGCAGGGAGTGCGGGATTGGTTAAGGCATAGTTGTGGACTGCAGGAGGTGCTGGGTAGGTTGACAGTGGGTTAGGCGCGTAAACTGGGGGTTGATAAATGGGTTGTTGGACAATGGGCGGGTTGGTAAGCGCATAGGCTTGTCTGCGCCTACGTTTCTGGTTATGGTTTGAGGGTTCTGGTTTGGTTTCTGTTGGTTCAGGGACAGTCTTGGTGGGTTTGGTCTTCTCAGTTCCCCGCAGGAACAGGGTTCCTGCTCTGACATGGTTGTCGCTGAGCACAGCGGCCAATTCGATGGCGTCAGAGAGGGTAACTGGGTTTCTGGCCCATACAGAATCTTGAATTTCCATGGGGAGACCCCCAAGGAATTTCTCTATGGCTCGGCGGGAAGGGGTAACAAGGTGAGGGACAAGCAGGCTTAGTTCATGGAAGCGCGTCGCGTACTCGCGCGCTTCACCGCTGTATTGCTTCAAGTTCCAGAATTCTTCCTCCAGGCGCTTAACTTCGTTGGGAGGGCAGAATTCTCGCGTAAGAATTTCCTTGAATTCCTCCCATGTCATGCTAGAAGCAGCCTCTGCGCCACGCGCATGAGCTACTCCATTCCACCATGTAAGCGCTCTGGATTCCAGGACACTGGAAGCATATAGGGTTCGTCTGTCTGAGGGGCATTGGGTGTGGAGGAAAGCGTTTTCAATCTTCTCAAGCCATTGGAGCATCACGGTGGCTCCTTCAAGACCTGTGAACTTCGGAGGGTTACCCGCATTAAAGGACTTAATGTTATAACTGGTGGTGTTGGTATTGTTTTGGCTCAAAGCTTGGGCTATTGCGGCGGCCATTTCCTGGGAACGTTGCTGTCTACGCATGCGCGAGGCTTCTCTTCTCTGAAATCGGCGAGATAGCGGAGGCATTCTATAAAAATTTTAATTTTAGTTAATATCTTGGTTTTAGCGCAAAGTTTTAATCTTATAAAGCTTGGTTTCACGGAGTTAGATACTATCAAAAGTTAAAGTAAAATAAATGATCCTAAATGCAGACTTAATAAAGGTAACAAATTCGAATCAGAAATCGACAATTCATGTATCACCATGACTTTCCGAATTCCCAATTTAAAATATACGAGTAAACGAGTATTGGAGATTGACGATTCATGTATCACCATGACTTTCCAATCTTCAATATAAAATATACAAGAAAATGAGTATTGGAGGTTGACAATTCATGTATCACCATGACTTTTCAAGTCTCCAACCTCAGAACATAATCGTAAATGGAAATTGAAAATCAACTATTCATGTATCACCATGACTTTTCGGATTTTCAAACCCAACAAACGAATATGTAAGAAAAATCAATAAAAATCGAAATTCGACAAAAATCGAAATATCGCGAAATAAAACATAAAATCATATACTGCGCAAGCGCGAGCATATTCATAAATAACGAGTAATTAACAATAAGCGCGCAAACATGAGATTTCTCTCATGCGCGAGAAGGGACTCTTAGGTATTCTAGGCCGTTACGTCTAACCACCTATCCTAAAGTCAACGAGCTCTGATACCAATCTGTAACACCCCGACCAAAGGCGGATTATACATCGGGGCGCCACATATTGCTTCATTACTCGCGACACTATTGGTGTCAATATTTATTAATACACATTTTATCGCGCACGCGCAGCGGGAAAAATAAAGAACATAAATCAAACATAAATCAATATATTATAAATTATAACATTCAAACAACATTAACTTGTCTTGATACATTTTAATTCTAGGTCCAAAAGTAAAAACGTCCTACGTGTCCACAAGCTCCAAACACAGCTACTGCAAACCTGAACATGTGTTAAAATAAACGTCAAACACTTGCGTGTTGGTGAGAAATCAAGTTTAATAGATAATCATAGATAATCACAGTAAATCTGCGCGCAACACGTGTATGTCTAGAGTTTAACAAGGGTGTAATCAGATTGTGATCAAGCCTAAGATAGTTCATAGATCATAGTTCAATCCATGCTCCCAATTGAGCATAAAAACGAGAAAACGTCTGTGCAAGTGTAAACAAAGAAAACCGTAAACGATAGGTCTCCCGTGTTCAACTAATGGTACCAACGGAACTGCGGAATAGGCCGAACAAAGCGGTTAATGATACACACATACAAATAAACAGCCAAGTAAACGTCCTCAACACATGGGGTACTGCGCGACTAAAGTTCATAAACAAGTTTAAGACTCAAGTTTTGTATGAACACATGAACATCCCAAAGCATTTAAAATAAAAAGGGATTAGATACGAGATAACTCACTTGATAAAGATGCGATGATAGATAAAGCAAGAACCAACTTTAAACAAGCACAAGTTAACCTATAAATAAGATTATTGTTTTAACGATTGGTTTCAAGTCTTGATTATAAGTTAGCATAATTAATAAGTAAATTATTATATATACATATATACATTACCGGAAAAGCAGGGCAGAACGGAGGAAGACGGAGGCGGAGAGGGAGGCGGCAGGAGGACAACGGCAGAGAGCAAAAAGGGAGGAAGAGATAATAAGTGTAGTGTGTGAAGTGTTAAGAAAATACTACTATTATTTATAGGCAAACCCAAGGGGACACAAACCCTAGAAAAGATCTCCAAAAGTAAAAGAAAAGATATCAACAGTAAAAAGTTCTGAAAAGTAAAGATATCAAAAGATATGGTAGCAGGGAAAAAGAGAAAAAGGCTGACAGGATTCAGAAAAAGGCATGGGAGAGGACAGATAAAGTACTGGTCAAGCATGGAAAAAGCAGATCTCAAAAGATTATGTCAGTCACTTTATCTGCCAACCAATGGGGTTGGCGCGCATGTTGCGCCGAAAGTAACTTTTCAGACATAAAGCAGATTAGGTCAACAGCTCAAAAGATAAGACAACACAAAAGCAAACGGCGAGAAGAAACTCAAAGGGTTCAGCGCGAGAAGGCTAAGGCGCGAAGGCAGACACAGAAGGTCAAGAGAGCGCGAGCGCGAAGGCAGACAGAACTATCCTTAACGCGTCGCGGAAAGAACTACATTTCTAAGCGCGCCGCGGGAAGAATCACATTTCTTAGCGCGCCGCGGGAGGAACTAAAATTCCTAGCGCGCCGCGGGAAGAACTATAATTCTTCGCGCGTCGAGGGATGAATTACGATTCTTAGCGCGCTGCGAGAACTACAAATCCTTAGCGCGTCGCGGGAAGAACTTCTGTTCTTAGCGCGCTGCGAGAAGAATTACAATTCTTAGCGCGCTGCGAGAAGAGTTCGTCTCGCGTATCGCTGAAACAGGTGGTCTTCACGCAGGATTCCTTGTAAGGGGTCTGGCGCGTGGAGCTGCGCAGACAACCTTAGGCGGGAAGGAACAAAGGACAAGCAAAGAGTTAGAAGAAAAAGAAAGGCTTAAGGGCGGGACAGCGACAAGAGGGAACAGAAGGCGGAAAGAGAGAAGAGGGACGGGACGGCGGAAAGAAAGAGAGAGAAAGAGGCGGGAAGGAAAATATATATTATTATTAAAAGTAAAATATAAGTATAAATAAATATTAAATCATAAAAGAGAGATCGGGTCAGAGAAACGGGTACCTGGGTCGGGTCGGATCGGGTCAGATGTCACATTGTCCCTGGTAATCCAAAAAGAGCCGGGAAAAAAACAAACAGGCCTCTAAAATATTTGATTTAACTGGGTTAATCACTAATGAATAGAGCCTAAAATTTAACAGATGGGTTTGAAATCATTTAATTTTTAATGGGTTTAATAAAGATGTGTTATTGGTATAGTTGGTTTTTTAAATTTAATTATGTATAAATATTAAAAATTCGGACCCCTTGAGAGACTGGCCCTGAACGGTCACCCATCTTGCCCCATCTAAGTCCTTAGGGTCTGCCCTGGCCAAACACATATGTGCGTGAAAAAAAAAACATATATGAATACAGAAAAATAAAGATATATGTATATAGCAAAGTTAAAATGATATAGATACATTAATGAAGCAAAAATACAACATAAGCACTAAATCAATTGGAATCACTCTAATTAGTAATTACATGTGCATAAAAATTATCTACAACGGTGATCTAAGAATTATAATATTTTATAAATATAAACAAGTATGTAACTCTATGACACCATTTTACGCATTATGAAGCATTGTTTTCACTTCTTTAATAGTGTGGTCGTTCATGATTCATCCCAATCATCATCATCAATGCAACTTTCGTATCCTCTTGCCTACAAAGTACAAACATATATTTTGCTATTGTATTTGATGAGCAATCACGAGCAACCATGAAACACAAAAAAAGGATACGTATTGCATAAACAATTTGATTTTTGTTAGTTCTTTACCATGAATACTCATGTTTGGAATTAAAATGGTATTATTAAAGAAAAGGAGATTTCTGGAATCATTTTCGTTTTTTCATGGTGATTTTTTTTTATTTTTTTGTATTTATAACTTGAACCTAATACCTTTCAGGCCCTTCCAATCTAGGTGTTTAAAGTATTTGTCTTTGCCGGTTAGAACATATCATCTTTAAAGTTCATGAAATGAATTTATGTGTTTGACATTTAAATTCAATGTTTTCAGACCCGGCCTAGACGCCTTACCGAGTTAAAGGTAGAACTGACCAAGGAGGGCAGACTGTTATTTGACCCAGATGGCGTCATAAATAATATATATATATATATATAAAATTAAAGATATAAAATATAAAAAAATAATCAACTTCCATATGCATTTACACATATTTTTTTAAATATATAGCATTTATATTTCTTCAATACTAACATGAATGTGGTTTGGTTGGTTTGGTTAGTGGACTATACAACAAAACTTAAACTCGGTCATGCACTTGGGTTTGATTCCCAGCGTCTACACCATTTTTATTTAATTAAAAAAAGGCTTTTTTTCTGGTTCATCCATTGGCTCACAGGGTTCGAGTCGACACCATTTTTATTTAATTAAAAAAAGGCTTTTTTTCTGGTTCATCCATTGGCTCACAGGGTTCGAGTCGACAGCCCCCGAAAAACTCGGTCGGGTTTTTAGAAAATGGGCCAAATACCCCTCATCTAGTATAGGTACCGATCGTACTAGTCTGACCGGCCTGGCCGGGTTTCAAAACACTGCTTAAATTCAAGTAAATTTGAAGGATTGTGTGCGTATATGGTATTTGTTAATGGAAAATTGGATTTAAATAATCCCACCTTTAATGCATTGGCCAATAATAATCTCACCTCCGGTATTTCCCGCTGGCAGTCCCACCTTTCTAAGGTTTTTTGTTTTATGATCCCCCGTTAAAAATTATTAACTGGGTTAAGTTTTAGCTGATGTGGCTGGTAACTTGGCATTTTTATTTTCCTACTTGGCTTTTACCTGAATTTTTATTTTCCTACATGGCTTTTCTTTCATCATTATCCCAACAATAATAATAACAATAATAATATCTTCATCTTTGTAAACTCACCATGTCCAAATCTATCATCATCTTCTTCACCTTCATCACCTTCATCATCTCTGTATTATCCTCAAACCCTAACCCTAACTCACTCCCCATGGCTCTCTCCGTCCTGACCTACCACGGCTTCATCCTCAAACCCTAACCCTAACTCACTCCCCACGGCTCACTCCATCCTGACCTACCACGGCTTCCCAATCGGACTCCTCCCAACGGACGTCCACTCCCACGACCTCAACACCACTTCCGGCGACTTCGCCGTCCACCTCGGCCGCCCATGCCGCCTCATCCTCCCGCCGGACAACTACCTCGCCACCTACTCGAAGAAGGTTACCGGTAAGATCGTGGAGAATCGGATTGCTGAGTTGAATGGAATTAGGGTTAGGGCTTTCTTCCAGTAGTGGGGGATCACTGGGATTAAGATTAGTGGTGAGGATTTGGTGTTTGAAGTTGGATGGGTTGCATCTGGAGGTGGGGGTCGGGTCCGATGGTCAGCAGGTCGTTTATGTTGGCTTTCTTGAATCTGGGTTTGATTGATGAAGGAGAAAGAAAGATTGAAATTGGAAAGTGGGTAAAAGCCGTGTAGGAAAATAAAAATATAGGTAAAAGCCATGTAGGAAAATAAAAATGCCAAGTCACCAGCCACATCAGCTAAAACTTAACCCCGTTAATTATTTTTAACGGGGGGTCATAAAACAAAAAACCTTGAAAATGTGGGACTGCCAGCGGGAAATACTGAAGGTGAGATTATTATTGGCCAATCCATTAAAGGTGAGATTATTTAAATCCAATTTTCCTTTATTAATTAGAACTCGTGACTAGAATTAGGGTGATGTTAATTCGGAATTTATTTTACACACACAATTAATATTCTATTTTTAAATCTATCTAACCCACCTACCATGAGATTTAGAAAAAAAAATAACTTAGAGCATGCTTCTTCTTCTTCTTTTTTTTTGAGTTCCAGGAAAGATAAATAAACGTACATAAATTATCTATTAATTGTAATACTATAATATTATTTTACAATCCCTTTACTTAATCATTAAAAATTATAATTGGTCATCTAAAGTTATTGTTTGAGTATATGTCATTCCGTGTTCATCGTTGGAAGGTGGTGAATACTTGAACAAGTAAAAAGTGAAGTCCTTTTAAAAGTATCGTAATCTTTCAAATACCTTTTAAAACCATTACAATTTTCCTTTGACTTTCGTGTTTAAGAAATGTCGTAATTCTCAACCCCGTATTCTATTTGACATAACAATGTTTTAACTTCTTTTTGAAGATATATTCGAATTTTTCTAATTTCAACTTAATATATGATAAATAAGTAATTGTTTGTGTCATGTATCATATTTTTGTGAGGCCAGTATTCTTTTCCCTTTTCTTTTATTTCATTGCTTTTATTTCACACATTCTTATACTATTTACTTAATTAAATAATTCATGAAAAAGCAATAAGTAGTCGATCATAAATAATCTCAAATATCGTTTTTTAATTATTGAATATTCATTACAAACTATTGAATATCTTACCTACTCAATATTTAATCCATCTAATATATGAGTTTCTAACCTGGTATTTAAAAAAAATGTATTTTGTTTAGTCTTGTGACATTCAGAACATACTTTTATATTGAATAACTCAATTTTCAATAGAACTTTTAAGAAAAATCAAAAGTATATTTAAATGTATATTAAATAATACAACTTATTAAAAAAACTAAAACACATGGTACTAAGACCATGCGGTATGGTCACCTGGCCACTAGTGGTCTAACACCAGAGCGGTCACAGGGAACAATGCGCGCCCATCTGGCCATAACGGCAGGGATGAACGATCAAGGATGACGTGGCGCTAAGATGGAAAATAAAAAATAATATGTATAAGAGCATCTCCAATGGGAGATTTTCAAAGCATATCATGTCCTATTTGGAGGAAAGAGAAGATCTAGGTGGAGGAGAGATGTGCCAAGTGGAGGAGAGATTGAAGGAATTGTATTGAAATTCCGATATGGTTCTTTGAAGAAAAAGAGAGGAGAGGGGGGAGAGAATGTGGGTTTGTGTGGGGTTAGTGAGTGAGTAGAAGAGAGATAAGTGGTTTGTGTTTCAAACCTCTTTATAACATTGGAGATCCCTAAGGCATGACCTAAAGGATAGTGATAAACCATTTTACACGCTTTTAAAAACATAACTTTTGTTTTTCTTGATTTTAATATTATTTAAAATTTTAGAATGCTTTTAACATGAATGAAATAAGTAGTAGATACGCAGTTAATGTTTGTCCCCCTCTCTTTAATATATGATACTTATAATGTAGAAGTTTTAATGCTTGTGTTGTAGCACCGAATGCGATGCCCATTATACTACAAGTGAGTTAATAAATGTTCTTACAAACTGATCGAATCGAAAACCAAAATAAACCAATGCAAATATTCGTTTCGGTTTTTGGTTTTACGCATTCAAGTCAGCATGGCTATAACTTTTTATATTTATACAACTCACTAACTAAACATTAAGCTCATTACAAAACCGCGGAATCTCATAAGCCCAAAACCCGAACCAATTAATATTTGGTCTAGTAAAAATTTGTTTTCGGTTTGAAACCAAAACACATCTGAATTCAGATACGATTTTGGTTCGGTTTTAACTGATTTGAATTTGTTTCGGTTAGATTTTCGGTTTTCTATTTGATAAATACCTCGATGGTATATATTTTGATCTTTAATTTTCTTTTTGGTGGCACAAAGTGGAATATTAATATCTTTAATATTCTAAAGTATCAGTGGAATATTAATATCTTTGAAGATCAATAAAAGTAACTGAAGATTGTTGCAAACATGATTCACGTGAAAATGGTTGTTTGGAATTGAATATATTTGGATATGGCCGGCAAAAAGCTTTGCACGAATGGGTTACTTCTTAATAGAGGTGCACAAAAACCTGAACCGGCAACCGGACCTGAAAAAAAAAACCCGGAACCGGTCTTTTTTATACCCGAACTCGTATCCGAACCGGACCCGATTTGTACCCGGTAATACTCGAAAACGCGAACCGGTTCCATACCTGAAACCGGGTTTTTCCGATACCCAAAACCGGGTTTTTCAAATACCTGATCTATACTCGAAATTACCCAAAAAATACCCCTAAAAAGTGCAACCCTAAAAAAATTTCAATCTATACCCGAAAAAACCCGAGAATACGGTTTTTTCAATACCCAGAAATAGGGTATTCAAATACTCGGTTTTATAATATCCGGTTTTATACCCGACCCGAACCCGATACATAGGGTATGGTATTTAGAGACAATACCCGGACCCGGACCCGGACCCGACCCGATATTGCTAATACCCGATTTTTCAATACCCGGTCATACCCGAACCCAGGTTTTTCTAGTACCCGTTTTGTGCACCTCTACTTCTTAATATCTACTTTACTTCATCTTCTTTCGGTTTAGCTAGTTAGAATGCCTATAAATGTATTGATACAAGTCGGGACGTATAAAATATATGCTCGCTCAATACTCAAGACCGTTCCCTAGAATCGTTTGGCCGAAGGTGGGCATTAAGTAAAAGTGTTTTTTATTTGGGTTCAAACAAATTTATTTTAAATAGGCTTATTGGGTTATAATTTTGGTTGGGCCTTTTTTATGTATAAAAATGGGCTTAAAGGATTGGGTAATTGGGTTTAAACAAATTTCAGACCTACCAGGGTGATCAGTATAAATCAACCCAACTAAGTTTTCAATTAATACGAGTATCCGACAAATCACTTACAATTTGGCTTAACATATTGTCTTTAGTTACGTAGTAGAAATGAATGTTTGAATGTAAAAAGAAATCTTAATTAAAAAGTTGTGATTCACCACTACTAATTAAAATCACCTAAAGTTTCAATGTCAAGTGGTCTACACTCTTTATTTGAGGATCTTTCAGATTGGTATTAGACATCCAGAAGCTTTCGGTTGATAGCATGACAACTAAAGAGTTGGTGTTTTATCACTTATAGCTTGCACATGTTATGCTAAGCCGTTTGGGTCATTTTGTTTCAATGTTCTACATTTGTCTCATCAAATGTAAAAAGGACAAAAGAATTAGAGCCAACAAAGACAAAAGTGTTGAAAGCATAATGTTAAAGTGGTAGGGTACTATGTCTTCATATCATTTCATACTTTGGCATCATTATACAATTATATGATTTCCATTTGTGCATGACTCGGTTCGGTTCGCTTTTACCCACTAACCGAACTATAACCATAGGGACTGTAGAGGTAGGGTACCAAAAAGACCCAAATACCCTTAAGTACCACCCGCGGGTCACAGAGAATCCTCTTATAAGCCACCCGCGGGACACATGGATCACCCGCATATCACGAATGAGGAGGAACGTCCTCATAACACGCGCGGAAGCATATTCGCAGGACGGGATATCTGTTCGCCTAAACATCCGGAAGACAATGCCAGTAGGACATCTCACTCAAATACTCTCTAGAAGAAGGTTCATGACTCTTACTTGGGGAATACGTGACTGAACAGCCAATAAATAAAGGACACCTGGCCAGTTTGTTATAACCGTGCACATGGCCAGGATGCAATCCATCCTATCATTGGGCGACGCGTGTCCAAGTTGTTATACCCATGCACATGGGACGTATAGCTCAACCTATCACAAGAGGACACTCGTCCAGGCAGTTATCAGAGATCTTCTGGAAGAGGACAGCTGGCCCAATCATCTTCCTACATCCTTCGGCTATAAATACCTTGTCAAACGGTATGAGGTAAATACCTTCTTCATTTACGAACGTTACTGATTCTCACGCCGGAGGGTGGTTACAGGAAGACACCCCCTCTTGTCCTTCCTGTAGCGAGACTCACGGTGTCTGTTTTGCAGGTTCCGATCATTGGACTTCGGGAAGTCATACTCATATCCTAGTTGTAATTATCATACTTTACCTTGTGGACTCATTGGATCCAGGATCCATACCCGGGGATCGGATCCGTGTTTTTTCATTGGCGCCATCCGTGTTGGTGTTAGACCTGCATAATTTTGTCTCTGTCGGTTTTTTGGTTCGTTCGATATGAGTAAACTTCCTGAAGGGCCGACGGGAACTGCTGCACCCGATTCACGTGTAACTAACACAGAAGCACCTCCGGGTCTTAGTGTTTTTGCACGTATCACGACTCCGGGTGGCCGTGCTCTTGAACGTGTCACTGCTCCGGGGTCACGAATCACTGAGGTAACACCTGGGGGTTTTTCCTTAGAAAATGTTACAGCACCAACCGATCCCACTCCCACAAACATGGGACGTGCCTTGGCACCGGAAGGTTCTAATTTGGGTCAAAAATGAATTACGGATGAGACTCGCCGGAAACGGCCAGAATTGGATCTAGAAAATGATTCAGGCGATTCTGACATCGCGAGATTTCATCAACGTAACTCTAGATCCAGAGGAGTATTAACTCCTGAAGAGTGGCTCCGCGTGCAACAACAAAGTTTGGTGGCTGAATACGAGTGAAGAAAACGTAATGAAAGACTTCACGCTCGCACTTTGGATTATGAGGAATCTCCTAGGAGATCTCCTTCCCCTCCACCAATAGTGGGAGGAAGTCAGATTCGTTACAGCCAACAGGCGGAGCCAGAATTTGGCGAATTACCGAGGCTACGCCCTCGTCCTCGCATAGACATGCGGATACCATCCTATTTGGACGAGTTTGATAGTTATGATTCATCTTATCACCCGGGAGATTACAGTATGTATACCGGGGATAGTAGGATGAGCTCACAGGCGAGAAGCAGTCGTCCGCATGACATAGTCCGCCACACCGAGTACCATAGCAATGCTGAACGAGACTTTACCAAACCATACCGCCCCGCGGCTTTCGCCGAAAAATCAAAGTTTATAGCAAGCATTGCCACAACACCCTTTCCTGTTAATGCTAAAATACCTACATCAGTAGGTAAATACAATGGTATGACTGATCCAACATAGCGGTAGGTGGTGTTAGTGGTTGGACGCTTCCCTATTGGTGTCACATGTTCGCATTGGCACTAACAGGGGCAGCAAGAGAGTGGTTTGAAAAGTTACATGATGGTGAAATTTCTAGCTGGGACGATTTGGTGAAAAAATTTTCTCAACAGTTCAGTCAGCAGAAGAAACATACGCGGGACCAATCAGAAATTTTAGATGTCGTTCGGCGCGATAACGAGTCTACAGAAGATTTTATTACCAGGTTTAACGATGAGAGCCTAAACATCGGTGGAATTAGTAAAGACATGCTTCGGGGCGCCTTCCGCAAAAACGTCAGATGTGATGATTTAGTCCACACACTTACTGGCAGAGATGGAATGCCAAAAGAGTGGGACGATCTCATGACTGCGACAAAGGTGTATGTTAACACTGAGAAAACATTGAGAAGTGGTAACCCGAAACAAAAATTCAAAGTTGAGTTTCAAACTCCAAGACCTAATAGACAGGCGAAAGGCCCTATCTGGACAAGGCTTCAGCCAAGTGAAAAAGCATCAAAACCATTTGATGCGCGATCCCTCATAGGCAACAAAAATAAAGGGGGACCCTCAAATCGAGGCCCCAACAGTTGGACTCCTCTTTCAAAGACTCCTGCTGAAATCCTCACAACAGAAAATATAAGTTTCAGAAAGCCACAGCCACTAACAAGAAGATCATTCTTAGATGCCACGAAGCATTGTTCGTATCACGATGACATCGGTCATAATACGAATGAATGTAGAACACTAAAAAGTGAAATTGAGGCAGCTGTGAAATCTGGAAAACTCAAACATTTAGTGAAAGGGGGGAAACCGGACAATGGTAAAGCTCCCGCACAGGATATCCAAGGCCCGAGTAAAAAGCAAGTCAGAGATTTAAACGTCCATATGATACAAGGCGGGTACGATACAAGGAAAAAGAGGAAGGAGTCTGATGATGAGGACTAGAAGAATGAGCCAGTGATCTTTCCTCGTATCAAGGGGGGCCCGAATAACAAAAACCCCTTGATCATCACTGCTCAATTCGGACATTACCGTTCCCAATATGTCTTCTTCGACACCGGTAGTACTTTCGACATTATGTATGAACAATGTTTTGAACAGCTTGACGAGGAAGATAAGGAAAGATTAAAACCCATCCACGCTCCAGTATCGGGGTTCGGAGGAGAAATAACGCATCCGCAAGGTGTAATTTCCTTCCCAGTCACCCTGAGCGATGGAGGAGGTTGAGTTTCTAGTTTTACCAGCAACGTCAAAACATGACATTATTCTGGGGCGGGAAGCGATTGGTGATTTCAATGCTCATCCGTCCACGGCACATGGTGCAGTAGGAGTTCCAACTTGCACTGGCATAGCAATAATTTATGTTAATCGGCACTGCTTTGCAACCGAGAGCTCAAAACCGAGCAAGATTCCAAAACAAACTGTGAAGACTGAACCGGAAAAATGGGTTTTGAACAAAAAATTTCCTGACCAAACTGTAACAATAGGACCTGCTATTTCCGAGATAGTGCGGACCTTCTTGAAACATTTATTATCAAAGAATATTGATGTTTTTGCATGGCAACCCGCGGATATGACCGGTGTTCCGAGGAACATTGCGGAACACAAATTAAGGGTAAACCCGTTTACGCCAATTTTTTCGGAAAAACAACGTAAGATGGGTCCGGAACAAAAAAAAGCAATGAATGAGCAAGTCCATGACCTCTTACAAGCTGGAATCATCCGCCCAATTCGTTATCAGACCTGGGTTGCTAATCCAGTTATTGTTCCCAAAAGCAATGGGTCATGGCGGATGTGCATTGATTTCAAAGATCTGAATAAAGCATGTCCCAAAGATTGTTATCCCTTACCCGAAATAGATCTCAAGGTTGATGCGGTAGCACCATTCAAATTCAAATGCTTCCTGGATGCCTACAAGGGCTACCATCAGATCCGCATGGCAGCGGGCGATGAGGACAAAACAACATTTCGCACTGATCAAGGCACCTTTTGCTACAAAATGATGCCTTTCGGACTAAAGAATGCGGGAGCCACATATCAACGATTAATGGACATAGCGTTTAAAGATCAAATTGGCCGGAATTTAGAAGTGCATATGGATGATCTCGTAATAAAAAGTGTTGAGGAAGACCAAATGTTGAGAGATATCGAAGAGACATTCGAAACCTTGAAAGGTATTAACATGAAGCTGAATCCGGCCAAGTGCTCTTTTGGAATGGAAGAGGGAAAGTTTCTGGGAGTAATTGTCACGGATGCGGGCTTCAAAGCTAATCCAGATAAAGTTCAAGCTATAGCCCGCATGTCTTCCCCATCTTCCCTCAAAGAAGTTCAGACATTAAATGGTCGACTGGTTGCCTTGAACCGTTTTTTGGCAAATCATGTAGCTAAGTCACATCCTTTCATTTCAACTTTAAGAAATTGTCTCAAGAAAGCACAATTTAAGTGGACCGCGGAGGCCGAAAAAGCTTTTGTGGAGGTTAAAAAAATGTTTGATGGAACTTCCCACGTTAACAGCGCCCCACGCGGGAGAACCTTTAACGTTATACCTATCAGCTTCAGACATTGCCATTGGGGTCGTCCTTCTGACCGATCGCAAGAATGTTCAAACACCGATCTACTACGTCAGCATAACACTATCGGATCCAGAAACAAGATATTCCATGTTAGAAAAACTCGTTTTGGCACTAGTCTATGCTGCTCGACGCCTCCGCAGATACTTTCAGGGACACCCCATCAATGTCTTAACTGGATACAAGCTCAAAAACGTTCTCAGCAAGCCTGAATTGTCTGGACGATTGGCTAAGTGGGCCATCGAGCTAGGTGAACACGCAATAGAGTAAAAACCTAAGCCAGCAATCAAAGGGCAGGTGTCGGCGGACTTCGTAACAGAAGTCCCGTATCACAAAGAAAAAGAATGTTTGATCGAGCAACAACCCCAAGCACCTCCAGAATCAGGACATATTTGGTTCTTATTTACGGATGGAGCTTCAAGCAGTGAGGGATGTGGCGCAGGCCTCAGGCTAGTCAATCACGAAGGCCATGAGTTTACATATGCCATAAAGTTGGACTTCAAAAGTACCAACAACGAGGCAGAATATGAAGCTTTCTTGGCGGGCTTGAGGATAGCTAAAAAGCTTGGGGTTAAGCATTTAGAAGCCCGAGTGGATTCCATGTTGATTGCGGGACAGATCAACGACACATACGAAGCAAAAAAATGATATCATGGCTTCATATGTGACACAGGCGAAAGATCTAATGCTCCAATTCTCTTCTTGCAAAGTCATTCATATAAAGAGAAGTGAGAACAGATCAGCAGATGCCCTCAGTAAATTGGCCTCAACAAACTTCGAACACTTTGCCAAGGACATCCGCATCGAAATATTAGACCGCCCGTCTGTCCCGCAACATCAGGTTTTAGTGATCCAAACGGGAGTGGAATCCTGGATGACACCGATTACAGCATACCTGTCGTCCGGAGTACTTCCGGAGGAAAAAACAGCGGCCCGGAAGATAAAACACGAAGCCTTGAACTATCAAATACTTGACGGTGTCTTGTATCGACGTTCTTTCCTCGGACCACTACTTCGATGTGTGGATGCTGAGGACGCGAACTACCTAACCCGAGAGGTTCATGAAGGCATTTGTGGTCTTCACACTGGCCCGCAAATGGTCGTGGCGAAGTTAATGAATGCCGGATACTATTGGCCGGGGATGCACTTGGATGCTGTAAATGAAATCAGAAAGTGTGATTCTTGCCAAAGGCATGCCCCTAACACGCTACGACCAAAGAACGAGTTAGTTCCAGTCACTTCAGCCTGGCCATTCCAAAAATGGGCTATTGATATCATGGGATCTTTCCCTGAAGCCCCTGGACGGGTCAAATTCTTAATAGTAGCCATCGACTACTTTACAAAATGGGTGGAGTCCAAACCAGTTGCTTCTATAACAGCAGTGAGTGTTAAAAAATTCTTGTGGGAATTTATCATATGTCGTTTCGGCCTCCCCCTAGAGCTCGTTAGTAACAACGGAACACAATTCGCGGACAATGGGTTACAAGAATGGCTAAAAGAATTACACATTTATCAAACCTTCACCTCTGTAGCTCACCCGCAAGCGAATGGACAAATGTAAACGAGCTAATCGGACCATCAAAGAAGGAATCAAGGCCAGACTAGGAACTAAAAGGACGGGTTGGGTCGACGAATTGCCCCATGTGTTATGGGCTTTCCGCACTCAGAAAAATTCCGGTAATTTCGAAACCCCCTTTAGTTTGACTTATGGCACAGAGGCCATGATTCCAGCCGAAATCGGAATCCCATCCGCCAGAGTTCTCATGATTGAAGATAACGATCATGAACTCCGGATGAACCTTAACCTCCATGAGGAAAGGAGAGAACTAGCATCAATCCGCGAGCATAATTACAAACGACAGTTGCAAAAATATTATAACTCGCGGGTTCAAAGATGTGAGTTCGATGCGGGAGACTTTGTCTTCCGCAATAATGAAGCCTCCGGGCAAGAGCCTTCGGGCAAGTTGGCTCCTACCTGGGAAGGACCTTATAGAATCCAGAAAGTTCTATCCAAAGGTGCCTACAAACTTGAAAGGTTGGACGGGGCAGAGATCCCTAGAACCTGGAATGAGGCTCAACTGAGAAAATGTTACATTTAGTTGGTCTTTCTTTTGGCCTGCGTGCCTAGCTAGATATTAAGAACCATTGTAATTTCGTTTCTTGTAATTCGGCTTACGCCTCAGTTATGAAAAATTTCTTTTCAGTCATATGAGACTTGTATTATTATGTAATCCTTTATTGGTATACAAAAAAGATCCTACAAAACACTTATATTATGACAAATAAACAAAGTGTACCGGATACAAAATAAAACCTTCTTTATTTACACAAATGGGATTACAAACAAACAAAAAAAAGATCAAGTTACAAGAACATCATCAGCACCCTCGCCTTTATTTACACAAATGGGATTACAAACAAACCATCATTATGCTCAGCACCCTCGCCTCTAGCATCATCAGCATGTTCGTCATCTTCTTCTTCTTCGTTTTCTTCATCAAGTTCAAGAAGAGTCTTTAGCTGCTGGATGCTATCTTCCTTATCAGCAAGCTCGGATATCTGCTCCGTCAAAGAAAATTTCAAAGAATTAAAGTTCTTTGATTTCTGTTTGAGGATGGCAACAGTATCTTGGCCAGCCAAAACATACTCCTCGGGAAGCTTGGAGTTTAATCCAAACTGATAACCTTCTTGGAAGCCTAGTTGGCGACCGGCCTGTTTAGAAGCTTTGAGGAGGATAGCAACACAATTCCCAAGCTCATCACTAGCCCGGACATCAGCAATGACCTGTCAAAATCATCACGCATAAATAACTCTAAACACTTAGATTATTTGTGGCTAGAATAAAATACATACCTTGGGAATAGCTTCCGCCAATAGCCATTTTTGATCCGCCTTGGCCTGAATAAGCTCCATCTTGTGTTTGGCGCTTTCTAGGGCTTGATCACAATTTCTGACATTAAGATCAGCCAGGCGCTTGTCCTTGGCTGCTGACTCAGCCTGCAGGGTTTCCAACAACTTGGTCTTGTCAGCTATCATCTTGGATTGTTCATCCAGTTGCTTTTGGAGAGTAATCTTGGCTTCCTCGGCAGTAGATCGGGCAACCTTCTCCGCCTCCAGGCCTGGTTGGCTTCCCTAGCTTCATTGATAGCCCTAAGAGCTTCTTCTTTGGCATCGGAAGCAGAAGCCGCCAGTTCGTCCCATTCTTCATTCATCGCCAGCCAATCTCTGGTTATCTCATGGGTAGTGGAAATAGAATTTGTCACATAGTAAGTATGGGAGTTCAGCAACTCCTGGTGGACACTGAGGCGACGTCTTTCCTTTTCACCATGCGGAAGACTCTCCCGCAGAAATTCATAACATGTGTCCACGTCACGGAATGTCGAATCCTTATGTAAGGTCCAATGAGGTTGATGCGGGGTAGGGTCTTTCTCTTCAGGAGTAGGGGAAGTTTGGGAAGCATAAGGGAACGTGCTTATACCCCCTTGATCCCTGAAATGGTAAACATTATAAGAGGGCGACACCTTGGCATGATCAGTCGTGTCGACCCCCTTATCTTTCAAAGGCGAATCATCCGCCACAACTACCGGGTCCTTGGCAGTATTAGAAGGCGGTGGTGGCGGACGAACAGGAGAATCCTTCAAACCAGAAATACCTTCAGAGAGGTTATCCAGGTTCACTGAAAAACATCAAAAAATGAGTTAGAAACATTCTAATTCACAACAATAAAGATTTAGCTTACCTAACGAAGTATCGTCAGCGTTGAGTTGATCCAAACGAGCTCCCAAAGCAGCAGGGTTTGTTTTTTTAGATTTCTTTTTCTTTGAGACAACCTTGACTGGATTAACCTTGCGTTTTCCAGCCGCTTTGGGGACGCCCGCCTCACTCGCTTGACGATCACCCTCAGCAGTGACGTCATCAGACGCAGGTCTCTTACCTTCTGCTTCAATTGTAGCATCATCTTGATTCGCCGTTTGGCTAGACGCAGCCCTCTGGCGAGTGAGACCTGCAGATGAGTCCACAACACTATTAACATCAGTTGAACAAGCTTCTTCACAAAGTGATGACTCCTCGCTAGACGAGAAGAGCACAATCACTCCGCTGGAAGTAATAGCAGTCATAGGTTTGGGTTTCAAAATGCCCTCACCTTTCTGGATACAATCCTTAACATATGCCTCACCTTTGGCATACATCGCCTCGGAAACTTTAGGTTCTTGGCGGAAAGCTGTGGGGAATGTAAAATTATGACGGGTGCACTCAAGGAAAGGCGCATCCCTCTTGTCGATTGGGCGTCGCACCATCATTCCCCCCTCGTGATCCAACAAAGTACCAAAGGCGGAACCTTCACCTACACAAAGCAAGAAAACAAAGTTAGAAAATACTTAATGACAAAACAGAGATAACAACAAACTTACTCTTGTTGGTCTCCTCGTAGTACGGTTCCAGACTTGGAAACGGCCACAGGCGGAATATCTTTGCACACGCCATCGCCCCTTCAAGAATTGGGCGTAGAGGAGTTGGCGTGGAGATTAGCGTTTCATACCACGCCTGATCCTCGTGAGCGCTGGCAAGAACTACGGGCATGGGAGCGTACGCCTTACGTTTCGTCATCTTGAACGGAATGACGTCCTCATGAATCCAAAAAAACTTTGGCTTCCAGCCATGAAGGCTACGGAGCCATTCCGTGCCTATAATCCTCTTCTCGATGGAGGCAAAACTGTACCATCCATCACGAAAGGTCATCTTATAAAAAACGACAAACATGCCAACAGTCGGTTCTAGGTTATGAGTTTGGAAACAAAATTAGAAATGTCGAATCCTCAACATCCCAAAGGGATGGATCTGGGATAGATGAATCCCATAAGTTGTTAAGATCGATTCGACAAATTTGGTAATCGGAACCCGGAAGTTCCCCGTGGTAAAATGGTCCACGTAGACAACCATTTTATTCGGAGGAGGACTAGTGGCAATAGAACCACTAGCAGAACGTTCCGGTTTCCACTCCGTCGTTAATCCGTAAACATTAACAACTTCATTATAATCTTCTTCTTTAAGGTAGACGACAACGTCGTTGATGGTGGGGGTATTCTTCTTCTCTTTAGCCATTTCAGTTTCAAGAAAATTAAGGAATCTCATAAAGTTGCAGAAAAGTTTCAAGTGTTTGGGAGAAATTTGAAAGCGATAAAGATTAAGTGGAAATCGCAAGGGTTATATTTATACCCATCGCAATTAATGCGATTCATAAAGTGACAGAGGAGAGAAAAACCGCGGACCGCCAGATGGTTGACACGTCAGACAAGAATTTCAAGATAATGCAAACAGGCTATCACTGGCGTTCTCCACGTCTTGTCAGTTGTCCTCAAAGAGTTTCTCTCTCCGCCACGTCGTCATAGTTATCTAAACGTTTAAACATTTCAAAAAAGTTGTAAATTTCAAAAATATCTTTTAGAGATATTTTCTCCAAAAAGTTGACTGTCCACAAAATTCAAAGAGGTTTTCTCATTAATTATTCAAAAGATAATTACAAAATGAGAAAGAAAAATTACAAGTGATAAAAACCTAAGAATATCCTAAGGATTCGAGCCTGATGGATCTTCCGGAGCTTTCTGCGAAGTATCTTCTGAGGAATCATCCTCAGATTCCTCCCCAAGGTAACTCTTCAAAAGTTGTACGCCGTCGTATACGGAAGCAAACTCCAGAAGCGCATCTTGTAAAGGAAACACTAGAGTGTCATGCTCCTTGACCCGGTCTGCACGATCTTGTTTGACGTTTACACCATATAGCGGATGGTCTTGAAATGTGCGGTTGCTTCGAGTATAACTCACTCCTTCATGGAAGCCCGCCACACGCCCAAGCGAAGAAGAGGCAACCATCACATTGGCAAAGCTATCATTCAGCTCCTTACTTCCTTTAATATGGCGGACGACCTGTTGAGACAAAAACATAAGTTACCAATATCAAAGAATAAGAGCGAAATAATAAACGATAAAGATTAACTTACAGCATCAACTCCCCGAGTAAGGAACCACTGACGATCCTGCTCTGCACACTCTGCCCGCGCTTGAAATTCCTTCGATTCCGTGATAGCTTCCTCATGAGCTCGAAGAAGAGAGTCATAGGCAGTCTGAATTTCAGCAGCGCTCTGGTCTTTGAGTTCGACTCGCTCCTTCTGCAACTTTAGCTCTGCCTTGAGATCATGGATACGTGCACCTTGAAGGGCCACTTAATCTCCTAAGGAAGAATTGGCTTCTTGAGCGCGGGCTAAGTCATCCTTTTCCTTTTGGGTCTTCGCCCGAGCAGCTTCAAGAAGGGAATTTTGTTTCTCACAAGCTTCCTTCCATCGGCAAGCAGCAACAACATTACAATCCTGTTCACTTTTAAGGGCATTCTCCGCATCGATCTGCTTCCACATAGCAGTTTGGGCAGCAATGCGTTGCTCCTCAGCTTCTTTCTTGGCAGCCTCAGTGGCCCGCCGGGCCTCTCCCACTTTCCCGCCTAAGGTACGCCATTCACTTAGGACTTCTTGGCTACCGGCTAAAGCATTAGCCAGATGGTAAGCCACGTTGGTATGTAGGTCATGGCGGGAAAGGTCTCGTTGAACTGCCATCTCAGCGGGTGGCGTACTGTCACACCCTCAAAATCCACTAACGGAGTTTTACCGTCAGAGGGTGTGAACTAACAGGATCGGAATCATTAGTTATAATCAAACCATAAAAACGTTTAAATTAAAATAAGTGCGGAAGTGTAAAAAAACCAAAAGATAAAAGTTGCGTCACGCAGGACGACTTAAAACCCAATGATAACAGTTTGAAATAAGTTTGCATAATTAAAAGTGTTTCAAGCAATGCATGATCCTAAACCGCGCGCCCGCCTCGGCTACCTGAGAACAACATACTAAAAGTGTCAACACGGGGTTGGTGAGTTCACAAGTTTATATAAAATAAAGCGTTTAGCGTTTGCGTTTTGAGTTCAGCGTTTTGCGTTCAGCGTTTTGCGTTACCAGATAGTGTTATGTCAATTATATATCTATAGGTAGCTAGCCTATAAAACAAGTATTACTAAGTGTTCGACACCGAAGCTGACTGTTTATCATTTGCCTTGCCACCAGGTCTATCCCGACCATGGTATGTGTTTAGCCAAGATTACACCCACTCGACCTCCAGCCGAGTTTAGCGTTGGGTGGGGTTTGTCAAACCCAGTAGTACTACTCAACAATGACTCGCTATTATCCAATATTAAACGGTTCGATGTGAATGAAGGACTTTAGTTATTGCGTTTGCCACTTAGTCTTTACAAGTGATATATAATCTATATTAACAAAATCTTAAAAGCGTTTTCGGAGTATGTTATCTTCCCCAAGTGAAAAGCAGTTTGAAAACAGTTTAAAAGGGGTAAGTGAACTCACTGTTTGCGAAGTATTCCCAAAATAATTCACCAAGATGCGCGTCACAGAAAAACTCTCTCAAGCGTTGTAAAACAACAAAGAGATTTTTTTCTAAGTGTCGGAATATTATCGAGTCTCTAGACCCGGCACATAATACCTATGCACACAACATGTTTCGTGTTTCGTTTGTGAATCGTGTGTGACTTTAACAAGTGTATTTGTGATACGTTACATGTGTGAGCAATTATTTACGTGTCATGTATTCATAATGTACATCACTAGCAATTACTCCCCGTAAAGGCAATTTGGTCAACACATAACAATTAACTAGCAATTATTCCCCACGAGGGCAATTTGGTCAAATCATGACAATCAATTAGCAATTATTCCCCGCAAGGGCATTTTGGTCAAAACACGACAATTAATTAGCAATCATTCCCCTCAAGGGCAATTTGGTCAAAACACGATAATAAATTAGCAATCATGTTGTTTCATGCAACTTTCACAAAATTCAGCAACTAGTTTCTTAACGACAGAATTCTACTTGAAAAACTAGTCTATCCCACCGATCATAGCGTCACAATTAATTTACCAAAAATTATCACAAAAGCATATATGTCTTAGGTTTCCAGAACATATTTTATTATATTTTTATTCCACATAGGTTTCTCACAATAATCAAATCATTACAGCAAACTCATAACAGTCAAATTCATGCGCAACAGAATGTTATTTGAAATTCCCGTTAAACGAAAAATCCAATAATTGCAAGACCACTTGGGTTAGGTTCCTAACTCAACAAGTCAACTTTCAGAAGTGGAACCAACCCAATTGGACTCGTAGTTCATGAGATATAACATTTACAAAACAACCTAACAGCAGGTCTAACAACTCAGCTTTGCACAACGTTTTTGTAAAATCATAAAGGTTAACTTTTACACGTCCAAAAATTGCAAATTTACATTCTTTAGAAACTAGACTCAACCTAGTTTACTGTAGTATCAATTATCTCAACCAATTTTCACATTTACACCCCGTTACAGTCAATTGAACATCAACAACACAATCTGTCCAGAAACTGTTTGCATCCAAACTCAACATATTAACCATCTATGGACCACAAATCATTCATATAATATTCTAGACACTATAACCACTATTCATGCATATCAATTACACCATACACACATGGTTAGGGTTTTATTTGATCTCAAACTCAAAGACACAACAATTAACATGCAATAGCACCAATACTCGCTATCAATTCAACAATCAATACATCTTTCAATTAAAACAAGACACATGAACACCATCACATATAAAAATCAGACCTAGGGTTTATAATTAACCCATTAAAATCGAAATTAAGCAAAGAGGATGCATAGGATAGTTGTTTATACCTTCCTAACACCTTAATCTTCAATCAAACTTGAACAATCTTGATTGTATGTGTGTATATGAGGCCGATCGCAAGGGGGGGGGGGGGGCTTAGAGCTGCCGTCGGGTTTGGGAGGGAGAGAAAGAGTGTTAGGGTTTTATTTTATGTTATTATTTATAATAACATGTTACACTTTAGTCCCTCAACTTCCAAATGTTACTTTTCTAGCTTAAATAACTAGTTCTAGCACATTGAGTTAACGTTTATACCATGTTATCACATAACACATAAGTCTAACACATAATTATCACATAATTATTGTTTTGACGTTTTTCGTTTATTCACCAATCGTTTGCGTCAACTCGTTTGCGTTTCGGTGCAATTCCCGAAAGACTACACATGTAGTAAGTGTTAAGCGTCATTTAAACCCTAGTTTAAATGTAATGAGTTGTGCGTTATAGATTCAGTGATCTTTAAGTTTGAATTGACGGAGTTGAGTTAGCGGAGTTAACGGAGTTAACCTGAAATTGACGATTGTCACATCATTCCCATGTTAAAGAATTTTTGTCCCAAAAATTTGAGTCAAGTCGTGATGAGTGTCTGAAAAAGTAAGAAAATTTTTTTTTCAGTTTGTCATATCATCCCCAAGTAGAAAGAAATTTCGTCCCGAAATTTAATTCATACCTCCGGTGATTTCTGACTGTTTGTCGGGTTTCGCGGTTTCCGGTGTTTGGTTAGCCCTTCAAAAAGGTGAGGATACTTTTTCATCATTTGATCCTCGCGTTCCCACGTGAACTCCGGTCCACGTCTCGAGTTCCAACGAACCTTAACAATTGGAATTTTGCTGTGCTTGAGCGTTTTGGTTTCCCAATCCAAAACCTCAACTGGTTCTTCAATGAAGCGTAACTGTTCATCAACTTGCAGTTCATCCAAAGGTACTACTTGGGTTTCATCAGATAGGCATTTCTTCAAATTGGATACGGGGAATACATTGTGTACGCCACTGAGTTCTGTTGGTAGGTCCAGTCGGTACGCCACCAGACCAATGCGCTCCGATATCCGGTAAGGACCAACATATCGTGGGTTGAGTTTGTTTCGCTTTCCAAAGCGAACCACACCTTTCCAAGGTGAGACTTTGAGTAACACTTGATCGTTCACTTGAAATTCGAGAGGTTTTCGACGCTTGTCGGCGTAGCTCTTTTGGCGATCTCGTGCTGCTGCCATGCGATTTCGGATTTGAACAATCTTTTCCGAAGTTTCGAGTACCAGTTCTGGACCAGTGATTTGGCTGTCACCCACCTCTGCCCAGCAGAGAGGTGATCGACACTTCCGTCCGTACAGTGCTTCAAACGGCGCTGCTTTAATACTTGCGTGGTAGCTGTTATTATACGAAAACTCTACCAAAGGTAAGTGAGGTTCCCAACTTTTTCCGAAATCCAACACACATGCACGCAACATATCCTCCAAGGTCTGAATAGTTCGTTCACTTTGCCCATCCGTCTGAGGATGGTATGCTGTGCTCATATCAAGACGGGTGCCTAGCGCGCTTTGCAGTGACTTCCAAAAGTGCTAAGTGAAACGGAAATCTCGATCAGAAATGATTGAGACAGGCACTACGTGTCTAGACACTACTTCCTTCACGAGTCAGTCTTTCCATTTTGTCCGATTCCTTAATCACTAAGAAGTGTGCAGACTTAGTCAACCGGTCAACGATCACCCAGATGGTATCGCATCCCGTCAGTGTCTTAGGTAAACCCGTGATAAAATCCATTGAGATGTGTTCCCATTTCCACATTGGGAGTTCCGGTTGTTGCAGTAGACCAGATGGCTTCTGGTATTCTATTTTGACTCTGGCACAAGTCAAGCATTTGCTCACGTAGGTGGCAATGTCGGCTTTCATGTTTGGCCACCAGTAAAGTGCCTTTATGTCATGATACATTTTATCTGAGCCAGGGTGGATAGAATATCGGGACTTGTGTGCTTCGTCCATCACCAGAGTTCACAACTCTCCGTATCGTGGAACCCAAATCCGGTTCTCAAAATATCGGACCCCGTCCGATTTGGTTTCAAGTTGCTTGTTCATGCCCCGCATGAGTTCTGATGGAAGATTATCATCTTTCAAAGCTTCAAGTTGTGCATCGCGAATCTGATCGGGTAAGCTGACATGAATCGTGAGTTGCAATGCTCACACTCGCCTGGGTTTATCGGTTTCTTTTCTACTGAGGGCATCGGCCACTACATTGGCCTTTCCAGGGTGGTACTTGATGGCACAATCATAATCTTTAAGCAACTCGACCCAACGACGCTGTCGCATGTTTAGCTCCTTCTGATCGTAGATATGCTGGAGACTCTTGTGGTCGGTGTAAATGGTAAACTTGGTACCGTACAAGTAATGCCTCCATATCTTAAGGGCAAACACCACAGCTCCGAGTTCCAAATCATGGGTCGTGTAGTTCTTCTCGTGAACCCGTAGTTGTCGAGAGGCATAAGCTATAACCTTCTCGAGTTGCATCAACACACAACCGAGACTTTGTATCGATGCGTCACAGTGTACCTCGAAATTTTCCGTTCCCTCGGGAAGGGCTAGAATAGGGGCGCTACAGAGTTTGGTTTTCAACAGTTGAAAAGTGGATTCTTGCGCGTCACCCCAATTGTACTTAGTGCCTTTGTGAGTCAAAGCGGTGAGGGGTTGAGCAATCTTTGAAAATCCCTCGATGAAACGTCGGTAGTAGCCGGCCAGTCTTAGGAATTGTCGCACCTCAGTCGGAGTCTTAGGTGCTTCCCAGTTTTTGATGGCCTCTACCTTACCGGGATCGACATGGATACCATTCTCGTTGATCACATGTCCTAAAAAGTGAACCTCGCGAAGCCAAAACTCGCCTTGTCCTTGGAATAGACCAGGATATCATCAATAAACACGATCACAAACTTGTCGAGGTACGCCTTGCATACTCGATTCATAAGATCCATAAATACGGCTGGTGCGTTAGTTAAGCCAAAAGGCATAACCGAAAACTCGTAGTGACCATACCGTGTTCTGAAAGCCGTCTTTGAGATATCTTCTTCGCGCACTCTTAGTTGGTGGTAACCGGATCGCAGATCGATCTTCGAGTAGTAACTCGATCCTTGGAGCTGGTCAAACAGATCATCAATTCGGGGTAAAGGATAACGGTTCTTGACCGTCACCTTGTTCAACTCCCGGTAGTCGATGCACATGCGGAAAGTCCCGTCCTTCTTTCTGACAAATAAGACAGGGGCTCCCCATGGCGATGAGCTAGGTCGGATAAAACCCTTATCCAACAAATCTTGTAACTGCGTGGACAGCTTCTGAAGCTTCGCCGGTGCGAGCCGATACGAGGCTCGTGCTATGGGTGCTGCACCGGGTGTCAACTCGATTTGGAATTCGACTTGACGAATAGGAGGGAGTCCAGGAAAATCCTCCGGGAAAACTTCCGGAAAATCTCGCACAATCGGTATATCTTCAATTCGCTTCTCCTCCGCGGGTTTCTCAACAATCTGCGCCAAAATTGCCGGATGACCCTTTCGTAGATACTTCTGCGCCTTCAAGAGGGTAATGACACTGGTGGTCATGCCGCTTCTCTCACCTCGGATCGAAATGATCTCACCGGAAGGGGTAGTAATGTGGACTATCTTATCGTGACATATAATCTCCGCTCGGTTCTCGGATAACCAGTCCATGCCGACAACGACATCGAAACTACTAAGCGTAAAAGGAATAAGGTCGATATCAAAAACATGACCTGACAGTTTCAACTTGCATCCCGCAAGTACATGAGTCGTTACTATAGTCTTACCGTCAGCTAATTCAACAGGAAACTTAGCATCTAACGGGGTTGGAGTTAAGTCTAAGAGTTGGCTAAAGGCTTTCGACACAAAACTCCTATCAGCTCCAGTGTCAAACAATACAGAAGCAAAACAATCGTTCACAGGGAACTTACCAGTCACCACGTACGGATCATTGCGGGCTTGACCCGACCCAATAACAAAAGCTCTTCCTTTACCATTGTTTCCACCACCACTGCCACTTCCATTACCTCCATTGTTGTCGTTCTGTTTCAGCTTAGGGCAGTCCTTCTTAAAATGGCCCTCTTGACCACATTCGAAACATCCCTTAGTCGTCATGGGTGGTTTAGGAGCACCCTTTTGCCGCAAGGTCTCCTCTACATTCCTTTGCCTGGTGACCCATTTTTCCGCATCTCTGACATTTGACACGGTCACACGGGCCAGCATGATGATAGTTACACCTGTTGCACTTCGGGTACTTCCCAGCATAGCCGCTCGAACCCTGCCCGTTACCGTTGTTATTGTTGTTGTGACCCTGATTGTTGAAGCTTCGAGTGAATTCGGGCTTGCGGTAGTGTTGTTGTTGCTGTGGGGGATTCGAGGATGAGGACCTGACATTGTCGAACTTTCTCTTTCCATTACTCGGGTTGTTGTTGCTGTTGTCAGTGCTCGGGTGGTCACGGGCTTTAGTGGTTGAACCCCTAGGTGGTAACGCACCTTGGGTCACTGCTTGATCCGTCAGTTTGTGAGCTAACCGAATCGCTTGTTGAATCGTGGCTGGTCTAGAAGACGTCACCGTGCCCTGAATTTGCGATGCTAACCCATCAATATACAATTCAATCCTCTTAATCGGTGGGTCTACCATCCGTGGACACATCACAGCTAACTCGTGAGAACGGGTAGTGTAGGCTTCGATTTCTGAACCCACCATCTTCAATGACCAAAACTCTGACTCCAACTTCGCAATCTCCTCTCTCGGACAGTACTCTTCTCGCATCATGTTCTTGAACTCCTCCTAGTTCATCGCGTTAGCCAGTTCCAATCCAAGAATCTGTACGTTCGAATTCCACCAAGTGAGGGCAGAATCTTCAAGTGTTCCAGCAGCAAATTTGACCCTACTGGCAGGGGGACAATTACACATCTCAAATGCTGATTCGGCCTTCTCAGCCCAACGCAGGAAGCCTATAGCTCCCTCAGGGCCCTTAAACGTACTGGGCTTGCAGTCAAGGTAGTTCTTGAAGGTACACGTTCCTATTGGACCTCCAGCTTGGTTCTGTACATGTGCGGCTAGAGCGGCCGCCGCATGGTCGTTCAGCAGAGTTTGGAGTTCTGCTGCAGTCAAGTTGATGTTACCACATCCGTGTCCAGCGTTTCTTCCAGCCATTTCCTAGAATCACAGTATAAAATGTTAAACATGAATTTTTCTTTCATATACAACACACCATACATGTAATAAAAAGATAGGTAAGAAAGAAATAAGAAACAACATCACATCACAACCATATATTAATCCAAATAATAATTCATGATTAAAACCATTGTATTCGCTACAAAGTATTTCCAATCAATCCTTAAAATCATAGAAAATAATAGTTCGGATGGAGATAACCCCTCCATCTAGGTGTCATCATCACTAGATGTCATCATCTGAGGACACCTCTGAGTGTGCCTCCTCCTCAGCTGGTTCTTCCTCCGGTTCTTCTTCAGGTTCCTCATCTGGATCTTCCTCGGGATCCTCCTCAGGCTCCTCTTCGGGATCTTCTTCAGGTTCCTCTTCAGGCTCTGCCTCAGGCTCGGCCTCAGGTTCGGCTGCGTTCTGAGCAATTTGCATTTGTAAGACATCGCAACGCTCTAGAGCTATCTCGGTTCGGGTCCTTGCTACTTGGAGTTGCTCTTGCAAGTCTATCATCTCGGCTTGCAACTTTCTCATAATTTTCATCTGTTGATCACTAGCCTCTTGCATTTCCTTCATTGCCGCTGTCATGCGGGAAATTTCCTCCTTAGTCTCGGTTCCATCTTTTAACAGTCCGGAAACGTTAGCTCCCGTATAGTGCATGTAACCAACATCACGCTCCAAACAAGAAACAACAGCTGCGAGAACTCGCTCTACAGGTTCGGTTATGGGTGGTAGGGTGTTGGGGTAAGCAGGGTGGTTCGGGTGAGGTAGCGAAACCCATCATATTAGGGTACCAAACCCATCATCATCATCATCCGATCCGATGACTCATGCGCATGGGAAGGAACCGCAGTTACCTACCTCATCGCCACCCTGTGTAGTCCCGGAACTCGAAGCGCCTGCACCGAAGAGGTATCGCTAATATGATCAGGCGGCGTCGAAAAAAACCAAAAGATAAAAGTTGCGTCACGCAGGACGACTTAAAACCCAATGATAACAGTTTAAAATAAGTTTGCATAATTAAAAGTGTTTCAAGCAATGCATGATCCTAAACCGCGCGCCCGCCTCGGCTACCTGAGAACAACATACTAAAAGTGTCAACACGGGGTTGGTGAGTCACAAGTTTATATAAAATAAAGCGTTTAGTGTTTGCGTTTTGCGTTCAGCGTTTTGCGTTAAGCGTTTTGCGTTCAGCGTTTTGCGTTACCAGATAGTGTTATGTCAATTATATATCTATAGGTAGCTAGCCTATAAAACAAGTATTACTAAGTGTTCGACACCGAAGCTGACTGTTTATCATTTGCCTTGCCACCAGGTCTATCCCGACTATGGTATGTGTTTAGCCAAGATTACACCCACTCGACCTCCAGCAGAGTTTAGCGTTGGGTGGGGTTTGTCAAACCCAGTAGTACTACTCAACAATGACTCGCTATTATCCAATATTAAACGGTTCGATGTGAATGAAGGACTTTAGTTATTGCGTTTGCCACTTAGTCTTTACAAGTGATATATAATCTATATTAACAAAATCTTAAAATCGTTTTCGGAGTATGTTATCTCCCCCAAGTGAAAAACGTTTGAAAACAGTTTAAAAGGGGTAAGTGAACTCACTGTTTGCGAAGTATTCCCAAAATAATTCACCAAGATGCGCGTCACAGAAAAACTCTCTCTAGCGTTCTAAAACAACAAAGAGATTTTTTTCTAAGTGTCGGAATATTATCGAGTCTCTAGACCCGGCACATAATACCTATGCACACAACATGTTTCGTGTTTCGTTTGTGAATCGTGTGTGACTTTAACAAGTGTATTTGTGATACGTTACATGTGTGAGCAATTATTTACGTGTCATGTATTCATAATGTACATCACTAGCAATTACTCCCCGTAAAGGCAATTTGGTCAACACATAACAATTAACTAGCAATTATTCCCCACGAGGGCAATTTGGTCAAATCATGACAATCAATTAGCAATTATTCCCCACAAGGGCATTTTGGTCAAAACACGACAATTAATTAGCAATCATTCCCCTCAAGGGAAATTTGGTCAAAACACGATAATAAATTAGCAATCACGTTGTTTCATGCAATTTTCACAAAATTCAGCAACTAGTTTCTTAACGACAGAATTCTACTTGAAAAACTAGTCTATCCCACCGATCATAGCGTCACAATTAATTTACCAAAAATCATCACAAAAGCATATATGTCTTAGGTTTCCAGAACATATTTTATTATATTTTTATTCCACATAGGTTTCTCACAATAATCAAATCATTACAGCAAACTCATAACAGTCAAATTCATGCGCAACAGAATGTTATTTGAAATTCCCGTTAAACGAAAAATCCAATAATTGCAAGACCACTTGGGTTAGGTTCCTAACTCAACAAGTCAACTTTCAGAAGTGGAACCAACCCAATTGGACTCGTAGTTCATGAGATATAACATTTACAAAACAACCTAACAGCAGGTCTAACAACTCAGCTTTGCACAACGTTTTTGTAAAATCATAAAGGTTAACTTTTACACGTCCAAAAATTGCAAATTTACATTCTTCAGAAACTAGACTCAACCTAGTTTACTGTAGTATCAATTATCTCAACCAATTTTCACATTTACACCCCGTTACAATCAATTGAACATCAACAACACAATCTGTCCAGAAACTGTTTGCATCCAAACTCAACATATTAACCATCTATGGACCACAAATCATTCATATAACATTCTAGACACTATAACCACTATCCATGCATATCAATTACACCATACACACATGGTTAGGGTTTTATTTGATCTCAAACTCAAAGACACAACAATTAACATGCAATAGCACCAATACTAGCTATCAATTCAACAATCAATACATCTTTCAATCAAAACAAGACACATGAACACCATCACATATAAAAATCAGACCTAGGGTTTATAATTAACCCATTAAAATCGAAATTAAGCATAGAGGATGCATAGGATAGTTGTTTATACCTTCCTAACACCTTAATCTTCAATCAAACTTGAACAATCTTGATTGTATGTGTGTATATGAGGCCGATCGCAAGGGGGGGGGGCTTAGAGCTGCCGTCGGGTTTGGGAGGGAGAGAAAGAGTGTTAGGGTTTTAGTTTATGTTATTATTTATAATAACATGTTACACTTTAGTCCCTCAACTTCCAAATGTTACTTTTCTAGCTTAAATAACTAGTTCTAGCACATTGAGTTAACATTTATACCATGTTATCACATAACACATAAGTCTAACACATAATTATCACATAATTATTGTTTTGACGTTTTTCGTTTATTCACCAATCGTTTGCGTCAACTCGTTTGCGTTTCGGTGCAATTCCCGAAAGACTACACATGTAGTAAGTGTTAAGCGTCATTTAAACCCTAGTTTAAATGTAATGAGGTGTGCGTTATAGATTCAGTGATCTTTAAGTTTGAATTGACGGAGTTGAATTAACGGAGTTAACCTGAAATTGACGATTGTCACACGTACAATGTTCAACGAAATCCATACAAGTTCTAGGATGGGAGAACCGTGACCCGTTAGTAATCCCCCATGGAGGGACAAACAATTCATGTGTATCACCCAGGCCCGTATCCCCATAGTAACGAGAACCCGAAGGTTTAAGACGAGTTGGGGTTGAGAAAAGTTGTTGAGGAGGAGGCTGAGGAGGAGACTCCTCAGTCCTGTAACCCTCCTCATTAACAGCAGGATTGTCCTAGCTGACCACCAGTACCACCCCCAGCCTCAAAAAGATAGTAAAAACGATCATCAGTCTCAGACTGGATGTTAGCCCCCTCTATAGTGGCAGTATCAATCGGAGGGGTTGGCACTCTCTCCTCTACCAAAGGTGAGGATGGTTGATCCTCCGTGTTAATATTGCTAGGAGAAGTTGGAGGCTTATCCTCCACATTCTTCTCTGGAGAAGGAGATGGTTGCTGTTCAGTTTGAGGAGTTGGTGTAGACAACTTCTCAGAGACATCTTCACTAAAGATCAGTGGGTCTAGAAAAACAAAAGCTATCTTTAGCTACACATCTTATGAAAGTATAGTACTTAAAAAAGATTAATATGTACCTTCAACAGTGTCAATACGGTCAGCAAGGCTGTATTGTGGCTTCTTAGGACGGCGAATTTTTCGTTTCTTCTTCGAAGGTCCCGCCTCAACATCCGCAGTCTCGACGCCCACTTGTCTTGCTTGGAAGCCATAAAAGCTCTCTTTTTCTCCAATTCTTCCAACAAATAGGAGACAGAAGAAGGTTTAGGTGTGTCATCATCAGATTCCCTCTCTCCATGGGAGATCGAGAAGTCAGAACTATCTCCGTCATCGTCACTCGACAATAAAGTGGCGATCGTCCCGTCAGAAGTAATAGCAAAAAAGCGGATGAGGGTTTAGAACATACGCACCTGTCTCAAAGGTGGCGTTCGAGACAATGGGCTCAGCCCGCACCTTCTTTGGAAAAAGGAAGCGGGACTTAGTTTTCTCGAGAATAGGCATGCCACTGGCATCCCGGATGCCATGTCGGACACAACCCCTATCTTCAAAAGGGGCATTGAACATCGAACCCCGACCTGAGGAGATAAAATATTTAATTATAGAATACATCGCAAAAAGAAGAAAAAACAGTAAGAATAACTTACGTTCATATAAGTCAACAAAAATAGGCTCCATAAATTCTGAGACCCATAAGCGACTCATGCCTGCCCACACCAAGGCTTCTTCTGGCAGTGCCCGCATTGGTGTTGGTTCCATCGTGAGTACGCGATACCATTCTTGACCTTCATAATTAGCGGTAACAATGTCCAGAAGGGCATAGTTCACCGGACGGCGAACCATGTTTAACGGCACCACGTCCTCAGAAATCCAAAAGAACTTATTCCGCCAATCTTTAGATACCTTTTCAACTTCATATCCGATGCTTCGGTCAGAAAACCCCTGACACGTATACCAACCATCACGAATGGCAAGACGGTAAAAAACTGGAAATCGATCAATATGTGGCACCATGTCACGTGCTATGCATACGAATTCATAATGACGAATTCGCATCATAGCACGAGGATGCAATTGAGATAAATGGATTCCATAGGCAGTTAACACATTCTGAAGGAATCTCGTTATGTGTAAACGGAAGTTTCCATGAACAAAATAATCGGCATGCAAAGCCATTTTCCCAGGCGGTGGGAAACTGGCTATAGAACCGATAGAAGGAAACTCTAGTTCCCACTCGGGTGGAATACCATACGTTTCCAATAACTTTTCATATTCTGAGTAGTCCCATGCAATTTCTATCTCATCAACTTCAGTCTGAACATTCGACATTTTAGGAAGATTTAAGGAAGACATATAAGAAAGATTCGATACTTTATCAGAGAGAAAATAAGAAATAATCAGAGGAAAAGAGTGATAAAACCTCTAAAGAAAGGAGTCTCTCTTATTTATACCCATCGCAATTAATGCGATGGGATATGAACAGTAGAGAGAGAAAAACATCACCCAACCAGCGACTGACACGTCACGCGGGAAATTCGAAAAAGAGAAAAAGTTGTACAGTAGGGGACAGTGACAGCCGTAAAAAACGTTCCATCACCTGTTCACGCACCTGCGAGTGAGCAACTTGTCCTTTTTTATGATTATCCATAACATCAGAAGATATTTTCTACCTAACTTCTGAACAATAATAATCCCCAATACGCATTAAGTCCAGAATTTCACCCGCATAAAGATTTCACACGGAAGAAACACTAGACTGGGGGGACTTGTAGAGGTAGGGTACCAAAAAGACCCAAATACCCTTAAGTACCACCCGCGGGTCACAGAGAATCCTCTTATAAGCCACCCGCGGGACACATGGACCACCCGCATATCACGAATGAGGAGGAACGTCCTCACAACACGCGCGGAAGCATCCTGGCATCCTCAAAAGTCATTCGCAGGACGGGATATCTGTCCGCCTAAAAATCCGGAAGACAATGCCAGTAGGACAGCTGTCATCACTCAAATACTCTCTAGAAGAAGGTTCATGACTCTTACTTTGGGAATACGTGACTGAACAGCCAATAAATAAATGACACCTGGCCAGTTTGTTATAACCGTGCACATGGCCAGGGTGCAATCCATCCTATCATTGGGCGACGCGTGTCCAGGTTGTTATACCTATGCACATGGGACGTATAGCTCAACCTATCACAAGATGACACGCATCCAGGCAGTTATCAAAAATCTTCTGGAAGAGGACAGCTGGCCCAATCATCTTCCTACATCCTTCGGCTATAAATACCTTGTCAAACGGTATGAGGTATTCATTCACTCACTTGCATTCTGACTACACTTAGTCTGTTTACTTCAGTACTTTCTCCATTTACGAACGTTACTGATTCTCACGCCTCTTGTCCTTCCTGTAGCGAGACTCACGGTGTCTGTTTTGCAGGTTCCGGTCATTGGACTTCGGGAAGTCATACTCATATCCTAATTGTAATTATCATACTTTACCCTGTGGACTCATTGGATCCAGGACCCATGCCCGGGGATCGAATCCGTGTTTCTTCAGGGACCATAACTAAATATGTCAGTTATTGATAGAGGTGTACAAAACCAAAACCAGTTTTTTCCCAAACCGAACCAATTTGGGTTTTGCATGATCAAAACCGGGTTGACCCAAACCGGTTTCAGGCAAAAAAATCCGGTTTTAGAACCGGTATGATTGTGAAAAGGCCGAGCTACTATACGAACTGGCAATTTGGTTCGGTCTGGGAACCGGTTTGACTAAAACCGGTTTTAGATGTGAACCGATTCGGTTTGGTTTTGGGTTAACCGGTTCTGGACTAGTTTTTTTTTTACACCTCTAGTTACTAAATCTATAGCCAGTACGGTTAATTACATAATGGATTTGGTTATGGGTTGATTAACCTACTACTGGGTCTATAGTTATGGGCTTTGGCCCAATCGGCCCAAAACTTATAAAAATTAAACATTAACTAAAAGCCATTGTCCAACTTACAAATAATGTGTTATTTTTCAACCCAAAGACATATTCAGATTGGAAACTCATATCACACTACAATTTTTTTTTAAAAAGAAAATATTTGTCGGTTGTTCTATTGGGTACTAGTCAAGTCAATTAAACGGGTTTGCTCTGATCACGATATAGCTTTGGTTAACGTTCGATTCGATTATTTCAGTTATCCAAAAGACCATAATCGAAACATAAAAATCGGTTATTAGGAAAATATATGACCTAACCACAAGTTATTTATTTGGTTTGGCAATTTCAGTTTCTTTGGTTACGACTAATTTAATTACTATCAAAGTATTCGATTATTTCATAATTATATGTTTTTTTCTTTTCGAAACAACTCAATTCAATTGAAGCCTATTTTAGTCCAAACCTGTACTGACCCGAACGAATGTGATACTTGTTTAAAACAACCCACTTTGACCTGAACTTTTTTTTGAACGAACTTGTTTGGACCAAATCTAGTTTGACTCGGCACTGGCCCAACCCGCCCGTTCTAGGAGCCTTAGCTTACAGCCTGACACACTTTTTGATCCTGAGAAATAAGAAGAATTCTAAAAGAAGGATTTCATGTTTAGGCCTTTTAATGTTTTTTCGGGCCCTTAAAGTCAAGGAAAGAATTAATGTTTAGGCCTTTGGGCTGTTTTTTATGGGCTCTGGTCTGCTTGCATGAACCATGAATAAACCAAAAAATGACTAATATATGTAAGTGGCTTGTGACTTGTGAGTAGAGCCGTACAAAACTAGTTTTTTCCCAAACCGAACCGGTTTATTAATCGAATCGGTTTGGTCAAAGCTTGGTCAAAATTGGTTTGACCCAAACCGGTTTGGTTTGTAAACCGGTTTAGAAGCAATATATAGAGGCCGACCTAATCCAGGTCGGTTCGGTTCGGTTAAGAACAAGTTTTAAAACCGGTTAGGTTGTTAAAAAGGGAACTGGTATTAAAACCTACGGTTTGGGTCGGTTCATGATCCGGTCTCAAACCGGGTTTTTTACATCTCTACTTGTGAGCATGTCTAGTGTGTCTACTTCACAAATCTTCAAAATCCATCTAATCATGTAACAACAAAAATCTAAGAAAATAACTAACATTAGGGTGTTAATTTCTAACGTGACACGAAATAAAATTAGTTACTGAATTGCCATATCTAATATGCTAGATAAACAGATTGTGCTTGGGTTGACCTCTTAACCCATTTCAACTCACTAACCCGTTTAAGAAGATAGGTCAATCACCATAAGTTAAACACCCGTCTAACCCAATTATTACAACTCACCAACCTATATAACCTTTTTACAACTAGGTTACAACCTCCCAACCCATTTGACTAATTTAGATTAACGGGTTAAACAAGTCATGGTGGGGTTGCACAAATTAAAAGGTCTCGGGTTAGGGTTGATGTCTTTTATACAAATAAATATATGTGTGTGATGTTCAGGTTATGGTTGATGTCTTTGATACAAACAATAAGGTAATAAACTTCTAAAAGATTTGATTCAAGGTAATCTGACCCGCATGCCCCGGTAGTTGACATGCTAGTAACTTTTGACCACGTCGACTTTTTTTTTATTATGTGTCATATGACATTTGTTCCGGGGGTGGCAATTTCTAACAAAACACGATTATAATCACATTTTGATTTGTTATATCTACCCCATTTAATAAACGAATTGTTTAACTAAAAGGGTCATGCATGTTCGGATTAACCCACCTAGTTATGACACATTCACAACTCGATTACATCCCATCAACTCATTCAACTCGTAAAGATAAACTGGTTAAACACATCATGTTGGTGTTAAATATTTTAACGTGTCATATCATATGAAAAAATTATCTTAGTTAATTATCAAGAGAAAAAACTTTATACTTTGATTAAGAACATATATACAAATGTTACATAATAAATGTATTTTGATTTAAGAAGATGATCTAAGAAGAAATATACTAAGCTCTTGCCCAGAACCATTATTATTATTATTATTATTATTATTATTATTATTATTATTATTATTATTATTATTATTATTATTATTATTATTATTATTATTATTATTATTATAAGATGGTTTTCCATCATGACCAGGGTTTATCATATGAAATGACTCTGAGTTCGGCAAACCAGTGATTCGCCGAAAACTAGCTCGAAGGTACATGATTCCATCGATGCTATTATTATTATTATTTTCGGGCGGTAAAACACCGGCTCCAGCCGAGACAGATTGCATACGTGTAAGGGCTGCTGAGTCAGCAGCTGTCATCTTCCGTCTATTGGCATAACCAACTTTTCGACCGTTACAATACATAGACCATATAGGTACTTCAAATATCCCACCGCCACTGGTTATCTGGTGGCGGTCAGCACGGTCTTCCTCCACCAGAGCAATGCGTAGGAGACCGTGCTGCATTTCTTTTGCTAAAGAAGATGTGGGGACAGCAAGTTCCAAAAGTAGAAGTGGGTGTGAGAATGATGGTGATGAGGTGGCAGTTGTGGGTGGCGTGCGCCTTGATGGTGTACGTCGGTGGTGGTTGTCGTCTTGGAGACATAAACTGACTCGCCCGTTCCTTTGCCCGAAGAATGTACCTTTTACGGTGGTGGTGGAGGACGTCAACGAACGATTCTACAAAATTAAATATTCATAAATAAACAAATAAACGAACAGAGTAAAATTTCACTTATAGCAATAATATCGTTACCATAATAGGCAATGTGATTTGATTAGATGTCCTTTGTGGCAATATTATGACAACGATATTATTAAAAACCGTAATTTATATAGAGAGACAGTTTTTAGTGAGGCCTCATGTGCATTAAAAGGTAAAAAAATATTAATCAATTTTAATAATTTATTTAACAAAAGATTTTGGAGTTGTGGACAACTATATGCTTACGGTGGAGGGTGACGACGATGGTGAATCTGTATCACTTGAGAAAGCCGAGGAGGAGGAAGAAGAGGAAGAATCTGGAGAAACGTTTGCAGCCGGAGGTTCAAAACCGGCTGCACAACAAGCCGGGACGAGGCAGTCGAGTATGGACCGCAGAGAACGCCGCAGTCCAACCTCTCGACTGCCGGTCAACGGTGGTTGCTGTGGTGATCATATGCATTCCCATAGGTCCTCTTTCCTTACCCAAATCTATCATTGCCCTCATGTTTAAGGGTGATGTGTAGATGTTAGCTAGAGAAGTTGTTATATTAATATATACACAGACTTAGGGGTTAGAATATTATTATTATATTTTTGTGGCTTTTATGGGCAGAAGTAAGTGTTGTAATTAAAACCAACCAAGCATGCACATAGTGATGAGTGAGGGAGAGTACTTTTAGGAAAAGCAAGCAATAAGAAATTGTGTGTAATGTTAGCTATATCATGTTTGGTTTTATTATTATCTCAGGGCCATAGAAGTACCTCCATTTATAAAAAGGCCTCCAAATTTAGATGGTTAATATATGTTTCAGATGGGAAGAAAATTTAAGTTGCTCTGTTTTTCTTGGTTAAGAAAAATGATAAGAGAAGATGACATTGACGAGATAAGAGATTCTATTTACCCTTGACAAGCACGTATGAACTGTTGTACCAAAAGGTAAAAAGAAAACTTAATATACTTTTGTCCTGTCTATTTTTATTGTTTTATACTTAAAATTAATGTTTTATTATGATTATGAATTCAAACAAATAGTTAGAGTTTATTAATATTAAAAAAAATAGTTATAAACTAAGTTGTATCTACTGTTGCTGTTTTAAATATATTTGAAGTTTTGCTTTCAAATGTATATAAAAGTATATATATCCGTAATACAACTCAATTTGTGATAAAATATATATCAAAATATAAATAAGAAATAAAGTGGATTAAACAGTATGAAAAAAATAATAATATGTTAACACAACATATATTTTTGTTTTGATATATCATTTGAATAAGGGTAGTTTTTTTTTAAAATAAGCTAAATTATAAAACTAAGGCCTTAATTTCATAGTTCGCTTTAGGCCTCAATAATTGTTGAGCCGCCTCTGTATTATCTGACTTTAAAAATGTTCTAGAAACTTATATGGCACGACCATTTTATCATCTTCATAAAATCAAAACTAAACACATAACACACTCAACACGGTTTTATATTTTAGGGAAAACAATCAAGTAATATTTGATTAAAATGATGGGGTGAGTTATTTAGTAGTGAAAATATGAGGCATTTGGTGACTACTCCAAGCTTCTTATTAGGTGACAAAAATCAGATAAATCATATTCGACTAAAACTAGAAGTTCACCGATCTCAGCCTACAACCTAACGCGGTCGCGATTTTAGATCGTGGTTAAATTTAAATTATATAAAAGTAGAGGAAGTTGAGTTACATTTCAATAAAATTTAGACATGCAGTGGGCTATAAATGAGTGAATGTTCTCCCAAGAAGTATTGATATATTATAGTCCTTTCTGTTATTATTTGATTTTTTATTTATTATTTATCTTTTTAGTCGTTATTCTACATCTAATTTAAATATTATAATAATTATTGTATATATGTATCTTATCATTATCTCATCATTTCGTAATTCAGTTAAACCTTTATATGTAAAGATTTAATTATAGCTGATAAATATATAAAAAACACCTAAGAGCATTTATAATGGGTTCTTTATCTTCATCTTTAAAATTTAACTAAAAACATAATTTCTTAATTTTATACATCATTTTATAATAACCGTCACCAACTCATTCTCCATTATCATCTCTATATTCTTTTTTCTCTTTCTTTTATTTATAATTTAACTCCTAACTATTTTGTCTTATTATCATTTTCAATATAAATTGATTTCTAATATATATTTATAGATGGGTAGTTGGAAATGGATTATTATGACAACACTGTAAATTTAGAGGCTTCCTATATCATTTCACTAAAATTTAAAGATGAAGTTTGGAGATAAAGAATTGATTAGAGTGATTATTTAGATGATTTCTAAATTTTAGAAATAAAAATGGGTATAGAGAACCCATTGGAAATGCTCTAAAGGGTTGTTTGTTTACATTTGAATGAAACCATTCAGATGTAAACATCATTCAGAATTCAGACTGTTTGGTTTCAAATAGAAAAACATCTGAATGGTTAAAATCATGTCTGAATCATTCAGACTTACTGTTATTGCTGAATGGAACAGATGCTCATTCAAATTTGAATGAACCAAACAGCCCCTAAGCTCTATCAACTAGAAATTTAGAGTCCAACATATCATTTTGTTTAAACTATGTATTATAATAATCTTTATAAAATGATGGTTATAACACGTGTAACACACTAATTATTTATAAAACTTCATAATCAATAACATGAATAAATTAATTCAAAATAACTTAAAAATGTATACATGTAAAAGTATTTTAAATATAGCCAATAACACGTAAACAATGAAACAAACTAACAAAAATATACGTTCATAAATTGTTTATAGAACTATTTGGAAGGTTGGAGGTGGGACTCGTGACACACGGTCACATAAAGCCTTGAGACCAAAAAGCCTTTATGAATCTATTTTTATTTGGATTTATATGGTAGCCTTCTAGAAATATATATGAAATTATTTTATTAAACAAGTACGAAATACTAAAGAAAATGTGAGGCTTATGCTTAGAAATTTCTCGATTTTGATTTTCTTCGCACATAGTATTATAAACTAAGAGTTTTTTTTAATGTGGGCATCCTATCAAACGTGGAATAGAGGTGAGAGGAGTGAGACGAAAAATAAGAGAGAGGGCGGAGGGTGTACAAAATTCTTGACTAAAACACGGACGTTCAGATGCATTTTGTGAGGGGAGAGAGAGGCGGACAAAAGGAGAGAGGAGAGAGAGGCAAACGATGGTATGATGTTGTAGATGCTCTAAAGATATGGGTTTGGGTGTAATCGGATGTTTAAAAATTTGAATTTATTATGTAAAACTGACATAATACTATAGACATGATATAAGTTTTGTATAGGGTAACAAAATAATATTTAATAGTTAAAATGCAATATATAAGACGGTCATGTAATCAAATCATCATATCGTTTTCTTTAGCATACTTACCATACTTACCCCATCTAGTTGGTTTATGTACAAGTGTATATTGTAATTCATTCTCTAATTAAAGTTGGGTTTTATGATTTTTTTTAGTTTTATGTTAATATATTTTTTTAAATTTATTGTGTATTTGGATTTTAAAGTTTAGAGATTAAAATATGATTTTTTTTTGTCAAAACAAGAAGGACGAAATTCTTAATTAAGTTTAAGTTTTATTGTCATGGAATTGTTATAGACTTATAGTTAAATAGATTGTGTATTTATTTATTTTCTTAACCACATTTAGAGCTACTCTAATAGTCGAGTGAGTCTTAATTAAGTTTAAATTCTATTGCTATAGAGTTGTTATTATTATTATTATATTTAAATGAATTACATATTTTGATTATACAATATGTCTTAGGCTATGTGTAATGGGCGAGTAAAGAGGGCGAAATTTGGCGAATTTGGTGGAACACACCGCCCCCTGGGTGAAATTTGGGCGAAAATTGGGCGGGGCGGGGTATTATTGTCACCTGCGAAGATGGAGAATAATAATATAATAATAATAATGCCGTTGGGTAACGGCTATATATAAAAAAAATTAATTTAAAAACTTAATATATATATATCAAATTTTATCTAACCATTTTCACCCTATCATACACAAACATAAAAATACCAATCATTTTTATTATTTTCATACTTCTTCAAACTCAATGAGTTCCCCGGATTCCACGAACTCTGCCGAGATTTTGGATCAATTAATAAACGAGAGTCGAAGAATTCATCAGATTCACCGACAAGTGGCGGAAGAGCATTTAGAGGTCACGAACGCGGTTCGGGCCGTCGCCAATAACATGGTGTCCGGCTCTACTCCATCTACGGCACCACGTAGACGGTCATATATCCTTCGGGATCGTACGCAAGCGAACGCTCTTTTGATGAAGGACTACTTCGACGACACACCTACATTTAACGACGCTATGTTTCGACGTCGTTTTCGGATGTCCAAGCGTTTATTTTTGCGCATCGTTGGAGATATGGAGCGGGAGTATGAGTATTTTCAACAGAAACCCGATGCAAGAGGATATTTAGGATTCTCCGCCATCCAAAAGTGTACTTCGGCTATACGCATCCTCGCATACGGCAACACGACCGATATCAATGATGAGTATTTAAATATGGCTGAGAAAACAACGAGAGATGCGTTGGAGAATTTTTGCATCGGTAATATTTAAATTGTTTGTATTAACTATTGTTTTTAATATAAATATTGTTTAATAATTTATTTGTATAGGGATAATACAATTATACTCTCGTCGTTATCTGAGGATTCCTACTTCAAACGACCTGACTCGCATATATGATGTACACGAAAGCAAACATTCTTTTCCAGGCATGATCAGGAGTATAGATTGCATGCATTGGGAGTGGGCCAACTGTCCAACCGCATAGCGAGGTCAATACACTCGTGGTGACCATGGAGTGCCAACGGTTAGTCTTCAAGCCATTTGTTCACACGACCTCTGGATTTGGTCAGCCTACTTCGGCTCAGTCGGGTCCAACAACGACATAAACGTTCTCAACGCGTCACCCGTGTTAAAGTATTACATCAGCCGTAGCATACCGGTCTTACCGTTTTATGCCAACGATACCTTCTATCGTCACGGATACTATTTGGGAGATGGGATATATCCAGAGTACTCGATCGTCGTCAAGACGTTTTAAGACCCTATCGAAGAAAAAAGAGATTATTTTAAGAAGAAGCAAGAGTCTGCGAGAAAGGATATCGAGAGGTGTTTTGGGGTTCTAAAAAAACGTTGGGATTATGTAAAAAACCCTTGTCGTGTATGGACGTTGGCAAAAATGAGCGATGCCATGTATACGTGTATCATATTGCATAATATGATTTTAGAAGACGAGAGAAAAGCAATATGTCTACACTATATACCAGGAAGCGTTCCAGAACAGTTCCCTGAACCAACCCAAGACCAACGAAAGTATAACATTCACCAGCTCACATCAAGTGATATACATAACCAACTGAAGCCGGATTTGGTTCAACACGTGTGGGATAATCGTCCCGTTGAGGAGGACGAAGATGAGTACGAGGACGAAGACGAGTACGAGGACGAAGACAAGAAGGAGGACAATGACGACGACGGGGACGGAGACGAAGATGAAGACGAATAGATTAGTTTTTTTATAGAAATTTTTATGTGTATTTTTATTTTGGTGTGTTTTTTTATTATAATTTATTTTTATTATTTGTGTATTTTTTTTAGTTTCACTGTGGGCCCAAACTTGTAGCCCCTACACTATTACACCCAAAAAACAAATTTCCACTCCATGCTGACTGCGCGCCACGTGTCACAATTCGCCCCTCATTATAGCTCCTCCACTACACATAGTCTTAGCAAAGAAGGAAAATAAATCCGACGTGGAGGGGTATTTGCATCACACATGACGTGGTTTATGCAAACGTGTAATGCAACAAAGGAAACAGAATTTATATATTTAGTTAAGTTACATTAACTAAATAAATTAAAGGCATCTAATTTTAAATTTTATTGTGCAATTACTAAAGTTGTATAAAATATTTTTATATTAAATAGGGTCCATGCTATTAATTAAAACAATTATGTCATTCTCTTTTTTGCTCTAAAGTAGTTTCAATTTATTTACATTATCTTTGTATACTTTACATACTGTGTACATTTAATAGAGACCAATTCGTAAAACATGTAACAAATAAAAAGTTGTAAATTGAGCATAATCTTTATTTGGTAAGATGTGACACATTCAATATTTTATGATTTTAGTCTTTTAGATAAAACCGGTGGGTATGGATTAGTGGGCAACCCTTACTAGTTTTATATGGCATCACTCTTATTCAAATGAAGTCAGTGAACACCCTTATAAGAAACACGTCAACACATATTGTCAGTCTGTAAAATTCAAATCATGATTTTTATTCAAATGTAAATATGATTACAAACTATTCCTTCCGTACTATTATAAATGTCCTAGTTTGACTTTTCAAATATTTCTTTTACAAACTTGACCGTAAATATTTTTGTTCGTGTCATATAATACTTGATGAAAATTATATCAATGTAAAATACATTTAAAACCTAATCCATTCATATATTTTACATCAAGTATTATATAACACAAACAAAAATATTGTCGGTCAAAGTTAAACAAGAAAGACTTGAAAAATCAAACCAGGACACTTATAATGAGACGGAGGGGTAGTATTTATAGACAAGGAAACATATACGGAAACATATACATATACGCTATGTACATATACACTAGTTATCAACACGCTCACACTTGTACACAAAACGAGTTACGTAATCTTGATCATGTTGGAAATTCGATGGATTACGTCTATACCTCATGGGTTTCATGTCTCTAATTCAAGCCCACCTACATCATGATGTGACAATATTGGTTTTACGTACTTAGCAGTCAATCCAGTATTTCATGAGCTCATGAAAACACCTTGAAATAAATTTGCATTTTATTTGTATCATGTTTGTAGAACGAGAATTAGTGTTCAATATGTATCCACTACAGTTTATCCCGCATTTAATTTAACCAAAAAGTTATGTTTCATTTGTTGCATTTATGTTGTGTGACTTAGTTGAACGATTTTAGAGTCGTTTATATGTCTCTATGGGTCTTCCATGGATCTATAAATGAATGCAGTCTTTTTTTAGCGACATAGATTATATTAAAAAAACATTGAATTCGACAAGAAGCCGAAAACAAAATAAACAACTTATATCAAGAGGAGAGGGTTTTTTAACCACTCGTCCCAAGAAAATAAAACTTTATGGTTCCTATGAGCATACAAAAAATACGAATAATATAAAATAGAGTCTAAAAAGCTCTCTATTCCTTAGCTTGGATGGTTGAAAGATGAATGTGTTCTTAGACCATCTCCAATAGGATATTCTTGGAGATTTTTGAAAGAGAGAGAGTGTGAGTTGGAGGAAAGAGATGATTAGGTGGAAGAGAGATTGTGTGATGAAATTCTTATGCAAGAATCTCTAAAAACATGTGTGAGTGGAGAGGGAGGAGAGAGGAGAGAGAGTATATTATAAAAAACTAATTTAGTGGGTCATATCTGATGTGGCATCTTAAGAACATCACCAAGTATCACCTCTATTGGTGATGCTCTTATATCTCCAAAGCACCCACCATGTGGAGAAAACGACCACCTCAATAAATCTTTTTTTCTTAGCGTTAATCCTCACACCATCAAGCAACTCCATCAATGTTTTATGTCGTGCCGCCACCAAAAAATCAATGTCCAACCAGGATGCAATCAAGCTCCACGCCCTAGAAGCGACATCACACGAATCAAAAACATGATCGTTGTCCTCAACCTTCATACTGCAAGAGGGACAAAAGATAGATCGAATATATAATGCACAACAACTAAAATTCCATTTGGTGTGCAATCGGTTCCGAAGCACCCTTCAAGCCATATTCACTTTTTTTTAAACAAAAGAATTTCATCAAGTAAGGGGCAAGTTTAAAGAGTTTATAAAACTTTATCTTCATGTTTCTCTTCTCTATCACTAATGTTTAGTGGAAACAAATTTTAGTTGCTTATTGTGTCATTTTCCATGTACAGATGACTATTTAGTATCCCAAATTACTATTTAAGACCCTACTTGCACATAAAAATTGTATATAAAACAAGACACATACGTGTTCTCCAATCCTTGTGAAACACAAAACAACAATAATGGAACCAAAGCATGGGACTTATGAAAGTGATGTTTTGGCACTAGACAACAAACCAATCTTTCATTTTCTCATCTTTTCATTCCTTTATTTTATGTGCCACAAACAACTTCAGATCCTTCACGCCTCTTCTTCATCATCCACTTCACAATTGACCACTCTTGTACATCATGCTTTAACTACTTGTACGTTCATATACATCACCATCCATACTTTACCACATACTTTCATGCTTCAACACTTGTACATTCAAGATACATGGTTCCAAAGACTTTTGGTTAACAATAACACCAAAACATGTCAATTGGTTGTAAACAAGTTGTAAACGGATTTAACGATTCGTAATAAATGAATCGAACTAGTCGTAAACAAGTCGAACTTGTATAAATAGGCTGGCAGGTGAAACATTGTAACTAAATAGGTTAAACATGACAACTAATAGGTTGGCAGATGAAACTTTGCAACTAAATAGGTTAAACATAACAACATAAACATGAACCGCTTAATTAAACATGTTCAACATGCCAAGTCGAACACATATATTATAAAGAGGAGAGAGGTGGCATTCTAAAGCCATGTTACTTATAATTATGTTTCAAGTCATGTTCGAGTCATGTAACAATTCGATATTACTACAAATGGGTAAGAGGTGACTCGAGTCATGTTTCGAGTCGACATACTACAAAAAGGGGTAAGAGGTGACGTTCTAAAACTGCATTACTTTCTTCTTATGTTTCTTTCTTCTTATGTCTCGGTTCATAGACTATAAAGAATAGTCTAAACAAGTTAGAAACAGATTTAACGATCCATGATAAATGAATCGAACTAGTCTTAGTTTAAGTCGAACTTTGTTATAAATAGGTTGGCAGGTGAAAACTTTGTAACTAAATAGGTTAAACATGACAACTAATAGGTTGGCAGATGAAACTTTGTAACTAAATAGGTTAAATGTAACAACTTAAGCACGAACCGCTTGATCAAACACGTTCAACATGTCAATTCAAACACATATATTATTAGAGGTGAGAGGTGACATTCTAAAGCCAAATTACCTCTAGTTTCAAGTCATGTTCGAGTCATGTAACAAGTCGATATGCTATAAATGGGTAAGAGGTGACTCGAGTCATTTTCGAGTCGACATACTACAACCGACCAACCAAGAGTCGACATACTACAACCGACCAACCAAGAGGTGACGGTCTAAAACCATATTACTTTCTTCTTATGTTTCGGGTCATTCCGACTATCAAGAATAACCTACACACATTCAATTTCTATACAGTTTTGGGTTTATAAACCACACAGCACATAAAAATATTTACAATATTCTACATATATTCATTTTAGCCCTGCTTGCGGTGCGCACATATGATGTATATATGTGTGAACCCTCGGGTGGGCAAAGGTGAAATTGCACCAATTTTGACGTTATTTTACTAATCTCGTGAAAATAACGTTAAAAGTGACGGACGGTTAATCAGGCATCATGTAGTGGCGTTGATAGCTGAAAGATAAGGGTACATGCACCGATCAGCCGGTGTCCCGATGATTGAGTGCTATGTGCCTTATGTCCAAGGCTTGATGCAAAACTAGGGGTCTCACCGGGGGTCTCACCGGAAGCAGCCTCTCTATCCCTATAGGGTAGAGGTAAAGCTGCCTACATCTTACCCTCCTCAGACCCTACCATAGCTTTGCTATTGGTGGGATATACTGAGTACGATGATTCTACATATATTCATTTCAAGTCCCTACTCATGTACATTTAGTATACACAATCTAACTTTCACCTACTTCAACCACAATATATATATGTATCTAAGAAAATCAACACAAAGACACAAAACCTTATTCTAAGTTATAGTAACCAGTTTATATCATTTTTCACAACTATACTATATGTCCCATATGTATATTCACCTTTCTATAAAATAAAACTTGTTCTTCGACATCTCGCATAATGTTACCATTCGCTCCTTTTCATCTCTGTTATTAAAACGGTGCGCGCCGAGGTATGCCCTTCCTCCTACTTGAGTTTCGGTTGTTGGATATCGGTGGGGTCCCCGGTGACATCTTGTTGGTGGCTTCATCACCCGACGTAGATGAACATGACATGTCAGCATTAGCGTTTCCTCCATAAAGATTATACTGAAACATATGGGTGTCGATAAGCTGGTTGAACGAATGTGGCTTTCGCACTTTCTTAGGTGTTATCGGCTCGTCCAGCTCATATCCGTCCCGACCATGTTTCAGCTTTTGCGTGAAGCTCAATTCACGATCACCTCGCTTCATACCACCAAGCTAACCATAAAACATTTCAATCTCAATATATTAAAATGACTATAAAATGTATTAAAAATTAAAATGTATTTATACCTTGCAACCAAGTGAACAAAACCGAAAGGCGTCAACGAGGCTCCGACCACAAATCTCACAATGATTGGTGACGCCTTTACCGGGCCTCGGCTGCGGTCTTTCATTCAAGAACACAATCTTAGCACTGTTGATAATGTAGGTTTGCACACATGTAATGTCCAAAAACCTTTGAATCTCATTCACCCTCACCACGTTATGGTACGAAGACCGCCGAATCTAACACCCCACAACAACAAATTAAACAAGACATCACATTATATAATTTATATTCACTCAAGCATTTCATCAAACACCTTATGTGCATAAAACTTAAGTCAAATATTTCACCTGAACCACACGATGATCCTTGTGGTGACCCAAACAATACGAACACAGCGCGTTACCGCAGCAATCGAGACAGAACAGATTGCATTCACTTTTATTAGCATCACCATGGAATCGACAAGTAATAAAGTAATCAGCTTTTAGCATCGGTATCAACCATGGCGGACCAAATTCTTCATGCTCCATTTTGTCAATCGGACTCACCTAATCAATTAATCAATCAAACAGTCATACTTTCAATAAACAAATAAAGATTCTATTTTTATGTATCAATAAATCAAGAAAGTACCAATTACCATGATATTATTGAAATTGGAGTTGAACCCTTGAATTAAACCCTAATTAAAAGAAACCCAGATCAGATTATAAGGATTAGAACAAACCCTTTTGATTAATTGAAGTAAATCAAAGCAAAAACCCACATTCAATAGAAAACAGAGTAAAAACAGAGTATTAAAAAGTAAAGAATACCTAGAAAGATTGATGGTAAAGATGAATCTGGAGTGTGTGTGTGTGTGTGTGAATATGAATATGAATGAATGAGAAGCAGACGGTGAAGAAAGGAGGAGGAAAGACTGGGGAAGGTTGAAAAGGATTGAAAGGAATTTGTAAGGCGGTCATCTATGACTATTTATATTTTTCATTATTTTTATATTTTATAAATATTATTTTTAATATAATATAAAAATATAATAATAATAATAAATAAATAAAAAGAAGAAATTTTATCAACGCTCGTTTTTTAGGGTATTCATGAGTCCATGCAGTTTATTATTATTATTATTATTATTATTATTATTATTATTATTATTATTATTATTATTATATTGTTTTTAATGTATAGGATGATATAAAAAGTTGTGAAATGTAAAAGTGTTGATAATTTCAAATTTCAAATTTTACATCAAGTATTTAGGTTTAAAATTTAAATGTAAAAGATAGCGATAATGTAGAAATGAAAGAAAGTCGGTCACAAATGATAGGCATATTACACTATTGATATAACACCCACTGATGCATAAAATCGGTTTGGAAACCCATTCGGTTCTGGCCAAAAATCATTTTGACACAAATCAGATTGGTTTAGAAACCGATTCCAAAAGAAAAGGCATGTTGGATTAGATCGGATGCGAACCATTTTCACCCAAAATCAGTTCGTGTCTGGATCTAAAGAGTTATCGAGTTATATGCTTTACTTACCAAAGAGCATGTAGCCTAATGATATGAATGTGTGTGGCAAAGGTGTCCTTGTGAAATTGAGGGTTTTAGTAATGAATAAAAATATATAAGGTGATTGTGTTAGCTTTCTAAAAAATATGAAAATAAGTTTATTGTACATAGACGGTATAAGGGTAAAGTGATAATTTAGGGACATTTAGGAAAAGATGACGAAAGATTTGACCGACTAATATGAACAGAGAAAGAAAATTCAACGATGATAATTTTTTTTGGGCGAGTAATTTTTTTTATGACGATGTTAAGTGGGCCCGTTGCATGTAAGTTGTCTAGCTAGAATCGATTAGCTTTGAAAAAAAATATTAGTGATGACCGAGTCAGCTTTCTATATAAAGATGAAAAAAAGTTGATTATACATCGGTTAAAGTGATAATTTAGCCAATACTTATGAAAAGATGACGAAAGATTTGACCAACTGATATGAACAGAGACAGAAAATTCAACGATGATAAATACTTTTCGGTTAGAAATTTTTTATGACGCAATTAAATGAGGCCGTTGCATGCAAGCTGTCCGATTAGAATTGAATCCCCCCTTTTCCTAGTATATGTATATCTAATTATGGTATCACAAATAAATTATGTTAATGCGAGATAATCTCTCCTTTTCTTAGTATATGTAAATGTTAATGTCAAGAGTTAATAACAAAAACATTCGAAGGTAGAATAGTTTTGAAAGTTAATGTTTTCACTTGGATACGTTGTTGAAAAAATCTTATATTTTGTATACCTTTTATGAAAAGTTGCTATTACAAATTTACAGTTTGTGTGTTAGCCAAATTTATATATAAATCAAGGTTACACTTAACTTTAATCATTCATCTACAAAAGTTTATTAGATTAGCTAAGATCATGTGTAATAGGTAAGGGAGGGGGTAGATAAAGCCCTTACCCCCATCTCAAGCATTATAGGGGCACGAAGGGGCATGTACATCTCAACAATAACTTCATATCTAACTTGAAGTGATAATGATTAAAAGAATATTGTTATTACATATTTTTTTTGTTAAAAAAACAAGTAATTATGAAAAACTCCCTAAAAGAATATTAAACATTACGCTTGGCCTTAGAAGAATCAAATAGTTGTCAGACTGGTTGTTATGGATGAAATTTAAAGCCTAAGTTAAAGCGTCACGTCACTGTCACGTAGATAATGAGCTTTAACAAGTAATTCCCTTGTCTCGTTGTGGATTTAAAGCCCCGTGACCCCACCTTTTATCCATTACCGCCTGTTAACATGACATCGACTCCCCCTTTACTGTCCCGGCACGGCACGGTGTGCTCATCTTTAAAGTCGAGCCATGCCACATTGTTACCCACCAATGCCGCCCACAACGACCCGTCTTAAAGGATTAAATCAATTTGTCTTCATCACATTAATTATTTTATAATTTTCATCTAACTATTTTATGAGTATATTTGTAAATCTAGTATCAATCAAAACTTAGAAAGCAACTAAAATACAACCATTGATTTAAAAAAATAAAAATGTGATAAAACCATATAATTGTGTTAATTTTGTGGCGGTCCACGTGTTTCGGTTACGACAACTCCTTTCCTTTTCTATCTTATCTCCTATTTTATTTTTGTTTGATAATCTTTTTTATTATTTATTCCTTCTTTTTATTCAATTTTTATGTGGTTTTCTCTATTTCTAATACGTACTTATCTTAATTTATTTATGACGACTCTATCAAAATAACTTTATATAATTCCACAGTTTTATAAAAGACACCTCAAGATATAAATGGTTTAAAACTATAATGTGTATGTTTTATTTTTGTTCTAAGCTTATTCTATTTCAACACAACTTTGTTACGCATAAATGGAAGACGTAATAGAATGAATCAATGTGATGAAATTAAAAAAAAAAAAAATGTTTGGTTGGCTAATGATATGAAATCAACCATCTTATTCCGTCAAAACCATTCATTCTCACTTTTTTTTTCAATTAATTCCTCATTAGTCATACTCTCTAGACAACACCACCTGACAACTACCTCCGTCACAAATTGACCACCGCCTGACCACCACCACCGTCACCACCATAACCACCACCACCATCTAATTGCCACTGCCTCCACCATAACCGACACCGCCTAACCACCCGCCAACACAGCCATCACCGTCGCCACCACTTGGCTACCACCATTACCACCTGACCACCGCCACATACCACCGACCCCGCCGCCCCCACCGTCCCCACCGTCGCTATTGCTATTTTTTTGCTTTGTTATTTTTATTTTATTTTGAGGTATGTATCATTGTCATTTGTATTTCATTCTTGTGGGTTTTCTTTTTCTACAAAACAACATAAATAATAATTCATTTCATTCTCATAGGCTAACCAAAAAAAATAAAGAAATGATAATGATCCATTTAATTCATTTCTCCACTATATTCCCTCATCAATTCTATTCCCCCCCCCCCCCCACCCTCAATTCCATTACCTTCTACCAAACAGTCTCAGGTATAATAGTGCAAGAAACTTGCATATTCATTGAGATAACGCTATCAAAAACTGTTTTAACAAAAATTACTAATTTGTTAAACTCACCCATCTCTAGCAAGATCTCGACGACATATTTTCTAGCTATATGCAAATGTGTATTTTCTGTTTCGTATGTATGTTATTGCTCAATAGTGGTTTTCTTGAGTTTTTATGTAACTATTTGTATGTAGGTATTGTGTTTAATTGTGTACTTTTTCACATCTTCAATGATATCAAGTTATCAACATATTTTTCAACCCACATTAATTCTTGTAGGTGTCATGTTTACAATAAATTTTAGAGTTTTAGCATACATGCATATGTGAATCAAATATAACATCAACATATGTTTTCAACATACATGTTTGCATTATAAGACAACATATTTTCCAATGTATACCCACGTGTAGCCTGTGTAGGTAACAAAATATAGATGTTTACACATGTTTAAAAGAAAAATAAATGTTTAAAACATATGAAAGTGACCATCAACTATCTTAAAGAATATGATTCAAGAATTCAAACTTAACTTTGATTTGTTACTCTAATCAAGAATCAAAAAAGATACAAGATTTGTGAATACGTGTTGAATAATAATAATAATAATAATAATAATAATAATAACTAACACAAATACGAAATTAATGTTAATAATTAAAAAGAACACATAAAAGAAAAACTTTGATCCTACATATTCTCTTGTTCAATATTGGATTGGCAACTCAATTCATGGTTACCAAATATTTATACTAAACTAATGAAAACCTAATTCTAATTCTCAAATTAAACTAAAAGAACAAAAAAAGTTTGAACGGCCATCAAATGCTGACCATCCGGATACACCTATTTGCAAAATGCCACCTACCCACCCATGTATTCAATCATAGACAACGCTGGTGACCCGGCCCACTACTAATTCTAGAGGAAACCCACCGCCCGAAGACCCGTTGTTGTAAAACCTTTGGCTCACGGAAAATCCAATATTTGAAAATTATATCTTGAATGACTGGAAAAGTTGAAACAATGCCAGATATAATTTGATCATTATGAACAAATCCAAAATCCTTACCGACAAAGCCAATAATCAATTCCCAAGCACCTCCCCCTAGAGAAAGTCTAGAGCTCTGCTCCTTTGGTAAATAAAAAACAAAAAATTAAAAATACGAAACTAAAAAAAAAGAATACAGTAGTCAAGATAAGTATTAATTAATTAACTAATTAATTTATAAAGATGCAATCAACGATTTTGGTGTAATTCTTATTAGTCAATAAGTAATCAGTATATTTGAAAAGTGAAGAGATATTTGAAGTTGACTTGTGACTTGTGAGAAAAGATTTGGATAATGTTGAAGAGATTGACATATAAATCAAAAGGTTTGAAGATAAAGATAGTTTGTAGTCAAGATAAGTATTGATTTATATATTTATTATTCTTTGCTTGTTATTAGGTGTTTTGAGTTAGTTAACAAGTCAATTAACTTACCTTGTTTAGCAAGTTTTGTTTTAGCGTAGATAGATGGTGTAGGCCAATGTATAATGTATTAGTTTGTGAGTTCATGTGTAGGTTCGATACAGTAATAAGAAAGAGCCGTAGTGACTTACCATAAAAATATGGCATTCTTCGTGTTACTCGCTCGTAGTGATTTTAAACCAAAGATATCACAAATAAAATCAAATGTTGTTAGCACATGCCATATAACACCTATAACAAACACCCATACATTATTATTAATTAATGTAATTAAATTATACTTAAAAGGTTCTTGTCCTGTAAATTCAAACTAAAAGTTTATAAATATAAACTATATCAAAACCAACAAAAGCCCAAACTTATTACAAACTCTTTAACGCATATATGTATGTATATCTATCTATCAATCAATCTATAGATGCTCTTCAACCCAACACTCCAGATAAACCAACCAACCACTCAGATGAGCCCGTTGAACTTGATCCTAAAGTAACTGGTGTTACCCAACAGAAACAAGACCAATACAGCAGCTACAGCAAGAGCCCACTTTCCCCATTGTTGCCACCTCTTCCGGTTTCGGTTCACTAGTGGTGGCGGAATGGGCTTCGGTTTCAACTGCTTTGAGTAGAAATGCGGTGGCGGCTGGGCTTTCTTCTTATTATTATTCTTTTCCTTGGAAACGGCTTCGGTTTTGGTTTCGAATTCTTTAGTTACCACTGCTGCCTCGCTGGCACTTTCTAGGCTCGCCATTGGTTCTTCTCCGTTTGTGCTTCCGTCTCCGCCATCTGTCTTTTTCTTCTCCTTCTTTCTCAGTCTCTTCTCTCTCTCCTACAATAACCCACATTATTATTATTGTTATTATTATAGTTATAATTACCATTATGCTTTACTAAAACAAACCTTTTCTTTTTGCTCAGCTTCCTTGCGAGCCCGCACCTCGGCTCTCAATTGGGCTTTTTCAGCATTGCGTTTCTTTCTCTCAAGTGCTTCAGCAGCCTTGGCTTTTTCCTCGAGCCGGCGTTGCTCTTTTAACTTGGCGGCAATCTCTTCTTTCCTCAATTCCTCGGCCTTTTTAGCCAGCTCAATCTCTTCCTCCTTTTTATGGTCAACTGCCAGCTCAGCAACCACTGCCACCTCATCACTTCCCACGGCTCTCGATTTTGCAACACTTTTGGTTTTCAAATTTTGATTCTTTTGGCCCGGTACATTCTCAACAGATTTTTTGTTAGTGTCACCGTTACTTTTAATACTATCATCTGTGTGTTTGTCAGTAGATGAAACAATCTTTACTTGTTCAACAGGTAAAACCACCGGGTTGTTATCAGGTTTTTCGTTCAAGTTACTAGGCAGTACAGGTGCCACGTCATCAGGGACAAGTGGCGTGCTTTCCAATGCCCTTTGTCTTCTGCTTGCATTCATATTGCACCTGTTGATGTAATCTTTTCTGAACTCATCATTGTTGTTCCATTGTTCCATAAATGTCTCCACCTACAAGAAGTGATGTGTTAATCCCATATAAGTAAATGAAATTAAATTACAAATATAAAATAGCGAAATAAATCTAGTTAAATAACCTGATTTGCACACAAACGATAAAGTGCCTCTTTATTTCCATGTGATGCAAAATCCCTTGCTGCTGTTAAATCGTCCTTGAACTGGCGGAAAGTTTTGTTCTGCAAATCGAAGTAGCCAGAATTCATTATTCACAAATGCATATTTCACTCATGGATTGCAAGTTGATACATATTCAAATGTAGCAGCATTTAGATGCATAAACCAAATAATGCACAGCTTAGGAACATAAAATTAGTGAAAAACACCAATAATTGATTAGCCAAAGAAATGGCAAATGTGTTGACGATATATCATCAAATATGCACCGTAAATCGAGCATATAAACCATGAGTGACTTATATCATGAATTTATTAAAAAACAGTTTTTTCAACATGTAATATCAAATCCACACATATAATGTGATTACTCAAGATGTAGAAACTATGCATAATTCACAACATCAAATAATATGATCACAACAAACCTTGTCATATGATAGTTTTTTCAAACTATTTAAATGAGCATACGCATTTTGCCTAACATCATCTGCATCTCTGAATCGAGCTTGAAGTTCTCTTTCCTTTTTACTTTCCTCGTTATATGTTTTCCCAGCTGTTTTGACAGCCGCTTCAGCTTTAGCAGCCTTATCTTTTAATGAGTCCAGTTCTTTCCTCAAAGTCTGCATATAATAAAAAATAACAATAAAGATGATGATAATAATAGTAAGAAGAATAACAAAAACAACATGATTTTTCTACCTTCATACGTTCCTCATTTTGATCTTTCTGGTCAATAGCCTGTTTAATTTCTTCTGGGCTTCCCATATTTGAGGCTAATTGATCACGAAGAGACTTAAGCTGCTTAATCTCACGAATGAACTGTTTTTCATCTTTTAAAAGCAATGTTTCATGTTGTATCATATGCTCCATATTATATATCTGCTTCAAAAACATAAACTTTTAAAACTCTGCTCAAGAATATTTACATGTTTAAAAGACAAAGAAGTGAATCATAGTATCATACCCTGCCATCAATATCTTCAACCGACATTGCATTCTTCAACCTGTTGATGACAACCTGGACCGAGTCTATTTCCTGCCTCTTTAATCTAACTAGCCGTCTTGCTGCGGTTTCCTCTGTTTTTGCTGCATTATATGCGTCATTATGGGCTTTCAACTTTGCCTGTAGAAGAAAATATTAAGCAAATAGCATTAATCACATTTCTAAGTTTTATCAAAATCGATAATTTCAAAATTTCTCACCCTTATCCCTTGGATCTCTGCTCGGACTGCATCTCGAAGGCGTGTCTTCTCCTCAACTGCCAACTGTGCACTTCTAATTTGATCCCTGTAGTTTTCATCTTCAAATCTAGGAATCCTTATCAAGAAGTTATATGGTAAAACCTCAGCTTCTTCATTCTGTACATCAATGGAATCAGTAGCAGAATCCTCTACAGATGAGGTGGGAATCTCATCACTTTGAATGACATCAATGTCTTCGGATTCTACATTCTGTATGTTATGAGTTGTCTCGTGACGCCCAATTGAGCCAAACTCAATCACAGCTCCGCTGCTCACAATTATGTCAGAGAAACTCAACGCGGAATGACCTCCAGTTGGAACATCCTTAACCTCAGTTGCTTTTTCTTCATCAATCTTTTCAACCCTTGTTTCACAATCCATACCTTCATCTGATATGTTCTCTATGACCGGATGAGGTACAGATTCAACAGTTGCATCGTTAACTTCAGTTTCTTTTTCTTGATAATCAGATGCACCATTTTCGACCTCAGTTTCACCATCTATATCTTCAGCAGCTACATTATTTGCAACCAGATGAGATACATGTTCAACAGAAGCATCCTTAATTTCAGTTTCTTTTTCATCATCATCAGATACAACTTCAGCCTTCTGCTCCACTACTATTAATTCATCAGGAGTAGAGAGTGATTCATTGCTCTTAACAACTAGCAACTCGCTGTTCTTGCATTCAGATACCATAAGATCAACAGTTTCAACCTTTTCAGAACTTCCATTCGGTTGGAAGCCTTCTTGAGGTTCATCAATTGAACGGCTGACTTCATGTTGTGAAGTTGTATTTACATAAATAATGGGCTCAATGTTACTTTCTGTTTCCAATGGTACTTCAGCCTCATTGATAGATACTGATGTGCTATGCTCCAATTTCATATCGTCTTCAACATTGTCTGTAACCGCATCTTCTACTTTGACATGCTCCTTTGCGTCTTCAGAGTTCACCACAATTTCTACAGAATCTGCAACTTTGCTTACTGTTTCTGAGCTTCCCTCCATTAGCTCCTCAATTTTCTCTTCTGATTCTTCCTTCTTGCCATTAAGCACTAACGATACACTTCTATCAGCCTCCGTTCCAGAAATCTGAGTCTCTCCCGTCTCCAAAATCTCATCAAAGTTTTGAGCTTTCCCATTGGCTAAGGCATCAATGTCCTTAGACAACACAAGTTCCGAGTCTAGATTCTCTTCTGATTCTGTGCTTAGGCCAATATCTGTCCCTTCAGCTTTCTTGTCCGACACACTCAAAGACTCGGCTTTTATCCCATCACAGACATAAGTTGGCTCAACTTCTATGTTGTCCTCTGAGGTAATAACTAAGAACTCCTGATGCTCTTCTGACTTTCCATTAACTTCCTCAGTATGATTACCACTAGGTTCTGATTCAACTGATGCTGAATATTCTTGATCGTCAACTGGCACTTCACATTCTCTTTCCTTGATTGGACTTCCAAAAGATTCTGGCTTGTCTTCTGTATCTTGACTTGCCAAGTCTTCAGATGGCTTACCAGACTCCTCAACTGTTACTTGATCCTCTCGTTCCTCGGTTGGACTTACAGAAGATTCTGGCTCACCTGCTGCAACTTGACTTTCCAAATCTTCAGATGGCTTACCAGACTCATCAACCGTTACTTGACCCTCTTGTTCCTCAGTTGGACTTACAGAAGATTCTGGCTCGTCTGCTGTAACATGACTTGCCAAATCTTCACATGACTTACCAGACTCATCAACTGTCACTTGATCCTCTCGTTCCTCGGTTGGACTAACAGAAGATTCTGGCTCATCTGCTGTAACTTGACTTACCAAATCTTCAGATGACTTACCAGACTCATCAACTGTCACTTGCCCCTCTAGCTCCTCGATTGGACTAACAGAAGATTCTGGCTCATCTGCTGTAACTTGACTTACCAAATCTTCAGATGACTTACCAGACTCATCAACTGTCACTTGCCCCTCTAGCTCCTCGGTTGGACTAACAGAAGATTCTGACCCGTCAGCTGTTACTTGGCAATCCAAATCTTCAGATGGTATGCCAAACTCATTAACTGTTACTTGACCCTCTTGTTCCTCAGTTGGACATACAGAAGATTCTGACACGTCAGCTGTTACCTGACTTGCCATATCTTCAGATGGTTCTCCAGGCTCATCAACTGTTACTTGACCCTCTTGTTCCTCAGTTGGACTTACAGAAGATGCTGACCCATCAGCTGTTACTTGACTTGCCAAATCTTCAGATGGTTTACCAGACTCGTCAACTGTTATTTGACCCTCTTGTTCCATGGTTGGACTTACACAAGATTCTGATCCATCAGCTGTTACTTGACATTCCACGTCTTCAGACGGTTTGCCAGATCCAACAGCTGTTACTTCACATTCTGCATTGTGAATTCCATTGATAGTAGACTCTGGCCCATTATTAACCATCAATTCACAATCTGTATAGCCATCTGTTGTGTTGATCACAACAGGCATAGACAGGGACTCGGTAACTGTCACATCGGGCGGATGAATAACAGAATCTGACTCGGTGACCGTAACCTGAGAGCTCTTGATTGTGCTCAGAGAGGACTCCGGATCACTAACCGTAGAACCAATATCATCCGTTTTCGTTTCTACATTTGGGACCTCATTAGCATCATCCACTTCTTCAGTACTCTCAACAACCGCCTCACCAAAATGACCATTTACATCCTGAACAACGACATTAGTCTCTACCACCATAGGAACATCGACAGTAGATCCATTTACGAGATCCACATCATCTTTAACCGCTTCAACCTCCAACGGATCAACAGCTATCACCCCATTCCCATTCTCTTTCAATCGATCACCTTCATCAGCCGAATCAGATCTACAACCAAACTCATCACCATTACCATCATCACCACCGGTATCATCCGGATCACCGCCACTCACCTCGACACCACCACTAACAAACACATAAGAAGCCTCATCAGCATCATCCTTCACCTCACCACCGACACATCCATTACCGACATTATTATCCACTCCATTACCTAAACACTTAACCTCAATCTCAACCTTCCGTACCACATCACTACACACCACCTCAGTACCAGCCGTCATTGCCTAATGCCAACCGATCACAAATTCTACAAATTAACCACGAAATCAAACTCAAACACCGCAATTTCAATCAAATCCACAATTCAATTAACTCAATTACGAAATCAAATCACAAAAATGCATAATCTATGAACAATCTAGAGGATCCGAATTGTACGTACCAGTAATAGATTCGGATAGGTGTGATCCGGATCAGATCGGACGGAATCTGACAGATCGAGGAGTATGTATGACGGCAGTTAAATTGAAGGTATGAAGTAAAATTAGGGTTTATGAGAATGCAGTAAGTAATAATAATAATAATAATAATAATCGGAGGTCGAAGAAAACGGAAGCGGGGGATCTAACTCTCTCTCTAGATTCTCTCTCTAAAATATATCATCACACACATAATAATAATAATAATAATAATAATAATAATAATATTGTTGCTGCCGGGGATAAAGAAAAACTTTTGGTTTGGGCTCTTTCTTTTTTTATTTTGTTCACGTCTCACTCATTGATTCGAACTTGTATACTTGATTATATCCAACTATTTTTTTATTTATTTCCTAGGTATCCTTTTCTTTTATTATTTTATATTTAAAAATAAATAAATTTAAATTTCATATATTCAGAAAGATATTTTGTGTTCGATGTGACCCATGTTTGATTATTGTTTTCAAATATTTAGTTTCAATGATACCAGGGTGATGATGGGAGACTAGGCGAGTAAAAAACTCCTCAATCCATCTACAAGAGTTGTCTTGATCCGAGTAATAAAAGTTATCAATATCTTTTAATGAACTTTGCTTGTTTATGTTTATGTATCTAATAAACAAATAAACATTTGATTATAAACTTAAATTGTTACTTTGACTTTTTATTTTGTGAGTTTTGACTTTGACTTTTTATTTTCGGTTTTGAGTATGTTGTTATTTTTGAACAAAGTTATCGTGTTTTCTAGAAAGAACAAAAGAAGAAAAAAAATTAAAAAATAAAAAGAATGGATGAAAAAAAATAGAAAATATAAAGAGATGCATGCTTATTTCATTCATCATTCATAAGTGATACATAGCAATATATGTTTAGAATGAAACATAGTTAATATATAACTTCACTACTAATATAAACAATATAACATGATAAGACATAGATAATTATAAACATAAATATATTGTTTTGTGAAATAGCTTTCACATCAACATATATCCAACAACTCAAAAAATATATTGGGGATTTGAAACCAAAACCCCATATCACGGATTAATGTCATTACATAGAAAACAGAAAACGTTATAAGTAATCAATAGCCCGAAATTAGAAGAACGAGAGTGGTACCTCTATGCTCAACCAATGTTATCTAAAACTCTTTCAAACATAATAGCTAGTAACCACGGTATAGCAACATTGACAGAGGATGGTTAAAAGTGCGCGACTTTAGCTAGCTTGAACCACAAATCAAAAAATTAGTCGTCAAGATAATAATAAGTCCCAACACGTTTCTGCTCTTTGTCCTTTGTTGAATCAAGCTTGTTGATTCTTGGTCGATAATTAGTCGGGTCCCTCCTAAATGTAATGTTGAGATGCTGTAACACATATTAAAAAAACATATTTTAAACTTGGTCAACAAATAGTTGTAGTTTTTAGATTAATAGCTACAATATGAAACTTACCGATAAGAAGAGATTCATCCCGGTTAATAAAGACTGGGGTGAATTTGCGACATAATTGATAGCCGGTGTCCCTTCATAAACAATCACCCGATCCGCTAAATAAGTTGCCATTATGAAGTCATGTTCTACCACAAATGCAGTCTTTTTAGCATGTAGTATAAATCTTTTTATAACTTTAGACGCCACTATACGTTGTTCCAAATCAAGGTATGCACTCGGTTCATCGATCAGGCATATGTTAGCAGGCTACAATCAAAACACAAAAATATTTAGAAATCAAAACAATGATCGGTTGTTAACTAAACGAGAAAATTTCACAAATGGTCCCTATAGTTTGACCATGTTGCAAGTTTGGCCCCTAGATTTAAAAAAATTGCAAACTTAGTCCTAACACTTGTCAGAGGGTTGCACGTTTAGTCTCCAACGTTAATCTCAATTAACTCTTATCAGAAAAGTAATGTCACGTACTCACGTGACATAACTTTTCCATTAAACGACTAAAGGAGATTAACGGTGGAGACTAAACGTTCAACCCTCGACACAAATGTTTGGACTAAGATTGCAACTTTTAAAATCTAGGGACCAAACTTGCAATATGGTCAAACTAGAGGGACCATTTGCAAAATATTTTATAAAAAAAACCGAAAAACATAAATAATAACTACCTTGCCAAGACACAAGCACAATGCAACTCTTTGCAATTCTCCACCAGAAAGATTAGTAACTTTTTGATCCATTAACTGCTCTATTTGTAGAGGCTTTATAACATCAGAAACAAACTGAGGCTGCATATATGAGTTAGGAATGTATTTTTTTAGGCATTCCTTGACTGATTTTTTATACGTCGGTTCGATCTTTTGACATTTGTAAGAGATATTAAACTCGGGTATCTCTATCTCGTGACCTTCCATTGTATCGGGCTTCTCTTTTCCAGCCTACAAATAATATGAACATGAATATGATTGGTAAAATATAAGAAACATTAACAAAAAAGCCGCCCATACCGAAAACTCTCATAACAACAGTTAATAAATAACGTCTCACCAGCATTTTAATAAGCGTTGTCTTCCCGGTTCCATTTTCACCAAGCATTACTATAATCTGAGAATCGGTGAATTCACCCTCAACCACATTAAGTTTAAAACCACCTTTTGTTATAGACATATTGGGATATCTATAACGCGCATACGCTTTAATTTCTTCAGCATTATCCTGTGGTGTCTCAGCCACCTATGCAGATGCAAAAAAATAATAAATAATAAATAAATAAATAAATCAAACACAATCATTGATATTGCAAGTAAATTTAAGACCATGGTGATAAAATAAATGTAAATGTTACCTTAAACGTAAGTGATTCGTCACGAAAACGAAGATTTTCTGTAGGGACATAACCTTGCAAAAAGATATTAATTCCTTCTCTAACAGATAAGGGTAGTGTCACAACACCATATGCACCGGGTTTCCCATAGAGGCAGCAAATGCTGTCTGATAGATAATCGAGCACGCTTAAATCATGTTCCACAACAATCACATAGCTGAAATTGAAATGAAATCATATTATTACTATTAAGTACTGTATAAAGTTTTTATTCAAAGTATGTATATTGTGTTATAGGGGTGCATGAAACCGAAAAGACCGATCTATAGCCGATATAACTGATCCTGAACAAAAACCAACGGTTCGGTTTGCATGTAACAAAAACCAAACCCAATGTATGTATATTTGTATTTAATCTTGAGTGTTATGTAATTTAAAAGAACTTAAATAAATAGTTTAACTAGTTATTTTAGCCCAAATGGATAATAATCAACTAACCATTAACTTGTCATACGATTTAGGCCCAAATTCATTATTTGGCCGATTTTTTTACAGCCCAAAATATGCAAGCCCAAATGGTAAAACCAAAAAAACCAAACCGAATAGTTTTCGAAAACTCAAAAACTGACTCTCCGATTTTTGGTTTCGTTTTAGCCTGAAACCAACCCATGCACACACCTACGACATTACTTATAGTGTAAAAAACTTTAAAACAGACAAAAAAAATTGCGGATCAATCGTAAAAATGACCCGTTTCAACATGAACCCATTTTAACCCGTGTCAACCTAACCCGTTTTGACTTTCACCCAAACCGAACCACCAACAGAAAAACTGTAAACAAAACCTGTTAAATCTTAGCAAGGATCTGATAACTTGAGCAGCTTTAAGTCTTTGTTTGACATCAAGAAAACTTGAGGGCTCATCAAACATATAAACATCAGCATTCTGTATAGCAACAACTGCAATCGCAAACCGCTGAAGCTCTCCTCCTGATAAATCTTTAACTTGTCGGTCGATAACCTGAGTCAACTCAAGGTCAACACAAAGGTCTGCTTTCACATCTCTCTGAGCATGCTGATCAAGAACTTGTCCCACATTCTCTTCAACTGTTCTTTGAAGATGATCAACGTACTGCGGTTTTATTTCTGCCTGTTTTAACAGAAGAAAACCGCTTAAATAAAAGATTACATAAAAATAAAAATATTATCAAAGGTGATCTAAATGAACTCATATACAAAAACCACATATACTCGTTATGATCAACCGAAAAAATAATAATAAGTACCCTTAGATTGTCTTCAAGCATACGTGTAAAGTAGTTTTGCAACTCAGATCCTCGGAAATAAGCTAAAATTTCTCGCCAGCCTGGAGGGTTCTGGAAAAATATTGAAGCAAAGATTAATACTAAACAAAGGTAACAAAAATAATCAAACCGTTAATAAAAATATTTACATTAAATCGCCCCAAATTCGGCTTCAGTTTCCCTGCCAAAATTTTGAGAGCTGTAGACTTTCCAATGCCATTTGTTCCTACTAAACCAAGAACTTGCCCGGGCTTTGGGACAGGTGAAGAAACACTAAACGACCCCGGCAAATTAAGGATAATCTTAGGGTAAATAGATGTTTCCTACGAGGGTTAGGTCCGGCAAAGATGGTTATTATTCTCAGCCTGCAAAACAGACACCGTAAGCTCGTCACTGAGAAGGGGGGGGGGTTCCTCCTTGTGACCACCCTCCGGCGTGAGAATCAGGCTAAATTGCTCTGAATATAAGTGTATATAGAGATAAATAGCTAGAGAGAAGATGATGATACCGTTCCAAGGTGTTGGAGTATTTATAGCCGAAGGTAGGTTTCCAAGCAGGTACGGCAAGCTGTATAATATTCCTTTTCCACCACGATGGGAGTTGGTGGGTAGGCAGCGGCTGATAGTGACATTTTGTACTGGAGCGTGCTCCTCCTCGTACTATTGTCAGTGAGTTGTCACCCTGTGATTGGTTCATGGGCTGCTTTTGTCAGATCTTGTCTATTTGTCCATACCTTGGTAGGTATAGTACAAAAGATCTTCTGGAAGCGTACGGACTGGCTCTTTTGGGCGGGAATACTCCCGCCCTGCTCATTCCTTCTTCAGGTGACATTGCTGAAGTATAAGAGTTAGTGCCTTATGCGTGTAGCCTTACTGTTAGTGCGGGTAGCCTTCCTTCTTGGCTTGTACCCACAGATGCGGGGACAGGCAGGGTACTGTACCAAGGGAGGCTTTCCTACGGGAACAGCTGGCTTACTGCGTGTAAGGTCTTCATCTCTCTGAGCATGGTGGGTCCTGCGGATCCAGTTGGTCTTTGCGCAGACGTACCTTTTCAAGGTGAGTCTTGCGGGTCCAACTGGGCTTTGCGGGGACCTACCTCTTCAAGTCCCCCCAGTCCATTGTTATTCTCATGAATTGTTAATAAGTGAGGGGAACTTTTGGACTTTAAGCAAGGGGTTTTAAAGAGGGATTTTCGTTTTTTAAGGTTCTCCGTAGGGATTCTTCCCGCGGTTTTCCTAATGTCACTTGCAGAAAATTCCCGACTTTTCTGCCCGATCTTTGGGTATGATGCGGGTAGGTGTAACCTCTTCGCAAGTCGGGAGCGTTGAGTTTCACTTGTAGATTCTCCACGAGGTTTTGGTAGTTTTAGACATAGTGATAAGTTATGTTAAACAACCAATTCCACCTTGGAGCTTCAAACAATCTAGTTCTCAACGTTCCCGCCATGCGGGGGTGTTATTTCTCTTTCCGCAAGCATGGCCCATAAGATCGATCTTCTTGGCTTCAATTCCCTGCAAGTGCTAAGTATGTGAAGGGTTTCGCCTTGACACTGTACCCGCACTTGTCTTATGGTTTCTTGCTTTCCAAGGTAAGGGGGTATATTCCCTCTTATTTTTGAATCTTTTTGAATCCTTTTGGAATTCGGAGAGTTTGTGAAAGGATAAGGACAGTCCAAACGGTTGAAGGGACGTTGGCGTCTTCTGACGGTTTCAGGATGTGCAGGAAGTTATGACGACGTGACAGCATGTGGTCAATCAGGACGCTTTTTCAGGCGCGTGGGCGCGAGTTTCATGACACACGCCATTCCGACACCTGTTGCCAGCTTGCTTTATCCACACGTGTCGCCGTGGCATTGCGCCTGCGCTTTCTCTCTCATCCGCATTAAATTCATCGCATTCATTGCGATGAGTATATAAGGGGGAGAGGGTGCATTTCGTCCATTATCTTCACTTCACTCTCCTTTTCCTTTTAATCGATTTCCGGCGAATACTCATCTTTTCCGGCGAGCATTCTCCTGAAACCGCTTTCTTTCATCTTTAACATTTAAAAAATGTCTTCTTCTACTCATGACCCGGAGGTTAACGTCGAGGAGTCCGACGTTTACCTCGAGAACCCGACGTCCACGTCCGATAAGGACGATAAGAGTACTGCTGGCGAGTGTCAGTGTACTCTTTCTGTCGATGTATACCATTACATCGTCAAGAAGTTCATGCTGGAGCCCTATGAGCCAGAGTTCCCGGAGGCCCACTAGACGGTGTACGATGCCCCTAAGGGCAAGATAGGGGTTTACGCTTCGTTCTTCCTATATGGGAATCTAAGATTCCCATTAACGAAGTTCATATACCGTGTTTTGGAGAAACACGGTGTTCATTTGACAGAGGTGCACCCAATAGCAATTGCCAAAGTTCGCCATTTCGAATGGGTGTGCCGTATTTTGGGTATCGAGCCTCGAGTCGACCGCCTGATGACCTTCTATACTTGGAGGTGCATCCAGGGTTGGTATACCCTTGTCACTCGGATCAAGGGTTTGAAGATCTGCGCTACTGAGCGTAGTCTTCGTTCTTGGAAGCCGGAGTTTTTCTACATTTCCGCTCGTGTCGTTCCCATCGCGATGACGTTCAAGAATGGGAGGGCACTTCCCAACCTTCCGGCCTCCAATTACCAGGAGACGGAATGGTTCACCAAGATTTCCCAGATTCGGACTCCTGTTTATCGCTTCGCGGAGTCTGGGATGGTCATGCTTGGGATGAGCCGCATGTGGAAGGATGCCGGGTCTGGGACGCCGCAAATACCCATCGTTCTTGAATACGGTTTGAACTATATTCCTTATGGTATGCTCCGTCTTTTGTGTTGGTTTAGGATTTCCTTCTAACATTTTTATCGTTTTTATTTCAGAAGGGAACAACTTACAGTCGCTCTTGCACCCGCGGGAGACTGGTGGTCCCGCGCGGTTGGGTACTCGTGACCTTGATGAGAACGAGTTGCCCATTTTGGAGCAGACTGCGGATAGATTCGTAGAGGTCTACCCGCCAGGCCACGAGATTTTAAGCGCCACTCGGCCAGGTAAGGAGTTCTTTAATCCTCGTCCTCTTCATGCTCAAACTTCTGCTGGAATTCCTCTGATCTTGTCATCTTCTGATGAGGGATCCGCAGATGGGCCTTTTACCGTAAGGAAAAATAAGGCGGCCAGCGTGAAGGGCAAAACGAAGGTTGCTACCTTCGTTGACTTGGGGAATCAGTCTGACTCCGAGACTGAAAGTGAGGAGGCGGCGGGGAATCTTGGTGGTGACGAGACCATTGTCTCAGAGGTTGAGACAACGGTTGTCCCTTCCGAGCCGCCAAGCGTTGCGAAGGTAACTGGCGTGAAGAGGCCAGTTTCATCGGGTCCATCCCCGCCTGTCAGGGCTTTCAAGATCAGGAAACCAGTAAGTATACTTTGTGTATCTTTTCCGCATTTCCTTCCGCTTTTGTTTTTTTATCTTTGGTTTTCTTTATGCAGGAGTGGACTTATCTGCTTTTGAGAGCGGTGCGGGAGGAAGTGGTTCAGGACCCACGACGATAGGTTTGGTCAACCTATCCGAGGCGATGACCCAGGCGGCTGCGCCTGTTTCTGGTACTGGTTCAGTTGCTTATACTGTTGAAGCGACTGTTCCGGTTATGACGTCATCTGTCATGGCTGTTGTGCCGACGATGGCGTCCACTTTCGTTGCTGTGTTGAGCAGTTCAACTTCTCCCCCGGCCGTCAGTGCCATCTTTACTACATCATTCACCGGACCGGCGGTGACATTTTCTGTGAGCTCATCCGCAGCGTCTACCACGGTTATGAGTTCATCTCAAATGAGTTCATCTCCGATGGTCTCTACCTCAGTGGCTTCTACAGTGTCACATTCGGCGTCAGCGACTACCTCGTCCTTGGCCGGTTCTTCAGGTATGTTTAGAGTTGGGACCTCTAGACTTACCTCTGTTGATGAGGGAGTCCAATCTTTGCCTCCTTCCCATCTCCTTGACCTCTTGGATGGATATCCTTTAGGTTCAGGTGATGGGTTTAGCGGCTATCGGCTTGTTATCGACCCTACAGGTGCGTGGGGTTACTTTGGCCTATTATCCATCCTTGTCATTTTTTCCTAACTGTTTTCTGTTTTCGTAGTTTCGGATTCCAATGAGGTCTATGCCCCAAGGTGGAATATCCGCCGAGGGACAACTCTCAGGACGGCTGCAGACTGCGTCGACTGGGCGCGCCATGCCGCTCCAAGTGGTGCATTGGGGGAGGCCATGGTTAGTTACCAGGAAGGCCAGTTGTCCACCGAGCTCCGAATTTTACTCGCCCGGATGCAGCCGCGTGTCGAATTACTTTGTCGTGAAAACGATAAGTTAAAGACTGCGCGTAGCTTGGAGGGGGCTCAGGTGCGATCGCTGCGGGAGGAGAACAAGAAGCTTGCCGCCACCGCTGCTAAGAAAGAGAAGGCCTTCAAGGATCTTGAGGCCGAAATCCAAGCCAGGCATGAGGCCCGTTCCAAGGCTACTCAAGTTGTTAATGAACAACTTAGGTTGGCTAAGGAAACGGCGCGTAATGCCACTGAAAGGGCCACAAAAGCTGAAGCCGTTGCTGAGCCTCTACGCGCTGAGAATGAAGAACTGAAAGCCAAACTGGAGAAGCTTCAGCAGGCTCATGAGGCTTTGGCTTTGGAGGATGCCAAGAAGCTACAGGAGCTCTTGGATCAGAAGGGTGTGCTTGATCGCACTGAGCGCAAGCTTAAAAGCGTTGAGGAGGCTGCTGCCAAGGAAGTGTTGCTTGCCAACCTTAATAAGAATGAGGCCGAACGCGCACGCGATCAAGCTCAAGCTACCCTTCAAGAGTCCTTGTCCAATAAAGATTGGCTTCTACGAGAAGCGCTGCCGCAGGTACGCATAGCTCAATTATTCTTTGCTTTTTGCTTTTTTCTTTATACTTAGAAAAGTTTTTTTTTTGTGTAGGTTGTGCATCGGATTTTCGCAAACACATCCTATGATGATGCCATGAGTGCAGCCCTCAACGCTTCTCATGAGGATGGAGAGAGAGCTGGTTTCTTGCTTGGTCTAGGATTTGCAGAGAAAGGCATCCCGCCTTCCAAATTTCCTCTACACGATGTTGACACTGAAGCTGCCTATGACCAAGCTGTGAACCAGTATGCTGCTTTCTCTCATCCGGTTGTGGAGAAGGTTAATGAAGTTGTTGCTGCTGATGACGGGCTAGCTGTTCTCAAAGCTTTCCTCAAACCGCCGCAGCCGACTGATGGTGCGGGTTCAAGTGGGTTTGGAGGAAGTGGTCCCGAAGCCTGAATCTTCATAATCCTCCAAGTTGTTAGGATAAATTTGTACTTTTTGTAGGCGGGTAGATACCTAGCCATTTTGTAATGTTTGAACAACTTTTAATGTGAATATAAATGTTTTGTTAACGCCTTGCCTTGTAAACATTATATGATTTGCTCATGCATATTTTAGTTTAACTTAGCAGTTTTCTAAGTGTTTTGAATAAGTTAACCTTTCGACGCGTGTCAGATAATAGGTTAATGTTCTGTTTCCTCTATCATGATTGTGCGGGTAGGACCTTCACTTTCACTTAGTAGGATGACCAAACTTCATCTATGTCTGACCTGCGTGAAGGTTTTCCTCATCTTCCCCTTAGAAATTTTTACTGTTTTTGTGTTTATGCGGGTTGTGCCGCTTTCCACACGCAACGACTTACTTCCTCCCTCACTTATTTATGCCGTGAATACCGGCATATCAGTGTGGTCAGTTCATAAGTATAAAGGTAAGGCTATCAACATCAATGTGATAAGGAGAATCATTTCCATTAGAAGTGGCTCTATGCCTGTTCGTTACAAGTTTGGAATTGATCTACATGTAGCATCTGCGTAATTGAGCTCCATTCCATGTTCTTGGGATGGGGGTGCCATCGAGCCTTTCGAGCCGGTATGCGCCCTTTCCCAGAACTTCTTTAATAATGTATGGCCCTTCCCAGATCGGGGCCAGCTTTCCTGGGCGCTCCTGGTTCGAAGCCTCGTTGTTACGCATTATGTAGTCTCCGACATTGAAGTTGCAGAGTTTCACCCGCGTATTGTAGTACTTTTGCATTTGTCGCTTGTAGTTCTCTTCACGCGCTGCGGCTAAGTCTCTGCGCTCTTCGGTTAGCATAAGGTCTAACCGTCTTTCCGCATCATTGTCTTCTGGTTGAGTTATGACTCTTGGTGAGGGTAGACCAATCTCGATTGGAACCATAGCTTCAGTGCCATAGGTGAGGCTGAACGGGGTTTCGCCCGTGCTTGCTTTTTTCAGCGTTCTGTTTGCCCAAAGGACATGTGGAACTTCGTCCACCCAGCCGGATCTATGCTCCAAGAGTCTTTTCTTTATGCCGTCTACGATGCTCTTGTTTGCTCTTTCCACCTCACCATTACCCTGCCGGTGTGCCACTGAGGCAAAGGTGTGGGTGATTTGAAGCTCTTTAAGCCACTTTTGTAGCTTCTGGTCAGCAAAGTTGGTGCCGTTATCGCTCACCAAATTCTGTGGAAGTCCAAAACGACAAATAATAAATTCCCAAATAAATTTTTTGATATGTTTTGCGGTCGTTTGGGCTAGGGGTTTTGCTTCTATCCACTTGGTTAAGTAGTCAATGGCTACCACTAGGAACTGAACGTTCCCTGCTGCTGTGGGAAATGTGCCCGTCACATCGATGGCCCATTTCTGGAATGGCCATGAAGAAGTGACTGGAACAAGTTCGTTCTTCGGGCGATGCGTGTTGGGTGCGTAGAGCTGGCAGGACCTACATTTTCTGATGTAGGCCAGCGCATCCGTGTGCATCCCCGGCCAAAAGTATCCCGCGTTGTTTAGCTTAGCTACAACTGCGCGTGGACCTGCGTGTATCCCACAGATGCCTTCATGTACTTCCCTTAGGAGGTAGTCGGCATCTTGGTCGTCAACGCATCTGAGGAGTGGGCCAAGAAAATTACTCCTGTAAAGTATGTCATCAACGAGTTGATAGTTTAGTGATTTACAGCGTATCTTTCTTGCCTGTGTCTTTGACTCTGGTAGTACACCCGTCGCAAGGTAATTTATGATTGGCGTCATCCATGTTTCCGTACCGGTTTGGATGACACAAATTTCCTTGTGCGGGACTGATGGTGCTCCAAGGAGTTCAACGCGGATGTCCTTTCCCAAGTGGGTGAAGGCTAACGATGCAAGCTTGCTTAACGCATCCGCAGATTTGTTTTCGCTTCGCTTGATGTGCACAACTTTGCAATCGTTGAAATCGCGCATAAGGGTTTTTGCTTGTGCGAGGTACAGGGCCATTGTGTCGTTCACGGTTGTGTACGTCCCGTTTATCTGGTTGGCTACTAGCATGGAATCCACGTGGGCTTCCAAGTTTTTCACCCCCATCTTACGCGCAATTCTTAATCCGGCCAAGAATGCTTCGTACTCCGCTTCGTTATTCGTACTTGGGAAATCCAGCCGAATAGCATAAGTGTATTCTTGGCCTGATGGGTTAGTTAGTTTCAACCCTGCGCCTGAACCTTCGTTGTTGGCTGCTCCATCAGTATAGAGTCGCCAGACATCGTTAATGTCTTGTGCTGGAGAGGGTTGAGCCTCTTCCTGGCACTCTTTTTCCTGCGAAGCGGGGACTTCTGCAATAAAGTCGGCCAAGACCTGGCCTTTTATGGCTGGTCTTGGCTTGTACTTTATCCCGTATTCTCCCAACTCAATTGCCCATTTGGCTAGGCGTCCTGACAACTCGGGTTTGCTTAGAACGTTTGCAAGTTTGAAGTTGGTGAGAATGGTGATTGGGTGGCCTTGGAAATATCGTCTTAGCCTGCGTGAAGCCTGTACAAGCGCTAAGACTAATTTTTCCAGGGTGGAGTACCGGGTTTCCACGCCTGTTAAGACGCGACTTACATAGTAGATGGGCATCTGGATGCCTTTTCGTTCTACTAGTAAGACTGCCCCGGTTGCTCTGTCTATGGCGGAGAGGTAGAGAATTAATTCCTCCCCCACTTCTGGTGATGTGAGTGTTGGGAGTTCGATCAAGCGTGACCGAATCTCTTGAAAAGCTGCTTCCGCTTCTGGTGTCCAGCGGAAGTGCGTTTTCTTCAAGCATTTCTCAATGTTGACACGAATGGGAACGACCTATTCGCATGGTTTGCCAAAAAGCGGTTAAGTGCGACTAGTCGTCCATTCAGTGTCTGAGCCTGTTTGATGGTAGCAGGTGATTCCATTTTCATAATGGCTTCGACCTTTTCAGGGTTCGCTCTGAAGCCATCTTTGGTAACGATGACTCCTAAGAACTTCCCTTCTTCCATCCCAAAGGAACACTTGCTCAGGTTGAACTTCATGTTTCTCTTTCTGAGCGTGTTGAAAGTTTCTTCGATGTCTTTCAACATCGCCTCTGGCTCGAGGCTTTTGATGACCAAGTCATCCATGTAAACTTCCAAGTTCCTCCCGATTTGGGCACGAAACTCTTTGTCCATCAGGCGTTGGTATGTGGATCCGGCATTCTTTAGTCCGAATGGCATCATTTGGTAACAAAATGTGCCATCGGGCGTCCGAAATGCGGTTTTATCCTGATCGTCAACAGCCATGTGGATTTGGTGGTACCCTTTATACGCATCAAGGAAACATTTAAGGCGAAACGGTGCTAATGAATCTACCTTAAGGTCAATTTCGGGTAACGGGTAACAATCCTTGGGGCATGCTTTGTTTAGGTCTTTAAAATCTATGCACATGCGCCATTGTTTGTTGGATTTTGGTACCATGACGGGATTTGCAACCCATATTTGATATTTACTAACGCGTACGATGCCTGCGTCAAGGAGTTCCTTGACTTGGGTTCTACACGCGTTAGCCTGCTCAGCACCCATTACGCGACGCTTTTGTATGACCGGTGTAAACGCCGGGTCACACTTGAGCTTATGCTCAGCCTTACTTCGAGGTACACCAGTCATGTCAGCTGGTGTCCACGCGAAGATGTCGGCATTTTTTTGCAACAAGCGTTTGAGTAAGGTGCGTGTGGGATTAGTGATCGTTGGGCCAATGGTAACAGCCTGGTCAGGGTATTTGCCATTGAAGGCCCATTCTTCTGGCTCAGAGATGGTTGGTTTAGCCATTTTTGGTTTGGGTTTAGATGAGACGGATGCGATGCATACCTGGGGAATGCCCGTGATCATCGCGACGCCCTCAGCTGTTGGCCATCCCATCATACCATAGACCGAAGACACCAAGGCATTAAATCTTGCCATCCCGTCTCTCCTGAAGAGAATGTCGTATGTGTGGTGTGGCTTCCTCATTACAACGAAGTCCACGTCTTCCGTGCGGGAGTACTTCCCGTCCGTGAGAGTGACGGGGAAAGATAAGATTCCCAAGGGGGTGTTTGTGCTGCCGTCGAACCCTTCCATCGAGGCGTAAACTGTTTCTAGTCGTTCCTTGTCTTCGTCGTCTAGCTTGTCGAAGAATTGCCTATACATGACCGTTGAGGAAGCACCATTATCAGCAAGGGTGCGGGAGGTGTGTAGTGCCCTAGCTGGCTTTTGATGACTATGGGGCCTTCTTTGTTGGGCCCACCTGGCACACGCGGGAAGCGCACTTCTGTTTCCTTCCACGCACTTGGCTCTGTTGTTCGTCGTTTTCTTCCGCTGATGTTGCCGTGAACCATGTGAATGCTGATGTGTACGGGCTTCCTTCCATTACCCTTGTACCGATTGTCTTTCCTCCCTCCGTTCTTTATTGACGCCACGAGGTGTGTGAGTTTCCCATCCTTGACGAATGTTTCGACGACATCCTTCAAAGATGTGCATTCCTCAGTGGTGTGGCCTTTTGTCCCGTGGAAGTCACAGGATTTGCTTTGATCAGCGTTTTGACGCTGTCGGATTATTGGAGCCTTTGGCCATGGGAGCCTCTCGGTGGCAAATATCTCGGTGACGCTTTTGGTGAGTGGCGTCCATCTGGGATTCCGGTTCTACGAGTGCATGTTGTCCCTTCCGCCTAAGAGAGGGCGAGAGCTGGATGAGGTGTCAAAGTTTATCCTTGACTGCCAAATACCAAGCTTCCTCTTTGGATTTTGTCGGGCGGTACGGACGTTATTTTCTCTTGTTCTCTGCGTGTAGAGGTTTGTGCTCTGGGGAAGATTTCTACCCAGTTGCTTCTCCGTTTTGGCAAAGCGTTTAGCTGCCGTCATGATGGCATCCCACGTGGATGGCATGCCATCTTTACCCGTCAACGTGCGGATGAGCTCTGGGTACTCAGCGCCCTGGATGAAAGCGGCGCGAACAAGATCTTCGCTTATAGTGCCCAGACTTAGCTTCTTTGAGTTGAAGCGAGTGATGAAGTCTAGCAAAGATTCGTCTTCCTCTCGGATGCAGTTGAGGATCATCCATTGCTCTTCAGTATATTTTCTTTGTTGACTGAAGTGCTGGCTGAACTTGTGCTGGAAGTCTGCCCAATCATAGATGTGGTGGACCGGTAGACGATGAAACCATGCTCTGGCTGCCCCGACGAGCGTCATCTGGAACATGTAACACCATGTGGGTTCCGTCCAATTACTGACGGTTGCCCCCGCTATAAATCTGTTCAAGTGATCGTCCGGGTCAGATATGTCATCGTAAGTGCCTATGTTGGACATCTGTTTGGCACTCTTTGGAGCGATTGCTTCCGCAATGTCCCTTGCAAATTTGGACGTTCCCGCATTCGCAACAGTTGGTCTGAAAGTTTTGGAGAAGTCACGTGGGTTTCCTCCCGTGTTCTTTGGTTTGAAGGTTCCCTCGAAATTTCTTCTCGAGTGGAAGTCTGCTTCTTTACGCTTCCCTTTCGCCTTATGACGAGGGTTTGCGTCACTGTCAGATTCTTCCCAATCTTCATCATCCAAATGCTCGCAATCATTGCTCATGTTGAGCTGTTTTCGAGTGCTTCCGAATTCGTCATTGGCCTGTTGGAGTGAACGTAAACGTTCGTCCAACTCGGCTTGGAATTCTTTCTGACGTGCTTCCGCCCAAGCTTTAACTTGTTCTGGTGTTTGTCGCGGAAGTCTCGTCTGTTGTTTCCCCAACTGAGTATCAATGAATCCCAGGAGAGGATTGTTTACTGCACTTGCCCCGGCTTGGGTAACCGGGGTAGTGTTCGTAACAACCGTGTATTCACCGGTGTTCCCCCCAGTAGCTGGGGTTGTGGTTACCGGAGTTTCTTGGTCACTCGGCGGCTTTGGCATCGGAGTAACCTTAACCATCTTTCCAGAAGTTTGAAAAAACTGAGAAAAAGAATTAGTTCTAGCTTAATGCACGGATGACCCCAATGAAGAAACACTAAACGACCCCGGCAAATTAAGGATAATCTTAGGGTAAATAGATGTTTCCCACGAGGGTTAGGTCCGGCAAAGATGGTTATTCTTCTCAGCCTGCAAAACAGACACCGTAAGCTCGTCACTGAGAAGGGGGGGGGTTCCTCCTTGTGACCACCCTCCGGCGTGAGAATCAGGCTAAATTGCTCTGAATATAAGTGTATATAGAGAGAAATAGCTAGAGAGAAGATGATGATACCGTTCCAAGGTGTTGGAGTATTTATAGCCGAAGGTAGGTTTCCAAGCAGGTACGGCCAGCTGTATAATATTCCTTTTCCACCAACTACGGGCTACGTTCGTGCCACGATGGGAGTTGGTGGGTAGGCAGCGGCTGATAGTGACATTTTGTACTGGAGCTTGCTCCTCCTCGTACTATTGTCAGTGAGTTGTCACCCTGTGATTGGTTCATGGGCTGCTTTTGTCAGATCTTGTCTATTTGTCCATACCTTGGTAGGTATAGTACAAAAGATCTTCTGGAAGCGTACGGACTGGCTCTTTTGGGCGGGAATATTCCCGCCCTGCTCATTCCTTCTTCAAGTGACATTGCTGAAGTATAAGAGTTAGTGCCTTATGCGTTTAGCCTTACTGTTAGTGCGGGTAGCCTTCCTTCTTGGCTTGTACCCATAGCTGCGGGGACAGGCAAGGTACTGTACCAAGGGAGGCTTTCCTACGGGAACAGCTGGCTTACTGCGTGTAAGGTCTTCATCTCTCTGAGCATGGTGGGTCCTGCGGATCCAGTTGGTCTTTGCGCAGACGTACCTCTTCAAGATGAGTCTTGCGGGTCCAACTGGGCTTTACGGAGACCTACCTCTTCAACAGGCAACTTGTAATATGAAGTTTCAAAAGTCAGGTTGATCAAAAAACAGTTAAAATTCTTGTGAATGTTTAGTGTGTCAAAATACAAAGTATATTATTTAAATAACAATTGATGTTTTGATATAATGATATAGAGAAGGTTTTACACATTAGAAGGACAGTTCAAGCTGCTTTCAAGTTTTGAATATAACCGATTTGACCCGTATAACTCATTTCTTTTCAAGCTAATATTATATATTTGACTCGTTTGACCTGTTAAATATAGGCATGTAAACGAACCAGACGGAAAGTTCACTTATTCAATAAACAAACGAACATTTGTTTATTTATGTTCAGTTGTTTACTTTCATTTATGTTCGTTAGTTTAAGTTTGTTCACATTCGTTAATATGTTCATTTAAAACCTTTTGACCCAACACATTGTTCTTCACATTACTTTTAACAGGTTTTAGCTCGGTTTTGCTTGTTCATCTACGTTCGTGAACACAAACAAGTTAGTATTCTTAACGAACGAACAGGGACAAGAAAGCCCCCGCTTGTTTAATTGTTCGTGTTTGATCATCTGTTCAGTTAAACTAAAACAAGCAAACACAAACATGATTCATCTGTTTTCATCCATTACAAGCCTAACATAATGGTGGTTTCCTAACCTGTGTAGTTTGAAGGTGTTGGCACCGTAACGATGAGTTGTTTCTTTATCCAAAGCTTTTGGTAGATTAATAATTTCGATCGCACCATACGGGCATTTCTACATACACAAAACAAATAAATTAAAACATGTTCAAGCAATATATATTTACTGTTTGTAAGAAGTAAAATCACATGGTATACAAACCTGAACACATATACCACACCCTATACAAAGCTCCTCAGATATATAAGCCATTTTGGATTCAGAAGTGACTTCAATACATTGCCTACCTGCAAAAAAATAAAAAATAAAAAAAATAAAAATAAATAAATGAGAAAACATGAATACATCATAATATAAAGTGTGATAACATAATGGGTGTGCGTGGTGCGGTTCGGTGCGGATTTTGGCTAAAACCAAACCGAAAACCAAAACTTCGGTTTTTGGAGTTTTTGAAACCGTTCAGTTTCGGTTTTTGCCATTTGAGCTTGAAAATTTTAGGGCGAAAAAAAAGTTGACAAAAAAATAATGAATTTAGGTGTAAATAATTTTGTTAATTGTAAAATAATAGACTGTTATACATTTGATCAAAAATATTGGAGTTACATATTTATTAAATTCTTTTACTTAATATAAAATATAAATAAACAACAATTTAGTAATTCGGTTCGGTTCGGTTTTGTCGGTTTTTTTACATGCAAAACCAAAACCGAACCGTTATTGAGGTTTTTACAAAAACATAAAATCAAACCGTCGGTTTTTGTTTCGGCTTGGATTTTTCGGTTATTTTTATTTCGGATCAGTTTTTTCGATTTCTTGCACACCTCTATAACGTATCATTATTATCATAACACACTTGAACATAAAAAAGCATATTTAATATTTTTCCACATAATTTGCAACTCCAATAAAATAAATTTTTTTGAACTAAGTGGTTTATGCAAAGAATATTTTAGGACTGGCAAACGGGTCGAGTTGGTCGATTCAAAAAAGGGTCAACTTGGTTCGGTTCGTGACGGTTTTAACAATAAGAAAAGAATATATGAACAATATTCGAACAATTATTAATGTTACCAGTTTTAACAACAGGACAGTTTCTCTTGCATTCCTGCCGGCACTTGTTCGGCTTGCACCGATCTTCTTTGAGGATGGCAATGCGATCACGACCCGCCATTGATCAAAACTTGAACTTGAGAGCAGGAAAGATGAGGTGGTGTGTGCTTGGAACACAGAAGACGTGGTACGCACGGCTAGCAGCAGTAAGTTGCAAATATTAAGCACCTAAAATTAATATCTTTTACACGAATTGGTTGCCATCGTACCTTATTTATATTTAGTTATAAAACTTATATGTTACTTGTCATACAAGAAAGAAATCTTAGAGTTCATATAAAGATTAACAAAAAGGTTATAAATGATTATCTTTATTATTATTATTATTATTATTATTATTATTATTATTATTTTGTAATCAAGATTTGAGTTATTTTATAGATTAATAGAATTTGTGGCTTCCAGGTCTCAGTCGTGGAAATTGCAGGACCACGTCCTGTGAAACGCTGGTGTTACGGGGGTAGATCCTGACTACTCTTTTGCACTTGGTAATATTGGAACAACTCTCCCGAACCTTGATATAGGCGGTTTTACTGATAAGGAGACCGCCCCCAAGAAACCTCAACAAACCTTGGCGAGTGCTCTTTATGGTAAACACGTACATGATTTGGAGGAGAGATTCGATATGACCCCGAGACAAAAGGCAGTTTTAGCTTGTCTCAAGGGGGCTCATGCCCAGGATTTTTTGACTGTTGTGCCCGTTGAAGGTCTTGGGCAACGGATGTCAGCAGTTGAATACAGAGCCATCCTTAAATACCGGCTTATGATTCCCCTTTTCCCTCCAGATGAATTATGCCCCATTTGTAAAAAGGCTTGTTTGGATAGATTCGGTGAGCATGCCCCCCACTGTAAGGAATTACCGAGATTCAAGTATCGTCATGACTGGGTTAGAGATGTGTTATGGGATGTGCTTAGACGTGCCGGGATCTCAGCCAAGAAAGAGGCACCTGTTAACTTTTTGACTGATCCGCGTGAGGGAAGATCTACCCTGCGTCCTGCGGATGTTCTTGTGTTTGGCTGGACAGGGGGTAAGCATGCGTGTGTTGACCTCACTGGGGTGTCCCCGTTGGTGGGGCTGAGAGACAGTGGCTTCGTACCGGGACAGGCGGTTTTGAGAGCGGAATCTAGGAAGGTTGCTAAGCATGAGACATCGTGTTTGGAGAATCAGCACGTGTTCATTCCATTTGCCTTCGACACTTTTGGATCCCTAGCTCCCGAGGCGGTTCGCTTCTTGGAGCGGGTGCAGAAGGTGGTCCACAGTGACTCGCATAGCCCAAGGAATCAAGGATTTATATTTAGTAGAATAGGCTTTGCGATTCAAAAGGGGATAGCGGCGCAGCTTGTTGCTCGCTTACCCATTATCCAGATGTAGTTCGGTTTGTGTTATATATAAAAGGATTTACGGGATTAAAAATTAAAAAAAAAAATTAATAGAATTGAAAAGTGTATTTCAAAATTACTTGTGTAACTCAAATATGTTTATACATCCACCACCGTGAAAATAACTCGTAGATGCGTAGCAAGCACAAAGAGGTTGTAAATATGTAACCCGTAGATGCGAGACGCTAGAAGGCAAAAACCTAAACACTCAGCCAAAAACCTAAAACGTTCAAAAACAGTTTTTGTGAAGAAAAGTAAAAAGTTGATCGATTAACGATCCAAAACTGTTAATTTGGGTGAATCAATGAATAATAGGATATGTATTGACGATTTCGAGATCTTATGATGTGATTTCATGAATATAAGTATTCTTGTATCTAACATACGTTAAGCAATTATTATAAAAAATCTTTTCTGTAATTTACTAATATATATATATGACCAACAAAAAGTGTACTTTAGTACGTGGCTGTGTTTTGTTTTTAATAAAATTACTAAGGTAAACTTTATTATATATTAGGCTTGGGGAGTTGGGTATACCATTTTTTTCTCATGCATTCATGCGTGAGGTAATGTGGATGGTGGGTTGTGTTATATGGCATCTGATGTAGCAGGGGTCACGCACGTGACACTTGTGGAACGCTGCCCCCTTCTTTTGTGGTTACGCGTGACGTGACGCTAGTGATCACGATCACTCTCTTCCTCTCTTTGTATTAAATAAAAAAAATGGAAAATTACGTGAAGGGTATATACCCCTGGTTTAAAGGTGTTGTTAATTGACGAGGGAAAACTGACGTGCCGAGTGAGGGGAATGGTGTTGAGGGAGTGTATAACCCCCCGCCTTAGTATTATATATAAATACATTATTTGTATTCCATATATGTAGGTTGGTAATATATTTTAAAAATTGTTAGTATGATAAATATATTATTTGTATAAATACTTATTTGGATACCATATTTCATGGTTCTTAGACAAGCGTGTTAAACACTTAGTGAATAAATGATACGACGTGAATATAAATAAAACCAAAATTCCCTTGTATCACTTTCTTGATGTATGAAACCTTTGGTAGTAACGAAGAAGATGTTAGGATATCTAATGGGACCAACACCAAACTACTTATAATGGAAAATATGTCACACCAACTACTTATCTTATTTACCCATACTCAATGAAAAGATGCAACTTGGTAAAAGGTTATCCGCAGTTTCCTTTGTTCGCCACAAAAAAGTATATGCTGGATCGATGATGTTTAATACCCTTTTCGACAAGCCTTCTAATGTGAGTAATTCGTGTAAAATCGCTCTCCAACAAAAGAACTAGACCTTCCATAGCATCTTGTTTGTCCATTCATGAGTGTATATTACTATCGATTCCCTTCTTCAATGCATGAATCGTAAAGTCACCAGAATCGTCTCACAATCAAATCTACTTATCGACTTTGTCTAAGATGATGACCGAGCCAAGAAGTCTTTTGCATTGTCGAAGCTCAGTGAAATTCATTAACACTTTTAACGATATACAAGTGGCAAGAATTGTAGTGTTTAATATTAATTTTTATTGACATTAATAATAATAATAATAATTAAATCATGTGAAATATGTGTTATTGCTCTCATGTGAAAAGGAAAGTTGAAGGAGAACCAACAACAGGGAGAAAAAAAGATAAAATCATCAAACAATCTGTTTGATTGAGAAAAGGTGTTTGTAAAACAAAAGGTGGGTGTTTATGAAGAAAAGGGTATTTATGACGGAAAAATGATTTTGGATATTAACCAATAGACCAAACCTAGTTCAATTTTTCACTTTTATTCGTAACCCAACCCAAACTAATTATTTTAATAGATGTATCTTATTTAGATTTTAATTTATTCTATAAGATTATTAAAACTAATAAAAATTTATATTAAAATTAATCCAAAATTTTATTTTTATTCACAACCTAACTCAAACCTACTTTTTAACTACATAAATATAGTTTATAGTTTTCAAAATATATTATAAAATGGATTTTTAAGATAATAAGTTTACAAACTAATAATATTGTAAGGTAATCATACTTAAGAAAATATGTTTTTTTATCCAACTCCGTTTTTAATAAAACTTATATCGGAACGTTCACAAAAAAAATTAAGCAAGACTGTGCTTTTTTATCTTTTAAAAAAGTTAAATATTAATAGTAAAACTAAATTACATGTGAAATTAATTATTAAATGAAAAAAAAAAGAATATATGAACCAATTAATTAATGACATGTGACAAATAGTAGGTTGCAACCCAAGGTTGCCATAACAACTTGGGTTGAGGAATAAAACTTATTTTTTTTCTTTAAATTGATTGGACCCACCAAATAGTATAATGACCTCCTAAGACTACCCGTAGACCGTAGTGGGCGAAGTTTCCAGGCGATGAGAGGGCGAGAGGCGCAAGAACACCGCCCCCCCCCCCCCCCCCCGGGGTGAAATATGGGGCGAAATGGGGGGTGGCGAGAAGCTTTTGTCGCTCTTCTCCTCCCTGCTTCTTTCTGATTATTATTATATTGATTGTGTGTGGATATGTATATATATATACATATTATGCTACAATACCATTACACCCCAAAAACAAGTTCCTATCTTTTATTGACTGGACGCCACGTGTCGCAATTCGTCAAATTTGTAGCTCCTCAACTACGCATAGCCTAAGAGGTTGTTAATAGACATGTGTTTGTGTGTGTAAAACAAAATGTAACATTATAAACAAGTAACGATTAACCACTTAATTCCTGACTAACATCGTAAACAAATATTGATTAGATGGTAAACAACAATCGGAGCATGTTAACAATATTACAACGAAATTTCAAAACAAAATAAAACGCGCAAATGAAATAATATTTAAAAACACAATTAACAAGTGCTAAATCAACACAAAATTATGAAATGAAACCACCCCCTTAGCCGTCACCGGTGATTACTCTGGCGACCAAAATACAGAGAATAGAGGTGTGCGTGGTGTGGTTCGGTTTTATGAGTTTTTAAAATTATTCAGTTTCAGTTTTTTAAGTTTTCGGTGGTTGGTTTTTGGGTTCTGTTCGGTTTTGGATGTGCTTTTTTCGGTTATGCTAAACGAGCCAAAACTTTTTGGGCAAAAAACCCAAGATAATGAAATTGGGCATGATATGTTTTTTTTAAAACTAATGATTAATAGAATATCGAATATTTGAACTTCAAACATTAAAATCTAATAAAAGATAAATTTAAAATCAAAATTCAAAATCAAAATCTAGTATTATTAGTTACTAACCATATCTATAAACCAAATATATTTGTTATTAACCATGTGTTAAAACCAAACAACATTCATCGGTAGTTTCGCTTTAATGGTTACGGACTTACGATTAAGATATTATGGTTGTTTCAATTTTTGGTTATCTTGGTTCGAAACTTAACAAAATACAAAACCAATATTTCAGTTTTTGCTAAGGTTCAAAACCGAACAGCCGGTTCTAATATCGTTCGTTTTTTTTTATTTTTCGGTTTCGATTCGTTTTTTTCGGTTTTGTGCACACCCCTAACAGATAGATAGTGATAGGCCTTGTCTTAGTAGGCTACACTCCAAAGAATTGCAGAGAAGGAAACAAACAAGTGGGACAATTTTCTGGATTTTTTCATTAAACAAAAACTGAATATATACATGCAATGAAACAGGAGGATGAACACCCACGTTCCTTATTCAAAGTGAAACATGCACCACTAACTAATACTCCTAAGACTTAGTAAAATAAAGAGAGAAAATAGGAAACATGTGATCGTGAAACTTGCAGCTCAATCCAATAATTTGTTAGGCTTCTTTATGTTTCTCTTGGGCCTGTTGTACTCGTCCGACTTGTCTTGGGTATGTGCCAGTGTGGTCCGTAACATCACTTTTTTCCCCTGAAGAATTTGCATTGTCTTAAATGTCGATGAAGAACGGATAAAGTTGTTTCAGTTGAGCTTCATCTTCCCAGGTTGACTCTTCAAAAGGCAATTTCTCCCATTTAACTAGAAGTTTTGTCTTGTTTTCACTATCCTTGCGCGAGTCGAGAATTGCTTCCGGTAGGAGACTGATGTCGGTAGCTTCGAAGTTGTCAAGAGAATCTGAAGTAGGCTTAGCACGTCCGATACATTCTTTCAGTAATGAAACATGAAAAATTGAGTTGGATCCCGGAGTGTAGTCATGAATGGTGTTGACATCCCGGCCATAAAGAGCGTTGAATGGGGACATGTTAATGGAGGTATGGTAGGAGGTATTATAGGAAAATTCTGCCAAAAACAAAAAACGTTCCCAGGTGGCCGGTTTGTCAAAGACAAAGGCACGAAGGTAGGTTTCCAAACACCTATTCACGACCTCGGGTTGGCCATCGGTTTGGGGGTGGTATGCGCTTGAATGGAGGAGTTTGGTGCCCATTTGAGTGAAGAGGGCCTTCCAGAAGTGACTTAAGAATGTCAGGTCTCGGTCCGACACAATAGTTTTAGGAAGACCGTGCAAACGATAGATTTCACGCATGAAAATGGTAGCAAGAGTGATAGCGGTGTAGTGAGCGGGTAACAGAATGAAATGAGCGAACTTGGAAAGGCGGTCAACGATAACCCATATGTTAGACTTACCTTTTGAAATTGGAAATTTGGTGATAAAATCCATAGAGATATCTTGCCAAGTATCAATTGGTGTGGGTAAGGGTTGTAAAAGGCCATAAGGCTTGTGGGTTGGAACCTTAATGGCTTGACAGACCTGGCATTCTTTGACAAAGTGAGTCACATCTTTTTTCATGCCCAGCCACGTAAAGGAAGTGGAGAGTCGTTTGAATGTCGCATGGATACCGGAGTGGAGGAATGAAATTCAGCTAATAGGTTTTGACGAAGGGTTGGAATGGGAGGGACCATGATGCGACCGTTCAAGAACAAGAGGCCGTCACGGATTGAATGGTTGGGAAAAGCCTCCGGTTCAGCGATGACTTGACAAGTCAAATGCTTACCGTTGACGTGGTTAGCAAAATAGGATCGGATCTCGTCTAACCAAAGGGCTGTTGGGTGCGACAAGGCCAACATGGTTGGCAGATCAACCCGACTCAACGCATCAGCCACAATGTTTTCTTTTCCGGGTTTAAAGTGAATTTCGAAATCATAACCGATGAGCTTTGTAACCCACTTTTGTTGCTCGGGTGTTTGGATCGTTTGGGTGAGTAAATGTTTAAGGCTATGATGATCGGTAAAAATTCGAAATTTTCTACCCAATAGATATTGACGCCACTTGCGGACCGATTCGGTAATGGCGTATAACTCTTTGGTGTAGGTTGACTGACCCTGCATGGTAGGACACAATTTCTTTGAGAAGAAAGCAATTGGGCGGTTATTCTGGGAAAGAACAACACCAATTGCTAAGCATGATGCGTCCGTGGTTACATCAAAAGGTTGTGAAAAGTTGGGTAAGGCTAGAGTAACAAGCTTCTACATGTGGGTTTTCAAATTGGTGAAGGCAGAGTGGGCTGCGTCTGACCATGAGAAGTCTTTTTGCTTCAAAATGTCGGTTAAGGCGGCTGCAATATGGGCATAGTTGGGAACGAAGCGACGGTAATATCCCGTAAGACCAAGGAAAACTCGTAAAGTAGTAAAAGAGTGCGGTGTAGGCCACTGTTGAATAGAATCTATTTTGTTTTGTTCAGGGGAAACACCCAAACTAGAAATTTTGTGGCCTAAAAATGAAATATCCGAAACTGCAAAGGTGCATTTTGATGATTTGGCATAAAACTGATTGGTGGTCAGTGCTTCGAATACGTACCGCAAATGAGCATAATGATCATCTGGATTAGCACTGTAGATCAAAATATCGTCAAAGAAAACTAAGACGAAGTGACGCAAAACGGGCCGAAACAAGTCATTCATGGCAGATTGAAAGGTGGATGGTGCGTTGGAGAGACCGAAGGGCATAACAAGAAATTCATAATGTCTGTCAGAAGTTCGAAAGGCTGTCTTCGGGATGTCCGGTTCAACGACTAGGATTTGGTGATAGCCGGAACGGAGATCAATTTTAGAAAAGATTGTGGCACCATGTAACTCGTCCAATAACTCGTCAATTGTGGGAATCGGAAAACAGTCACGTATTGTAGCCGCATTAAGGGCCCGATAATCCACACAAAATCGCCACGTACCGTCTTTTTTTTAACAAGTAAGACTGGAGACGAAAAGGGACTGTTACTAGGACGGATGACACCATCACGGAGCATGTCGGAGATTAACTGGGTCATTATTTGTTTCTGAAAATGTGGGTATCGATAGGGTCGGACATTAATCGGTTTGGTATCAGGAAGTAAGGGAATATGGTGATCATGGGAACTAGACGGGGGAAGGTGTTGAGGTGTGTCAAAAAGGGTGGGGAACGACTCAAGCAAGTTAGCCAGTTTCGGGTCATAGGTGGGTGTGGACTAAGTGACCGATGGGGAAGAATCCATGAACAGGGCGTGCATGGATGCAACCGAATCATGTCGAATCATAGAGGACAAGGAGCCCGGGGTGGTGGGGTGAGACAACGGCTCACCGCGTAGGGTGGTGGTGGTACCAGCGAAGGTAAATGAGAGCTCAGGGATAGAGAAATCAGCAGTGATTTGTCCTAAACTCCCAAGCCATGTGACACCCAAAACAATATCAGCTCCTTGAATTTGGAATAAAAAGAATGGGATATCAAATTGAATGTTATGGAGCTTAACCGGAACGGACGAACAATGACCTTCACAATGAATGCTCTCCCGTGATCCTCATGTCGTTCAGTATGTATTCGGTCTCTTGTTTTTTATACTCATATTTCATGAATCATTATTAATAGATACTGATTGTTTCTTTGTAATTTTGTAAAATCAATTTGTAAACTGAATATGACAGATTTAGGGTTTATACTATTAATTTAAACTAGTGATTTAGGGTTTAACTGTGTTAATAATGATTGATTAATTGGGGATTTTACTGATAATGATATTAAACATGCTGATGGATGTGAAGACAGATTTAGGGTTTAAATGTGTTAATCATGTTTCATTGAAATGATAATGATTAATTGTGGATTTGAATGATAATAATGACATTAAAATTATTGATGGTTGTGAAGACAGATTTTATATATTTTAAACTAGTGATTTTATCTTTTTGATTAAATTGATGAGGCCTGTTTTGTAGGGTTTAATTGAAATGATGATTACTAATTTTGTATTTGACTTTTGACTGATAATAATTAATAACAACATCAAACAGGCTGATGGATGTGAAACAAGGAATCAACAAGAATGGAAATACTATGTTGTACCTGGTGTTTGAGTATATGGAAACCGATTTGAAGAAATTTATCCGATCGTATCGTCAAACTGGTGAAAACATTCCACCCAAAGTCGTCAAGGTACAAATTATTAACAGCTTTTCTCTTCTTTCTGCGATTAGCATACACCTGTTATATAGTTTAGTAATAACTGTTTCTGGTGTTTGATGCAGAGCTTGATGTACCAGCTTTGTCAAGGTGTTGCTTTCTGTCATTCTCATGGTATACTGCACAGGGATCTTAAACCGCATAATCTTTTAATGGACCGAAAGACATTGGCGCTTAAAATAGCCGATCTTGGACTATCTCGAGCTTATAAAGTACCAGTCCCGAAGTATACTCATGAGGTATAAGTGTATAAAGTTATAATTGTATAAAGTGTTATAAACCATATAGCTTTCATATCTTGTTAGTTGACAGTTTATTGTAAATTCAAACACTGCAGATTTTGACCCTTTGGTACCGGGCTCCCGAGGTCCTTTTGGGGTCCACCCATTATTCAACCTCGGTTGATATGTGGTCTGTCGGTTGCATATTCGGTACGTGTGTCTTCATCCTCTTGGTTTGACTAGATAGAGATTGTTGATAATATCAGCAGGCCTGTAGACGAGCGAACTAACATGAACGGAGCATGTTTGTGTTCATTCGTTTCACTTTAACCGACATAACGACCGGAAACGAACAGGGGATTCTTGTTTCGTGTTCATTCGTTTAAGAAAATGAATGCGTTCATGTTCGTGTATTAACAATATAAACGTGAATGGTTCACAAACAAACATAGCCGAGCTAAAATGAATTAAAAAGAGTAAATCTGAACAACAATGTATTGGCCCTAGAAAGTTATTGAAACTAGACTAAAAAAGCATCGGGCCTTAAAAATTGAACATATATGTTAACGAGAGTGTAAATGAACGAACTTAAACATAAATGAACAAACGAGACATGCTTTCATGCTCATTCGTGCATTAAAATTATACACACATAAACGAACTTCTCGTGGAATGGTTCACGAATGGCTCAATGAACGTTCGGTTCAATTACATGCCTAAGTATTAGTTGTACCTGTACCTTATCCAGTGGTTTGTTCTTTGAATTTGTAGCTGAACTAGTCATGAAAACCGCCATTTTTGCTGGAGATTCTGAACTGCAACAATTGCTGCACATTTTCAGGTTGGTTAATAATAATGGGAAATCATATCTCATTGATTAATTTTATGTAAACATACATAAGTTTTAGACTATTATTTTTTGTGCATTCAGGTTATTGGGTACTCCCAATGAGGAAATCTGGCCCGGTGTGAGCAAGCTCAAGGACTGGCATGAGTATCCACAATGGAAACCGAAGCCCGTTTCAACTTCGGTACCAAATCTTGATGCAAATGGTCTTGATCTTCTTTCGGTAAGTGATAATAATTTTTTAAAATTATTTGAACTCTTATGGTTATTACGTTTTTATGCAGAAAATGTTTGAGTATGAACCATTAAAAAGGATTTCAGCTAAGAAAGCAATGGAGCATCCATACTTTGATGATCTTGACAAGAGTCATCTATGAAGTATCTTATAATAATTGCTTGTCTCGAGCAAAATCGTGCTTTTGTTTGTTCTAATCTTTGAATGTAACTTCTAATTTGCTGGCTCTATTGTGTTGAGAATTCTTGAAAAATACTAATTTGAAAGTGATTTGTGTTTGTTACTTAGGTTGTATTCTGCATTTTTAAATTAATTTAATTTAATTTATTTTATTTTAGCAACCTGGGTCGAGTTTGAAACGAATTTGCACGAGTACTATTATTAACCTGGACTTGATGATCTATGTTCCTTCTGTCCGGCCTAGTGTTGTTGAGGCTGCTGTTGTACAATATACGCTACTAAAAGTTACCAAACACACTAGTAGCTTAATAACATCATGTAAAAAAGTGAGTAATATGGTAAAACAATGTGAAGAATTTGGTGATATGTGATTTTGTTTTATACCTTAGTATATTATTCTATATTATATTATACTACTTTCAAACGTAAACAATTATAACTCGTGATAAGTTCATTCACATTATCTTTCCGGTATTAACGCCCTTTTCCTTTTTCTTTTAACACGGTTTGTTGAGTATACAGCATTAAATGGAGGAGGTAAAACACAAAAGGGTTGCCTGGCCCAAAGTCGCGCCCCATGCATCTCACCTACACAAGTTTAATTCTTCTGGGTGTCGGTTTTCTTTTCCTTTTTCTTTGTCTTCAATCTTTTATTACGCACGAACATTTTATTCAGGTCCGTCCCCTTGAATGATAAAAAAATTTTAGTCACCTATAATCAAACTTATTTATTTAAGGTAGTTATGAGAAAAACTTATATATAGTGGCCCTTTGTCTTTTCTTCCTCTAGCTTTTTCTTTTTACGTTTTTGAGCACCGAAGAGGTATTTGAATTTGGGAATGAGAGATATGATTTCTAGAAAAAAAAATTCAAGGTTTCAAACATTAAGTTTCATATTTCAAAGGCTTAACTTTATTCTAAAATATATTTTAAAAAATAGGTGAAAGATATTGAACAATGATAAACACTAAAGCAAATCAAATAAGATATAAACAATGTCAAATAAAACAAACAAAATGTAAATAAAATAAATAAAATGTAAATATTTTAGCTTAAAATCAAATACGTTATTAAAATAAAAGGTAAAAGTTTTATGAATATCTATTGAAATTTAGCATAACTAGGGGTTTGCCCCTCGTGTGCTGCGGCGATGACGCGTTTGGATCTCGTTGTTAACTATGCTCGGGGTTTGTAACAGTAGCAAATATATTTATTTGTTTTCACAATCAACACAGTACGCTCAATGATCAATAAATTATATAAAATCAACAGAAAACATATTATTTTTGCAAAATCTATTACCTCTCCGAAGAACCTAGGTTCATCATCACCGAGTTATTATGGCTAAGGAGGCTCAGATATGTTCAAAAATATCATCATAGCCAACATACCATAACTTAAAAAACTTACAATCATCAACATACAGACATGGCAGCCACCACTATAGACGACCAAAGCCACTGGCAACGGCTGGACAACACCCAACCAGATTCTCATCCCAGTCAGATCGGGTCATAGAAAATGGTTTAAGCATCTCTCTAGAACCCAATATTTAACTAATTTCAAAGTCTACAAACTTTGCTATCAATAAACATTTATTAGCATAAAACTCTCATCAAACATCAAACAACCATAATTGATCGGCTTTGAATCATCAAATTAAACCAAATTTGAATGTCAAAATCACAAACACAAAAAAGGCCGCTCAACATGCAATAGTCGGATTGGACGATTCAAAGGCTCATCCGCCATAGAAGGAATCAACGGTCTCAAAGCCGCCGCCGCTTCCAAGACGGCCGGAGCCGCGGTAACGGTGGAACAAAAGTCACGTTATTAAACAGATTCAAAGCAGCCGCCGCCATAACCAGCCGGATACGCCAACAATGGCAGACCAACGGTCACATTCTTACACAGATTCAAAGCCGCCGCCGCCGCCAAGGTCGGCCGGAACCGCCGGCAACGGCAGGCCAATGGCAATCTGTTTCTCTCTATCTTAAATCAACGTCTCTACCTCTCTGTCTTTGTTTCTCACATAATATTGATCCTTTTATATATAACACAAACCGGACTACATCTGGATAATGGGTAAGTGAGCAACAAGCTGCGCCGCTATCCCCTTTTGAATCGCAAAGCCTATTCTACTAAATATAAATCCTTGGTTCCTCGGGCTCTGCGAGTCACTGTGGATCATCTTCTGCACCCGCTCCAAGAAGCGAACCGCCTCGGGAGCTAGGGATCCAAAAGTGTCGAAGGCAAATGGAATGAACACGTGCTGATTCTCCAAACACGATGTCTCATGCTTTGCAACCTTCCTAGACTCCGCTCTCAAAACCGTCTGTCCCGGTACGAAGCCACTGTCTCTCAGCCCCACCAACGGGGACACCCCAGTGAGGTCAACACACGCATGCTTACCCCCTGCCCAGCCAAACACAAGAACATCCGCAGGACGCAGGGTAGATCTTCCCTCACGCGGATCAGTCAAAAAGTTAACAGGTGCCTCTTTCTTGGCTGAGATCCCGGCACGTCTAAGCACATCCCATAACACATCTCTAACCCAGTCATGACGATACTTGAATCCCGGCAATTCCTTACAGTGGAGGGTATGCTCACCGAATCTATCCAAACAAGCCTTTTTACAAATGGGGCATAATTCATCTGGAGGGAAAAGGGGAATCATAAGCCGGTATTTAAGGATGACTCTGTATTCAACTGCCGACATCTGTTGCCCAAGACCTTCAATGGGCACAACAGTCAAAAAATCTTGGGCATGAGCCCCATTGAGACAAGATAAAACTGCCTTTTGTCTCGGGGTCATATTGAATCGCTCCTCCAAATAATGTACGTGTTTACCATAAAGAGCACTCGCCAAGGTTTGTTCAGGTTTCTTGGGGGCGGTCTCCTTATCAGTAAAACCGCCTATATCAAGGTTCGGGAGAGTTGTTCCAATATTACCAAGTGCAAAAGAGTAGTCAGGATCTATCCCCGTAACACCAGCGTTTCGCAGGACGTGGTCCTGCAATTTCCACGACTGAGACCTGGAAGCCACAAATGCATATGCGGAGACATCCTCAGCCGAGAAAATTCCTAAGCCTCCGCAACGCATAGGGAAGGAAGCCAACCTCCACTGGAGGTCCCCAAAATGCGGTCCTCCACACACAACAATATCTTCAATTGCCCCCCGCAGGCCCGCATCAAAGATGGACACAGCCTCTTTGACATGTTCAGGTTGACAGGTCCGGAGCCCAAACACTAACTTAGAAACCCCCATGCACGAGCGTAACAAAAGGAGCTCACTTTGGGGGTCCCTCAGGTCCGGCAGGCGTTTCATAAGTTCAACCGCTCTCAAAGCTCTTTTAGTTGCCAAAGACCGAATAAACCCTGCATCCCGACTAACCGATCCCCCCAAGAGTTTAACTCCCATCGCAGGCCTGCTAATCTCTCCAGGGAATAAACCCGACACTTTCTCTCGTTACATATGTCCACAGCTGCACAGCAGATGTAGACTCGCCGGAAAAGGAGTGAAGACATAGACGAGTTAGGGAGAGAAACTTGAACATAGCAAAAGAAAGGTGAGAGAAATATAAGAGGAAAGATGAGATGACACGTACTATAATACGTGTTAATATTTTATGCATAATAAGACTTGTAACTTATGCAAGAATAATAATAGCACTACAATAGTACTCAAATGTGAGTAAACCCTAACTTTCAAATTAATAGTTATATAATTGATGTACATGCAACTTTATTTAAGTAATAAACAATTTAAAACAAAAAAACAAATAAATAACAACTCCTCATTCATCATCTTTATTCACATTTCCTCACACATTTTTGAACATTGCAACACCGTTTTTTCTCGTCGGTTGCCAGAAAATACATCAATTAAAAGTTTCTGAATTTTTATCTTCATATTCTACCTATCGTGAGGGCCAAAACGTGTAAGAATGGTCATGGTGTCACAATTACGTTAAACAATTGGGCCCCTTTGCATTTTTGGGCCTCGTGCCACGACAAGATTTGCACGGCCCAAGAATTGGGTTTGATTTTATTTTTCTTCTATAGATTAGCAGTCACGTTTCAAAATGTACATAACTACTTTAAAACGCTTTCATTTCCTGTAACTTTGTCTAAAATTAAACAAGTGAAAATCAGGTTTAAACTTATTGGTTCAATGGGAGCCCAATGACTAATGACTGCGTGAATGGATTGGGCCACCACGTTATATGACTAATGATTGCGTGAATGAAAATCATGATTAATAATAGGTTTGAGTCTGGGCTAGAGCAATTTGCTCCATGTTGAACACAAAAGTTTTCAAAAGTAATGTGTTTCTTCCTGCGTGAATAAACTTATCATGTGAAAATTTTCTCAGATGCCCGCACATTCGTCAATAATTTTTTTCCCTAAAATTATCAAATCCATTTTTCACTACAGATCTCAAATCATAGTCATTCACAGGAAGTATTGTAAAAATTCCGATTAATCCCTAATTAATCGCTAGTCCTTACCCCACTAATTAATTTTGGGCTAGTCGGACAATTAATCAGCCAATGGTCAAATCCGACCAAAATCATGATTAATCGGACTTAGTCAGTGTTTTCAAGCGAGGTTCCGGCCAAAATCTATGTGTATATATAAAATTGAAAATTATTACATATAATTTTTTTATCTATATACATTAAAGTTCGATCCGATTAATCTTAACTAATCCTAATTTATCGTTAATTCTCACCACATCACTTGACTAACGACTGACAATTTTTACAACATTTTTAACAGGTAATAAAACATCTGTGTGGGGGCGGGGGGGGAGGGGGTTCATGTACATTTTGATCTTAACATGAGTACGTAGGAAACAATGACAATTTATTTAAAAATGCGAACGTAAAAAACAATACCAACTAAAATACCAAGCTACATAAACAATGACTTATAATAACAAAGAAAAGAACCTTAAAATTACAACAAAAGAATCAAGAACAAAATAATATCAGCATATACCAGCAAATACTTATAACAGCAAAAGAAAACATCTAATAATAACAACAAAATATAAATAAGCAAATACTTATAACGTCTCATAATCGAAAATTAGCAAATACAAACAAAAAATAGCAGCAAACATCTGTAAAAATAAACCTAATCATAACAACAAATTGGTTCTCATCGTTTTCATGTTAAGAATAAATGTATTTGATACTGTTTCACAAACTCTATTATCCACGTGGTAATATCCGGAGGCAAGACTCATTCTCTCTTTCTATTTCTATTTTCTCTGTATTTGACCAGATGGATGACAGCAGACACCACCGCCACTAATCACCACCACCACCACCACCACCACCACCATCACCGTGCTCCTCCGGCGTACCTCTCATCCAATCACCAATCGCCACCTGTCCTCGTAAAAACACATTTACAGAAACCCTACCATTAATTTATTAGCTTCATTACGCCTTCGTTCCACACGCAATGTAAGCCTACGAACCTCAATAATTTGTTACGAATTTATAATCTCAATTCAATTGATTCATCGTGCTCCTATTATTGTCATGAATCATTGGTTGACCTGCTGAGTTTGCGATAATTTGTACTTTTTGACGGTTAAAACTAGGGTTTGTGTGTGAATTAGGGTTTTATACTTTAATTGGTTCAAATTTTGTCGAAATGTACTCATTGTTGTGAAACTCGCTAGGCGGTAGGGTACCGATTAGCGATTAATTGGATTTAATAGGGATTAATTGGATTGGAATTTTATATGTAGTTTTTCAAAATTATATATGTGTGTGTGTATGTATAGCATTCTTTTCAGAACTAAAAAAATGTGGGTAGTGGGCATAGTTGTCAATAACGGTGATAGTGGGCGCTATAGCGCGCTACGTAGCGATGCGGCTATAGGCCGCTATATACTAAAAATTTATCGTTTAGCGTGATTATAGCGGTGTTTAGGGTTTTTTTTATTTTTATTTTTATTATTTAATATAAAAAAATGTAGAAACTTATTTTTTAGGCTTGTTTATCGACCAAACAGCCGCACCTTCCATAAGTTCCACCGTAAAAGCTTATTTTGTGAATATGAACCATAATTATTTGCTTAAAAGTTTTCTACTTCTGTATCGCTAAATATGAAATAGCGGTTGCTATTTACTGCTATTCGCTACGTAGCATATTGGTGACCCGTTGCTATTTACCGCTATTAGCTATTGACAGCTATGATAGTGGGTAAGTGGTTATGTAATTGCCTTCTGCATAACATTTGAAGCAAAAGGTACAAGTGCATTATATGGTTTTTGCAGTTCTTAACGTTTTTTTGGTTCTCATTTGAATGTTACACAAAAAATTTCAAAATTTATTTATAATTTTTCAAAGTTCTTAATCGGATTGGGATAATATGCGTATCTTTTCAAATACTTCAAAGATTTTGATAAATTTTGACTGGATTTGACTGATTACTGATTTTAGGGGCTGATTAGTTGAAATCGCATTGGCAATCCAGCGATTAGCGACTAATCAGCGCCTAGAAGTGGCTAGAACTGATTTTTACAAATAAAATACTGTTTTGTAGAATTTAAATGGCTCAAAGAGAGTTTGAGATGGAGGATGCTGGAAAGGATTTAGAAGATGAAGTGATTGGTGTAGAACATGTAGAAGACAAACAACAAGCGTCTCTTGGTTTAGTTGACACACTATTAGATGAAATTGGGATTGAGCAAGAAGGTGCAAGTAAGAAAGATGAAGAGGAGATGCAAGCTAACAAAATCGAGCAGGAATCACCGGTGGATGAGGTTTGTGATGGTGAGAAAGATGCTTCAACAATGGGTAATGATAAGATTGATGATAGTATGAATGATGATCATGATGATTCTATGAAGACACCAAAGATTAACAATGAAGAGGATGAAAAACATCAAGAGCTTGTGGAACATTCACCTAATAAAGCTGAAGAGGATATGCAAGTTAACAAAATCGAGCAGGAATCGCGTGTTGATGAGGTTCATGATGGTGAGAATGATGCTTCAGCAATGGGCGATGATAAGATTGATGATAGTATGAATGATAGTCATGATGATTCTATGAAGATGCCAGAGAATAACAATGAAGGACATGAAAAACATCAACAGCTTGTGGAACATTCACCTAATAAAGCTGAAGAGGAGATGCAGGTTAACAAAATAGAGCAGGAATCGCGTGTGGGTGAGGTTCATGATGGTGAGAATGATGCTTCAATGATGGGTGATGATAAGATTGATGGTGTATATATGGATGATGATCATGACGGTACTATGAAGATGCCAGATAATAACAATGAAGCAGGTGAAAAACATCAAGAGCTTGCGGAATATACACCTGTTAAAGCTGAGGATCATAATACAGAGACATTGAAGAACGAGCTACAGGACACAAAGGTAATTTTACTTTGAAATCATCATCATCATCATCATCATCATCATCATCGTACTCAGTATATCCCACCAATAGCAAAGCTATGGTAGGGTCTGAGGAGGGTAAGATGTAGACAACCTTACCTCTATCCCGTAGGAATAGAGAGACTGCTTCCGGTGAGACCCCCGGCTCGATAGTAGTTTTACATCAAGCCTTGGATATAAGGCACATAACACTCTACCATCGGCACACCGGTCGATTGGTGCATGTACCCTTGTCTTTTGGCTATCAACGCCACCACATGATGCCTGATTAACCTTCCGTCACTTTTTAACGTTATTTTCACGAGATTAGTAAAATAACGTCAAAATTAGTGCAATTTCACTTTTGCCCACCCGATGGTTCACCCATATATATATTATATGCGTGCACCGCAAGCAGGGCGTGGTGTTTGGTGTGCTATGATTAGTGAATCTTTAGCTATTTTAAAGTAGGGCGTGGTGTTTGGTTCACCCACTTTTGCCCACCCGATGGTTCACCCATATATATATATATTCACCCGATGGTTCACCCATATATATAATTTTACTTTGAAATATTCTGCATAATTAGTGAATCTTTAGCTATTTTAACAAGATGGTGTTTGGTGTGCTATGATTAGATGGACGAGGCTTATGAATCTGGGACTGAAGAGGATCAAGAAATATTCATGAAAGAGTTGGAAGCTTTGTATAAGGAGAAAAACTTGGAATTTAAGCCTCCAAAGTTTTATGGACAACCATTAAATTGCCTGAAGTAAGCTAATTGATTCACATTCATATTATTCTGCTTTTGGGTGAAGACTCATTTTTTTATTGTTGTATTTTTGTTATAGGTTGTGGAGGTCGGTTATCAAATTGGGTGGATATGACCGGGTATACCTTATCTTTTCTTTCTGCATCATTTGGCATACATAATTCTCATGTTAATAGCAAACAAAATTTTTTGAAAAACAAAAGCATGTAAATTTTTTATGTTATTGTATTTTTAATGAATAATGTTATTCTTAATGTATTTAATTGAAGTTTGATCTATATCTGTTCTAAATATATTAACAATATGACCTATCAGTTTTTTGGGAAAATTGAAAATGATAATGTAATTTTTGAGAATCTGGTGAAGTACTATGCAATGTACATATTTTCTATTGATTTATTCAGAATTCTCTCTCTCTTCAGGTAACTGGATCCAAATTGTGGCGATATATAGGCGAAGCTTTCAATCCACCTAAGTAAGAACTAAGAACATAGTTTATTATTCAATGCCATCTTCTGTTACTTAAAGCAGAAACAGATTATCTTGGTCACTTTTGTTTTCTCTCTTGTATATGTAATTATAGAACTGATAGATTATACGATTATCATGCTAATAATACTTTATGGTTTATATTCTGAAGGACTTGCACAACTGTCTCGTATACATTCCGCCAGTTTTATGAGAAGGTAATGATTATGTTAATTTTTTTTACTAAAGTTCCAAAATCCAGCAACTTTTCATCTTGGTAATATATTTTGAAGGCATCACAAGCTCTATATTATTAATTTCTTGATCACCAGTTGCTATTTAACTTTTTGTTTATTTGTAGGCACTTCTCGAGTACGAAAGACATAAGGTCCAGATTGGTGAGCTTGAATTCCCTCTTGCAACTCTCTTCCCAGAGGCCCCTATTCTTGAAAATGAGGTTTGTTGATAGAATTTTCAGTTTTTATATATGATTATTGTGTTTGAGTCAATATATCTATTTATTATACATATACCACAGGCCAAAGGTATTTGATTTTATAAATGGCTTGTGCAGGCAAACAGCCATCAGACCCCGGGTTCAGGATCCGGACCAGGTAGGGCACGGAGGGACGCTGCAGCTCGAGCCATGCAGGGTTGGCATGCTCAACGTCTTTCAGGTTTTGGTGAGGTTAGTGAGCCAATCATTGAGTAGATTTAGGGGCATTTTTCTGCCATTTACAACTCTGCAGTGATAATATTCAAGAGTAATCGCAAAAAGAATGCTGCAATGATGAATTGACTTCTTGTATTTAACTTTTTCAGGAAAAGAATTCCAACAGTTCACAGAAGCGCGAAAGAAGTCTTAAAAGCATAGGTAGTGTTCACCTGTCAAGTTATAATTATAATGATATTAAAAATAAAATTATACATCAACAAAATATGTTCTAATCGAGTAATGATATCAAATATAGTGTCACTAAAACAAAAGAGACCAAGTGAAGTTGAGCATTCTGTGAAAGCTGCACGGACCGAAACATCTAGGCAGTTAAGTGTCAAATATATTTTGTCTCCCAATTTTATATATCCATCACATTTTCGTTTTGTTTATTTAAACGTGTATTAACATTTGCCTACCTTTATAATCATAATAGAGCTGTCTCAACTGTTGCTGATGTCGGTCCTCCTGCCGATTGGGTTAAAATAAACGTGCTAGTAACAGTAAGTATTATCTAACCTGTAACATTCATAACACGCATTTGACTTTTTCAGTTACTAGATGTCAAAGTTGACTATTTGTATGAACAGAAAGATTGCTTTGAGGTGTATGCACTAGTTCCAGGCCTGTTGCGAGAAGAGGTTAGAAACTAACTTGTTACTTTTACGAAGAATTGACCTAATTGTTGACCAGTAATTGACTTTCTATATTGCTTTTCTGATGGATTAGGTACGTGTCCAGTCAGATCCCGCTGGGCGCCTTGTGATCACAGGTCAACCAGAGCAACTTGACAATCCATGGGGTATTACACCTTTCAAAAAGGTTTGTTGGGGATTAAATGGTCCATTTATGATTTTTTTAACTAATATTATAGTATTATTCGAATAATAACTTGAAATATGTTAACGGATCAAAATTTTTTCATCTTGTTTATGTTTGGCTATTTAATAATATTACAGGTGATTAGCTTACCATCAAGAATTGACCCGCTCCGCACATCAGCAATTGTGAGCTTACATGGACGGCTGTTGGTTCGTGTGCCTTTTGAGCAGTCAAGCTTTTAAGTTTTTTAGTTCATCAGTAATTAGGATTATAAAAGTGGTAACAGGAAAATATTTAGTGTTAATTTATCTTTAAAGATGGTTTGTTGTCGTGTTTGTTTTACAGTAAATTAGTTCAGGTTTTGAACACTTCGATAAAATACAGTTTTTATGTTGTCATTCGTGAAATCTGCGAGCAAGTTTTTAGTAGAGTGTTGTTGGTTAACTTAGTATGTTATGTGTTTCAAGTATTTAGTTATTGCTGTTTTTTGAAGTTGTTATTATGTGAGCTGACAGTTCAAGGATAATACTTGACCAGACCGCGTCAGCCGTCAGCTATCTTATGTGAAACTCTGGTTACATAGGTTCTCACAGTCACAAGTCACAACACTTGCAAGTGATTTATATATAATAATAGCCTTGTTTTACCAAACCTGCGATGTTTCGAGGTGATAAAAGACTATAAAAACCTAAGAACCACCAGAAGCCAAAACCTAAATAATTTTAAAAAACAAATCAGATGATAAAATGTTGGTTGATGAAAATATAATATAAGAAAACGGGCCGGGTAGCGGTATGGTAGCAGCATAAGTACCCTGAAGTTAGTTATTTGACTAGTTTGAACACTGACCAGCCTTAAGTGCAAACTAGAATAATGTTGAGGGTAAAGCCACAAAATCCCTCTGCTACAACAAGAACTAACATAGTATGGCAGTTCGATGGGTTTGATCAGTTTGTTAACTTCTCTCGTCTCGGCGTTAACTATATAGAAAAGACAATACGACACCCACATGACGATTCAATCTTATCTTACATAGAAATAGCACCTGTACGCGTTATACTACTGCAAACGCATTATGCATCCATTTCATCTTCCAAAAGCAGGAATGCTTCATTACTTATCAATAGTTCAGGTGCACAAATGGTCAAAACACCAAAATGATATAACAATTTTACTTATATTAGATTGAACAAAAATCATTTGAGATATATAAACTTGGTCCTCATACAGGGACATTATTACAATGCAGAAGTTATCTGCAAAACTGAATAATTATCAACTTTCCCTTACTAAACTTCTTGAAATATAACACCAAAAGTTTCACTATCACTGTATAGTGTATACCACACATCAAACCTCTTCCATCAATGCTCATTAGTCATTCCCATCACTTTTCAGGATTATTACTTTTGTTTTTGTTTTCATATATAAGCCCAGTTTCCTACATAATCAACAGTAAATTCAGTTAATTCTATCTATCTAAATCAACAACAGCAGCAATTGGATCATCAATTTCATACTCATTTCCGAATAAAAGAGGTTTTTAATACCTAAATGTAGGGGTGTTCAGTATTTAAATCAGGCTCGAAAAACTCGAAATTCGATATGAATCAAAATAGGTTTTTGAATACAAAAATTTCAGTTTACGTATACAAACACATTTTTATATGTAAAGTTTTGAAGTAGACAGATTTTAACCCCTCCTGGACCCACTCAGGACCGAAATCGCCAAAAATAGCCGAAGTTGGCTGAAACTGACTAGAATTAGGGTGGGAATTAGCATCGGAATTAGGGCCGATTAGGTCCGACTGGGTCGGTTTAGGTCCATTAGATCGATTAGCGATTAATCCGGCGATTACCAAAAAAACTAGTCAGTATATGTCCGATTAATATCGACTTTTCCAACACTGATAGACACACACAGAAAACTAAAAAAGAGCTTCTAATAAGTACTGACATTTAATATTCGATATAACGATCGATCCAAGAAACAATTACCCAAAATCACAAAATGTCTAAATGTGTAAAATTCTAAATTTCCTAATCTAGTAACCGGATTCAAGTTTCATTTTGTTTTTTACTTCGTTTAATAATTTGTTACTTTATTTTAAGGTTGACAAACTGCTTTAGAAGTTAAAATCAAGTAAGAATTTATCAAATGAAGTAACTAAATCGGACCACGGGTGTTCAGGGTCTAAATCGGACTCGAGAAAACTCAATTTCGATTCGAGTTCAGTAATCTAATTTGAACCAGCTTCAAATTTTCAAATCAAATTCGAGTTCAGTAATCGAATTAGAATCCAGCCTCAAAAATTCAAAATTCGAATAATTCGAGTATTATAAATTCAATTCATTGAACACCCCAACCTAAACCAATCAATTTTGATATTCATCAAGGATAATATATTAAAATTCAATCCTATTATCATTATAATATAATTATAACAGAATCAAACCTGAGGATCTGGAATAGGCTTCGTTTTCTCGACGTACCGATACCGATCAGACGCAGCCGCAAGCGCAGCTCTCTCCTGAAATTAAACCAAAATCAACAACAAAATGATCACCAATTAATCAATTCAACAACAACCCATCATAAATACAGGTTAAAAATGTATACTTGTTGTTCTCTTTTGAGCTCTTGTGAGGGTTTGATCCAGAGGAAGTAGGCTAGGGTTCCGGCAACCACCCAAGATGCAAGATTGCTGCCGCCGCGAAGACCGCCCATTGCATTTCCGACGGCGGACCGGACATTGCCGATTGATTTCTTCCAACCGCTGGCCATTGTTAGGGTTTTGAGGTAATAATAATAATAATAATAATAATAATAATAATAATAATTTAGGGTTTTGTATGATGATTTGTCAACATTAGATTATGTGAAGGTAACCGACTTCTTGCAGTGATGTCTTCGGGTCGTGTTATTCGGAGCCTTTCCAAGTTTGTTTTTCAATTAATTATAATTATTAAAATCATTTATAATATTTTTTATATATTTATTTAAACTGTAAAATAGGACTGTTCAAAATGCTCGTCGCTTGCCGCTCGTTCGTCGTTCGCTCGAAAATTGTTTGAAAAATGTCCGTTCGGTTTCGGCTCGATTTGAAAGTGAGCCATTCGGCTCGGTTCGGTTTTAAAAACAATCCAAGCACGAGCAAAGCCTCGCTCGGTTTGGTTTGGTTCGGTTCGGTTCGTTTTGCTCGAATTATTTTTTGTTTATTAGTTTTATATATAAACTTTATGAATATACATAAAAGTATACTATTTTATTATGTTGAATTCAAAGTTCAAATTTAAACCATAACCGCTCGTTTTATATATGTTTTGTTGTTAACTTTGAGTTTTATACATTTTAAAGGTTGAACTTTAGACAATTTAGAGTTGAAAATCTTGAATTAATGATATTTTGAAGTTTTATAAATTTAAAATTGGAAACTTTGTACGAAATCAAGCAAAACCAAGCCGAACCAAGCCGCTCGGTTTCAAACCAACCAAGTTCAAGCATAAAGATATCGCTCGTTTCTTTAAATTCAATCTGCTCGGTTCGGTTCGCTTTCAAACCAAACCAAGTATGAGCATGTCCGCGTTCGGTTCGGTTTGTGAATAGCCATACTGTAAAATATAAAATAATAACTTTTCAGTCACTACAAAGATTTGTTATACATAAATCATAATCTTGAAATAATGGCAGTATAGAAGAGATTATTCACTGATCACTAGAACTAAGAGTCTAAGACGGTAGGAGCCGTGTGAGTTTATTAACTTTAATCTTGTCATATGTTATAATTGTGATGTGATTACATAAACAACTACAATATTTTGTTGGCCTTAACGTTGAAGAATACGAGTCATGCCAAATTCTCCCGTAACACTAGAAAACCGATTGAATCATGACATAGTACATTGTTTAAGGTTGAATAAAGAAAGATGTAATCTAAATACTTTTAAGGAATTAATGTCAACAATATAACATGGTGGTTGCTCCATGTGTAACTCCTCTTCAAGAACACCATTAATAAAGGAGCTCTTGGCATCAAGCTAGTGGAGCAACCACATGTTAATGGTGGTGGTAGAAACGCGGATATACGTTAACGTCGTTTTGTCAAACTAGGGAAATTCTCATCTTAATCAATACCATAAAAACTATGAATAACTCTTACAAACCAGATGGTTTTTCAAGTGACGCAAAGACCATCATGTTTAAGTTTGATTATGAACATTCAATATCGACCAACAAATACCATTTTCTAGGAGGCAGCAACTTAATTATCAAGGTATAATTGGCTCATAGGGCCATATTTCATCTTCCATGGTTTTATTGTCATTAGATGAATAAGAAACATCATCATACTCATAAGAACTGGGCATAAATCAATGGTAATGGTATAAGCATGTGACTCAGGTCTAACACTTAATATATATATCAAATAACTCTTGGAAGACGTATAGCAAATACACGACTATAAATAAATAAAATGTAATAAATGATATATTTACAATTAACAACTATCTAATTTTCTTTTGTGAGTGGTGTGGATTTGTTTATACATTGAAAATATTTCTCAAACAATTTTAAAAACCACCGAGTAAATGTAATAAATACTCGTTACATAGTTAATAACTATATATTTTGTTACGAAATATTCTGGATACTAAAACCACATATATGACGTTCTCCATTATACCCAAAATACCCAATCAAACCAACCAACCAACCAATCATACACATCCATCTCATTGGTACCCTTTTCATTGACGAGGGTGTATCAAAGTAGCCGAATAGGTAAATAAACATCCAAGTACCCCAATCATCTACCCACCTCATTTTTCTTTGGTTTCCATCATTTGGTTCACATACCCGAAACGGCGAAACCCTTACCAGATTTCCAAATTCGAAGGATTTGCAGCCGAACAAACCGAGCCCCTTACCCGATGAACATCCCGATCACCTAAACGAACTTAAAAACCATTGAATAAACGAACACGTTAACTAATCCCCTTAGTTTTGATATTCCCTCATACTTTAGGGACTGAAAATGTACACTTCATCCTAACGGATAAACCGTCACCATACTCCAACCACCAGTTTTGCATAACCAACTGCAAAATCATGAACACTCTCCTCCTCCCGTCACCGTTCGCCACCACCACCACCACGCGCCTCCTCCGCCACCGCTCCATCCTCCGACCACCACTCTCCTCCACCTCTCACAAACTCCATTCATCCTCACTCACCTCACTCTCATTATCAGAAGCTGACGTCATCACTCAACCCGATGACGTCATCACTACACATTCATCCTCCAACCGCCGCCACGACTTCTCTCCTCTCCTCCAATACCTCGAGTCACAACTCACCGAGTCAATACTCACTGAGTCACAACTCGTCGAGTCATACCGAACAGTCTCACCGTCACTCTGGCATTACCTTCTCAAAACCCTAGCTTATTCACAAACCTCAACTTCAACCACACACGCTCTCATCGACTGGCTTCACAAACACAACTTATGCTTATCACACGAGTTCATGTACTCGATACTAATCCACGCGCTCGGACGCTCCGAGATGCTCTACGAAGCGTTCCGCCTCTCGCAGAAACAAACCCTAGCTCCCGTCACATACAATACACTAATCGGCGCCTGCGCGCGCAACGATGACTTAGAAAAAGCCGTTATTCTGTTAAACCGGATGCGCGCCGAAGGCGCACAGCCGGATTTAATGAATTACGGTTTAATTATTCAGTCGTTGGTCCGTAAGGACCAGATAGATTCCGGATTGTTACTGAATTTATATAACGAAATGGTATCGGATAATATCGAGTTAGATGTACAGTTGTTGAATGATATTGTTTTAGGTTTTACGAAAGCCGGTGATGTGGATAGAGCTATGCATTTTTTAGGTGTGATTCAAGGGAACGGATTGACTGTGAAGGTTTCGACTGTGGTTTCGGTCATTTCGTTGTTGGGTGGGTTGGGGAGAGCTGAGGAGGCGGAAGCGGTTTTTGAAGAGATTAGTGACGGTGGATTGAGACCGAGGACTAGGGCGTATAATGCTGTGTTGAGAGCTTATGTTAATAGTGGTAGTCTCCGTGATGCGGAGTGGGTTGTTGATGAGATGGAGAGGAATGATGTTTTGCCGGATGAGTATACTTATAGTTTGTTGATCGAGGCTTATGGTGATGCGGGTAGGTGGGAGAGTGCGAGGATTGTGTTGAAAGAGATGGAAGCGAATAATGTGAAGCCGAGCTCGTATGTTTTTAGTAGGATTTTGATAAGTTATCGTGATAGAGGCGAGTGGCAGAGATTGTTTCAGGTTTTGAAGGAGATGCAGAAGTGTGGTGTGAAGCCGGATCGACAGTTTTATAATGTGATGATTGATACGTTTGGGAAGTATAATTGTGTTGATAACGCTTTGGCTATATTGGAAAGGATGATTGATGACGGGACTGAGCCGGATACGGTTACTTGGAACACGTTAATAGATTGTCATTGTAAGTCAGGGCATCATAATAAAGCAGAGGATTTGTTTGATGAAATGCAGCAAAGAGGGTGCGTGCCTTGTGTTGCTACGTATAATATAATGATTAACTCGTTTGGCGAGCAAGAAAGGTGGGAAGGGGTGAGGGGGTTGTTAAGGAAGATGAAAAGTGAGGGTCTGCAGCCGAACGTGATAACTTATACAACGTTGGTAAATATATATGGGAAGTCGGGGCGGTTTATGGATGCTACTGAATGTTTAGAGGATATGAAGTCTGCTGGTTTGAAGCCGAATTCAACGATTTATAATGCTCTGATTAACGCCTATGCTCAAAGGGTATTTTTCAATTCTTGTCATCTTTTTTAACTTAGTTTAGTGATAAACTGAAATTTTATATTTGCCATGTTAAGTTGTTAAAGCTCCCAATACAAAATCAATATGAAGTAGAGAACTGCGAGAAAAGCATAAACGCTTGTACTTAGTTACCTATTGTTTTAATTGTGATACATAACATGATTATGTAACCGCAAAAACAGCCTTTGTTTCTCTCTTCTGCTATATTTGGTCAACACTATAAACAAGTGCATATAGGTCTGTAACTGATCTGGACATTCGTTTATTCAATTAATGAAACAAACTTGAACATAACTGTTTGTTCGTTTAGTTAAATGACCGAAGTCACCGAACAAGAACTCATGTCTCATTTGTTCATTTATGTCTGATCGTTTGTCTACTTAAGTTTGTTTATGTTCGTTAGTTTATATTTGTTTAAGTTCATTCGTTTGTATATTCATTTAAAATTTTTATGCCAATCACAATTTACTAACACTCTACTTTTATGAAATTAAAGTATTACCTGACACAACTTGGTATAGTTTTATTAACTTTTCAGGCCCAATACACTGTCGTTCACGTATGCTTTTAATTGGTGTTTGCTTAGTTATGTTCATTTATAAGCGTTCATCGATATTCAGTTATGAAAATGAAAAAAACAACTTTTCATGATTGAAATTTGTATATTGAGCAGGGTCTATCTGAAGAAGCACTGAATGCATTTAGGGCCATGAGAAGTGATGGGTTGAAACCCAGTAATTTAGCTCTTAATGCATTAATAAATGCTTTCTGTGAAGATAGGAGAGACGTTGAAGCCTTCGCAATTTTACGTTCGATGAAAGAAAACGTAAGAAGCCTAAAAAACCAACCTCGTTTCCGCTTTTTTTTTTTTTTTTTTTTCTAATTACAGTTCTGCAAATTAATGAATATAAACATGTTATTTTCTAACTACAGGACCTGAAACCAGATGTTGTCACATACACCACTCTTATGAAAGCTTTAATTCGTGTGGAGAAATTTGACGAGGTACGAAATCTGCTCAAGGGCATTTTAGTCATTTTAACCACGTGTCCGCTATCCTTAAAAATGGTGTTGAATTTCAGGTCCCGGGTGTTTATGAAGAAATGATATTGTCCGGGTGCACCCCTGACCGCAAAGCTAGAGCCAAGCTACGGTCTGCACTCAAGTATATGAGACAAAGACTGAAGTCTGAGTTCCACTCCACGAGCCAGTTGACCCGGTCAAAGTACTGATATCACCATTCACGAACCAACAAGGTGAGCTTGTTTACTTTTGTAGCATACTTGCACATACCGAAACAATATTCATTGTTCACCAGGTAGCCCTTGGTCTTACTTGTAAATGTTTCAATTTGTTGAAAAGTCGATCGGCCAAACAAGAAAATACTACAAACTTGGAGATGTAGATACAAAATTCTAGATGTATTCAATTTATTTAAGTTGCTAAAATAGAAGCACACATAAGTACTTATAATGAGCTCATTCTTTGGATAATAACATAACCTATTATATTTTAATTATCAGATGTTATCAAGCATCGTACGCTACTAGTAGTCTTGTTCTCGTTATGTTTGTGAGTGTTCTAATACAACAGGACATATTACGATCACCGAATGCAAATAAACCAGGTGTGAGAAAATGTCTTGCTATTTCATTATTATATGCTACCATAAGCAAAAATTATTGTGGTTATCTTTTTGTATACAACAATATGCCAACTGCTAAGACATGAATCTTGTTATCTACAACAACAAGCCAAGAATCTTCACAGATATCTTAAAAAGAACATGTTTCAAAGGACATACAAAAAACGATTTCCAAAACATAACATCGGGTTGAACCATCTCAACAAGCTTGCTGCTGATGGGGGACCTACGTGATGTCTTTTAGCTCTGGTTGGTGTAGTGTTTAGCACTGTCAAGCTTCAATTTCTTACAAGATTCTTCTTCAGTTTTTGGAAGTTGGAAGTCTAATTTAAACTGTTGACCAAGGGTTGGACTTATTAATTCGTTGAATATATCATTCTAATTATCATATTATTGCATATGTTATTCCAAATCAACAAAGTAAAGGTCCTGAACAACCCGAATTTGAAGCATCACCACATATGTCGAGGCAGAGACACTTGACTAAAAGTTAGAAACAACTCTACATACACCTAGACCAAGTGAGAGGTACCCTTGTTGAATCACATAACCATTTACACCTAAATAGATTAAATATATTTATTATATCTTGCATATATCACTTTTCTAAATAAGTATATTGACACTTGTTTTCTTTGGGTAACAATTAAATCTAATAATAATTATATTTTAAATTTGTGATACATAAAGACAAAGAAAATGATATCAACAAAAAAACACAATTAAAAAAAACAAACAAACATGGTTGAATAAAAATGTTATAACAAAAAACCTATGTGGTTGATCAAAAGAAGTTTTACTTCACTAACACATTTAGCGTCTCTCATTTGCGTATTGTTAGATTAAAGTCATATAATGTCATATACAATGCATATTTTAGACCATCTTAAATGATTCATATAACTTATATAAAATCTTATTTTACTTTTGTAGTTCATATAACATGTCTTACATGTCCTACAAGGCTATCACCATCAATAACCTTATACAACCCATATAATAAGTAAAAAAAATGTTATACAACTTATATAACATACAGAGAAGCAGTGTTGCAAAAATCCCGATTAGGCGCCGATTAATCCACGATTAATCGCTAGTTACCACTTCACTGATTAATTTTGGGCTAGTCTGGCAATTAATCGGTGAATGGTCAAATCCGGCCAAAATCAGGATTAATCAGACATCATTTGGCCTTTTCTGACGAGTTTCTGGCCAAAATCGACGGATTCCGACGAGATTCCAGCAAAAATTAATGGTTTCCAGCGAGATTCCAACCAATTTCCGGCCAAAATGTGTTTGTGTATGTATAAAACCAAAAATTACATATAAAAATAAGTGTGTGTATGTATAAAACTAGGTATTATCCATTAAAGTTCAATATGATTAGTCCTGATTAATCCCAATTAATCGTTAGTTCACACCCACCGTCCGACTAGCAACTAGCGATTTTTTACCACAGTGCCGACAAAAAGGAAAAAGTTGTTTATTTGACGAAAGTGCCCCTGACCTTATTTCACTGTAATAATAATAATAAAAAAAGAATTAACAACTCTCCACTTTCAAAACCCTGGAATCTGCAACCCTTGCCGCCGATCACCATACACTCATAGAACCAGTCGGCTACAATGAGTCGGAGCCTAGGGATTCCGGTGAAGCTTCTACACGAGGCCGCCGGACACATAGTCACCGTGGAACTCAAGAGCGGCGAAGTTTACAGAGGAAGCATGATTGAATGCGAAGACAACTGGAATTGCCAGCTCGAAAACATCACCTTCACCGCTAAGGTTATTATTCTCCGATTTATAAATATATACACAGTCAATTACCGTTTCAATTTCTTCTATTGTTATCGTTCATTAAGTACATAACATAAACCCTAGTTTTTCATTAGTAGATCTGAAACTGCACGGATAGCATTTTATGAGTTTTAATAACGAATTTATGATTATTGAACACCGAATTGATTGTTGTGTGTTTGTAAACCCTAAACCCTAACATTAGTTGAATAAATGTGCTGAGCAGAGCTGCTCGCTAGCTACTCGAGATTGAATCGATAAGAAGCTTGAAATGAGCTGAGCTTTATCGAGGCCGAGTCTCAAATAAAGCTTGTTTAGTTATCGAACCTGAGCTCGAGTTTTGTATGCGAAGATCATTTAGGCTCGTTGAGCTTTGTGTATTTTTAAGTTTTAAAGTTTTAGGACTTTTGTGTATTAATTTTACACTGCACGGCTGAGCTTTGGCTTGTTTAAGGTTCTACATACATTTTCGAGTCGAGCTTAGGCTTGTTTAAGGCGTTCTCATTGTATATAAAAATAATTGTAATAAATTAATAAGTGATAAACGAGCCAAGCCGAGCTCGAGCACTTGTAAGACAAAGTGAGTCAAGCTCGGGCTCGGCTTGTTGACTCATGTCTGTTTATCAGCATGCTTGAATTTAAATATTTGCTAGATAATGATGGTGAAGAACTGGAGACAATAGCACAAGTTCAGTAGAAATTTAAACAGATTTTGTATTTTCGGAATCAAATTGTTTTTATTGAAAGTTTGAAACAATTATATCATTATGTTGTTCTTCATGTCTGCAGGATGGAAAGGTAGCTCAACTTGAACATGTGTTTATTCGGGGCAGCAAAGTCAGGTGTGTATTCATTTTTTGAGATTAACCTTGAGTTTTATGAGGAGAATACAAGGCTTCTTAGATGCTTTTTCTCCATTTTTTTGTTCTAGTTATCTTTTTGGTTTTAAAAAGGCTGATATGTAAACCGAGAATAGTCTTTGTCAATTCTTATATATCTCATATGTATGCATGATTAAACAACAATGTTTGTTTGTATCATATATATCATATTATCTTTATGAGCCACTTACACATTGTTCTTTGTTACACTATACACTAAATGAGATGACTTTGTCAATTCTTTGCAGGTTCATGATCATACCGGACATGCTTAAGAACGCTCCAATGTTCAAACGTTTAGAAGCTAGAATCAAGGTATCATCATCTTTTACTCTCCCAACATCCAATTTGTGAATGTTTTTTATATGTATACGTATCTCTAATTTATACTTTTTTTTTCTTAAAGGGGAAAGGTTCAGCATTTGGTGTTGGTCGGGGCCGTGCTGTTGCTATGCGAGCTAGGGTAAGTATTGCAATTATTTTTCGCAATATTACTGGAAACAGATTTCTATTCGTGAAAACATTTGGTGTTTTGCTTTTATGCAGGCGCAGGCTGCTGGTCGTGGAGCTGCGGGTCCTGGTAAAGGGAGGTGATATGTTTGTGGATCATAATCAAATTTATCATCACTGGTTCCTAGTAATCATTTCCGGTTAGGTTATTGTTATTGTTTTTGATTTGTAAGATTGGGATTGATGTTTGATATAAAGTTTAAGCATGTTTTCTGAATGTGGATTCGGTGGAAGCTCAAAGATGTTTCGAAAACCTGCTATTGTTAACTCATTCTGTTGATTAAATTCAGTTGTCCAATTTTCTATTTCTCTGGTCTTTCAGCAATTTAACCTAATTTAACGCTTTTGGGTAACCGAAAACCAAAACCAAATCGTTAAAAATTAAAACCGAACTGTTACAAACGGTTTGCATCCGGTTAGTTTTATTTTATGGTTTTAGAATCTATACAAAACACGAAATGTTTGAAGACTACAATTACTAATAAGTCTACAACTACATCTCAACCATTTTAGGTCAAATCGTAAACTAAACCGTCAGTTTCGGTTTTTGATCACCGAAAACCAAAACCAAATCATTGAAAATTAAGACCGAACCAAATCGAACCGTTACGAGCGCTTTGGATCCGCTTTGGTTTCATGGTTTTAGAATCGATACAAAACAAGGATGTTTAAAGACTACAGACATCTCCACCATTTTAAACTAGTAATAAATAACTATAGGATGGAGTATATTGTAGTCAACATAAGAAACAAAAATTAAAGGGCAAGAGAAACTTTAAACATGAAAACTTATGTAATTCGTAAACATCAATGTAAAATTAAAGGATTTTAATATTATGTTTTATAATTAACAAGTTATTAATTATAAACAAAGAGTAATCGACAAATACGGCTACTTAATCCATTTTTTTGTTTCATTTTAGTAGATATTCGTAACGAAGTACAGCTAGTATACACTAACTTAAAAAGTTTTATATCTAAATCCAACGGTCCGGTCTGGTGGTAGAGCCCGCAAACTAAACTGTTCTCTACGGTTTGAAAATTTTTTGGAACTGACCGACGAAGACTGAAAGACAAAAACAACCATGAAACCAAACCGAAGACTGTTTCGGGCGGTTTCACGGTTTCAAACCGAACCGTGAACACCCCTAATCCATACATTGGAGTATGCACATACACTCTCAATACATGAAGCCTTTCCTGATATGCATACTATAGCGACTTAATAACAACCCGACACAAGGATTTCTGTCATCTTTAGAATATATATCTTCGATATAGAAGTTAACATCTTAGCACCTATATTTTCAAGATTGTTTGCATGCATTGCAATAATGTTATTTAGTAACAAAAGTTGTCTTACTGAAAAGATAAACAAAACAAGAAATAGAGATTGAATCTTAGAATCACAGTGGCTATCATCATCGTTACAGTTACCATTGTCACTGAATGATAGAATCGGAGTGATTAAGCAGAAGTAGAGATTCTGTGTAGTTGACCATGTCAAAGCACGTACCATAAATCCCAATACCCTTCATGTTATTTGAGTCGGGTTCATACACTTCAAGATCTTTTTCCAAACTAACATATCGCTCTATTACTGGTTGGCCATTCTTCCTAAATCCAATTACATTATAACACAATGACTTAGAGTTATCCGTAATAGTGAACAGTTTTGTAAAGGTCGATTTTGGAACACCGTTTTTCCACATCACCCATATGTCATAAAATGGTTTCCCCGCGGGATCTTCATGGTAGGCAATCACAGCAAGAGACTCCTTGAGCTTAGAGACCCTGGCACATTGAATGCCTACTAAACTCTCTGGAAGAACCGAATTCTTCACTTGTCAACTCAAATGTAATGATCCTTTGATGATATTCATCATTCTGATCATAAGCACCAGAATGAATAACCCATCTATAACTACCTGATTATATGAAAATTCAAATGTACTAGACATATTCATCGGAACACATCTCCACGCCCTGGTGCTTAATGTAAAAACCTGCGCCTTCGATTCACCCGTAATCGCAAAGATCTTAGGGTCATTAGTCTTAGGACACACTCCAAAACCAACAACAGTTGTTTCAGGAGGGGGCGCTATATGAACAGATTTCCAAGTGGACGGATTCCAAACAACAGCCAGTCTATTCCCTTCGGAAGTAAAACCAAACAGAAACACCAATCCGTGAGAGGAATCAAGCATTACATTACTGGCAGTAGCGGGAGGAACAGGTATGGAACGATTGTATAACGGGAAAGTATGATCGTCATCGTCAACAACTAAAACACACTTTTTCTCAGAAGAAACTGAGTACCTTAACAACACATGATGCGGGTGAGTGTTGTTGAGGGTGTGATGAGTGATGAACTCGGTGCTGTCGATCAAAGACTTCCATTCTTTACAAACGGATATGAACCGAATAACAGACTTGACAGGAATAACACGTTTGATGATTTCCATTTGGACGTCCAACGGAATGTTGTCCGACATCTTCTCACAGATTTTGATTTTAGGATTAATAACTTAATATGAAAGAAAGAAAGAACGAACGAACGAACAATATGTCAACAGGAAGGAGAACTAATGACTATTATTTTAGGCCACTGGGTTTTTGGTTGTTATTTTGGGCTGGGCTCGTATATTATTTATAACTAGTAGAGTGCCCGCGCGATGCGGCGGAGAACAATAGTTAAAGGTTGTTAACGAGCTAATATAATCCAAACCAGGGCTAGCTCGAACCGGACTTGAACTTCATTCTGAGCTAAATTGGCTAGCTTCAAATTAAACTTGAGATGGTATGCTTGACTGTCAGTGTATGATTTGTTGTCCACAGCTGATCGAATAAGTTCAGGTAGTTTAGTCTTTATGTTTAATGTAATATGGCTCATTCGTTAGGCATGTTTAGCGAATGAGGTCCATTCGTTATATATTAAGCTCATTCGCAAGGGATTTAGAAAATGAAGGCTCATTCGTTAATGTAATGTCCATTCGTTGAGGATGTTTAACGAATGGGAGGTCATTCTCTATGAGAAACCTTACTCGGTAGGTGTGTCTAACGAATGAGAGACCTCATTCATTAGTGATGATTAACAAATGATGGTAGCTTATAAATAGGCATTTCCTAATGAATATGCGTAAATATCTATGCCATATTTATTCTCCGTGTAACGTTACCATGCCGAATTCTCTCTAGGCTTAACTTATGTAATGTATGAACAGCAACATATATCAATAAAATATTGTTAACGTAATCGTCTCGTGTACATATCATGTTATGCGATTAGATCTTGCAAGAGGACCAAACGTTTTCTCATTGACTCAATTTGGCTCAACTTTCCAATTTATTATCATAAATATTACACATATAACTTAATCATGTCGATGGATTAATTCTAAGACTTTACTTAACTAAAGAGTTGTAAGGTCCCGTTACCGGTAGCCCTACTTTGGTGTTGGAATTACTCATAAACGCAGTTCTAAATATCAGAGTTAATTAAAACTTTACGCGGAATATAAAACTTCAACCATAACATTTTACATAACCTTCAAATCTTGTCTTATAAAACATTCAGAGTTATTTAAACATAAAACATAGTCTTTAAAAACATCATAACATTTTCTTGAGATGCCAGTATCTTCGATTCCATGCCATGTGTCTTCAGTTACACGAGCTGCTTCAACCTATATGCTTGCGTGCATACTAAAAGTCAGCTACGTTGAGTGAGTTCTAGTTAATAACATAACTTACTTTACATACACATATACGTGCCCGAAGGTACGCATTACATACTTAACCCGCCCATCATCCTTTCATATACATTCATAACTAACCTTACGTTATAAAGAGCATTCGCCCTACATACCTCGGATATTATTAGGGTCCGGTCTCCCTTCATCCTCGGATATTATTAGGGTCCGGCCACCCTCCATCCTCGGATATTATTAGGGTCTGGTCACCCTTTCTTCCATACCTTCATTCCACATCTTTCTATAGACATAATTGTAAGTTTCATACATACATACATCGTTCATTCTTCATATACACCAATTTAATCATCAAACCTTTACCTGGCAGTACGCTCAATATCCGAAGATCGTTCACGTATCGACAAGCAGTCAATCATACTTTTCACATAAAGCATATATGGCATACACTTATCACTTAGGATAAGTGTATTAACTAATCACATCGAGTATGCACACAGCCCCAAAAACATAATAAGGAATGGGGCTAGAAACTCACCTGAACTTTGTTACGTTCACCGTTAATTGTTATTCATTTCTTGAGCTGTGCACGGCTAATTGTATAATAATTACATTATCAATTAACTATCACTAATCATATCGTCTTTCCAGTCTCAATTATTACCCACAACGAACGGGGTCCGGGGGGGGGGGGGCAGCGCCCCTAGTGTAACACCCCGACCGATGGCGGATTATACATCGGGGCGCTACGAATTGTTTCATTACTCGTGACACTATTTGGGTGTCAATATTTAATAAATACATTTCATTGCGCATGCGCATAACACACCATAAAGTAACATAAATCACATATCATAACTCATAATATTCAAATACATAAATTTGTCTTGTTATATTTTAAACTAGGTCCAAAGTAAGAGAAAACATCCTACGTGTCCTCGAGTTTCCAAAAGCAGCTACAGCAAACCTGAACATGTGTTAAAATAAAACGTCAACACTTGCGTGTCGGTGAGAAATCAAGTTTAATAGATATAAATAGATAATAACAAAGCACTGCGCGCAACATGTGTATAACTGGTGTTCAACATAGTGTGTAAACAGATTGTGATCAAGCCTAAATAGATCATAGCTCATAGTTCATAGCGTGCTCCAAATCGAGCAAAAACAAATAATCATTCGTGTATGTGCAAAGAAACCAAGAAAAATCGTAACGATAGGTCTCCCGTGTTTATCTAATGGATCCATGAAAACTTCGGAATAGGCCGATCAAAGCGGTTAATGATCAACACATACAAATATACAACACTAGTAAACGTCCATAACACATGGGTTTTGCGCACATAATTTCATAAACAAGTTTAAGACTCAAGTTGTACGAACACATGAACATCCCAAAACGTTAAAAATAAAAGGGGATTAGGTACGAGATTACTCACTTGTAAAGGTGTGTTGAAAGATAATGCAAGAACCAACTTTTAAACAAGCGAAAGTTAACCTATAAATAAGAGGTTATTGGTTTAACGATTGGTTTTTATATCTTGAATATATGTAAGTCACTTAAACAAATTATTAAAAAAAAAATATATATTATTTATTTACCGAGATTTCTGGGCAGAAAAGAAGAGAAGACGGATTGCAAAGAGGGGAGTTGGAGGCGTCGCTGAGGATCTTCGGCTGAGAGTAAGGGAGAAAGATTTTGGGGAGTGTTTAAGTGTTTGAGTGTAGTGTTTAATTATCCAAGAAATTAGTTTTATTTATAGGAAAACCCAAGGGAACACATCCCTTGAATTGGGGAAAGAGATCTTATCAAATCAAAGCAAAAGATATCAAAAGCAAGAGATATGGTGGCAGCTGCAGGGGATGGGGAAGGCTGACAGGTTACTGTTCATAGCATGGGAGGGGTCAGTCAAAGTACTGTACAAGACATGAAAAAGAAGATTTTAAAAGATTATGCCAGTTACTTTTTCTGACAACCAAGAGGGTTGGTAAGCAAGCTGCGCCGAAAGTGACTTTTCGGACAGATGTCAGATCTGGCCTACTGTGCCCATACCTTGGCAGGTATAGCACAGAAGATAAGATATTTCAAAAGCATACAGGCTGGGTTAAACTGGAGAAAAGACTTAAATGTCTAGCGCGAGAAGGCAGACAGAACAATCCTTAGCGCGCCGCGGGAAGAACTACAATCCTTAGCGCTCCGCGGGAAGAACTACAATCCTTAGCGCGCCGCGGGAAGAACTACAATCCTTTGCGCGCCGCGGGAAGAACTACAATCCTTTGCGCGCCGCGGGAACAGTTCGCCTCGCGTATCGCAGGAACAGCTGGTCTACACGCAGGCTTCCTTGTAAGGAGTCTGGCACGTGGAGCTGCGCAGACATCCTTAGGCAGGAAGAACCAAAGGACGAGCAAAGAGTTAAGAGAAAAAAAAAGGTTCAAGGCTTAAGGGTTAAGCAGAGGGGCGGGACGGCGACAAGAGAGAAAATGGGGCGGGACGGCGGAAAGGAATTATTATTATTATCATTATTATTAGTAATATATATATATATATATATTTAATAAATTTATAAAGATTATAATCAAATTTAAATCTTAAAAATCGAATCCGAAAACGGGTACCTGGGTCGGGTCGGATTTGGGCAGTTGTCACAGTCTCCCCTACTTTAAGAAATTTCGTCCCGAATTTTATCTCGAAGTAGGATGCGCAGAGAAAAGGTGCGGGTATTTGATCTTCATTTGATCTTCCCTTTCCCAAGTGAACTCGGCTCCGTGCTTGGACTCCCAGCGAACTTTGACAATAGGGATGCGACTGCGCTTGGTTTGCTTCACCTCGCGATCCATAATCTCAACAGGCTTCTCAACGAAATGCATAGACTCATCAACTTGAACTTCATCAAGTGGTATGTGGAGGTTCTCGTCAGCTAAACATTTCTTGAGATTGGATACATGGAACGTTGGATGCACATTGCTGAGCGCGGGCGGCAGGTCCAGTTTGTAGGCAACCTTTCCCACTCTCGCAAGAATCTTGAACGGACCAACATAACGAGGTGCAAGCTTACCTTTCTTCCCAAAGCGGACAACACCCTTCCAGGGCGACACTTTGAGGAGAACAAGATCACCAACTAGAAATTCGAGAGGCTTCCGCCTGCGGTCTGCGTAACTCTTCTGTCGGCTTCTGGCAGTCAGCAGATGATCACGGATCTTGGCGATTTTATCGGTTGTCTCTTGAATTAGTTCGGGTCCTGTGATTTGAACTTCACCCACTTCGTTCCAACAAATCGGTGAGCGGCACTTTCGACCGTAAAGTGCTTCAAATGGGGCCATACCGATGCTGGAATGATAGCTGTTATTATAAGAGAACTCGATCAGAGGTAGGTGTGAATCCCAATTACCTCCAAAATCAAGAACACAAGATCGAAGCATATCCTCAAGGGTTTGGATGGTTCGCTCAGACTGTCCGTCAGTCTGAGGATGATATGCAGTACTTATGTCCAAACGAGTTCCTAACGCAGATTGGAGAGATTTCCAAAAGCGAGATATAAAACGGCCATCGCGATCGGATATGATACTCAAGGGAGTACCATGACGGCAGACAATTTCTTTGACATAAAGATGCGCAAGTTGTTCAACACGGTAGGTTTCACGAATGGGCAGAAAGTGGGCAGACTTGGTCAATCGATCCACTATTACCCAAATGCTATCATGTTTGCTTGCGGTCGAGGGTAACTTGGTGATAAAGTCCATCGCTATACTTTCCCATTTCCACGTAGGAATTTCTGGTTGTTCGAGCAAACCAGATGGGCGTTGATGTTCAGCTTTTACCTTAGAACAAGTTAGGCATTTAGCTACGAACACAGCAATATCCTTTTTCATACCGGGCCACCAATAAGTAAGGCGCAAATCTTTGTACATTTTGTCAGCGCCAGGATGAATGGAATATCGAGTTTTGTGCGCTTCACTCAGTATGTCAGTGCGAAGAATCTCATCATTGGGAATCCAGATGCGATTGAGATAACAGAGAGTTCCATTCAGGTTAGGGACTAGATGCGCTTCCGCACCACACGCTAACTCGGCGCGTAGGTTGCCTTTGCTGATCGATGCGCACTGCGCGTCGCGAATGCGCGATTCAAGATTGCTTTGGATCGGCGCGAAGTGAAGCTGCGTGCGCGGCAAAATACAGTTGAGTTGACTGGGTTTGCGGCTGAGCGCATCGGCTACCACATTAGCCTTTCCAGGGTGATATCGGATCTCACAATCGTAATCGCTGATGAGTTCGTTCCATCGGCGTTGTCTCATGTTAAGTTCCTTCTGATCAAAAATGTGCTGAAGGCTTTTATGGTCGGTGTAAATGATGCACTTAGTACCATAGAGATAGTGTCTCCAGATTTTTAAGGCAAATACAACTGCGCCAAGTTCGAGGTCGTGAGTCGTATAATTCTTTTCATGAATTTTGAGTTGCCTTGACGCGTAAGCGATAACCTTGCCTCGTTGCATAAGTACACAACCGAGACCTTGGTTGGAGGCATCACAATAAACGACAAAGTCGTCAGTACCCTCTGGTAACGTTAGAACAGGAGCTTCGCACAACTTTCGCTTGAGCGTTTGAAAGGCTTCTTCTTGCTTCGAGCCCCAAACATACGGTTTGCCTTTGTGCGTTAATGCTGTTAAAGGCAAGGCGATTTTTGAGAAGTTCGAAATGAATCGCCGGTAGTAACCGGCTAAGCCCAAAAAGGAACGGATTTCGGTAGGAGTGGTCGGTGTAATCCAGTTCTTGATTGCTTCAATTTTGGATGGGTCGACATGAATACCCATCTTGTTTACAACATGACCAAGAAACTGTACTTCGTCAGACCAAAACTCACACTTGGAGAGTTTGGCATAGAGTTGTTCGGTTCGAAGCTTTTGCAACACCAACAGAAGATGTTGTTCATGCTCGGCCTTGGTTTTGGAATATACCAGAACGTCATCGATAAACACGATCACGAATTGGTCCAAGAAAGGCCTACACACCCGGTTCATTAGATCCATGAAGACAGCGGGTGCGTTGGTTAAACCGAAGGGCATGACCAAGAATTCAAAATGACCGTAGCGGGTTCGAAAGGCAGTTTTGGGAATATCTTCTTCGCGGATACGCAACTGGTGATAGCCAGAACGGAGATCGATTTTGGAAAAACAAGAGGCACCTTGGAGTTGGTCAAAGAGGTCGTCAATACGCGGTAAGGGGTACCGGTTCTTAATGGTGAGCTTGTTCAGCTCGCGGTAATCGATACACATGCGAAACGAACCGTCTTTCTTTTTAACGAACAAAACCGGAGCACCCCACGGCGAAGAGCTAGGGCGAATGAATCCTTTATCGGTCAACTCTTGAAGTTGACTTGCTAATTCTTGCATTTCAGCGGGTGCAAGTCGATAAGGAGATTTGGCTACGGGGGATGCACCAGGAACAAGATCAACACGAAACTAGACTTCCCGAGCGGGAGGTAAACCAGTAAGATCTTCATGAAGTTTCTTACTGGTTTACCTCCCGAGCGGGAAAGACTTCAGGAAAGTCACGCACGATGGGGATTTCATGAAGTTTCTTCTTTCCTTCATCGGGTTTGACCACATGAGCTAAGAACGCGACACATTTCTTTCGTAAAAGTCTTCGGGCTTCAGTGCATGACATAAGTTTAAGACCGTTAGATGGTTTCTCGCCGTAGATATGAAGATCTTGACCATTTTCCCGAGGAATGCGAATCAATTTCTTGGCGCAGATTACTTCGGCGCGATTTTGCGAGAGCCAGTCCATACCAATAATAACATCAAAACTTCCAAGAGGCATGGGAATGAGGTCGATTAGAAAATCGTGTTCATTAAGGTTAAGCGTGCAATCTTTGATCACGGAGTTTATTATAATTGTTTCACCGTTAGCCATTTCAACTGTAAAGTTTTCGTTTAAGTTTAATCGCGGTCGCGCAAGTTTTTGTTCAAATGCGCGAGAAATAAAACTCCTATCGGCGCCAGTATCAAAAAGTATAGATGCATATTGTCCGTTAAGTAAAAATGTACCATTAACCACGTCATTATTCGCTTGCGCTTGGTGCGCGGTTATATTAAAAGCTCGTCCGCGCGCCACTTGGTTTGAAATTTGGTTAACCGGATTAGCTTGCGTAATTTGTACTTGCAGTCTCGGGCACGCGTTCCGGAAATGACTGGGGTCACCGCAGTTATAGCACGACCTGGGTCGTGGATTATGGTATGTTGATTGTGGGTTTTGCGGGTAGGTTGGTGGTGTTTGCGCGATTGGGTTGGCGGGAAGGACTCTACAGTACTCAGCAGTGTGACCAACACGGCCACATCGGTTGCATTGTCGACGCGGGGCTTGAGTTGGGTGATGAAGTTTACAGGTTGGGCAAAAGGGTTGGTTTCCTGTGTAAGGTTTCTTAGTTGACGTGGCAGGGAGCGCGGAATTGGTTAAGGCATAGTTATGGACTACAGGGGGTGTTGGGTAGGTTGACAGTGGGTTAGGAGCGTATACTGGAGGTTGGTAGGCGGGTTGCTGGACAATGAGCGGGTTGGTAAGCGCGTAGGCTTGATGATTGGGTTTGTGCCTGCGTTTGAGGTTGTTACGGTTTGAGGGTTCTGGCTTGGTTTCTGTTGGTTCTGGGACAGTCTTAGTGAGTTTGGTCTTCTCGGCTCCCCGCAGGAACAGGGTTCCTGCCCTGACATGGTTGTCGCTGAGCACAGTGGCCAACTCGATGGCGTCAGAGAGGGTTACTGGGTTCCTGGCCCATACAGAATCTTGAATTTCCATGGGGAGACCCCCAAGAAACTTTTCGATGGCGCGGCGGGAAGGGGTAACTAGGTGCGGGACAAGCAAACTTAGTTCGTGAAAGAGTGTAGCGTACTCGCGCGCTTCGCCACTGTACTGTTTCAAGTTCCAAAATTCCTCCTCAAGGCGCTTTACTTCGTTGGGAGGGCAGAATTCTCGAGTCAAAAGATCCTTGAATTCCTCCCAGAGCATGCTAGAAGCAGCCTCTGCGCCACGCGCGTGAGCTACTCCGTTCCACCATGTAAGCGCCCTTGATTCCAGGACACTTGAGGCGTATAAGGTTTGTCGGTCTGGAGGGCAATGGGTATGGAGGAAGGTGTTCTCAATTTTCTCGAGCCATTGGAGCATTACGGTGGCTCCTTCGAGCCCTGTGAATTTCGGAGGGTTACCCGCATTGTGACAATCGTCAATTTCAGGTTAACCTCGTTAACTCAACTCCGTAAATTCGAACTTTAAGATCGTTGAATCTATAACGCACACTTCATTACATTTAAACTAGGGTTTAAATGACGCTTAACACTTACTACATGTGTAGTCTTTCGGGATTTGCACCGAAACGCAAACGAGTTGACGCAAGCGATTGATAAATAAACGACAAACGTCAAAACACTAATTATGTGATTATTATGTGTTAGGTATATGTGTGTTACTTGATTGTTATGTGGAATGTTAAACAAGAAACAAGAACTAATTAGTTTAGGCTAGAGATGTAACACTTGAAAGATTAGGGACTAGAATGTAACTTGATTATCTATAAATATAACCTTAACACTAAACCCTAACTTATTATTATAAACCTACAACTCTAATCGGCCCTCCCCTTGCTCTTCTTGGCTGCCGTCCACTTTCACACACATATACACCATCAATTCAAGCCTTTGATTGAAGAACTAAGTGCTAGGAAGGTATATTTGATCATCCTTTACCTTCTTGTTGTTTGATTTTGATGTTTAATGGGTTAATTAAAAACCCTAGGCAGCCGATTTTCATGAGTATGTATGAGTTAACATGATGGTTGTTAAATTCATGATGATTGATAACTAGTATTGATGTTGTTGCTTGATTGATTGTTGTCCTTGATTTGGATTAGAACACAAACCCTAATCTTGTATGTATGGTGTGATTGATATGCATGGATAGTAGTTATAGTGTCTAGAGGGTTATATGGATGCATGATAGTTCATAGATTGTTATTATGTTGAGTTTTGATGTGAACAGATTCTGGACAGAATATATATACGATGTTTAACTGACTGTAACGAAGTGTAAACGTGAAAATTGATTGAGATTGTGGGTACTGCAGTAAACTAGGTTGAGTCTAGTTTCTGTAAAGTATAAATTCGTAATTTTTGGATAAGTGGAAGTATACTTTTATGATTTTACAAAAACGTGATGCAAAGCTGAGCTGTTAGACCTGCTGTTAGGTTATGTTGTAAATGTTATATCTCATGAACCACGAGACCAATTGGGTTGGTTCCACTTCTGGAAGTTGACTCACTGAGTTAGGAACCAAACCCAAGTGGTCTTGCATTTATTGGATTTTTCGTTTAACGGGAATTGCAAATAACATTCTGATGTGCATGAATCTGACTGATATAAGTTAGCTGTAATGTTTTGATCATTATGAACAATCTATATGGAATAAAAATAAGATAAAAGATGTTCTGGAAACCTAAGATATGTATGCTCCTGTGGTAATTTTTGGTGAATTAATTGAGACGTTATAATGGGTAAACTAGTGCAATCTTTCAAGTAGAAATTCTGTCATAACGACACTAGCTGCTGAGTTGTATAGGAATGCATGAAATATGATAGTTTTTATATAATTGTTGTATTTTGACCAAAATACCCTTGCGGGGAATAGTTGCTAGTTGATTGCCATGAATTGACCAAATTGCCCTTATGGGGAATAATGGTTAGTTAGTCTTTGTTTGTTGACCAAAATGCCCTTACGGGAATAATTGCTAATAAGTATGTTATTAATACGTGACACGAAAGTAATTGCTCACTCATGTATCGTATCACAATTGTACTTGTACAAGTCACACACGATTCACAAACGAAACACGAAACATGTTACGTGCATAGGTATTATGTGCCGAGTCTAGAGACTCGTTAAATGTTCCGCTACTTAGAAAATCTCTTTGTTATTTTAGAACGCTAGAGAGTTTTCTACGACGCGCATCACTTGGTGATCTAGATCGGATATTCTTCGCAAACAGTGAGTTCACTTACCCCACTCTTAAACTGTTTTCAAACGTTTTTCACTTGGGGGAGATAACATACTCCGATAAACATATTTTCTGAGATAAACGCATATGAAAGATTTTGTTATAAATTATATATCACTTGTAAAGGCTAAGCGGCATACGTAACATTTGAAGTCCCACACATCGGACCGGTTAATATTTGGAATAGCGAGTCACTTTTGGGTAGTACTACTGGGTTTGACAAACCCCACCCGACGCTAAGCTCAACTGGAGGTTGAGTGGGTGTAAATTTTGGCTAACACTTACCATGGTCTGGAGGACCTGGTGACGGGCACTTGATAAACAGTCAGCTTCGGTCGCGAACCACTTAGCGATACTTGTTGTATAGATTAGCTACCTATCGATATATAATTTGACATAACACTATCTGGTAATGCAAAACACTTAAACGCTGTAACGAGGTTACACACTCAAACGTCGTAACGGGGTTACGCAACACTTAAACGTTGTAACGTGGTTACACACTCAAACGTCGTAACGGGGTTACGCAACACTTAAACGTTGTAACGTGGTTACACACTCAAACGTCGTAACGGGGTTACGCAACATTTAAACGTCGTAACGAGGTTACGCAAAACGCTAAACGATTTATCTTATTTTACTTGTGAACTCACCAACCTTGTGTTGACACTTTTAGTATGTTATTCTCAGGTAGCCGAGGCGGGCGCGCGGTTTAGGAGCACGCATTAATTGAAAACATTTTTACTCTGCAAACTTAATTTTAACAGTTACATTTGGTTTTAAGTCGTCCTGCGTGACGCAACTTTTGAATTAAGGTTTTACGCTTCCGCACTTACTTTCATTTAAACGTTTTTCTTTGGTTTGGTTATAACTAATGATTCCGATCCTGCTAGTTCACACCCTCTGACGGTAAAACTCCGTTAGTGGATTTTGAGGGTGTGACACGCATTAAAGGACTTAATATTGTATCCAGAGGGGTTGGTATTATTTTGATTTAAGGCTTGGGCTATTGCGGCGGCCATTTCCTGGGAACGACGCTGCATACGTCTGCGCGAGGCTTCTCTCCTCTGATGACGGCGAGCTGATAGCGGAGGCATTCTATAAAAGTTTTAGTTTTTGTTAATATCTTGGTATGGGAAATCGTTTTAGCGCAAAGTATATCATTGTAAAGCTTGTTTCGCGGAGTTAAATGCTATCAAATTTTGAAGTAAAATATGAATTTAAATGCAAACTTAATACAGATAATGAATTCGAATTGAAAATCGACAATTCATGCATCACCATGACTTTTCAAATCTTCAATTTAAAATATACGAGTAAATGAGTATTGGAGGTTGACAATTCATGTATCACCATGACTTTCCAAATCTTCAATTTTAGAACATAAAGTTAATGGGGATTGAAAATCAACTATTCATGTATCACCATGACTTTTCGGATTTTCAATGTTAAGTCCCAACAACAAACGAATATGTAAGTAAAGAAACGAATTGAAATTTAACAAATAAAAAAAAATCGAAAGATCGCGGATAAAACATGAAATCATGTGCTGCGTATGCGCAAGCATATTTTATAAATATCGAGTAATTAACAATAAGCGCGCAATCATGAGATTTTTCTCATGCGCGAGAAGGGACTCTTAGGTATTCTAGGTCGTTACGTCTAACCACCTAATCCTAAAGTCACGGAGCTCTGATACCAATCTGTAACACCCCGACCGATGGCGGATTATACATCGGGGCGCTACGAATTGTTTCATTACTCGTGACACTATTTGGGTGTCAATATTTAATAAATACATTTCATTGCGCATGCGCATAACACACCATAAAGTAACATAAATCACATATCATAACTCATAATATTCAAATACATAAATTTGTCTTGTTATATTTTAAACTAGGTCCAAAGTAAGAGAAAACATCCTACGTGTCCTCGAGTTTCCAAAAGCAGCTACAGCAAACCTGAACATGTGTTAAAATAAAACGTCAACACTTGCGTGTCGGTGAGAAATCAAGTTTAATAGATATAAATAGATAATAACAAAGCACTGCGCGCAACATGTGTATAACTGGTGTTCAACATAGTGTGTAAACAGATTGTGATCAAGCCTAAATAGATCATAGCTCATAGTTCATAGCGTGCTCCAAATCGAGCAAAAACAAATAATCATTCGTGTATGTGCAAAGAAACCAAGAAAAATCGTAACGATAGGTCTCCCGTGTTTATCTAATGGATCCATGAAAACTTCGGAATAGGCCGATCAAAGCGGTTAATGATCAACACATACAAATATACAACACTAGTAAACGTCCATAACACATGGGTTTTGCGCACATAATTTCATAAACAAGTTTAAGACTCAAGTTGTACGAACACATGAACATCCCAAAACGTTAAAAATAAAAGGGGATTAGGTACGAGATTACTCACTTGTAAAGGTGTGTTGAAAGATAATGCAAGAACCAACTTTTAAACAAGCGAAAGTTAACCTATAAATAAGAGGTTATTGGTTTAACGATTGGTTTTTATGTCTTGAATATATGTAAGTCACTTAAACAAATTATTAAAAAAAAAATATATATTATTTATTTACCGAGATTTCTGGGCAGAAAAGAAGAGAAGACGGATTGCAAAGAGGGGAGTTGGAGGCGTCGCTGAGGATCTTCGGCTGAGAGTAAGGGAGAAAGATTTTGGGGAGTGTTTAAGTGTTTGAGTGTAGTGTTTAATTATCCAAGAAATTAGTTTTATTTATAGGAAAACCCAAGGGAACACATCCCTTGAATTGGGGAAAGAGATCTTATCAAATCAAAGCAAAAGATATCAAAAGCAAGAGATATGGTGGCAGCTGCAGGGGATGGGGAAGGCTGACAGGTTACTGTTCATAGCATGGGAGGGGTCAGTCAAAGTACTGTACAAGACATGAAAAAGAAGATTTTAAAAGATTATGCCAGTTACTTTTTCTGACAACCAAGAGGGTTGGTAAGCAAGCTGCGCCGAAAGTGACTTTTCGGACAGATGTCAGATCTGGCCTACTGTGCCCATACCTTGGCAGGTATAGCACAGAAGATAAGATATTTCAAAAGCATACAGGCTGGGTTAAACTGGAGAAAAGACTTAAATGTCTAGCGCGAGAAGGCAGACAGAACAATCCTTAGCGCGCCGCGGGAAGAACTACAATCCTTAGCGCTCCGCGGGAAGAACTACAATCCTTAGCGCGCCGCGGGAAGAACTACAATCCTTAGCGCGCCGCGGGAAGAACTACAATCCTTAGCGCGCCGCGGGAAGAACTACAATCCTTTGCGCGCCGCGGGAACAGTTCGCCTCGCGTATCGCAGGAACAGCTGGTCTACACGCAGGCTTCCTTGTAAGGAGTCTGGCACGTGGAGCTGCGCAGACATCCTTAGGCGGGAAGAACCAAAGGACGAGCAAAGAGTTAAGAGAAAAAAAAAGGGTTCAAGGCTTAAGGGTTAAGCAGAGGGGCGGGACGGCGACAAGAGAGAAAAAGGGGCGGGATGGCGGAAAGGAATTATTATTATTATCATTGTTATTAGTAATATATATATATTTAATAAATTTATAAAGATTATAATCAAATTTAAATCTTAAAAATCGAATCCGAAAACGGGTACCTGGGTCGGGTCGGATTTGGGCAGTTGTCACACCTAGCAGCGGGGTCTAGGAGCGGCAGCCCCTAGCAGGGTCCAAGGGGCAGAGCCCCTGGCTGGGGTCGAGCTGATTTGCTATTCCAGTTCGTTAATTGTCAGCGTGTCCAAATCTTTGACTCTAGGGTTAAAGTCAAAATTGATAAGAACAAGTAACAGTCAAGAGGTACGGGATTTCTAATTAGCCCTCATTTCGTGATGAAACAACATAATTTAGGTATCGACAGATTCGTCTACCCAACGCCTATAAACCCCAATTACCCAAATACTAAAATATCACGTTTTAGATTGTGCGATTTAGGCATATACATACACAGCTCGTTTACCCTTGATTAACCCATCAATTGTTAACCAATTTCAATGAGATTTGTTGCGTTGGATTCGTTTTAATCAATTACATACAGATCTAGGGTTCTCAAACGAATCTAAGCCTTAATGACAAGTTCCCATTTCAAACGTACCTTAAACGAGTCGATCTACGAACACGGTTAAGCCTTGATGTTGTTTTGTTTCTCCATGACGATCTAGCACCAACGGGTTCGGGTTTCCACCTTCGGATCTTGGCTCGGGTTAAAGGATGGTGTTTGTGTGTGTTTTTCAAGGTGTAGGCTATGGTGTAGAGATAGATAATAATGGAAAGAATTAGGGTTTAAGGGGTATTTATACTCCCTTAAGCCCATGGACCTAAGGTCCATCTTTCCTTTTTGGTCCATATTTAATTCCATCTAATTAGCCTATTCCACCTATCCTTAATCTTTTATTATTTCTCTACTAATCTAAGTAAACTTTTTCATCATAAACAAATAATATATAATATTATTCTTAGAAATTTCGGGATGTTACAAGAGTTGAGTAAGTCAGTTGCTTGTTATAAGACTGAACTTGTGTTTATAGAATATATAGTCTCTCCCATATTGTTTCTCCATTCATATGGACAGAGAAACAATAATAAATGTTTAACGCTAAACAAAAAGATAATTATTTATAAGATTTCTAATGTTTTTTAACACTTGATTTTACTTAAACTATTGAACTTTATATGCATTTATATTTATCTCCTCCTTATATGAGAACCTAAATTAAGCATAATTATTCAACTTTTAAAACATTGATAACTTTTCTACACGACATTATTATATAAAAAACAACACCATAAAATCAAGCATTTAAAAAAAACTACATAAGTATTTTCTTTTCTAAAAAAACAAACTACTTTTTTTTGCTATACTATTTTTAAAGAAAAAATAATGATTTTCTTTATACCTAGGTGTGTTGTGTGTATAATAAGTGTGATTATAGTCATGCTTAATTAAGAATATATGTTGTGTAATTACCATAGAAGGTGTGTAATTATCTTTCTTTATGCGTAATTATGTGCATGCAAAATTGCAACATATATTGCGTGATTATGTACGTGTCAAAATGGGTTGGTGTTATTTTTCAAACGGGTTAGAATTAGGTGGTGTTATTTTCCAACTGATCATAATAGGTTGATATGGCACGCACAAACCGACGTTAGTAGGCGCGTCAGGCTCGCTATGCGCAACCAACATTGGAACGAACACAAACCCACATCTGTCGCATAAAGCAATATCAAACTTGTAATCAATGTCGATACACATGTAACGAAGGCACATCGGCCACATAGTTGTTAACAGTACGAGCGTAACTTGACGACCATAAACGCATAATGCATCATCAGATGCGTAACCAGATTCGGTACCTGGGTAACCCGCGCTTGAACGCATGAAATCTAACGTCGCCACGTTTGTAACCCGGCATCTGACTCGTAACCGATGTCGGTACGCATGTAACGCGACATCGAACGCTTAACCAGTGTCGGTGTAACCTAACGATGTTAAACGCCTTGCCAGAACCCGGTTGTCGGTCATAAATCGTACTCGTGTAACATGCGAATTTTTTAAAATTACAAAGTATAGCATTATTATACTCAAATTATCAATCAATCAATCATACCTAGTTAAGTCCCACCAATAGCAAAGCTATAAGTAGGGTCTGGGGAGGGTGGGATATAGGCACACCGTATCTTTATCCAATGGGATAAAGAGGTGGCTTCCAGAGAGACCCTCAGCTCTGAAGTACATATGTATGAGACAATATAAAGTAAATGAAATAGAAATAATACTAATAATAATAATAGTAATATTAATACAAATTAATATCAATATTAATAAAAACAATAATAGTAATATTAAAATAATAATAATAATATACGGTGTGAGACCAAAATAAAAGAGAACAAACTTCTCGTTTTTATGGTGTAGTTTCTTTTTTTAAGTATTAACGTATGAAATAGTTATGATCTTTTAAAAATCGTGGTTATGATCTTTTAAAAATCGTGAGGGTTAGTTGGTTTTACTTGAGGGGCCAAAAATGTAATTATTGTTTATATAGTAAAAGTTGATAAAAATTGAGGGGCTAAGATGTAAGTATTGATAGAAAGACATCTTTACCCTTAAAAAAAGTTAGGTCATGCATTAAGACTTGTAAACTTAGCAATGTTTGTTGGACCTCTTAACTTTTAAGAGGTCCTTCACTCCCTCTTTATATATAGTAGAGATAGTCTCTCCCATATTGTTTCTCCATTCATATGGACATAGAAACAATAATAAATGTTTAACGTTAAACAAAAAGATAATTATTTATAAGATTTCTAATGTTTTTTAACACTTGATTTTACTTAAACTATTGAATTTTATATGCATTTATATTTTTCTCCTCCTTATATGAGAATCTAAATTAAGCATAATTATTCAACTTTTAAACATTGATAACTTTTCTACACGACATTATTATATTAAAAAACAACACCATAAAATCAAGCATTTAAAAAAAACTACATAAGTATTTATTTTCTAAAAAAACAAACTATTTTTTTATACTATTTTTTTAAAGAAAAAATAATGATTTTCTTTATACCTAGGTGTGTTGTGTGTATAATAAGTGTGATTATAGTCATGCTTAATTATGAATATATGCTGTGTAATTACCATTGAAGGTGTGTAATTATATTTCTTTATGCGTAATTATGTGCATGCAAAATTGCAACATATATTGCGTGATTATGTACGTGTCAAAATGGGTTGGTGTTATTTTTCAAACGGGTTAGAATTAGGTGGTGTTATTTTCCAACTGATCAGAATATGTTGATATGGCACGCACAACCCGACGTTAGTAGGCGCGTCAGGCTCGCTATGCGCGTCAACCAACATTGGAACGAACACAAAACCACATCTGTCGCATAAAGCAATATCAAACTTGTAATCAATGTCGATACACATGTAACGAAGGCACATCGGCCACATAGTTGTTACCGGTACGAGCGTAACTTGACGACCATAAGCGCATAATGCATCATCAGATGCGTAACCAGATTCGGTACCTAGGTAACCCGCGCTTGAACGCATGAAATCTAACGTCGCCACATGTGTAACCTGGAATCTGACTCGTAACCGATGTCGGTACGCATGTAACCCGACATAGAACGCTTAACCAGTGTCGGTGTAACCTGACGATGTTAAACGCCTTGCCAGAACCTGGTTGTCGGTCGTAAATCGTAATCGTGTAACATGCGAATTTTTTAAAATTACAAAGTATAGCATTACTATACTCAAATTAAAGAGAACAAAATTCTCGTTTTTATGGTGTAGTTTCTTTTTTTAAATATTAACGCATGAAATATTTATGATATTTTAAAAATCGTGAGGGGTAGTTGGTTTTACTTGAGGGGCCAAAAATATAATTATTGCTTATATAGTAAAAGTTGATAAAAATTGAGGGGCCAAGATGTAAGTATTGATAGAAAGACATCTTTATCTTTAAAAAGAAGTTAAGACATGCATTAAGACTTGTAAACTTAGCAACGTTTGTTGGACCTCTTAACTTTTAAGAGGTCCTTCACTCCCTCTTTATATATAGTAGAGATTAGTTAGTTTACATATGTTTTTAATTATTTTTATATACTTTGAGAAAACCTTAAACGAGCTAGCCACCCATATAAGGCGAGCATCTCAGGCTCAATAACTAAACAAGCATTATTTTAGCCTCATGCTTGAATTGATTGTGAGTTGTCACACCCCGACCAAAGGCGGCGGAACATGCCGGGGTGCAACGTGATTGGACAAATACACAAGACACTAATTAGAGTGACAATATTTAATTAACTCATTTTATTTCAACAAATCAATAAACAACACATTCTGTCCACACAAACAAATTGAATACAAGTAAAATTTATATTGTTCGTTTTACTAATATCCTAATGGTCTTGGTAACGTTTTTTCGTCAAGTCCTCGAGTCAACAAAAGTCAAACCTGTAACATTTTATAAAATAAAGTTTGTCAACACAAAGGTTGGTGAGCAATTCATAAGTTTAAGCATATAAATATATAGTAATAAGAAGCCACAACAATTGTATACAAAACAATGAATGAAAGCACTAGAGTTGGATAAATTGACAATTGCTAAACACATTAGCACCACCTAGCTATCTAGGATTTTATGACAATTGCTAAACACATTAGCACCACCTAGCTATTCTAGGATTTTATGACAATTGCTAAACACATTAGCACCACCTAGCTGTTCTAGGATTTTATAGTTATCGTTAATTGCATTACGTTAACGACACCTTGCCATGAGGGGTTGCCAAATGGTATAGGATTTATAGTTCCACCATCCAAAAGCGATAAACACATAAGCATATAAGCATGTAAGCATAGGACACCAAATCAAGCAATTTTTCAAGTAAAGTATACAATCACGTTTGTGGGTTTAAAGATTTAAGTAATTGAAGCATTTAGTTTGATAAGTATGAAATGTCACCCCAAAACGAAAGATGAAAAAAATGGTATGAAAGTACTCACCTCGATTGATGAATTGAGAACTAATTAATGATGGACATATGGAAAGCTTGTGAACAAAACGAACGAATCCAACTTGAAACGATAAACACCTTAGCTAAAAATAAATAATGTAGTATATTAATGAACTTGAAACAATGATGAAACCATATTGGAATCAATGAACGATGAGGTTCGGTTGTAAATCGGATTACCGGTTAATTTGTTAATGATTAGGGACTCGTACTTAATTGATAATTTAAAATAAAATATTATCATTTTATTGGGCTTTTAAATAACTAAACCAATATCAAAATAGAAACAAGACGGGCTAGTTCGGTTTCATAAAACAATGAATAGGTAATAAAGTTTATAATAATATTATTAATGATAGGATGGTAATGATAATAATAATTCTAAAAAGATATGTTATATATATAAGATAATAATAATAATAGAAATAATTATTTTAATAATACTAATATAGTATAATAATTATAACAATAATTATTATTAATAATACTAATATTAATAGTTATAGAATAGAAATCTTTGTATTAATTATAATGTTGTTGATAAAAAAAGGTAATAATAGTAAATAATATTGATAGTAATAATGATATCATACTCGATGTTGGTTCGAGTTCTAAACGAGTTCACAAAAAAAATATAATAATATTATTGCTAATAATAAATGATAAAATATAATTTTAATAATTAATAATAATATTAACAACTTTAATATTTATAAGAATAATGATACAAATAGTAATATTACTAATAGTAATAATAATATCATACTAAATTTTGATTCGGTTTCTAAACGAGTTCACCATATTAAAGATCTACTAATAAATTGAACATTTATAGTACTAATAATTAGAATTTATTGTGATATACCTTTTTTTATAAAGAGTTAATGATAATAATAATAATAAACTTTATTAAAAGTTATGAGATTAAATAATAATAAATAATATTGATTCCAAACACTTTCCAAGGTCGGTTTAAGGCGGAACCGGGCTCGGACTCGTTTACCGGTTATGAATTATACACAAAGACAATTAAAACTATCTCATTACCTATAAATGATGTTCGGCCGAGGGAAGATTGTCGGAGCCGAGCAGGGTCGTCGGAGACCCCTCGATGTCGCCATAGAGAGAGAGAGAGAGACCGAGAGATAGAGAGACGAAGAGAGAGCCAAGGAGAGAGAGATAGAGAGAGACGGAGTGAGAAAACAGAGAAAGAGAGAGAGCTGCGACAGAGAGAGATGGGGGGCTGCGGTTTTCCGGTCGCCGGATAAATGACCAGGAGGGGGAATGGGGCTGCCGGAGAAAGGGACTCGCCGGAATTTCGAGAAGGTTATGGTGCCGCCGGAAAACGAAACTGAAGAGGGGAAAAATGAGGTTTTGGGTGTGAGGGTTACCGGAGGTGGTGGTGGTACAGTGGGAGGTGGTGTTCGGTGGTGGTGTTGGCCGGCAAAGGTAGCTGCGGCGGCAGCCGGATTTCCTCACCGGTCGCCGGAAATCGGCAAGAGGGAAAGAGGGTGGCGGCTGGGTGAGATAAGTTAGGGTTAGGGTATTTAACTATTTATATGTAGTGTATAAATGTTACCTTTTGGCCCCTCAAGTTCTAATAATGGTTTAAAACGAGTTTAAATGTTTCCAAGCTTCTAATAACTTTACAAAACTCAGTTTGAACCCCTTAAGTTTTTTTTTCTTAACAACACTATATTATGACCAACATCGAATTATTTAAGGTCGAGGTCTAAAATGATATTATATAATGATTAAATAAGGTTTTTGGATGTTAAGTCGGGCTTACATAATAAAAGTTTACAAAACGAGTACCACTCAAGACTTAAATTTGACGAATGTCACATGAGTGGCTCGGCAACCCTATTTGTAGAGATGACACACACTTGCAACACTTTATGTAACCTTCTCTCAAGAAGTTGGGAGTCAACATTAGAACGTTTCGTGCGAGCAAATGAAAGTGGATTGACGTTGATATAAATGGCACTAACATTGTCACAAAAAATGTGATTTGCTCGAAGAGAATTGGAGAGTTCATAGTGAGGAGTATTTAGACAAGTGAGTTCAAGAGTGATTTGCTCTATAGCACGCCGAGATGACACTGACAAGTTATGTTTTTTTTTTGATGAATAAGAGACTACGTTAGCTTTACGAAAATGACAAAGTTGTAAGTGAGTGGATTAGGCAAGATTTCAAAAAATTGTATTTGAGTTGGTTTTAGCCTCTAATATATTGGGTTTTTTTTTTTCAATTTGAATATGTATTTTCAAACAGGTCATATATCGATTAGAAAAGCATGTATAACTAAAAAATGGATTATATATATATAACTAACAAATAGAAAAGCATGTATAGCTAGACATGAAGATGCTATCTAGAAAAACTCATTTAGGGTATTTTAAATGCTAAAATTAAAGGTATGCGATTTCCACAATAAAACTTGTAGCCCCGACGATAAATTTTTTTAATCCTTGTTTGTGGAATCTAAACTCATGACACCCCCCACAAAAAAAAAAACAAAAAAACAATTCAAGTAATTTAAAGGCTTTACCACCACGCCATTGGTTATAAATAGAAAATGATTATAAATGACACCTTTTGTTATTATAAGAAGAATGGTGCATCCATTATTGTATATACTGGAGTATGCTTAATACACTCTCAATTCATGAAGCCTATTCTGATATACATACTATAACGACTTAATTAACACGTCCAAAATTGAGAAATATAACAATCCAACGCAAGGATTTCTACCATGTTTAAAAGATATATTTTCGTATAGAAGCTCACATCCTAGCACCTATACTTGTAAGTGAAATATAAAGACTCAAGATTGTTTGTATGCATTGCAATAATGTTATTTAGTAACAAAAGTTATGTCTTTCTAAATAAAAAAACAAAACAGTAAATAGAGATTGAATCATAGAATCATAGTGGCTATCATCATCGTTATCATTGTCAATGAACAATAAAATCAAAGTGATTAAGCAGAAACAGAGATTCTGTGTAGTTGACCACGTAAAAGTACGAACCATAAGTACCAAGACCATTAATGTTATCTGAGCTGGGGTCATAAACTTGAACCTTTTGTTCCAAACTAACTTTTAAATCTATTACCGGTTGGCCATTCTTCCTAAATCCAATTACCTGAGAAAATGACATATATGGCGCTAACATTGTCACAAAATAAACGTGATTTGCTCGAAGAGAAATGGAGAGTTTAGAGTGAGAAGAATTTAGACAAGTGAGTTCAGTAGTGATTTGCTCTGTAGCAGACCGAGATGACACTGAAAAGAAGATGACAAAACTGTAAGATGATGTTTGTTTTTTAAGAGATAAAATGTTTGCAGTTTACGGACCACATCTGTAGCAGAAGAGGTGGACCAAACCAGAAGATTGTTTGTTTTTAACGTTTGCAGAATAGCTAGGGTAAGTATTTCTCTTATGAGTTAATGGCCATTTTCGTCCATGTGGTTTGCTACTTTCGCCACTTCAGTCCAAAATTTGTATTTTTGTCAATTTAGTCCTCATAGTTTTAAATATTAGCCAATTACGTCCTATATGTCTAACGACATCCAGCTATGCCGTTAGTTTAAGGGTATTTTTGCCTTTCTCCTTTTTATTTTGAGTTATTGGTCATTTTCGTCCCTGTGGTTTGATACTTTTACCAATTCAGTCCAAAGTTTGAAATTTTGTCAATTTAAGTCAGTTTTTTTTCTATAACCCTAGAGAGCATTATCCAAGCCCAAAACAAGTCTGCATTTACTCTGTCGACAACAGTAATCATACCCCCTCCTCTCGCATTTAGTTTCTAGATGGTTCAAAAACTCTCCCCCATGGTGGAATTCAATGGTAAAGTGGTCAAAGCAATTCCGTGAAACCGAATTGTACGGAAAAAACTAAAAATCGTTTCTTTGATGAATGCATTTTCGTCGCAGTGTTGTAATTGGTTTAAGCGTAATGTTACGGTTGTAATTAAATAAGTTAGAGCCAAGATATATAAAATGTTCTCAATTTTATAACATATTGTCTTTTAAAAAAAATAAAAGTTATCCAGGTTTAAATAATTATAATCCTCAACTTGTGGTCTAGTGGTAGAAGGCTTGTATTCTTCGGTGGATACCCAAGTTCGACCCTCAGTTCCCCACTTGTGGCACTTTTTGTGGATTACCATAATGAAGGATTTGAGCTAGGTCTTGCGAGTTTCTTAGTTTGAATTCCGAGCTCACCCTGGTTTTCGTCTCACGGTGTGTTACACCAGAGATTTTGGCTCTTTAGGCGGCATAACGAATCAAGTGGCAACTGGCGGTATGGTTTCCCGGGGAACTCCCAAGCCAAACCGGTTAATAATCGGCTTCTCTAACCGGTTTCTACCAAAAAAATTGATGATTAGCAACTGGTTTTCCATTTTGGCCACATAATCGGTTAATAACCGGTTACTAAACCGGTTTTAGGTTTTTAAATTATTTTTTAAACGGGTTTTTCCTGGTTAATTACCGGTTAACCGGTTCGGTTATACCTCAAACCGGTTAGTGTTTTTGTGCTTAAAAACGGTTACTAATCGACCCGATTAACCGGTCTAACTGGTTAATTGACTGTTGACCAATAACCGACTAACCAGTTTGTGCATGTCTAAGCCAGAATTAGGCTATTCAAATGAGGGAGTATGGTGGCTTACACACAAAATAATAATAATAATAATAATAATAATAATAATAATAATAATAATAATACTTAATTAAACCCTAAACCTCACGCCAAATGAATTCATTCCTTTAACTGCACATAACCCTACAGGCTTTACCAAAATATCGACCCCAAAATCAACATGTCCTGCTACATTCCGTTTGAAATCCAAACGGAAATCATCAAGCATGTTCTTCCTGTCAAATCTCTTATTCGGTTCATCTCCGTTTGTAAACAGTGGAAGTCTTTGATCGACAGCTCCGAGTTCATCACTCATCACACCCTCAACAACACTCACCCGCATCATCTGTTGATAAGGTACTCAGTTTCTTCTAAGCAAAAATACGTTTCAGTCGTTGATGATGATCATACGTTCCCTCAACACACGTTTTCCCATATAATTGTACCCCCCAAAATATCGACTCCAGAACTTCGTGTGCTCGATTGCTCTCACGGATTGGTGTGTTTGTGCGAACTTCCTCTCGAATTGAAAGAACCCATTGTTGTTTGGAATCCGTCTATTAGAAAAACTGTTGGTATAGTGCCCCCGTCTGGGACGACTGGTTTTGGTGTGTAGTGACCCTAAGATCGTTTTGATTACGCATGACATGCATGCACAGGTTTTTACATTAAGCACTAGGTCGTGGAGAAGTGTTCCAATGAATCTGTCTAATACATCATCTAGATTTTTTTTATTTTAACAATCAGGTAGTTATAGACGGGGTTATTCATTGTAATGTCTATGAATTGAATGCGAATTCTCGTCAAAGGATTATTGCATTTGATTTGACGAGTGAGGAGTTCGGAGAAGTAGCTTTTCCAGATAGTTTGGCCAGTTTAGTTGGTGCTGGACATGTCGAGATCTCTAGGCTCAAGGAATCTCTTGCCCTGATTGATTACTACAAAAATGATGAGGGGGAACGAATTTGTGATGTATGGGCGATGTTGAAAAACGGTTCGTGATTCTAGATCCACAGAAAACAAGGATTAAAAAGAATTTTGCCGTTAGGGTACAAGTGTTAATGTAGAAATACCTCGAATGAGTTTTCTAGATAGCATCTTCATGCCACAACATTTTAATTATATCATTATAACTAGCAGATTTTAGTTACATCTCATCAAGGATGAACGAAAGCGCGGTGGTCGTCTATCTAATCAATTTATCAGTTATACATGTTTTTCTATATGACCTGTTTGAAAATACATACTCATTGAAATAAAACCGAATATATTAGAGGCTAAAACCAACTAAAATACAATTTATTGATATCTTATCTAATCCCTCGACTTACAGTTTTGTCATTTTCATAGGGCTAACGTAGCCTCTTATTCATAAAAAAAACATAACTTGTCAGTGTCATCTCGGCATACTATAGAGCAAATCACTACTTAACTCACTTGTGGATGGGGACTGTGTGCTTAGATGTATCCGATCATTTCCTAAAGGGACCTCATGCGGGAGAGATGGGATGCGGGCGCAACACTTGTTGGACGCTCTTAGTGGTGAGGGATCAGTGACTTCCATGGGTCTGCTCTCAGCCATCACTGAAGTCGTCAACTTATAGCTAGGGGGTCTGTGCCCCAAGGTGCTCGCTGAGTTTATTGCTTCGGCCCCCCTTACCCCTTTATTAAAGCCGGATAATGGAATTCGGCCCATTGCTGTGGGGGCTATCTGGCGTAGGTTGGTTTCAAAAGTGGCTATGAAGATGGTTGGGAAGGAAATGACTCAGTATTTAGGGGACTTTCAGTTTGGGGTGGGGACCCCTAATGGGGCAGATGCGGTGATTCACAGCGCGAACCGGTTTCTTAACTCCTTTACGCGGACGGTTCTTTAGCTATGCTTACTGTGGACTTCTCCAACGCCTTCAATATGGTCGACCGCACAGCCCTTCTCCGGGAGGTTCATCATCATTGCCCGTCTATGTATCTATGGGTTCAGTTCCTTTATGCCCAGCCGGCTAGGTTGTACGTTGGTGATGACTGTATAGGGGCTACTACTGGGGTTCAGCAGGGAGACCCCCTTGGGCCCCTCCTCTTTGCCTTAGCATTACACCCTCTTGTTCTCCGGGTACAAAATGACTGTAACCTCCCATTTCATGCTTGGTACTTAGATAATGGGACTATTATTGGTGGTGCTAACGAAGTCGCTAAAGCTCTAGACATTATCAGCTCGGAAGGGCCATCATTGGGGCTGCAACTTTATATTAAGAAAACCGAGGTTTTTTGGCCAGCGTGTAATGGGGTGAAAGTCAAAGATGGGCTCTTCCCTAGTGGGATTGGCAGACCAGAGAGAGGGGTAAAGCTCCTTGGAGGGGCTGTTAGTCGAGATCCCTACTTTATTAAGGAGTTGGCGAGGCGGAGAGCATCTCGTGCGGTTGATCTTATGAAACTCTTACCTTGCCTTAGGATCCCCAGAGCGAACTCCTCCTGCTTAGGTCTTGCATGGGGGTTGCTAAGTTGCTTTTTGGGTTACGAACATGCCACCCCATATGATGGATGATGCGGTATCCTATTTTGATAAGGGGCTTCGAGAAGCCATCGAAGACATAGTTGTATGTGGAGGCCCATTCTTTGGTGATCTTCAGTGGCGACTTGCATCTTTACCGATGCGCTTAGGGGGTTTGGCCTTCTTTCGGCTCATGATGTTGGGGTTTACGTTTTTGTAGCGTCGAGGGCTCAGTCTTGGAAGCTACAGAATCACATCTTAAGGAATAGCGGAGTTGTCGACCTGGACTCAGACTACGTGCAGGCCCTGGAACGCCTAAATGGCACTCTCCCAGACTTTGACATTGGCGGTTTCTCTAATATGGACACCGCCCCACCAAAGCCTCAAAAAACTTTGGCGAATGCCCTTTTTGGGAAAATCGCTCAGAGCCTGGGAGAAGTTTTTGGATTGTCCCCCCGACAGAAGGTGGTTATTGAATGCTTACAAGGTCCTCATGCCCAAGATTTTCTGACCGTTATCCCGATTGATGGCTTGGGCCAAAGCATGTCTGCGGTCGAGTATAGGGCCATTCTTAAGTACCGTTTGATGGTCCCAATGTACCCAGAAGACGAAACATGTCCGATCTGCCATAAGGCTTGCCTGGATAAATTCGGAGAGCATGCGGTTCATTGCAAGGAGATGACTGGGTTCAAATACCGACATGATTGGGTGCGGGACGTTCTTTGGGACATCTAAAGGCGAGCTGGGATATCAGCTAAAAAGGAAGCCCCCGTAAACTTCCTTACAGACCCCACGGAAGGGAGATCCATTCTACGACCGGCAGATTTGCTCGTCTTTGGTTGGGCCGGGGGAAAACACGCTTGTGTTGACCTCACAGGGGTATCTCCCTTAGCTGGTTTGAGGGATAATGGGTTTGTAGCTGGGCAAGCAATGAAAAGGGCTGAAACGAAGAAGGTGGAGAAACATGCTAAAGCCTGCGAAGAGAACCAACATGTTTTTGTCCCTTTGGCTTTTGATATCTTTGGCTCCTTGGCACCGGAAGCTATCCGTTTCCTAACCAGGGTCCAACGGGTTGTGCATAGCAATGTGTCGACTCCAAAGGGGCAGGGGTATGTCTTTAGCATGTTAGGGTTTGCAATTCAGAAAGGGGTGGCGGCGCAGCTTGTTTCCCGCCTACCTGCTATGTTGATGTAATATCTATGTTTCTATATAATGAAAGAAGTAAATCTAATTAAAAAAAAAAAACTCACTTGTCTAAATTTTCCTCACTCTAAACTCTCCATTTCTCTTCTAGAAAATCACGCTTATTATGTGACAATGTCAGTGCCATTTATGTCTACGTCAATCCACTTTCATCCGCCCGCACGAAACATACTAATGTTGACTCCCAACTTCTTGAGAGAAGGTTACATAAAGTGTTGCAAGTGTGTGTCATCTCCACAAATAGGTTGCCGAGCCACTCACAAGCTATTCAAGCTTTGATCGATAAAAATCCTAAAACCAACCAAGTTTTTTCGAGACCGAGCCTCAAACAATGCTTGTTTAGTTAGTAATCCCTAAATGCTCACCTTAAATGGGAAGCTCGTTTAAACTAGTCGACCCTTAACGAGAATTGTGGATTTTTTTTTAAGTTTTTTCTCTTTTGGGCATTTGTGTATTAATTTTACTCTACACAGTTGAGCTCGAGCCGAGCATTGGCTCGTTTATGAAACTACACGAGCTTGAGTCGAGCTTAGGCTCATTTAAGGTTTTCTCAGAGTATATAAAAATAATTAAAAACATATGTAAAATAACCACTTCCCCCGTCCCATTATAAGTGTCATAGTTTGATTTTTCAAGTCTTTCTTGTTTAACTTTGACCGACAATATTTTTGTTTGTGTTATATAATACTTGATGTAAAATATATGAATGGATTGGGTTTTAAATGTATTTTGCATTGATATAATTTTCATCAAGTATTATATGAAACGAACAAAAATATTGCCGGTCAAATTAAAGAAAAAAAGACTTGAAAAATCAAACTATGACACTTATAATTAGACGGAGGGAGTAATAAATAATTTAGAAAGAGAGCCCGAAGAAACGATCCGAGTAAATTCAGGCACAAATAACAATCATAAGCCCAATGGCCCAAAATAATAGTTCTTTAAGTACTCGTTTCGATCGTTCTTTCTTTCATATTAAGTTATAAATCCTAATCAAAATCTTTGAGAAAATGTCGGACAACATTCCGTTCGAAATCCAAACGGACATCATCAAACGTGTTGTTCCCGTCAAGTCTTTTATTCGGTTCCGATTCGTTTGTAAACAATGGAAGTCTTTGATCGACAGCTCCAAGTTCATCACTCATCACACCCTCAACCATACTCACCAGAATCACGTGTTGTTAAGGTACTCACTTTCTTCCGAGAAAAAATGTGTTTCAGTTGTTGACGATGACGATCATAGTTTCCCGCATGACCACTGCTCCATACCTGTTCCTCCCGTTACTGCCACTAAGGTAATGCTCGATTCGTCCCATGGGTTGGTGTTTCTGTTAGGTTTTACTCCCGACGCGAATAAACTGGCTGTTGTTTGGAATCCGTCGATTAGGAAATCTGTTCGTGTAGTCCCTCCGGTTGGAACAACTGTTGTTGGTTTTGGAGTGTGTCCGAAGACCATCGACCTTAAGATCTTTGCGATCACTGGCGACTCGAAGGCGCATGTTTTTACATTAAGCACCCGGGCGTGGAGATGTGTTCCGATGAATCTGTCTGGTTATACATCATTTGAATCTTCATATAATCAGGTGGTTATTGATGGGGTTATTCATTCTGGGGCTTATGATCCGAAAGTTGAATATCGTCAAAGGATCATTACGTTTGATTTGACAAGTGAAGAATTCGGAGAAGTAGTTCTTCCAAGTAATTTAGTATATTTTCAACGTGCCAGGATCTCTAAGCTCGAGGAGTCTCTTGCTGTGATTGCTTACCATGAAAATGCCGTGGATATGCCAGTTTATGACATAATGGTGATGTGCAAAAACGGTGTTGCAAAACCGACCTTTACAAAACTGCTCACTATTACGAATAAGTCATCGTGTTATTTTAATGTAATTGGATTTAGGAAGAATGGCCAAGCGGTAATAGAGCGAGATGTTAGTTTGGAAAAAGAACTTGAAGTGTATGAACGCGACTCAAATAACATGAAAGGTATTGGGATTTATGGTTCGTGCTTTGACATGGTCAACTACACAGAATCTCTACTTCTGCTTAATCTCTCTGAATCTATCATCCAGTGACTACGGTAACGGTAACAGTAACGATGATGATAGCCACTTTGTTTCTATCATTCAAACTTTAATTTCCTGTTTTGTTTCTTTTTTAGAAAGACATAACTTCTGTTATTAAATAACATTATTGCAATGCATGCAAACAATCTTCATGTTATGTTTCTTTTTTAGAAATCCTTGTGTTGGGTTGTTCTATTTCTCGAGTTTGGACTTGTTAATGAGTTGTATACTGTTATTGTATGTATATATCAGGATAGGCTTCATGTATTGAGAGTGTATGTGCATAGTCCAGTATATGCATACACCAGTCAGTCTTATAACTTTTTAATATGTAGACTTTTAAGTTATGATTTTTTAACTTACATATAATATTGATAAAGTTACCTAAATGTATAATAAATCTTAGATGAAATGCCACATGGATCTAAGAGATACAAGGTGCTAGTAGGAGTTGAGGTGCAAAAATCGGTTAACCATTAACCGGTTAATATGCTAACCGTTTTTTTTATTGCGGGAATTAACCGGTTAGACTGTTTTTTCGGGTAGGTTTTTGACCGGTTAATAACTGGAAAAAACCTGATTTTTAATAAAATAAAAAAAATCGGCTAACCGTTTTATAACCGGTTTTGAAATCAATAATATAAACAGGTTACTAACTGGTGGTTAGGATCGGCTAGTAACCAGTTAGGATTGGACCGGTTACAAAATCGAGTACAGACTGGTTTCTGTTTGCACCACTAAGTAGGAGTGTCTTTTTTTATTCAAGCAAAAAGATTGGCATTCATAGTGAAGTTGTTTCAAAAAAATGGCAAAGAAATAAATGATGACACGAAAGTTGGTTTTTAACAAGTATACCACATTTTTTTTAAATTCCTAACAGATTATATATATAAACAGTTTTTCTACTAATAGGATGTTGTACACCATGATTTTTCATACAACATGACAATTGCATTTCAGGCCAACAATATATGCCTCTGTTAAATTAAATGTGATTTTAAACACGTTGTATTGATTTGAGCGCACCATTATAATCACACATCGCCATGCGTCGGGCATGGACAACGTGAACACATTATTTGACATCAGACACAATGTTGTAGTTCTAGTTGGTTTAAGCGGACCGTTGTAACAAATTTACACATACATTTGTAATTAGATAAGTTAGACACAACTTAAAATAACTTAAAGATAACAAAATTCTCTATTTTTATAGCATATCTTTTATAAAAAACTGTAAGCTATATAAAAGTAATTCGGGTTTAAAATTCCTAGCATTACCGAAATAGTGGAATTTACGTTTTAACAACACTTTAATATTTTTTTCATAAACAAATCAATTTGTATATAAACATTAAGAGCATGTATAACGGGCAACTACACCGTTGTGAAAGAAAGTCGTGGTTGCAGACTGGTAAGTGGACGCGAATAGTTGGCCTTCTCCGACAACTACCCCAATAAATTAAAAGAATGAACAAAAAGAAATTGAATAAAAAATCAATCAGAAATTAAAATTAAATATTAATTTATTAAGTTGTTAATTTAATTTATTTTATTTTTTATTAAATGGGCAGCAAAAGCAAAATTGTATTAAAAACACACCATACAACTGACTTGGGTCTAGCAAGACACTAGCCTGAGGACCAAGATACACCCAACAAAACCACCACAGAATGTTTACAAAACATGCCTAGCTATACCTTGAACCTGCAGTCCTACACCAATCCTCCCAAGACAAGCTAGACCCACCCGACCTGTTCTTAACCCAAAGATATCCGAGTGCTTTTATACCCCCCACAACGGTTTCCACCGTAACTGCCATGCCATTAGACACTATGTCATTTGCGCCTTCCATAAGCACCACACTGACACCTTCGTCTTTCATTTTGAACCCTTTATGAATTTATATAACTCAAGAATATCTCGAATACTAAACGCGGAACCTTACACCAAACTGAAACCGCTTGAGTCAAACTGCATGAGACAAAGACATGCTCGGTTGTCCCTTCCTACTCACCACAAGCCACACAATCCAAAGTCTCGACAATAACATTTGGTATACGTTTTGCCAATAAGGGCATCATCGAGATCCTATCTAACTCTGCTCGTCACACTGGAGAACCCACTTCACCAAGGAACCAGTTGTTTCACTTTAATCTAAACTTGGGATCCTATCTACTAAGTCGTTAATCACGACCGTCTCTGAATATATAAATATCTCGGCCGAGTCAAAATAAAAAGGTCCATAGGCCTAACGTTTACTATGAAAGACTCTTTTTATTTGGGCTTTCTTCTATAGCATTGGAGCCAAACCTTTTGTTTTGAAGTCAATCAGTTACTCGCGCCGTCCCTCTTTCTTCTTCCTTTTGGATCCACCCTAAATACGGTAATAAGATAAATATTATATTATATTATATTATATTATATTATATTATATTATATTATATTCTCCATTTCCATTGTATTCAATTATAACTTTCGCATCTCTTCACATTAAACTGTTTATTATTACTTCATCCTCAGATTGATTGATTAATTAATTGCAAGGTTTGTGATTCATAACCGATTAACCGTTAGTTGAATCCATTAACTTTAACGCTTCTTGCTCTCAGTTACAATTAGGAGTGTAAACCAGCAGAGCTATTCCGGCTCGTTTGTTATTTATTAATTATTTTATATATTTTTTGTGATTTGAGAAAAACCTTAAACGTGTCTAAGCTCGGCTATGTTTGTGTGAAATTAATACGTAGAGGTCTAAAAGAGGTAAACACTTAAAAATGCACGAGGCTCGTTAAAGCTCGACAAGCCTAAACGAGCTTTTCCTGCAAGCTCGGCTTTATCACGAAAAAGCTCGGTTAGTTTTGAGTTTTTTTAGCCGATCTCGAGTTGCTTGCGAGCAGCTTGGCAATTTGTTGTTCCTTTAGAAACGGTTACCGATTGTTGCTTAATTTTGTAAATCATTTAAGTTTCTTCGTTGCTCTCGATTAAAAATCTCGTTTTGCCGTTAATTTATAGACGGTTAGCGATTGATTCTCGTTTGTTGCTTGATTTTATGAATCTATACTGCAATTCTTGTTTAAGTTACTTCAAATATTACAGCTTCAGTATGTATGCATTGTTTTTTGATACTCCATTCGTCCCGGTCAAAATGTCTTAGTTTGAAAAACACAAAATTTAAGGTAGATTAAAAAAACTGTTTTTTTTTTCTTACCAAATGACAATAATGCCCTTGGAAGTTGGGTCCATAAATATTGTTTATTAATGTTATTTTTGTGTGTTTAAGGGTAAACTTGGAAATTGGCTATTAAATTTTGAAAATGAACATTTGTAATTGGACAAATAAAGAAAGAAATATGGACACTTTTAATGGGACGGATGGAGTAATTTTTAAGCTTATTTCAGTATTGATTTCTTAACATTCTATTGTTTTTCACTGATGAATTTACTCATGTCACCAGGCTGATTAAACAAATTTGTGGAGAATTTGTTTACCAAACAATCATAATGATCAACTCTGAGATTAACAAAACCGATCTCACGACTAATATAGCTGGCACAACCACATTGCAAAAACAACTGACTTTTACAACCAAAAAAGTTGCATTGACAGAGGTGCGGAACAACAACAATAATGATAACTTAACTTGCGACATAGGTTCAGAAAGTTTACTTCCAGCTGACGTATCTAAAATAAGTGGTGTTAAAAGGGCTACACCCGAATATGCTTCGTCTCCTATCTTGACCAGTAATGGTGCACACGCGCGTTTAAATTTTGTTGGTAAATATGATGGATACCAAGGAAAAAACGTTGGTTATTCACAATCTGCAAATTTGCCTCAAACTAAACAAGAATTGAGCCAGATAAATGGGAAGAATATGCATTACAGTTCTGCTATGTCACCAAACCAAATGGCTTCAAGGACACCGGCTTCTCGCTTTAACGAGTCTAAAGATGAACAGAGGGCAGACCGGCTGGTTAATTTGCAGAATTTCATCAATCAGTGTGATGCCTCTGATTACAGAGATAATATTCAATGTATGTTTCTTTGGTTTACTTTTTTTATTTGGATTAGAAAATACGAAGTTGAATAATTTATTAATCTATATTGATCTTTGATTCTTGTTATCTTCACAGTGATGTTGCGTTTATCGCCTGCGGAGCTTAGCAGACACGCTGTTGAATTAGAGAAAAGAGCGATTCAGCTGACCATAGAAGAAGGTATGGAAAAAAGTTAAAATGTATAAAACCCTTTTGACTTTTAAAGTCAAATGAGTTGAAAATAGTCAAAATACCATTCTGGTAATGAAAAAAAAATTGAATCTTGTTAAATAGATCAACATTGTTAATAATGTTTTGCTTTTTATATAAACTAAATTTTTTTTATATTCTTGCAGCATAGAACTCAAAAATTGGTTATTATTATTATCATATCTAAGTTTTGTTTGGTTGCAGGAAAAGAAATGCAACGAATGCAAGCATTAAACATTTTGGGGAAGCCTTCAATAACAAGAAATCCAATGCCAATAACACAACATATCCAACGTAAGAATTGAGTTCCTAGGTAATTTTTAACATTGCCACGCCATTTACCACAATTTTCGTATTAATTTCTTTTTTAAAAAGTTTTGTATTTTATGAATTTATGCATTATGTGATGCTAGTTTTACTTTTTTTTTGAATTTATTCAGTTTAGTTTTGTTTTGTTTTAGATGTTTAGCTTTAGAATTCATTTGAAATTGTTACTCTAAAAATCCTTTATTGTAATCAAATGATTTGTTTAAAAGTGACCGCTTGATAAGTTTGATTTTATCTATATGTGAGACAAGCTTGAGACGGTTTAAAGTTAGCCTGTTGGGTTGTGAGTTAACTATCTTTAATCTTTATATTATACATGCACAGATCTGTTTTAAACCCAAACCAGTTTGGGTTAGAAACCGGTCCGAGTTGGTCAAAGCATGGTCAAAAACGCTTTAGAATAAACTGAGTCGGATTGGGATTTGGTTTCGAGGCAATGAAGTCCCGCCCTGTCCTGACCGGTTTGGGTCGGGTTGGGACTGGTTTGTAAACCTGATCGGATTAACTAGGGATGAGCAGATGGCACCGGGTACCGTCGGTACCAATTTTGTTATCCACTTTTTGAGGTTTCGGGATCGGTACTGGTACCTTACCGAATTTTTGCCTTCGGTACTAGTATCGTACCAAGCATTCTCACTTTCTCAGTACCGGTACTAATATCCGTTTTTGACGAATTTTGGGATTCGTATCTTTGGTACATGTACCGAACTCATCATTAAACATAACAAAAATAACTATTTTAATACTTTAAAGTTTAGATAACACCATAACTGAAATACATTGAAAGAAATACCGGAACCCGAGCTATAATGTGGGTGCTCATCAAATGGTCTTAATTAATTTTTATTTGTTTGCTCGTTATGTGATTAATCTTCATCACCGGAACCCGAGCTATATTGTGGGTGCTCATCAAATGCGCAATTTGCTCCTTGGCCGCATCAACGTTATAATCCCACATGATTCCATCATTTGCCATTGAAGTTTGATCTCGATCCGGTTCGTTTTTAACACCTTGTGATATTTAAAGACAATGTGTTTTTTTCCGTAAAGTGGTGTTTGCATCTTTTCCCATTTCACATATACCGTTGCGACGTGTCTATTAAAGCCATCGTTTCAACACAAATATTATTTAAAACCGAGCCTTACCCCACCAACCGCACTGTAGAGGTTATTGTTTATTAGTTCCACGAGCATCTCATGATCATCTACATGTTGTCTTTAAGCTAGAAACATGATGACGTTGTTATCCAATTACATCATTTCACATGTCGGTTTTGTAATTATAAATAAAGTTTTGGATAGTTGAGAAAAAGACCACTGGCGTTTTTGTTTGAATATTCTTTTTCTTTGAAAGATTCTAAAATTAATATAAAATTTTAGTTGTTTAATCAATGAATGCCTTGAAAGGGCAATTGGCTCTACACGTTTTTTTTATTATTTTGTAAGCAAGTTTGGCTCTACAAGTCGAGTAAATTCCGTAATGAAATAGTTATTGAGATGTAACTACTAGACAATAATTCAACGACCTTTTATTGATCGAGTTTGTTTAAGCTCGTTTAAACATAAGTTTTCGTTTGAATGTATTATTTAACTAGAGTAGAAACTCGTGTATTACACGGGTCGCTGAATAAAAAAAATGTTAAATAATTAATAATATAAATTCGGTCAATATAAAGTGATATTTTAGTATAAAGTATGATTGAAATTATGTATAAGTTACTATATTAAGGAGCGACATAAGATAATCGGGAAAAAGAATCTGACTTGTAGAATTGTGACATGTGTCGTAACAAGCTGGTCAGTTGTTAGATACATATAAATTATATAGTTTAGGAGTGGTTAAGATGTTTTACAATAAGTTATTGATCGAGTATTTTCGTCAAAACTCTCCTACACTACTACTTTCTAAAATAACAGGAAACCACGATTAAGAAGGTTACGTTTAAACAACATACTACGGTTTTGGGAAATGATAAACTAAAAAGAATTGTCAAGTTTGATCAATTTTGACAGTATGAGCTTAATATTTTTTTTAAAAAAAACCGTTACTTTGTATTAAAAAATTAATATAATAAAGTTGGTTCATTATTATAAACGGGCGACTATAACAATCTTGATTATAAGATCAAACAATCGGTTTACACAATTAGTTTCAAGTTGTTTCAAAGCAAACCGAAACATTAAAACCTCAAAATGTTAAACTAAATCTTTGTTATAAACCAACTGAATTATAATTGGTTTAAACTGTTTAGAGCACTTATGTATGTGATTGCAGACAACGTTAATGTCCCGACCATCATCTCTTCTAGAGAAAACTAAACTCATCTTTAGAAGGTTTCATATAATAAAGATATTTTGTTACGAATAAAACTTGAACAGATGAAGTTTTTGATGGTTTATGTGAAGTTATTATTCAAATTATAAGATTCTACCAAATAACAGTGCTGACGAAATCACCTATTCTGTCACGAAACATACCCACACGCCCGATGACGCGTGTAGATCACGGACCAAGGAATAAGAAGTTTGGCGCAAATGTTAAACACGCGCTATGATGATGTTGCCGTATCTCCGGCATTTAATATATTTATTTGTTTTTCGTCAAAAAGTAAAAAATAATAATAGATTCTCTTTAGCAGGTAGTGAGAGAAAGTAGTGGATGATTCATATTAATTTGTCATATTTTAGTTTCACATCTTACCCCTAAAGTTTTTGTAAAAGTTTTATTTTCTCACATTTGTTTTTGTTTGATTTTCGTAACGATTTACAAATAGTGAATAAACTGCATTAGTTTCAAGTTAATTGAGTCATAGAGTAGTATATTGTATACTATATTGATTGAGTTACACATTCCTTATATATAATTATAAGATATTGTGTTTTATCTATGTAAGGTTCTCTCTTGGCAGTCTTAGAGTTCAAACCTGAGAATTTAGTATTTATTAAATCATTCAGGGTCATTCATTTCGTTCGATACAATGAGCACCTAAGGTTAAAGGTTGTTTGTTTGGTTGGATAATGAATTGGTACAAAACTGATCCATTCAAGTAAAGGAATCGAGATTCCTACAAGTCAGTGAAAGAATTCAACGAAAGGAGCCAGATTCTCCGCTCCTCACATTGCGACTGTCACAACTCACAACAACCATCACCCCCACCAGGACCACCATCGTTGTTACCACCGTCACTACTATATTCCAACTTATTTTAATAACTTTATGAAGCCAAGATATGTTTGTTTTGTCCACCGAATGTATAAAATAAGTTAACTCCCTTTTAAGAGACTCAAATGCTAAATTGTTATTTTGGAAACTTTAAGTCACTTTTACTGATAAATGATACCATAGGGGCCAAACTGTTAACCTATTAGTTTATTGACAAACCATGAGTTTTGCTTCAACAACCAACACTTAAATAGTTGTACAAAACACAATTATTTAATAATCTTACATCAGCATTTCTTTTAGTTCTGTACATGTATTCCCCTTGAATCATCATCACAACACTTCAACCTTAAAAACTGAATCTTTCATCCTCAAACCAAGGATCTTGATCACCTGTGGGATTCCCTTGGTGGGACTTCCAAGATTGCAAATCTTGAACAACCAACAAAAACATCAAGCTTGGATAAAGATTACAAGGTAGAATATAAACATGATTCCATGTTTGTTCCTTAACATCATAAACAAAAAATTTTCTTCCCACAAAACTTTCTTGCCAAAAGAAAAATTTGGCGCCATTTTTAATTTTTTTTAATAATATAATCTCTAGAAAATATACCATTAGGTGTTAATCATATATTTTCACTTATAGTTTGGAATATTATATTGGGTTTTCTTGACTATTTGATTTACATCTTTTTCCTTATCATGCTATTGATTGATCTTTTTGCTGATCCTCTGATTAATATTTTACATATGTTTGACAATTTACATAAGTCAAATTAGCAAATATTTGCATAATCATGATTTTCTGCTGTTTTTAACATGTTATGTTCGAATGCTTAGAAATTTTTTATAGAATTAACCGTACGATATTTTTTTATTTATTTTGCATTTACTGATTGTTATTTTACATTTTTGGCTAATTACAGAAGTCAACATAGCAATTTGTAAAGGACCCTTTTGATTTTCCAAGGGTTTTTTGTTATCATTTTATGCATGATATATTGATTGATCTTTTTGCATCTTATGGTGATTATATGTTTATCATTTGGAATAGTCAAAATGGTAAATCTTGTCAAAATAATTTGATTTTTTCTAGTGTTCTTATCGTGCGAGTTACTATGAATTTAACATGTTATACAACTTTATTGTTTTTAATCTTACTTGGATATCTTCATAGATTGATCTTTTGATTCTTTTTGCAACTGTTTATGATCATTTTACATGTTTGACCAGTTACAAAATTCAAAATAAACAAACAAACAAATGCACCTAGTATAATTAGTGATGTCTAGTTCTGAATTTAAAGAATTTTTGTCCCATTTTTGACAGATTCCAGCTGAAGAATTTGAACAACAAATCTTTTGCCTTTGAAAATAGAAATAGTGGGAGGCTTATTAAAAATTAGCCATGAATAAATACGTTTTCACATTCGAAAACTCATCCAATTCACCTATGGATTTTGAGTTCATGGATGAACTCTTGTTGGATGGATGTTGGTTACAAACAACCAATGGATCCGAAATCTTGAACAATAATCCTTCTGCTTCCAACCCTTTTGATCCTTCATTTCAATGGCCCAAATTAGAACCCAACATCGAGCAACCGGTGTCAAATGATCTGGAAGAAGAGATGCCAAAATCCCATGAAATAAATTCCATTAAATCACCAAACACATATGACACATTTGTTTCTGAATCTAGCAAACAATGGTGGATTGCACCGATGGCAAGTTCTGGATCTTCGTTATCTGTGATGGAAAGATTGTTTTATGTAATAAATAACATAAGACGATACGCGATTGATAAGAATGCACTTATTCAAGTATGGTTACCCGAAACTAGAGAAGGTAGCAAAGTTTTAAGCACGAGCCGAAGGCTATTCTCACTTGACTTGAGTTGCCCTCGGCTTCTTATTATAGAGATGTATCGGAAAATTATCATTTTTCGACTGAAGGGGATGTTAAAGACAGTGTAGGATTGCCCGGAAGGGTGTTCATGCAGAAAGTGCCAGAGTGGACTCCTGATGTTCGGCTTTTTAAGGTTGAAGAGTATTCAAGAGTTTCTCATGCTCAAGAACATGATGTTCGTGGGAGTTTTGCGGTTCCGGTTTTTGATCAAGATTGCCCTAACTTCTTGAAAACCACACGTCCGGTACAAGCTCGATTTACCTGATTTCGTTAGTTAGCAAAGTACTACTTAGGGTTTAAACAAGCCAAGCCATTCACGAGCTACTTGAGACCGGCTCACTAAAAGATCGAATTGAGCCGAGCTTAAACGAGCTCGAGACTGAGTTTCTGCCTAAAAATAAGCTTGTTAATTACACGAGCCCAAGCTACATGTATTGAGCTCCAGCTAGCTCACAAGCCTAACCAAGCCTAGTCTTTATATAGTTTTTATTTAATATATTTTTATATAATTGTAATTATGTATAAAAATCATGATAAAATAACTAAATAATATATATGCTACTATAAGGCTTTTTATTAAAATGTATATAAAATAATTAACATGTCCATACGATCCGAGCTCGAGCGTGTAAATTTGTCACGACCCAAGCTTGAGCTTAGTAATATAGCTTAAAACGAGCCAAACTTGAGTTTTCGTAAGTTAAATAAGCCAAGATCAAGCCTAGTCTAGCTCGGGCTTGGCTCAACTCATCTACACCCTAGTCCTGACAGGTGATATGAGTTCTATGGTAACAAGTTTTTATGGATATATATAAAGCTCTAATCCATAAACACTTTCATGGTTTTGATAGGCAGTTGACCTCATGAGTTCTGAAGATTCAAACACACAGAAAATCAAGGTAATTGGAAGCTTAATTCAACAAAAAAAAGCCACAAAATTCAATAAATTAGTACTAAAATTTTAAATTTTTTTGATTATTATTAGGAATATGATGGCTTCTATCATCCTGCATTACCAGATATTCTTGAAACTCTGAAATGTGCATGCATGATTCATAATCTACCACTAGCTCAAACATGGATCCCATGCATCAAACAAGGGGGCAAAGGCGGCTGCCGACACTCAAACGAGAACGTAATCCGCTGCATCTCCACGGTTGATTCTGCTTCGTACGTATCTGACCATCGATTTAAAGATTTTCAAGAAGCTTGTTCTGAGCATCACTTGTTTATAGGCCAAGGTGTTGTAGGCAAAGCTTTCACAACCAATGAGCTGTTTTGTTACTCACCTGATGTCACCTCATACTTGAAAACCGAGTATCCACTTGCTCATCATGCTAAAATCTTTGACTTGCATGCTGCTGTGGCTATTCGGGTCCGAACCATGTATGCTGCCATGGTTGACTTTGTGTTGGAGTTCTTCTTGCCTGTTGAATGCACGAATCGTGAAGAACAAAAGACGATGATTGATTCGTTGTTGGTTATTATACGGAAGGTTTGTGGTAGCGTGAGGATCGTTGCAGAAGAGGGTGTAAATGAATGTTTAGTTGCAGTTTCTGATTTAGAACCGGTGCCAAATTTACAAGAAACAGATGGTCATGGTCACGGTCATGGTCCAGTTTCAGGGTCTGGTTCCGGGTCAGGTTCTGGCTCCGGTTCAGGCTCTGGTCCAGATATTGAGAAACGACGTGCTGGTCCGAAGCTGGAGAAAACTATCACTTTGGAAATGATTCGGCAACAATTTGCTGGCAGCCTGAAAGAAGCTGCAAGGAATATTGGTTGTAAGTTTGTCATCTGTTATTATTATTATTATTATTATTATTATGCTTGAATTAATATTAGGATAGTTATTGACGTTTTATCATTATCGTTAGTTGGTTAGCATTATAATTATTATGTTCATTGTAATCTGTATATAAAGAGATGGTTTAAAGTTATAATAAGACACTGAAAATATTATTCACGAATACAGTTTCACTTCGATCTCAAATCCTGATTCGCGTTATATAATATGCAGTGTGTCCAACGACTCTGAAACGGATATGCAGGCAGCATGGGATACAACGGTGGCCCTCTCGAAAGATCAAGAAAGTCGGCCACTCGTTAAGAAAGATTCAGCTGGTAATGGAGTCGATCCATGGTGGGTCGAGTTCCATTGATCAGATCGGGTCATCTTTCTATTCAAACTTTCCTAAACTCGCCTCTCCCAACCTGTCAAAACCGACACATTATCCTTTTCCTGCTACAAATATCGAAACTTTTGACTCTAAGCCCATTGACCAAGCCACTGCTCCTGCTTCATGCAGCCCGAGTTCAAGTTCCGATCCTTCTTTATCTGGTGGGACCCAAAACGTACCGGTCTTAAATGAAGCTACCGGTGATGGTACTTTGAAAAGAACCAAAAGTGATGCAGACATTTATGCATCAAACAATCAAAATCAAGAACAAAAGATCTTTATAAGATCTCAGAGCCATACATTGTTGACCGAACCACGGGTTCAACCGGATGGTCATCTATGGAGGGTAAAAGTGACATTTGGAGAAGAAAAGGCTCGATTTCGAATGCAAAAAGATTGGGGTTATAGTGAATTATTGCAAGAAATTGCAAAAAGGTTTTGTTTGAGTGATATGAGTAGGTATCAGTTAAAGTATCTGGATGATGATTCTGAATGGGTGTTAATAACTTGTGATGATGATGTAGAGGAGTGTCTCGATGTGTACCGGTCGTTTAAAAAAAGTGGGACTATTAGGCTCACTCTTCGTGAGCCACGACTTCGTGTTGGTAGTAGTTTAGGTAGCAACACGCCCCTTGTAAAGGGGAGTTTTGATTTCTAGGCCGTTTGTTAATTACATGTAAAAATAGGTAAGTCGAGGGGGGTGTCAGAATCGCACCCCATGTGATTTACCTACTTCTACTAGTAAATAATAAACCACCTAGAAATCAAGGTGGTTTCGCTAAACCACCTAAAGATATAAAAATAATAATTTAAAAGGGTGACCTTGGTTCATTATGGCTCTTGATTATTCAAGGGTTAGGTCCTGCGAAGCTTTCGGGTTTGCCATGGTTCTTGACTTTCGACGCGTTGTGATGTTGTGTGGTATGCATTTTCAGAATGTACATTGTAGGGTGTTGCTGGAACTGATGCTGTTATTTTTAGTTTGCAGCAAAGGAAGTTTGTGTGATATATTAAATGTGTAGTATATTGAATAGGATAAAGAGATCACAACTTGCAATACATGGTGTATAAGTTATTATGACATGTATCGCGAATGTAAGTTACGATTGTGTGTATTGACTATATAAACTATTAATTCGTATTGGTTTTTTTGTAATTCAACATCCATATCATAGGTTCAAAGTTCACATCATAGGTTGATAACAGGTAAACATTGGTATGTTTAGTCTATTAGACGAACGTGGTGGCCGACGTGGAGGTAAAATTTGGAGAAAATCATTAGGTGGGTCGGGGAGTTGCACCGCCTATGACGTTTCTCACAACATATGTCTGTTATACCATTTGCATTCATATATTGTGGGCCTCATACCTCCAAACGGATCGAAACTTGAAAGTAATGCATGGTGTTTAAGTTTGGTTTTTTAATCCATATTTATTAAGCTGCTTCTAAGATGAATCTACTAACTTTTGGGTCAGCCACAGCAACCAGCAAGCTAGAATATCCAGCCATTAGAAGAACAAAAAGATTCAAGTCTAAACCTTTATTGTATTGATTGTTAAGTTGTGAGTACTGATTACAAATAACCCTATTTATAACCATATATTTACTTGTTAGACAAGAATAGGAGAAAAACTAACTCAAAAACCCCCTATGTTTGTAAGTACGACAACTAGGTCCCTGCACTTACGCAAGATTACACTAACAATCACCCCCCTAATCTTGTGACACCGATGAAGCTTCACATCTCGTTAAACTTCAACCGTGGCAACACTTTTGTAAGGATGTCTGCACTTTGAAATTATCCATTGACATGCTCCACCATGATTTGTTCTCTCTCGATGCACTCCCGAATGAAATGGTATCGCGTGTTGACGTGCTTGCTTCTCCCGTGAAAAACCAGGTTCTTCATCAAGGCAATAGCCAATGAATTATCCACCTTCAACGTGACAATCTCCTCCTTTTCTCCGGTCATCTCTAACAACAAACCCCGAAGCCATAAGGCTTGACATGCAGCCGATGCAGCTGCCATAAATTCAGCCTCACATGATGATAACGCCATTGTTCCTTGTTTCTGAGAAACCCATGATATCGGTGATGTACCATAGTAGAAAATCAAACCTGATGTACTCCGACCATCATCCATATCCACCCTATGACTACTATCACTATACCCGTGCAACATATTGTTTCCGCCTCTCGAGTAAGTAATACCAAAGTCTAGTGAACCTCTTAGATATCGAAGAATATATTTAACTGCTTGAGCGTGAGCTTGAGTTGGTGATTGCATGAATCAACTCGTATAACCAACCGAGTAGCTCAAATCAGGTCTCGTATGAGTTAAATACCACAAGCTTTCGATTATTTTCCTATAACTGGTTGGATCTACCTTCAGATTTTCATCTTCCTTCGACAACTTTAAGCCCGGTTCCATAGAAAATTGAGTCGAGTTGCACTCCCAAGACTTGCTTCTTTTAGGATCTTCGTTGTATAACCGCTTTGCTTTAACGTTATCCCACGATCACTTTGCTTAACTTCGATACCGAGAAGTAATGCAATAACCCGATGTCAATTATCTCGAACCTTGACTCCATTTGTCTTTTGAAATTTGAAATTTCTTGCACAGTTGTACCTGTGACTATCAAATCATCCACATAAACTCCAACGAGTAATAGCCTTTGACCGAAATACCGTTTGTAAACCGCTTGTTCTTGTTTACATCGAGTGAAACCGAGTTCCTTTAACGACCCGTCTAGTTTAGTATTCCACGCTCTTGGTGCTTGGCATAGACCGTACAACACTTTAGCCAACTTGTACACCTTTCTTTCTTGACCTTTCTTAATGAACCTATCTGGTTGAAATACGTACACCTCTTCTTTCAAATTACCAAGAAGAAATGCGGATTTTAGATCCAAGTGATACACTTCCCAACCTCGGTTTGCTGCTAAAGCGAGTAAAAGTCGAACGGTTTTGATTCTCGCCACTGACGTGAACACCTATTTGAAAGCGATCCCATATTTATGAACATACCTCTTAGCTACGAGTTGGGCCTTGTACTTGGTTATTTTCCCGGCTTCATCTCTTTATTTATTAGACCCACTTTAAACCTATCGGTTTTACTTTGGGTGGTGCTTCGACTAACCACCGTGTCTTGTTTCTTTCAATCGACTCGATCTCCGCTTTCATTGCTTTTCTCCAATGTTTTTCATTATTCGCTTCTCGAAAATTTACCGGTTCATCATCGAATAATAATAGGAAATTTACCTCGTCGGTTGTCGGGTCTTGCTCGACGGGTGTCAGTATACCTTCAACCAGAAAGTCGCTAAATTTCTTGGGTAAAACCGTCTTTCGAGTAGTTCGACGTGGCTGGATAACTTGTAATGGTTCTTCGTTTAGGCCAGTGTCGTGTCAGGCCTAGTCGGGCTTATAGGTGGCTGCCACCTTCTGAACTTGATGACTCACTTCCGTTTCTGATACGAACCAGCTCACCGGTATCATGTCGGTCAATGGACCCGGTGTCAAACCCGGTTGTCACCTGCTCCGATTCGGGTTCAATATTGCACCTAACAATAAACTCGGTCCATTAAGGACCCTTTTCTGCCTCTTGTTTGTCTAGATCAGCCCACACGTACCTTTTACACTCGTCAAACTTGACATCTCGTGTAACGTGTACTCGCCTTTTGATTGAATCAAACATACGGTAGGCTTTTATCCCAGGTTGAGTACCTGAGTGAACCAATACATTGCTTCGGTCGTCTAATTTCTTTTGAGCGGTATCAAGGACTTTTACATACCCCGTGCATTGCATCCGAACATTTTAACATGTGAAAGGTTTTGTTGGTGACGGGTTTAGTAAATACACCGAGTGATGAACCGCTTCTCCCCATAGGTCTTGTGGTAGTGACATCACCTTTTACAAACTTCGAGTCTTACCAAGTATGGTTCGGTTTTTTCTTTCAACCACCCAGTTTTGATGTGGGGTGTACGGGGCCGTAAAATGATGTGTCACAGGTGTAATTGATAAGTAATCTTCCAACACATGGGATGTAAACTCACCCCTGTTGTCGGTTCGTATGGTTTTGAGTTTCTTGTCCGTTTCATTTTCCACCTTTTTCACGAAATCAATGAGTAAGCCCAAAACTTGGTATTTCGTCTTTATCGTGAAAATCCACATATAGCGGGTGTAGTCATCAACAACAAGCAAAAAGTATAGGTTGCCACCATGTGTCTCAGGAGTAATCGCGCCGCAAACATCAGCATAAACGAGCTTGAGCGGTACCTTTGCACGATAATTAGATTCTTTCGGGATATCCATTCTTGTTTGTTTGCCTAGCATACATGCACCACAAATTTGCATTGGGTGTTTGATTCTTGGCACTCCATCCGCGAGTTTCGGGAGACCCCGAAGGGTATCGAAAATCAAATGCCCCAATCGATCATGCCATATCCATGAAAGATTTTTCAAATTAACATGTAAGCAAACTGGAGAAACATCCTTTAAATTAATTTGATAGACTCGGTTAAAAGATCGTGGTACCTTGATTAGATGCCTTCCATCTTGTTCGAATATCCATAAAATACTGTCTAGGATCCCGATCTTGCTTCCTCCTTCGTCTAATTGTCCAAGACTTATAATATAATTTTTGAGAGAGGGAATAAAATAAACGTCACTCAAGGCTCGTTGTTCTCCCATTTGACCTTCTACTACTATCGTGCCCCGACCTTTGATTTCAACACACGAACTGTCACCGAAACTTACTTTCCCGGTCATGTTGCGATCGATGTTGGAAAACCATTCCGGATTTCCCGTCATGTTGTTACTCGACCCATTATCAAGAATCCATGTGTTTTTATCACATGGGGTTGAAGCATACTTATTTGGATCAACCGGGTTTTCTTTTAGAAAACCGACATCTTCCTTAATCTGAGCTACCGTAATCATGTTAAGAACTAATACTCCATCTTGAGCGAAGCTACTTTCATCGTTCTTCTCCTTGTTTCGGTTAGGACATGACGTGGCAAAGTACCCTAGTTCATCACACCGATAACATTTAAATTTTTGACCAATCCTTCTTAACTCGGGGTTCTTTCTTTTATCGATCCACAACCTTACCCTTTCCTTTGTTCTTTTGACTTGATTCAGTTCCAATCTTGCCTTTCCCATGACACCTTTTTTGATTGCTTTTAGCTTTCCATTCTTCATACGTATATAGGAGTTTTTCTTACTTATCGTACACGGGTTTGTCTTCATCTTTAGATCATTAACCAAACACTCTTAGGCATCCAACGACTTCATGGAACGTCATGGTCTTTATATCGGCAAACTGTTCAATAGTAGCAACAATAGCTATATACCTCTTTCCCGGAACAGACTTCAAAAGCTTTCTCACCAAGGTTTTTTTTTCAAACGGTTTTCCAACATTGCTTGCTTTGGAAGCTATTTGGCTAATCTTGGTCGAGAAGTCATCAATCATATCTGTTTCTTTCATCTTGAGTACATCGAACTCATGTTGAAGAGACTCGATTCGTGCTTCCCGAACCCTATCAACCCCAACGAAACGAGTCTTAAGTTCATCCCAAATCTCTTTAGTGGTGGAAAGGTGAGCCACTTGCATCACCAAAACTTCTGGCATAGCTTGATAGAGATACACAATCGCCAACCCATCTATCTTTGGATCAACTACCGTTCCCGTTCTTGGTTCAATAGCCTCCAACAACCCTTGAACCTTGAAGATAGCCTTGATTTTTACCGTTCAAATCGTGTAATTGGTGGAAGTAAGAATCAAAAACTGAATCACTATGGAACTCGGTTCTTTGGGAAAACCGACTTGATTACTTGACCCTCCGACTTGATTACTTGTCTTGTCTCCCATCTTCTTTCTTGTTCGTTGATACTTTAAATTAAACCTTCGAACAACAATAAGCTATTCAACGAATTTAGACTTAAAAAAGGTATTTGGAATTTAATTATTATGAAACATAATTAAATACTTTAACAATACTTTCTTGAATCAGTTTTTAACCTTCTTTCTCCTTGTTTGTCGGTGTACAAAAACACACCACAAACCTTGAGAATTAATTGAAAATTCCACCAGGCACAACTTCCAATCCAAATAAAAGATGAGCCATGACGATCGATCTTTCTCGGAATAAAGTGAGCGTACCCTGTTACACCTTTATGTTTGGATCAATACTAACATGCACAGTCACCGGAATCTGGGTTTTGCCGCCAATGGATACCTTACAAACAGGTCGTCGGAAACAAGTCACATGCCGGACAAGTTAGACGCGTAATCTTCTTTTTCGGTGCTGCTCTTGACCTTTGACTCGTCTTTGAAACCGTCACAAGGCTTGTGATCTCATGTGACCACCTTTTGTGTTGGACTTCGCTTTGATCGATGATCCTTGCTTCACCTTTGCATTTTTTTTAACTTTAACCTTAAGCTCTTGATACCAATTGAAGAACAAAAAGATTTAAAGATTTAAGAATCTTATGGGTATTATAAGTCTCGGGTAATTAGACGAAGGATGGTGCAAGATCGGGATCCAAGACGGTATCTTATGGATATTCGAAAAAGATGGAAGGCTTCTAATCAAGGTACCAAGATCTTTTAACCGAGTCTATAAAATTAATTTAAAGGTTGTTTCTCCAGTTTGCTTACAAGTTAATTTGCAAAATCTTGCATGGCTATGGCATGCTCGATTGGGGAATTTGAATTTCGATGCCCTTTGGGGTCTCTCGAACTCGCGGATGGAGTGCCAAGAATCTAAAACCCGATACAAATTTGTGATGCATGTATGCTAGACAAACAAACAAGATCGGATATCCTGAAAGAATCTAATTATCGTGCAAAGGTACCGCTCAAGCTCGTTTATGCTGATGTTTGTGGCGCGATTACTCCTGAGACACATGGTGGCAACCGATACTTTTTGCTTGTTGTTGATGACTACACCCGCTATATGTGGGTTTTCACGATAAAGACGAAAGACAAAGTTTCGGGCTTACTCATTGATTTCGTTAAAAAGGTGGAAAATGAAACGGGCAAGAAACTCAAAGTCATACGAACCGCCAACAGGGTTGAGTTTATATCCATGTGTTGGAAGATTACTTATCAATTATAGGTGTGGCGCGTCAGTTTACGGCCCCGTACACCCCACATCAAAACGGGGTGGTTGAAAGAAGAAACCAAACCATACTTGGTACGACTCGAAGTTTGTCAAATGCGATGTCACTACCATAAGATGGTGAGAAGCGGTTCATCACTCAGTTTATTTACTAAACCGGTCACCAACAAATTCCATGAAGGATTCAACTCCGTATGAGTGTTTTAAAGGAAGAAAACCGAACCTTTCACACGTTAAAGTGCTCGGATGCACGAGGTACTCAACCCGGAACAAAAATCCTACCGTATGTTTGATCCGATCAAAAGGCGAGTACACGTTACGCGGGATGTCAAGTTTGACGAGTGTAAAAGGTACGCGTGGTATAGAGGTAGGGTACTAAAAAGATCAAAATACCCTTAAGGAACACCCGCGGTTCAACCAAGAGCACATCACAAGTCACCCGCGGGACATATGAACCACCCGCATAAATCATTTGAGGAAGAAACACCCTCATGGCACATGTGGAAGCATCCTGGCACCCTCAAGAGTCATCCGCAAGAAGGAATACCCTTCCGCGTAAATAACCACGTGGAAATGCTCCAGAACAACTGTCAACAACTAATTACCTTCTAGAAGATTTATCAAGATGCTTTCTTAAGCAATACGTGACCCCTCGGCCAATCAGCTAATGACACCTGGCAAGGCCGTTATAACCATGCACATGGCTAGTACTACCCATTAACCAATATCATAGGGACGCGTGTCCAGTTGGGCACAGCTAACTGTATAATAATTACATGCATAAATTAACTATTTCTACTCATATCGTACATCTATCTTTATATAACCCACAACGAACGGGGGTCCGGGGGCAGCGCCCCTGGCAGCGGGGTTCTAGGGGCGGCAGCCCCTAGCGGGGTCCAAGGGGCAGAGCCCCTGGCTGGGGTTAAGCTGGGCTTCATTAACTGCCTTAACACATTTTCCATTAACATTTTAAGACATTTTCTAAGTTGGGCTTAGTTATATCCTGTCCAACAGTTTACTATCTGGGCCCAACTGTCCATCTGGGCCAACTGGATTCAGCTTAAACCCAACAGAGAACATGGTTAGCTGAGAACTCGATAGACCGAGAACTCTCATATTGGCCGAGATCCATACTTAACCGAGAACCCATGTTTTCGGCCGAGAACTTGACCGAGAACACGTGGTTACCGAGAACACTGACCGAGAACACATGGTCACCGAGAATTCTGACCGAGAACACATGGTGACTGTATGTTTGACCGAGAACCCCGTGGGTTGACCAAGGATTCTCAAACTTGGCCGAAAACCGTCAGGTCAGATGTTTTCAGCTCATCAGCCTATTTTCTCGTTTCTTACTTTAGTCTAGCTAGATGTTACAGGTCCATATCAAGGATTTTAACCACCTTTCTTCATCGTTAACTGTTTAACCACCCAATATCATCCCACTATCAAGTTCTACTCGTTTATAGCATAAAGCTTGGACCTTTATCGTAAAAACGTTCCTTAAGCTAGACCTAGGGTTTCCTTCATGAACCGTATCTAGCCATGAGTATATTACGTCCATTTTTAATCATCAACTTGGCAACTTTATGTTTTATCTAGACCCGATCTAGTCTATGTTCAAGTTTCATGGCTATCCGTTCATATAAACGTAAGCTTTAAGATCAAGAACATACCTTTAATCGTGTGCTAGGTCACGGCTTTCTTGGTTATGAGTTTGGACCTTGTAACTAGCTTGAATATAGAGGATAGGTCAAAGATCTTGGCTCGTTTGATCTTGGATCCCGTTTTTCTCCCTTGCGGCCGAGAATGGAAGGGTTGGTGTGTGTTTAAGGGGTGTTGAGAGAATAAGATGGATAAGATGGATGGAAATGGAAAGATTTAGGGTTTAAGGGGGTATCTATACTCTCTTAAGCCCATGGACCTAAGGCCCATCTTTCTTTTTGGTCCATGATTACCTCCTTTAAATAGCCTACTTATCTTTTCCCTTTTACCATTTTACTATTTACTTATTAATCCAAGTAAACTCTTTCATTAAGAATAATATATAAAATATTATTATCTGAAATTCGGGATGTTACACTTTGACCGGAAAGAGAAAGTACTTTGCAGTTTTTTCGAGGACAGGTGTATCCTTCGTGTCACGGATGTTCCTACCCACGTAGCCCTTGCCGTCACTAGGGCATTTAACATCGATCCAAAACCTGAAAATAAACGCAGACGTCAATAATAGAAATTCAAAACGAAAAGGAAGAAGAACAGAGTAATAAAAATTACGGCCATCTAGCTCAATGAAAACAGGCTCCAAATATGGAGACGGCCGCAACCGACTCATGCCCGCCCATACAAGGGCTTCCTCAGGAAGTACCCGCATCGCCGTTGGTGAAGAAGTTAGCTTGTGGAACCAGTCGCGCTTCTCATGGGTAGCCGGAGTAATATCAATAAGAGCGTCGTTAACAGCACGACGGACCATGGTCTCCTCAAGGATCCAAAAGAACTTTTTCTTCCAATCCTTAGAAGTCTCCTCAGTCACATTGCCGATAACTCTGTCAGGCTAACTATGGCAAGTAAACCATCCATTTCGGCTAGCCATCTTATAGAATACAGCGAACCGGTCCAATCTGGGTACTATCTCATGTGCCGTACAAACAAACTCGAAGTGACGAATTCGCATGACGGCACGAGGGTGGAGTTGAGATAAGTGAATCCCGAATGCCTTAACCACCCATAGGAAAAACTTTGTGATAGGAAGGCGAAAGTTCCCACGGTCAAAGTAGTCAGCATACAAAGCCATCTTCCCAGGAGGTGGAAAGCTAGCAATAGAGCCGACAGAAGGAAACTCTGGCTCCCATTCAGGCGGAATGCCATAGATCGTGATGAGTTTTTGATACTCATCCAAGTCCCATTAAACTTCTATCTCGTCAACTTCAGATTGAACAGACGCCATTACAAAAATACTTGATGATGTATTGGATTATTTCAATGATCGAAAGTTTCAGAGAAAGAATGCAAATTAGTATCCAGAATTCAAAGGCGATAAAACGTCAAAAAGAAGTTAACTCCCCCTATTTATACTCATCGCAATTAATGCGATGGGATGCGAACAGTGGAGAGAGAAAAACCGCCCAGTAGACAATCGCCACGTCAAGTGGGAAATTCGAAAAAGGGAAAAAGTTGTACAGTCGGGTACAGTAACAGCCGTCACAAACGTCCTGTCACCTGCACACGCGACTGCGAGTGGTCAACTTGTCCTTTTTTCATGATTATCCACAACAACAAAAGATATTTCTCAACAACTTGCAAAATAAAAAATCCCCAGATACACATTACGTCCAGAATTCACCCGCATAAAATACTTCACATGGAAGAAACACTGGGCTGGGCGGACCTATAAAGGTAGGGTACTAAAAAGACCCAAATACCCTTAAGTAACACCCACGGGTCAACCAAGAGCACATCACAAGTCACCCGCGGGACATATGAACCACCCGCGTAAATCATCTGAGGAAGAAACACCCTCATGGCACATTCGGAAGCATCCTGGCACCCTCAAGAGTCATCCGCAAGAAGGAATACCCTTCCGCGTAAATGACTACGAGGAAATGCTCCAGAATAGCTGTCAACAACTAATTACCTTCTAGAAGATTTATCAAGATGCTTTCTTGAGAAATCCGTGACCCCTCGGCCAATCTGCTAATGACACCTGGCAAGGCCGTTATAACCATGCACATGGCTAGTACTACCCATTAACCAATATCAGAGGGACGCGTGTCCAGGTTGTTATACATGCACATGCAACGTATAGGCTGAACCTATCATATGAGGACGCGTGTCCAGGCGGTTATAAGAGCATCTTCTAAAGGTACAGCTGGCCCAATCACCTTCCCACACCCTTCGGCTATAAATACCCTCTCGATCATCATGAGGTATTCATTCACTCCCACTGTAATCTCTGAATTTACTTAAGTACTTTATCTCCATCAGAATTGTACTTATTCTCACGCCGGAGGGTGGTTACGAAAAGACCCCCCCTCTTGTCCTTCCCGTAATGAGCTTACGGTGTTTGTTTTGCAGGTTCACGTCACTGGACTTTAGGAATTGTGTTCATATCGTATTGGCAGTTAACCATACCCTACCTTGTGGACTCATTGGATCTAGGACCCGTCTAGGGGAGTAGATCCATGTTTCTTCACGTGGGCTGATCTTGACAAACAAGAGGGCGAAAAGGGTCAGGAATGGACCGATTTTATTGTCTGGTACATTATTGAACCCGAACCGGAGAATGTTACAACCGGGTCTAGGGTCCATAGACCTACATGCTACCGAAGAGCCCAACAGAACCGGTGAGCTGGTTCGTATCATAAACGAAAGTGAGTCATCAAGTTTAGAAGGTGGCAGCCCACATGTAAGTCTGATTAGGACTAACAGTAGCCTAAACGAAGAACCGTTACAAGTTATCCAGCCACGTCGAACTACTCAAAAGACGGTTTTACCCAAGAAATTTAGTGACTTTCTGGTTGAAGGTATACCGACACCCGCTGAGCAAGACCCGAAAACCGACGAGGTGAATCTCCTACTATTATTAAATGACTAACTGGTAAATTTTCTAGAAGCGAATAATGAAAAACATTGGAGAAAAGCAATGGAAGCGGAGATCGAGTCGATTGAAAGAAACAAGACATGGCGGTTAGTCGAAGCACCACCCAAAGTAAAACCGATAGGTTTAAAGTGGGTCTATAATAAATAAAGAGATGAAGCCGGGAAAATAACCAAGTACAAGGCCCTTCTCGTAGCTAACGGGTATGTTCAGAAATATGGGATCGATTTCAAAGACGTGTCCGCGCCAATTGCGAGAATCAAAATCGTTCGGCTTTTACTCGCTTTAGCAGCAAACCGAGGTTGGGAAGTGTATCACTTAGATGTAAAATCCCCATTTCTTCATGGTGATTTGAAAGAAGAGGTGTACGTATTTCAACCAGATGGGTTCGTTAAGAAAGGTCAAGAAAGAAAGGTGTACAGGTTGGCTAAAGTGTTGTACGGTCTACGCCAAGCACCAAGAGCGTGGAATACTAAACTAGACGGGTCGTTAAAGGAACTCGGTTTCACTCGATGTAAACATGAACAAGCGGTTTACAAACGGTGTTCCGGTCAAAGGCTATTACTCGTTGGAGTTTTTGTGGATGATTTGATAGTGACAGGTACAACTGTGCAAGAAATTTCAAATTTCAAAAGACAAATGGAGTCAAGGTTCGAGATGAGTGACCTCGGGTTGTTGCATTACTATCTCGGGATCGAAGTGAAGCAAAGCTATCGTGGGATAATTTTAAAGCAAAGTAGTTATGCAATGAAGATCCTAAAAAAAGCAAATCTTTGGGAATGCCACTTGACTTAATTTCCTATGGAACCAGGCTTAAAGTTGTCGAAGGAAGATGAAAATACGAAGGTAGATCCGATTGGTTATAGGAAAATAATCGGAAGCTTAAGGTATTTAACTCATACGAGACCCGATTTGAGCTACTCGGATGGTTATGCAAGTTGATTCACGCAATCACCAACTCAAGCTCATGCTCAAGCAGTTAAATATATTCTCCAACATCTGAGAGGTTCACCAGACTTTGGTATTACTTACTTGAGAGGCGGAAACAATATGTTGCGCGGGTATAGTGATAGTAGTCATGTGGTGGATATGGATGATGGTCGGAGTACATCAGGTTTGATTTTCTACTACGGTACATCACCGATATCATGGGTTTCCCAGAAACAAGGAGCGGTGGCGTTATCATCATGTGAGGCTGAATTTATGGCAGCTACATCAGCTGCATGTCAAGCCTTATGGCTTCAGGGTTTGTTGTCAGAGATGATCGGAGAAAAGGAGGAAATCATGACGTTGAAGGTGGATGATGCGGGCCAAGTGTAGAAGAGCGGGCCATGGTGTTTCTGAAGGCCCAAGATCGCGTTTCAAAAGGGTCCGCCCGAAAATGGGCTTAACTTGGGTTATGAGCCTCCACTTATTTTTCCGAAATAAACCTTCTAGATACACTTTTGAGGCATTTTTATGTTTTTTGTCTACTTTTCGGGTTTTGTTTTGGGCTGTTGTTGGGCCTATGGTTGTTTGTTTTGGCCCAAGCCTATTTTGGATTCTCTATTAATATGCTATGAATGTTTGTGACTGATCATAACTAAATACTTAATCTTTTTAAATTCTTGACTTTTGGGTCGAATTTGGGGGCTTGGGGAAGGATCTTCACGGGTATTCCGAGAATCAACGTGATTAACCTTCAATCTCTATTAGTATGTTGCATCAGTGGATAATTCATTGGCTATTGCCTTGATGAAGAATCCGGTTTTTCACGGGAGAAGCAAGCACATCAACGCGTGATACCTTTTCATACGGGAGTGTATCTAGAGAGAACAAATCAAAGTGGAGCATGTCAGTGAAGATTTACAAAGAGCAGACATCCTTACAAAAGCGTTGCCACGGTTGAAGTTTAATGAGATCCGAAGCTTCATCGGTGTCACAAGATTAGGGGGTGATTGTTAGTGTAATCTTGCGTAAGTGCGGGGACCTAGTTGTCGTACTTACAAACTTAGGGGATTTTTGAATTAGTTTTTCTCTTATTCTTGCCCAACAAGTAATTGTATGGTTATAAATAGGGTTATTTGTAATCAAGTATTCACAACTTAATAATCAATACAATTAAGGTTTAGACTTGAATCTTACCAAGTATTATCCAAAAGTTTTAAATGTTCTAAGTTTCAATGTCTCATATATATCTCTAGATTCTCTACAATATATATATATATCTAAGTTATGATGCCAATTTAATTGTACATTAAAGATACAAGAATCTTATGGGTATTTCACTTGATAGCCTACATAGCACAAAGATAATTCTACATCAGCATATAGCTAAATTTCAATACAGATCCTCCAGATGTTACAAGAAAATTTTATCGCCAAACATACTTCATAAATATGAATCCATCTTTGTAGAGCTTTGCATCGGTGGTTTTTCTGCTCGCAAAGGAAGCATATAGAGCAGATCTCTATTGCTTGTCTCTAGTTCTCATTTTTAAGTTTCCCATATTTCGGTTTTGGTTTGGTCTTGCTTCAAACAGATGAGCACTCTTAAGCCTGATAGCCGTGTACCAGTGGTTTTAATGATAGCAATTACTCAAGTTCTTGGTGTCAGCCTTTGACAGGTTCGGTTTCATTTTGATCGCATTGATATCTTGCAAACACAACACTACTTCTTCCATAGAAGGCCGGTTCTTGGGTTCTTGTTCAAGACAAGTTATGGCGAGGGAAAGGGCTTTAGTAGCTCCTTTTGAAGGGTAACATTGATCCAACCGTGGATCCATAATTTTGTGGAGTTTTATTTCACCGCTTAAGTAAAGTCTAGCACAATCCGCCAAGTTATGATTTACAACATGCCGAATTGCATCAAGAACTTTTATCCCTGTTATCAGCTCTATCATCACCACTCCAAAACCGTAAACATCACTCTTAAAAGATAGGCAACCTGTAAATGCATCCTGACATCATTGTTATAAATTATAAAACCACATAGTAATAAAGAACAACAATGATAAACATCAAAACATGTATCACATTTTTTTATAATTATTAATAACCTTAACTAAGCACTCCAAACAGTGGAACATCACAGTAACAATATATTTCGGGAATCGTACTTATCGCATTACGTATATATAAACTTGAAAAGCAATGGATACTCATTTTGAGCTATGACATGTCCATTTTAACCTCTACATAAGCAGGAGATAAGAAAACGGACCAGTAGCCACGTATTCAGGAGCTGCATAGCCATATGTGCCTTTTACGCATGTGGAGACATGAGACTCCCCATTGACTGGACCAAGTTTTGCCATCCCAAAATCCGAGAGCTTTGCATTATAATCCTGAAGTATTAAATATAAAACTTTTAAATCAAAACATCAAAATTATTCACCGTTCACACGTGTGCAACTAAAATTGTATGCACGTGTTTTAAGTAATAGCGATTAGTCTTTTACTTGCCTCATCCAACAAAATATTTGAGCATTTCACATCCCTGCAAATGACATTATTTTCTACAGTGTGCAAGAAAGCAAGGCCACGAGCTACTCCCAGTGCTATTTTAATCCTAGTGTCCCATGGAAGCGGTTCTGCACCATCTGTAAATTGCAAGTTAAAATATATAAGCATGTTTATATACTTTTTAAGTACAATTTTTTCATGTTTTTGATTCGGATTTGAATACGTACCACTGAAGAGATGCGTGTCCAAGCTTCCTTTTTGCATATATTCATAAACAAGAAGAAATTTCTTCTTTTCTGAGCAATATCCGTAGAGCTTAACAACATTCGGGTGGCTAAGTTTTTCCAACAATTTCACTTCTGTCTGTAACAAAAACACACAAATTTACAGTGTTTGATTGTTCCTTAATTTGTAAGCTAGATATTAGATAGTTAACGGTTAAATTTTATAATAATTCTCATACGAAAAGTAACATAATTATTAACTAACTAACTAACCTGCCACTCAATGAAACCTTGATCGCTGTGGGGATTTGATTTCTTGATGGCCACAGTAAGCCCACCACCAAATGTCACACAATCCAACCGTCCTTTGTAAACCTTCCCGAAAGCACCCTCTCCAATGATACTGTCCTGTTTGAAATTATTTGTGGCCCTCTTTAGCTCAGAAAACTTGAACATCTTCAAGAAATTATTTGTCTGCCCATTTGGGGGCAGTGGCACTACCTGCCGAGAAGCAGGTGCAACACAACCGCCATGATAGCCAATTTCCACCACCTTGATGGCATGTTTTTCCATCATCATGTCTTTCTTATTGTTGCCAATGCTTTGACCAAGTGTCTTTGCATCAGAACTTTTGAGAACTGTGGGAAGTATAGTTAATATTTCTAGAGAAGAACTAGACGATATGCAACTAAATTAAAAACACGGAACTTACTTGCACCTTTGGTGAAAAACATTGACCATGCCTTCTCAATAAGCATGGATCTTCCAAAGTGTTTTCGGTCACTAGCTCTTTGCACATTTTGAAAGGTCCATGTTGACAAAAACTCGAGCCTAGCAAGAACCACAGTCATCGTGGGTCGATCCTTAGAACGAGGTTGGACGCATTCATATGCAATTTGCCCAAATTCCATCAGGCAGGTACAGGGGACTTGCCCCCTCAAACATGGATCGATAATTTGACCCATCCTACCTTCTTTAATGCACTGTCTGGCCCATCCTGCTAGGCTGTGTTGCTGCTCATCCAATGTAAAATCCACAGCTGGTCTACCACATAAAACTTCCAATAACACCACACAAATGCGTACACGTCAGACTTTCGTGTTAGCCTGTGAGTTGTGAAATACTCGGCATCCATGTACCCAAATGTGCCTTTGATCTGATTGGTATAAACATCAGCGGTAGAGCCTAAATGATATGTTGGACCAATTCTGGACACCCCGAAGTCGGAAATCTTAGCTGAATAATTCTCGTCCAGTAAGATGTTTGAACTTTTGACATCACGATGCAGGACTCTGGAATTGACACCTGTCCCTGTATGGAGACAGTCTAAACCACGTGCGGCACCTATCAAAATATTAAGCTTTTGAACCCATGTCAGTGGAGAATAATTGCTTCCAATAGCTCTTCTTTTATGCAAATGATCGTCAAGACTTCCATTGGGCATGTATTCATAAACAAGGATCGTTTCTTTTTCACAATATCCTTGTAAATAGACGATATGACTATGACGAAACTTGGAAAGCATCTCAATCTCTGCCCAGAACTCGGACGCCCCTGATTGGATTCAAGATTCGACCTCTTGATCGCAACATCTATAACTTTCCCGAAGTTAATTTTCCCTTTGTATACCTTACCAAACCCCCCCTTTCCAATCACAAGAGCATCATCAAAGTCATGAGTTGCTAAGTTGATTTCTTCAAGTGAAAAACGTATACACGCTTTATCTCGTGGTGATAATGACAAGGATAGATCCTTCTTCTCGCAATCTTCTCCCTCATGTTGTTTCTTTAAGTTATAAATAACTATATTCAATAGAGTAAGGGAAAATATAAAAGCAGTTAAGAAGCACATGCTTATTATAACTAGTTTAGTGCAAGTGTATGGGGTGTTTTGAGTGTTAAGAGTTAACTTTGATCATCCAAATAATATGATATTCTGTGTGACTTATGCTTCCTTAAAACCATATATTTGTGTCATCTTATAATGGACTATCTTTAGACAGCAAATATATATCATCTGAATGATCAAGAAGCAATATTGACATAGGTAAAGAGAAGGAAATTTCAAGAAGGTGCAAAGATTTTCAAGAACATAATTAGTCAAAGATAGGAAAAATTAAAGCACAAAACTTGACTGACTATTAAGATATTAATTTGCTCCTCCTGTTAATGGACATCTGTCATTGTAAGAATTATTATATGGCCAAGAAAGTGTTCCCTGCATTCTCATTAAATATAAAATACAAATAATAGAATATATTATCAATCAAATAATACCTGTTCTATACAATAACATATTATTATTGTTGTGTGCGGTTTGGTGCGGTTTTTAATTGAAACTGAACTGAAAACCAAAATTTTGGTTTTATGACTTTTTAAAACAGTTCGGTTTCGGTTTTTTCGGTTTTTGGTTTTTGGTTTTTGGATTTGGTTCGGTTTTGGATGCGGTTTTTTCAATTTTGCTAATCGAGGCAAAGCGTTTTGGGCCAAAATAAACTTGACCCAAGATATTGAGATTGGCATGATATTTCTTTTTTTATTTAAATTAATGATTAATAGAATATTGAATGTTTTGACCTCAAATATTACTAAAAGCTTATAAAAGAGAGATTTAAAATCAAAACTAAAAGTACCAATATTATTATTTAGTAATCATATGCAGAAACCAAATATATTTGTTATTAACCATATTTAAACTAAACAAATAGCTGTCATCGGTAGATTTCCTTTTAATGGTTACGGTTAAGATGTTATGGTTATTTGATTATTATTATTTTTTTGTTATTTCGGTTCGGTTTTTACAAAATACAAAACGAACCAAAACCAATATTTCGGTTTTTGCTAAAGTTCAAAACCAAACTGCCGGTTTCTAATTTGGTTTGGTTTTTTCGGTTTGGTTTTTTTGGTTTATTCGGTTTCGATTCTTTTTTTTTTCACACCCCTGCATGTTATGGGCTATGATTAGTCATGTTTAGATATGTACGAATTGGGAATTAAAAATAAAGAGATAAGAAAAAGATTCAATTAATGGGTACCTGTCAATTACTCACTGATTATGTATTTGTGGGTACATCAACATTCACTTTAATCTCAATACTATTCCTATAACCTATGGCTTAAATTTTTAATTTTGAACTAGCCTACTTCTAAATATTTCATTTCGCTTACAATGGAACTTGAACCCTCACTACTTAGATTTTAGGATGGACTACACCTTTACAAACATATCGGTACCATCTGAAAGTAATCACACGATTCATAAAGAAGGCTCGAAAATCGTGTTTTAACATGTTAGAGACAACATGATGAACATAAGTATAGTATATATATACAACAACATCCACTTTAATTTCTTCACTATTCCTACTTACAACATTAGTCACTTTGTTATTTAAGGATAACTAGTCGAATTCCCCAGCGCGGTGCGGCTGGAATTTAGTTTCGGTCCGTTTTTTGCAGCACAGTTAAAACTTGAAAAAGTCGGTTTCATTGGTTCGGTCAGTTACTAATAGACCAGACACAAATGAAACGATCGGTTTAAATAAATCAACCAAGCCTTCTCTGATCTTTACTGCTTGACTGGTTACTTAGACTGTACCAAGCGGTTAAACCTGTGAACCGTGTTGCTTGTTTGATAGTAGGACCAGTTTTCATTACATAACATAGCATTGCATTTAAGATATATAGTTTTCTTAATTTATGCATCCAATCCAAAACTAGTTTACAAGGCATATAAATCAAACTCATAAAATAAAAATGTTATACGACTAAGAAATAGAACATTAGTTAAGATTATATATAATTATATATATCATGTATCTATCTGCAAAAGAAACCTTATCAGCAACAAAAAAACATCATGTACACGGGTCACAAGCACGGTATCCTGTAGGTACCCCGGGGCTTCGCCGATCGATACGAGATCCGCACGAGGTCTAGGAGTGCGGAATCCTCCTAGACTCGTTTAATGGTGTAGAAGACGAAGAACACGATTACACACAAACAAACACACGAACAAACACACGAATGGGATAAACACATCTGCAGATCATTTATATAATAACCGAAACACATTACATACCAAACACGAAAACAAATGACGGCCGATCCGAGGTGAGCTCTACCTCGGGTCGTCCCACACGACTCTCCCTCTCGGTTTCTCTCTACCTACTTGAACTGGACACACAATACTCTAACTTTCTGGATACTCAAACCTAAACAAGACACGTATATATATATATAAACAACTTCACGGGCTTGGGCCTGTAGGCGAAGTTGTTACAACTTCGCCTATGGCGAAGTTGTTCTAACTTCGCCTATGGCAGAAGTTGTTACAACTTCGCCTATGGCGAAGTTGTTATAACTTCGCCTATGGTGAAGTTGTTCTAACTTCGTACTTCGTTTCCGCTGATCAGAATTGCATAGCGACGGTCACAAAATGCACCAACAGACTCCCCTTTATGGCGAAGTTGTTCTAACTTCGCCTATGGCAGAAGTTGTTACAACTTCGCCTATGGCGAAGTTGTTATAACTTCGCCTATGGTGAAGTTGTTCTAACTTCGTACTTCGTTTCCGCTGATCAGAATTGCATAGCGACGGTCACAAAATGCACCAACAGACTCCCCTTTGACCATTGCTCTCAATTCTAACAAACACAAAAGATCATCTGTTACAAAACATGCACCAATAGACTCCCTCTTAACTGATGATCTTCTGTTTGCTCTTCAACCAGCCGTGTCTGAAACTGTCGTGTAGCTTTACAAATCTACCAATTACCCAGCGTCTTCCATATCAGATCTCCCCTTCAGTGTAAGCTTCTCCGACTATATAGATTGAGGTCTTTGAAATGCATGCATCCCCGTGCCTAATTGATCATCTCAACCAATCACGTGAGTCCTTCTGACTTCACCAACACGTGAAGTTGGGCTCCCTCCACAACTTCACCAACACGTCGGCATACGATAAGGTTTAATCTTCAACCACTCAACATCAAGTGATCAATTTCATCACAAAACCATCTTGACAGAATCTAACACACATGACCATTAATTAATCCGAAGCATCTTCAATCACCAGGGATAACGATCAAGAGCATAAACACTTTAATTCCCGATTAAATCCAACTTGTTCCAGAATTTTCACTTTAATAAATAAGCATCACGTTTCAGGATCCAATTCTCGAACGCCTTGAAAATAACATAAATAATATGCTCTGACCGCAATCCAGTAATGACGAAAACCTTCAGTTCAATTTGACTTTCTTCAGTTGGTCAACCTCGAACAACAACTATTTCATTTGCCCACAAACACCCAAATATGTGTCAATATCCAGTTTCAATCAATATCCCATTCACAACCTCAACTCCATATCCAGAGTTGACACGTATTTGTTCACACGTAAGACCAAGAGATAACAAGTTTCACTCATTGACGGAACAACGTCTTCGGTCTCACAATAATCGCGTACACCTGGCCATACAGACGAAAACCTTTTTTTTTTTTTTTTTTTTTTTAACTTCGCCTGTCAGATAACTTCGCCTGAGATAAGCGAACTTGTGAGGTAGGCGAAGTTGTGAATAACTTCCCTTAACCTTATATCTTCGCCTAAACCCTAAAATTTAAGCGACAACTTCGCCTGAACCCCATAACTTCGCCTGCGGTTGTTCGGCCAGAAACACATCAGAAACGTGCCAGAAACACCAAAACGCAGATCTCGAACCATAGCATAAGAGCCTAAGGCTCTGATACCACTTGTAGGTCCCCCGGGGCTTCGCCGATCGATACGAGATCCGCACGAGGTCTAGGAGTGCGGAATCCTCCTAGACTCGTTTAATGGTGTAGAAGACGAAGAACACGATTACACACGAACAAACACACGAACAAACACACGAATGGGATAAACACATCTGCAGATCATTTATATAATAACCGAAACACATTACATACCAAACACGAAAACAAATGACGGCCGACCCGAGGTGAGCTCTACCTCGGGTCGTCCCACACGACTCTCCCTCTCGGTTTCTCTCAAGCTACTTGAACTGCACACACAATACTCTAACTTTCTAGATACTCAAACCTAAACAAGACACGTATATATATATATAAACAACTTCACGGGCTTGGGCCTGTAGGCGAAGTTGTTACAACTTCGCCTATGGCGAAGTTGTTATAACTTCGCCTATGGTGAAGTTGTTCTAACTTCGTACTTCGTTTCCGCTGATCAGAATTGCATAGCGACTGTCACAAAATGCACCAACAGACTCCCCTTTGACCGTTGCTCTCAATTCTAACAAACACAAAAGATCATCTGTTACAAAACATGCACCAACATATCCATCTTGTTATGAGGATGATTGTTGCGAGACAACGGTCAAACTTTTATTGTTTTCAAACGTTTTAGCTTGAGAAACTAACAATTCGAATGCAACAACAATATCACAAATCAAGGGCCGAAAATTTGCTTCCTCTTGAAGACACATTGCGATTATTGTAACCACATGGTGCACTGAACGCGTTGAGAATCGACCATGCAGTAGTGGGTCCACCAATTTAAGAAACTTCTTGCGGTCTTTTAGAAAAGGACGAGACTGCATAAATTCAAAAACTTCAATGAAAGAAACAACTTTGACCGTTTACTTGTGAGCGGGTCAAATGTCACCAAAAGTCTAAGTTTAGTTATCAATAATGTGAGTACGGGTTGGTTCGGTCCAAAATTTCGGTTTTTGAAATTCGCTCGGTTCAGTTTCAGTTTTTATGGTTTTGCTATTTGAGTATGAAAGTTTTGGGCGAAAGAAAATTTTTGGTCCAAAATAATGAATTTGGACCTAAATCTTTTTATTAAATAATTGTCAATTTATTATTATATAGTTGGGTTAAAATATTCCAGTTCGGTTTTGGCTTTGCATGTAATGAAAACCAAAAAAAAAAAAAACCGAGCCGACTTTATAGAAAATGCTCCAGAATAGCTGTCAACAACTAATTACCTTCTAGAAGATTTATCAAGATGCTTTCTTGAGCAATACGTGACCCCTCGGCCAATCAGCTAATGACACCTGGCAAGACCGTTATAACCATGCACATGGCTAGTACTACCCATTAACCAATATCAGAGGGACGCGTGTCCAGGTTGTTATACATGCACATGCAACGTATAGGCTGAACCTATCATATGAGGACGCGTGTCCAGGCGGTTATAAGAGCATCTTTTAAAGGTACAGCTAGCCCAATCACCTTCCCACACCCTTCGGCTATAAATACCCTCTCGATCATCATGAGGTATTCATTCACTCCCACTGTACTCTCTGAATTTACTTAAGTACTTTATCTCCATCAGAATTGTACTTATTCTCACGCCGGAGGGTGGTTACGGGAAGACCCCCCCCCCCCTCTTGTCCTTCCCGTAATGAGCTTACGGTGTTTGTTTTGAAGGTCCACGTCACTGGACTTTAGGAATTGTGTTCATATCGTATTGGCAGTTAACCATACCCTACCTTGTGGACTCATTGGATCTAGGACCCGTCTAGGGGAGTAGATCCATGTTTCTTCACGTGGGCTGATCTTGACAAACAAGAGGGCGAAAAGGGTCAGGAATGGACCGATTTTATTGTCAGGTACATTATTGAACCCGAACCGGAGAATGTTACAACCGGGTCTAGGGTCCATAGACCTACATGCTACCGAAGAGCCCAACAGAACCGGTGAGCTGGTTCGTATCATAAACGAAAGTGAGTCGTCAAGTTTAGAAGGCGGCAGCCCACATGTAAGCCTGATTAGGCCTAACAGTAGCCTAAACGAAGAACCGTTACAAGTTATCCAGCCACGTCGAACTACTCAAAAGACGGTTTTACCCAAGAAATTTAGTGACTTTCTGGTTGAAGGTATACCGACACCCGTTGAGCAAGACCCGAAAACCGACGAGGTGAATCTCCTACTATTATTAAATGACTAACTGGTAAATTTTCGAGAAGCGAATAATGAAAAACATTGGAGAAAAGCAATGGAAGCGGAGATCGAGTCGATTGAAAGAAACAAGACATGGCGGTTAGTCGAAGCACCACCCAAAGTAAAACCGATAGGTTTAAAGTGGGTCTATAATAAATAAAGAGATGAAGCCGGGAAAATAACCAAGTACAAGGCCCTTCTCGTAGCTAACGGGTATGTTCAGAAATATGGGATCGATTTTGAAGACGTGTCCGCGCCAATTGCGAGAATCAAAATCGTTCGACTTTTACTCGCTTTAGCAGCAAACCGAGGTTGGGAAGTGTATCACTTAGATGTAAAATCCGCATTTCTTCATGGTGATTTGAAAGAAGAGGTGTACGTATTTCAACCAGATGGGTTCGTTAAGAAAGGTCAAGAAAGAAAGTTGTACAGGTTGGCTAAAGTGTTGTACGGTCTACGCCAAGCACCAAGAGCGTGGAATACTAAACTAGACGGGTCGTTAAAGGAACTCGGTTTCACTCGATGTAAACAAGAACAAGCGGTTTACAAACGGTGTTCCGGTCAAAGGCTATTACTCGTTGGAGTTTTTGTGGATGATTTGATAGTCACAGGTACAACTGTGCAAGAAATTTCAAATTTCAAAAGACAAATGGAGTCAAGGTTCGAGATGAGTGACCTCGGGTTGTTGCATTACTATCTCGGGATCGAAGTGAAGCAAAGCTATCGTGGGATAATTTTAAAGCAAAGTAGTTATGCAATGAAGATCATAAAAAAAGCAAATCTTTGGGAATGCCACTTGACTTAATTTCCTATGGAACCAGGCTTAAAGTTGTCAAAGGAAGATGAAAATACGAAGGTAGATCCGATTGGTCATAGAAAAATAATCGGAAGCTTAAGGTATTTAACTCATACGAGACCCGATTTGAGCTACTCGGTTGGTTATGCAAGTCGATTCATGCAATCACCAACTCAAGCTCATGCTCAAGCAGTTAAATATATTCTCCAACATCTGAGAGGTTCACCAGACTTTGGTATTACTTACTTGAGAGGCGGAAACAATATGTTGCACGGGTATAGTGATAGTAGTCATGTGGTGGATATGGATGATGGTCGAAGTACATCAGGTTTGATTTTCTACTACGGTACATCACCGATATCATGGGTTTCCCAGAAACAAGGAGCGGTGGCGTTATCATCATGTGAGGCTGAATTTATGGCAGCTACATCAGCTGCATGTCAAGCCTTATGGCTTCAGGGTTTGTTGTCAGAGATGATCGGAGAAAAGGAGGAAATCGTGACGTTGAAGGTGGATGATGCGGGCCAAGTGTAGAAGAGCGGGCCATGGTGTTTCTGAAGGCCCAAGATCGCGTTTCAAAAGGGTCCACCCGAAAATGGGCTTAACTTGGGTTATGAGCCTCCATTTATTTTTCCGAAATAAACCTTCTAGATACACTTTTGAGGCATTTTTATGTTTTTTGTCTACTTTTCGGGTTTTGTTTTGGGCTGTTGTTGGGCCTATGGTTGTTTGTTTTGTCCCAAGCCTATTTTGGATTCTCTATTAATATGCTATGAATGTTTGTGACTGATCATAACTAAATACTTAATCTTTTTAAATTCTTGACTTTTGGGTCGAATTTGGGGGCTTGGGGAAGGATCTTCACGGGTATTCCGAGAATCAACGTGATTAACCTTCAATCTCTATTAGTATGTTGCATCAGTGGATAATTCATTGGCTATTGCCTTGATGAAGAATCCGGTTTTTCACGGGAGAAGCAAGCACATCAACGCGTGATACCTTTTCATTCGGGAGTGTATCTAGAGTGAACAAATCAAAGTGGAGCATGTCAGTGTAGATTTACAAAGAGCAGACATCCTTACAAAAGCGTTGCCACGGTTGAAGTTTAATGAGATCCGAAGCTTCATCGGTGTCACAAGATTAGGGGGTGATTGTAGTGTAATCTTGCGTAAGTGCGGGGACCTAGTTGTCGTACTTACAAACTTAGGGGATTTTTGAATTAGTTTTTCTCTTATTCTTGCCCAACAAGTAATTGTATGGTTATAAATAGGGTTATTTGTAATCAAGTATTCACAACTTAATAATCAATACAATAAAGGTTTAGACTTGAATCTTACCAAGTATTATCCAAAAGTTTTAAATGTTCTAAGTTTCATTGTCTCATATATATCTCTAGATTCTCTACAATATATATATATAAGTTATGTTGCCAATTTAATTGTACATTAAAGATACAAGAATCTTATGGGTATTTCACTTGATAGCCTACATAGCACAAAGATAATTCTACATCAGCATATAGCTAAATTTCAATACAGATCCTCCAGATGTTACAAGAAAATTTTATCGCCAAACATACTTCATAAATATGAATCCATCTTTGTAGAGCTTTGCATCAGTGGTTTTTCTGCTCGCAAAGGAAGCATATAGAGCAGATCTCTATTGCTTGTCTCTAGTTCTCATTTTTAAGTTTCCCATCTTTCGGTTTTGGTTTGGTCTTGCTTCAAACAGATGAGCACTCTTAAGCCTGATAGCCGTGTACCAGTGGTTTTAATGATAGCAATTACTCAAGTTCTTGGTGTCAGCCTTTGACAGGTTCGGTTTCATTTTGATCGCATTGATATCTTGCAAACACAACACTACTTCTTCCATAGAAGGCCGGTTCTTGGGTTCTTGTTCAAGACAAGTTATGGCGAGGGAAAGGGCTTTAGTAGCTCCTTTTGAAGGGTAACATTGATCCAACCGTGGATCCATAATTTTGTGGAGTTTTATTTCACCGCTTAAGTAAAGTCTAGCACAATCCGCCAAGTTATGATTTACAACATGCCGAATTGCATCAAGAACTTTTATCCCTGTTATCAGCTCTATCATCACCACTCCAAAACCGTAAACATCATTCTTAAAAGATAGGCAACCTGTAAATGCATCCTGACATCATTGTTATAAATTATAAAACCACATAGTAATAAAGAACAACAATGATAAACATCAAAACATGTATCACATTTTTTTATAATTATTAATAACCTTAACTAAGCACTCCAAACAGTGGAACATCACAGTAACAATATATTTCGGGAATCGTACTTATCGCATTACGTATATATAAACTTGAAAAGCAATGGATACTCATTTTGAGCTATGACATGTCCATTTTAACCTCTACATAAGCAGGAGATAAGAAAACGGACCAGTAGCCACGTATTCAGGAGCTGCATAGCCATATGTGCCTTTTACGCATGTGGAGACATGAGACTCCCCATTGACTGGACCAAGTTTTGCCATCCCAAAATCCGAGAGCTTTGCATTATAATCCTGAAGTATTAAATATAAAACTTTTAAATCAAAACATCAAAATTATTCACCGTTCACACGTGTGCAACTAAAATTGTATGCACGTATTTTAAGTAATAGCGATTAGTCTTTTACTTGCCTCATCCAACAAAATATTTGAGCATTTCACATCCCTGCAAATGACATTATTTTCTGCAGTGTGCAAGAAAGCAAGGCCACGAGCTACTCCCAGTGCTATTTTAATCCTAGTGTCCCATGGAAGCGGTTCTGCACCATCTGTAAATTGCAAGTTAAAATATATAAGCATGTTTATATACTTTTTAAGTACAATTTTTTCATGTTTTTGATTCGGATTTGAATACGTACCACTGAAGAGATGCGTGTCCAAGCTTCCTTTTTGCATATATTCATAAACAAGAAGAAATTTCTTCTTTTCTGAGCAATATCCGTAGAGCTTAACAACATTCGGGTGGCTAAGTTTTTCCAACAATTTCACTTCTGTCTGTAACAAAAACACACAAATTTACAGTGTTTGATTGTTCCTTAATTTGTAAGCTAGATATTAGATAGTTAACGGTTAAATTTTATAATAATTCTCATACGAAAAGTAACATAATTATTAACTAACTAACTAACCTGCCACTCAATGAAACCTTGATCGCTGTGGGGATTTGATTTCTTGATGGCCACAGTAAGCCCACCACCAAATGTCACACAATCCAACCGTCCTTTGTAAACCTTCCCGAAAGCACCCTCTCCAATGATACTGTCCTGTTTGAAATTATTTGTGGCCCTCTTTAGCTCAGAAAACTTGAACATCTTCAAGAAATTATTTGTCTGCCCATTTGGGGGCAGTGGCACTACCTGCCGAGAAGCAGGTGCAACACAACCGCCATGATAGCCAATTTCCACCACCTTGATGGCATGTTTTTCCATCATCATGTCTTTCTTATTGTTGCCAATGCTTTGACCAAGTGTCTTTGCATCAGAACTTTTGAGAACTGTGGGAAGTATAGTTAATATTTCTAGAGAAGAACTAGACGATATGCAACTAAATTAAAAACACGGAACTTACTTGCACCTTTGGTGAAAAACATTGACCATGCCTTCTCAATAAGCATGGATCTTCCAACGTGTTTTCGGTCACTAGCTCTTTGCACATTTTGAAAGGTCCATGTTGACAAAAACTCGAGCCTAGCAAGAACCACAGTCATCGTGGGTCGATCCTTAGAACGAGGTTGGACGCATTCATATGCAATTTGCCCAAATTCCATCAGGCAGGTACAGGGGACTTGCCCCCTCAAACATGGATCGATAATTTGACCCATCCTACCTTCTTTAATGCACTGTCTGGCCCATCCTGCTAGGCTGTGTTGCTGCTCATCCAATGTAAAATCCACAGCTGGTCTACCACATAAAACTTCCAATAACACCACACCGAATGCGTACACGTCAGACTTTCGTGTTAGCCTGTGAGTTGTGAAATACTCGGCATCCATGTACCCAAATGTGCCTTTGATCTGATTGGTATAAACATCAGCGGTAGAGCCTAAATGATATGTTGGACCAATTCTGGACACCCCGAAGTCGGAAATCTTAGCTGAATAATTCTCGTCCAGTAAGATGTTTGAACTTTTGACATCACGATGCAGGACTCTGGAATTGACACCTGTCCCTCTATGGAGATAGTCTAAACCACGCGCGGCACCTATCAAAATATTAAGCTTTTGAACCCATGTCAGTGGAGAATAATTGCTTCCAATAGCTCTTCTTTTATGCAAATGATCGTCAAGACTTCCATTGGGCATGTATTCATAAACAAGGATCGTTTCATTTTCACAATATCCTAGTAAATAGACGATATGACTATGACGAAACTTGGAAAGCATCTCAATCTCTGCCCAGAACTCGGACGCCCCTTGATTGGATTCAAGATTCGACCTCTTGATCGCAACATCTATAACTTTCCCGAAGTTAATTTTCCCTTTGTATACCTTACCAAACCCCCCCCCCCCCCTTTCCAATCACAAGAGCATCATCAAAGTCATGAGTTGCTAATTTGATTTCTTCAAGTGAAAAGCGTATACACGCTTTATCTCGTGGTGAAAATGACAATGATAGATCCTTCTTCTCACAATCTTCTTCCTCATGTTGTTTCTTTAAGTAATAAATAACTATATTCAACAGAGTAAGGGAAAATATTAAAGCAGTGAAAAAGCACATGCTTATGAGTATAGTCAGCTAGTGCAAGAAAAGAAGATCCTTAAATCTAAAGATGGAGTTGATCTTGGTGTATGGGGTGTGTTGAATGCTAGAGTTGACTTTGATCATCCAAATAATATGATATTCTCTGTGACTTGTGCTTCCTTAAAACCATATATATATGTGTCATCTTATGAGTGGACTATTTTTGGATTGCAAATATATATCATCCAAATGATTAGGAAGCGAAATCGACAAAGGGAAGAGAAGGAAACTTCAAGGAAGGTGCAAAGATTTGTAAGAACATAATTAGCCAAGACTGGAGAGTAAAAATCATAAGACTTGACTGTCATGTTATCTTGATGCCCACGAAGCCACCCTAATTGTATCACTGTCATTATGATGCGTACACATTATAAATTAAGAAGAAAGACAGAAACAGAATCAGTTATTTATTCGGTACCTGCCAATTATTCATTGATTGTGGGTTTAAGTACACCATTGACTAATAGCATTAGGTTAGGAAAGTGTAGATATACATCAACATCCACTTTAATCTCAACACTATTCCTACTTACAACATTAGTCTCAATAAGAACCTCAACAGCAATTTAATCGAATTATGCCAATGAATTTGGTTGAACTTTTTGGTGTGAAAGAAGGTGTTTGTTCCTTATTAACTTATGTTTATGTTAATCACTATCCTAAGTTTAGTTCAATTGCTATCTATGTTTTTAGTTGTTAACACTGGGAAGGTGTGTTTGAGAATAAGTGTGTATTCAATCACACCGGTTCATACCATAGGGGTTTAGATTCAACTTTGTTATTTAAGAATTACCATCGTGTATTCATATATTGCGGGCCTCATGCCTCCAAATGGATCGAAACTTGAGAGTGATGCCTGGTGTTTAAGTTCGGTTCTTATTTAATCCATATTTATTTAGCTGCTCCAGAGATGAATCTACTAACTTTTGGGCAACAACTCCAACCATCAAGCTAAAAAATTATTAGGTGGATCCGGGAGTTGCACCGCCATCAAGTTTTAAATCTTCTAGATTTCATTGTTTTATATTTGTCTTTACATGATATATGAGTTATGATGCCATTTTAATTATACTTCAAAGACACAAGAATCTTATGGCTATATATATCACTTGATAAGCCTACACAATATGAAGAGCAAGTAGTCATAACCAGCAAAATTTCAATTACAAATCACTTAATTTCTATATTGGTCATTCCTACTCAACACAGGCAATAGATAATTCTACATTAGCATATAGCTAAATTTCAATTACAAATCCTCCAGATGTTACAAGAAACAAAGTTTATCTCCAACCATACTTCATAAATATGAATCCATCTTTGTAGAGCTTTGCATCGGTGGTTTTTCTGCTCACAGATGAAGCATATAGAGCAGATCACTCGTTCTCATTTTAAGTTCACCATACTTCGGTTTTGGTTTGGTCTTGCTTCAAACAGATGAGCACTCTCAAGCCTGATAGCCGTGTACCGGTGGTTTTAATGATAGCAATTACTCAAGTTCTTGGTATGAGCCTTTGACAGGTTAGGTTTCATTTTGATCGCATTGATATCTTGTAAACACAACACTACTTCTTCCATACAAGGCCGGTTCTTGGGTTCTTGTTCAAGACAATTTATGGCGAGGGCAAGGGCTTTAGTAGCTCCTTTTGAAGGATAACATTGTTCTAGTCGTGGATCCATAATTCTGTGGAGTTTTATTTCACCGCTTAAGTAAAATCTAGCACAATCGGCTAAGTTATGATTTACAGCAGGCCGAATTGCATCAAGAACTTTTATCCCCGTTATCAGCTCCATCATCACCACTCCAAAACCGTAAACATCACTTTTAAAAGATAGGCAACCTGTAATTGCATCCTGACATTATGGTTATATATTATAAAACCATGTACGTAGTAATAAAGAATAACGATTATAAACATAAGAAAACGAACCAGTAGCGACGTATTCAGGAGCTGCATAGCCATATGTGCCTTTTACGCATGTGGAGACATGAGACTCTCCATTGACCGGACCTAGTTTCGCCATCCCAAAATCCGAGAGCTTTGCGTTATAATCCTGAAATATTAATATAAAAACAAAGTACTTAACGCAGAACATTAAATTTTTTCACATGTGTGCAACTAAATTGTGTGCACATTTTTAATTAATGGTGATTAGTCTTTTACTCGCCTCATCCAGCAAAATATTTGAGCATTTCACATCCCTGCAAATGACATTATTTTGTGCAGTGTGCAAGAAAGCAAGGCCCCGAGCTACTCCCAGTGCTATTTTAATCCTTGTGTCCCATGGAAGCGGTTCTGTACCTTCTACAAATTGCAAGTTAAAATAAATAAACATGTTTATAAATTTTGAAGTACAATTTTTTCATGTTTTTGGTACGGATTTGAATACGTGCCACTGAAGAGATGCGTGTCCAAGCTTCCTTTTTGCATATATTCATAAACGAGCAGAAATTTCTTCTTTTCCCAGCAATATCCATAGAGCTTAACAATATTCGGGTGGATAAGTTTTTCCAAGAATTTCACTTCTGTCTGTAATAAAAAAACGCACAAAGAAACAGTTTACGACATAATTTTATAATAATTCCCATACGAAAGGTAACATAAGTATTAATTAACTAACCAACCTGCCACTCGTTGAAACCTTGATCGCTTAAGGGACCTGATTTCTTGATGGCCACAGCAAGCCCATAACCAAATGTTACACATTCCATCCACCCTTTGTAAACCTTCCCGAAAGCACCCTCTCCAATGATCTTGTCCTGTTTGAAATTCTTTGTGGCCCTCTTTAGATCGGAATACTTGAACATCTTCGAGTGTGATATCATTGTCTGCCCACTTGGGGACAGTGGCACAATCTGCCCAGAAGCAGTTGCAACGCCGCCACCACGATAGCCAATTTCCACCGCCTCGATGGCATGTTTTTCCATCGTCATGTCTTTCTTATTGTTGCCAATGCTTTGACCAAGTGTCTTTGCATCAGAACTTTTGTGAACTGTGGGAAGAATAGTTAATATTTCTAGAGAAGAACTAGACGATATGCAACTAAATTAAAAACGAGACTTACTTGCACCTTTGGTGAAAAACATTGACCATGCCTTCTCAATAAACACGGATCTTCCAACGTGTTTTTGGTCACTAGCTCTTTGCACACTTTGAAAGGTCCGTGTTGACAAAAACTCGAGCCTAGCAAGAACCACAGTCATCGTGGGTCGATCCTTAGAACGAGGTTGGACGCATTCATATGCAATTTGCCCAAATTCCATCAGGCAGGTACAGGGGACTTGCCCCCTCAAACATCGATCGATAATTCGACCCATACTACCTTCTTTAATGCACTGTCTGGCCCATCCTGCTAGGCTGTGTTGCTGCTCATCCAATGTAAAATCCACAGCTGGTCTACCACATAAAACTTCCAATAACACCACACCGAATGCGTACACATCAGACTTTCGTGTTAGCCTGTGAGTTGTGAAATACTCGGCATCCATGTACCCAAATGTGCCTTTGATCTGATTGGTATAAACATCAGCGGTAGAGCCTAAATGATATGTTGGACCAATTCTGGACACCCCGAAGTCGGATATCTTAGCTGAATAATTCTCGTCCAGTAAGATGTTTGAACTTTTGACATCACGATGCAGGACTCTGGAATTGACACCTGTCCCTGTATGGAGATAGTCTAAACCACGCGCGGCACCTATCAAAATATTAAGCTTTTGAACCCATGTCAGTGGAGAATAATTGCTTCCAATAGCTCTTCTTTTATGCAAATGATCGTCAAGACTTCCATTGGGCATGTATTCATAAACAAGGATCGTTTCTTTTTCACAATATCCTAGTAAATTGACGATATGACTATGACGAAACTTGGAAAGCATCTCAATCTCTGCCCAGAACTCGGACGCCCCTTGATTGGATTCAAGATTCGACCTCTTGATCGCAACATCTATAACTTTCCCGAAGTTAATTTTCCCTTTGTATACCTTACCAAACCCCCCCTTTCCAATCACAAGAGCATCATCAAAGTCATGAGTTGCTAATTTGATTTCTTCAAGTGAAAAACGTATACACGCTTTATCTCGTGGTGATAATGACAAGGATAGATCCTTCTTCTCGCAATCTTCTCCCTCATGTTGTTTCTTTAAGTTATAAATAACTATATTCAATAGAGTAAGGGAAAATATAAAAGCAGTTAAGAAGCACATGCTTATTATAACTAGTTTAGTGCAAGTGTATGGGGTGTTTTGAGTGTTAAGAGTTAACTTTGATCATCCAAATAATATGATATTCTGTGTGACTTATGCTTCCTTAAAACCATATATTTGTGTCATCTTATAATGGACTATCTTTAGACAGCAAATATATATCATCTGAATGATCAAGAAGCAATATTGACATAGGTAAAGAGAAGGAAATTTCAAGAAGGTGCAAAGATTTTCAAGAACATAATTAGTCAAAGATAGGAAAAATAAAAGCACAAAACTTGACTGACTATTAAGATATTAATTTGCTCCTCCTGTTAATGGACATCTGTCATTGTAAGAATTATTATATGGCCAAGAAAGTGTTCCCTGCATTCTCATTAAATATAAAATACAAATAATAGAATATATTATCAATCAAATAATACCAGTTCTATACAATAACATATTATTATTGTTGTGTGCGGTTTGGTGCGGTTTTTAATTGAAACTGAACTGAAAACCAAAATTTTGGTTTTATGACTTTTTAAAACAGTTCGGTTTCGGTTTTTTCGGTTTTTGGTTTTTGGATTTGGTTCGGTTTTGGATGCGGTTTTTTCAATTTTGCTAATCGAGGCAAAGCGTTTTGGGCCAAAATAAACTTGACCCAAGATATTGAGATTGGCATGATATTTGTTTTTTTATTTAAATTAATGATTAATAGAATATTGAATGTTTTGACCTCAAATATTACTAAAAGCTTATAAAAGAGAGATTTAAAATCAAAACTAAAAGTACCAATATTATTATTTAGTAATCATATGCAGAAACCAAATATATTTGTTATTAACCATATTTAAACTAAACAAATAGCTGTCATCGGTAGATTTCCTTTTAATGGTTACGGTTAAGATGTTATGGTTATTTGATTATTATTATTTTTTTGTTATTTCGGTTCGGTTTTTACAAAATACAAAACGAACCAAAACCAATATTTTGGTTTTTGCTAAAGTTCAAAACCAAACTGCCGGTTTCTAATTTGGTTTGGTTTTCTCGGTTTGGTTTTTTTGGTTTATTCGGTTTCGATTCTTTTTTTTTTTCACACCCCTGCATGTTATGGGCTATGATTAGTCATGTTTAGATATGTACGAATTGGGAATTAAAAATAAAGAGATAAGAAAAAGATTCAATTAATGGGTACCTGTCAATTACTCACTGATTATGTATTTGTGGGTACATCAACATTCACTTTAATCTCAATACTATTCCTATAACCTATGGCTTAAATTTTTAATTTTGAACTAGCCTACTTCTAAATATTTCATTTCGCTTACAATGGAACTTGAACCCTCACTACTTAGATTTTAGGATGGACTACACCTTTACAAACATATCGGTACCATCTGAAAGTAATCACACGATTCATAAAGAAGGCTCGAAAATCGTGTTTTAACATGTTAGAGACAACATGATGAACATAAGTATAGTATATATATACAACAACATCCACTTTAATCTCTTCACTATTCCTACTTACAACATTAGTCACTTTGTTATTTAAGGATAACTAGTCGAATTCCCCAGCGCGGTGCGGCTGGAATTTAGTTTCGGTCCGTTTTTTGCAGCACAGTTAAAACTTGAAAAAGTCGGTTTCATTGGTTCGGTCAGTTACTAATAGACCAGACACAAATGAAACGATCGGTTTAAATAAATCAACCAAGCCTTCTCTGATCTTTATTGCTTGACTGGTTACTTAGACTGTACCAAGCGGTTAAACCTGTGAACCGTGTTGCTTGTTTGATAGTAGGACCAGTTTTCATTACATAACATAGCATTGCATTTAAGATATATAGTTTTCTTAATTTATGCATCCAATCCAAAACTAGTTTACAAGGCATATAAATCAAACTCATAAAATAAAAATGTTATATGACCAAGAAATAGAACATTAGTTAAGATTATATATAATTATATATATCATGTATCTATCTGCAAAAGAAACCTTATCAGCAACAAAAAAACATCATGTACACGGGTCACAAGCACGGTATCCATCTTGTTCTGAGGATGATTGTTGCGAGTCAACGGTCAAACTTTTATTGTTTTCAAACGTTTCAGCTTGAGAAACTAACAATTCGAATGCAACAACAACATCACTAATCAAGGGCCGAAAATTTGCTTCCTCTTGAAGACACATTGCGATTATTGTAACCACAGGGTGCACTGAACGCGTTGAGAATCGACCATGCAGTAGTGGGTCCACCAATTTAAGAAACTTCTTGCGGTCTTTCAGAAAAGGACGAGACTGCATAAATTCAAAAACTTCAATGAAAGAAACAACTTTGACCGTTTACTTGTGAGCGGGTCAAATGTCACCAAAAGTCTAAGTTTAGTTATCAATAATGTGTGTACGGGTTGGTTCGGTCCAAAATTTCGGTTTTTGAAATTCGCTCGGTTCAGTTTCAGTTTTTATGGTTTTGCTATTTGAGTATGAAAGTTTTGGGCCGAAAGAAAATTTTTGGTCCAAAATAATGAATTTGGACCTAAATCTTTTTATTAAATAATTGTCAATTTATTATTATATAGTTGGGTTAAAATATTCCAATTCGGTTTTGGCTTTGCATGTAATGAAAACCAAAAAAAACAAACCGAGCCGACTTTATAGAAAATGCTCCAGAATAGCTGTCAACAACTAATTACCTTCAAGAAGATTTATCAAGATGCTTTCTTGAGCAATACGTGACCTCTCGGCCAATCAGCTAATGACACCTGGCAAGGCCGTTATAACCATGCACATGGCTAGTACTACCTATTAACCAATATCAGAGGGACGCGTGTCCAGGTTGTTATACATGCACATGCAACGTATAGGCTGAACCTATCATATGAGGACGCGTGTCCAGGCGGTTATAAGAGCATCTTTTAAAGGTACAGCTGGCCCAATCACTTTCCCACACCCTTCGGCTATAAATACCCTCTCGATCATCATGAGGTATTCATTCACTCCCACTGTACTCTCTAAATTTACTTAAGTACTTTATCTCCATCAGAATTGTACTTATTCTCACGCCGGAGGGTGGTTACGCGAAGACCCCCCCCCCCCTCTTGTCCTTCCCGTAATGAGCTTACGGTGTTTGTTTTGAAGGTCTACGTCACTGGACTTTAGGAATTGTGTTCATATCGTATTGGCAGTTAACCATACCCTACCTTGTGGACTCATTGGATTTAGGACCCGTCTAGGGGAGTAGATCCATGTTTCTTCACGTGGGCTGATCTTGATCTTGACAAACAAGAGGGCGAAAAGGGTCAGGAATGGACCGATTTTATTGTCAGGTACATTATTGAACCCGAACCGGAGAATGTTACAACCGGGTCTAGGGTCCATAGACGTACATGCTACCGAAGAGCCCAACAGAACCGGTGAGCTGGTTCGTATCATAAACGAAAGTGAGTCGTCAAGTTTAGAAGGCGGCAGCCCACATGTAAGCCTGATTAGGCCTAACAGTAGCCTAAACGAAGAACCGTTACAAGTTATCCAGCCACGTCGAACTACTCAAAAGACGGTTTTACCCAAGAAATTTAGTGACTTTCTGGTTGAAGGTATACCGACACCCGCTGAGCAAGACCCGAAAACCGACGAGGTGAATCTCCTACTATTATTAAATGACTAACTGGTAAATTTTCGAGAAGCGAATAATGAAAAACATTGGAGAAAAGCAATGGAAGCGGAGATCGAGTCGATTGAAAGAAACAAGACATGGCGGTTAGTCGAAGCACCACCCAAAGTAAAACCGATAGGTTTAAAGTGGGTCTATAATAAATAAAGAGATGAAGCCGGGAAAATAACCAAGTACAAGGCCCTTCTCGTAGCTAACGGGTATGTTCAGAAATATGGGATCGATTTCGAAGACGTGTCCGCGCCAATTGCGAGAATCAAAATCGTTCGACTTTTACTCGCTTTAGCAGCAAACCGAGGTTGGGAAGTGTATCACTTAGATGTAAAATCCGCATTTCTTCATGGTGATTTGAAAGAAGAGGTGTACGTATTTCAACCAGACGGGTTCGTTAAGAAAGGTCAAGAAAGAAAGGTGTACAGGTTGGCTAAAGTGTTGTACGGTCTACGCCAAGCACCAAGAGCGTGGAATACTAAACTAGACGGGTCGTTAAAGGAACTCGGTTTCACTCGATGTAAACAAGAACAAGCGGTTTACAAACGGTGTTCCGGTCAAAGGCTATTACTCGTTGGAGTTTTTGTGGATGATTTGATAGTCACAGGTACAACTGTGCAAGAAATTTCAAATTTTAAAAGACAAATGGAGTCAAGGTTCGAGATGAGTGACCTCGGGTTGTTGCATTACTATCTCGGGATCGAAGTGAAGTAAAGCTATCGTGGGATAATTTTAAAGCAAAGTAGTTATGCAATGAAGATCATAAAAAAATCAAATCTTTGGGAATGCCACTTGACTTAATTTCCTATGGAACCAGGCTTAAAGTTGTCAAAGGAAGATGAAAATACGAAGGTAGATCCGATTGGTCATAGAAAAATAATCGGAAGCTTAAGGTATTTAACTCATACGAGACCCGATTTGAGTTACTCGGTTGGTTATGCAAGTCGATTCATGCAATCACCAACTCAAGCTCATGCTCAAGCAGTTAAATATATTCTCCAACATCTGAGAGGTTCACCTGACTTCGGTATTACTTACTTGAGAGGCGGAAACAATATGTTGCACGGGTATAGTGATAGTAGTCATGTGGTGGATATGGATGATGGTCGGAGTACATCAGGTTTGATTTTCTACTACGGTACATCACCGATATCATGGGTTTCCCAGAAACAAGGAGCGGTGGAGTTATCATCATGTGAGGCTGAATTTATGGCAGCTACATCAGCTGCATGTCAAGCCTTATGGCTTCAGGGTTTGTTGTCAGAGATGATCGGAGAAAAGGAGGAAATCGTGACGTTGAAGGTGGATGATGCGGGCCAAGTGTAGAAGAGCAGGCCATGGTGTTTCTGAAGGCCCAAGATCGCGTTTCAAAAGGGTCCACCGAAAATGGGCTTAACTTGGGTTATGAGCCTCCACTTATTTTTCCGAAATAAACCTTCTAGATACACTTTTGAGGCATTTTTATGTTTTTTGTCTACTTTTCGGGTTTTGTTTTGGGCTGTTGTTGGGCCTATGGTTGTTTGTTTTGGCCCAAGCCTATTTTGGATTCTCTATTAATATGCTATGAATGTTTGTGACTGATCATAACTAAATACTTAATCTTTTTAAATTCTTGACTTTTGGGTCGAATTTGGGGGCTTGGGGAAGGATCTTCACGGGCATTCCGAGAATCAACGTGGTTAACCTTCAATCTCTATTAGTATGTTGCATCAGTGGATAATTCATTGGCTATTGCCTTGATGAAGAATCCGGTTTTTCACGGGAGAAACAAGCACATCAACGCGTGATACCTTTTCATTCGGGAGTGTATCTAGAGAGAACAAATCAAAGTGGAGCATGTCAGTGGAGATTTACAAAGAGCAGACATCCTTACAAAAGCGTTGCCACGGTTGAAGTTTAATGAGATCCGAAGCTTCATCGGTGTCACAAGATTAGGGGGTGATTGTTAGTGTAATCTTGCGTAAGTGCGGGGACCTAGTTGTCGTACTTACAAACTTAGGGGATTTTTGAATTAGTTTTTCTCTTATTCTTGCCCAACAAGTAATTGTATGGTTATAAATAGGGTTATTTGTAATCAAGTATTCACAACTTAATAATTAATACAATTAAGGTTTAGACTTGAATCTTACCAAGTATTATCCAAAAGTTTTAAATGTTCTAAGTTTCATTGTCTCATATATATCTCTAGATTCTCTACAATATATATATATATATATAAGTTATGATGCCAATTTAATTGTACATTAAAGATACAAGAATCTTATGGGTATTTCACTTGATAGCCTACATAGCACAAAGATAATTCTACATCAGCATATAGCTAAATTTCAATACAGATCCTCCAGATGTTACAAGAAAATTTTATCGCCAAACATACTTCATAAATATGAATCCATCTTTGTAGAGCTTTGCATCGGTGGTTTTTCTGCTCGCAAAGGAAGCATATAGAGCAGATCTCTATTGCTTGTCTCTAGTTCTCATTTTTAAGTTTCCCATATTTCGGTTTTGGTTTGGTCTTGCTTCAAACAGATGAGCACTCTTAAGCCTGATAGCCGTGTACCAGTGGTTTTAATGATAGCAATTACTCAAGTTCTTGGTGTCAGCCTTTGACAGGTTCGGTTTCATTTTGATCGCATTGATATCTTGCAAACACAACACTACTTCTTCCATAGAAGGCCGGTTCTTGGGTTCTTGTTCAAGACAAGTTATGGCGAGGGAAAGGGCTTTAGTAGCTCCTTTTGAAGGGTAACATTGATCCAACCGTGGATCCATAATTTTGTGGAGTTTTATTTCACCGCTTAAGTAAAGTCTAGCACAATCCGCCAAGTTATGATTTACAACATGCCGAATTGCATCAAGAACTTTTATCCCTGTTATCAGCTCTATCATCACCACTCCAAAACCGTAAACATCACTCTTAAAAGATAGGCAACCTGTAAATGCATCCTGACATCATTGTTATAAATTATAAAACCACATAGTAATAAAGAACAACAATGATAAACATCAAAACATGTATCACATTTTTTTATAATTATTAATAACCTTAACTAAACACTCCAAACAGTGGAACATCACAGTAACAATATATTTCGGGAATCGTACTTATCGCATTACGTATATATAAACTTGAAAAGCAATGGATACTCATTTTGAGCTATGACATGTCCATTTTAACCTCTACATAAGCAGGAGATAAGAAAACGGACCAGTAGCCACGTATTCAGGAGCTGCATAGCCATATGTGCCTTTTACGCATGTGGAGACATGAGACTCCCCATTGACTGGACCAAGTTTTGCCATCCCAAAATCCGAGAGCTTTGCATTATAATCCTGAAGTATTAAATATGAGACTTTTAAATCAAAACATCAAAATTATTCACCGTTCACACGTGTGCAACTAAAATTGTATGCACGTGTTTTAAGTAATAGCGATTAGTCTTTTACTTGCCTCATCCAACAAAATATTTGAGCATTTCACATCCCTGCAAATGACATTATTTTCTGCAGTGTGCAAAAAAGCAAGGCCACGAGCTACTCCCAGTGCTATTTTAATCCTAGTGTCCCATGGAAGCGGTTCTGCACCATCTGTAAATTGCAAGTTAAAATATATAAGCATGTTTATATACTTTTTAAGTACAATTTTTTCATGTTTTTGATTCGGATTTGAATACGTACCACTGAATAGATGCGTGTCCAAGCTTCCTTTTTGCATATATTCATAAACAAGAAGAAATTTCTTCTTTTCTGAGCAATATCCGTAGAGCTTAACAACATTCGGGTGGCTAAGTTTTTCCAACAATTTCACTTCTGTCTGTAACAAAAACACACAAATTTACAGTGTTTGATTGTTCCTTAATTTGTAAGCTAGATATTAGATAGTTAACGGTTAAATTTTATAATAATTCTCATACGAAAAGTAACATAATTATTAACTAACTAACTAACCTGCCACTCAATGAAACCTTGATCGCTGTGGGGATTTGATTTCTTGATGGCCACAGTAAGCCCACCACCAAATGTCACACAATCCAACCGTCCTTTGTAAACCTTCCCGAAAGCACCCTCTCCAATGATACTGTCCTGTTTGAAATTATTTGTGGCCCTCTTTAGCTCAGAAAACTTGAACATCTTCAAGAAATTATTTGTCTGCCCATTTGGGGGCAGTGGCACTACCTGCCGAGAAGCAGGTGCAACACAACCGCCATGATAGCCAATTTCCACCACTTTGATGGCATGTTTTTCCATCATCATGTCTTTCTTATTGTTGCCAATGCTTTGACCAAGTGTCTTTGCATCAGAACTTTTGAGAACTGTGGGAAGTATAGTTAATATTTCTAGAGAAGAACTAGACGATATGCAACTAAATTAAAAACACGGAACTTACTTGCACCTTTGGTGAAAAACATTGACCATGCCTTCTCAATAAGCATGGATCTTCCAACGTGTTTTCGGTCACTAGCTCTTTGCACATTTTGAAAGGTCCATGTTGACAAAAACTCGAGCCTAGCAAGAACCACAGTCATCGTGGGTCGATCCTTAGAACGAGGTTGGACGCATTCATATGCAATTTGCCCAAATTCCATCAGGCAGGTACAGGGGACTTGCCCCCTCAAACATGGATCGATAATTTGACCCATCCTACCTTCTTTAATGCACTGTCTGGCCCATCCTGCTAGGCTGTGTTGCTGCTCATCCAATGTAAAATCCACAGCTGGTCTACCACATAAAACTTCCAATAACACCACACCGAATGCGTACACGTCAGACTTTCGTGTTAGCCTGTGAGTTGTGAAATACTCGGCATCCATGTACCCAAATGTGCCTTTGATCTGATTGGTATAAACATCAGCGGTAGAGCCTAAATGATATGTTGGACCAATTCTGGACACCCCGAAGTCGGAAATCTTAGCTGAATAATTCTCGTCCAGTAAGATGTTTGAACTTTTGACATCACGATGCAGGACTCTGGAATTGACACCTGTCCCTCTATGGAGATAGTCTAAACCACGCGCGGCACCTATCAAAATATTAAGCTTTTGAACCCATGTCAGTGGAGAATAATTGCTTCCAATAGCTCTTCTTTTATGCAAATGATCGTCAAGACTTCCATTGGGCATGTATTCATAAACAAGGATCGTTTCATTTTCACAATATCCTAGTAAATAGACGATATGACTATGACGAAACTTGGAAAGCATCTCAATCTCTGCCCAGAACTCGGACGCCCCTTGATTGGATTCAAGATTCGACCTCTTGATCGCAACATCTATAACTTTCCCGAAGTTAATTTTCCCTTTGTATACCTTACCAAACCCCCCCCCCCCCCCCCTTTCCAATCACAAGAGCATCATCAAAGTCATGAGTTGCTAATTTGATTTCTTCAAGTGAAAAGCGTATACACGCTTTATCTCGTGGTGAAAATGACAATGATAGATCCTTCTTCTCACAATCTTCTTCCTCATGTTGTTTCTTTAAGTAATAAATAACTATATTCAACAGAGTAAGGGAAAATATTAAAGCAGTGAAAAAGCACATGCTTATGAGTATAGTCAGCTAGTGCAAGAAAAGAAGATCCTTAAATCTAAAGATGGAGTTGATCTTGGTGTATGGGGTGTGTTGAATGCTAGAGTTGACTTTGATCATCCAAATAATATGATATTCTCTGTGACTTGTGCTTCCTTAAAACCATATATATATGTGTCATCTTATGAGTGGACTATTTTTGGATTGCAAATATATATCATCCAAATGATTAGGAAGCGAAATCGACAAAGGGAAGAGAAGGAAACTTCAAGGAAGGTGCAAAGATTTGTAAGAACATAATTAGCCAAGACTGGAGAGTAAAAATCATAAGACTTGACTGTCATGTTATCTTGATGCCCACGAAGCCACCCTAATTGTATCACTGTCATTATGATGCGTACACATTATAAATTAAGAAGAAAGACAGAAACAGAATCAGTTATTTATTCGGTACCTGCCAATTATTCATTGATTGTGGGTTTAAGTACACCATTGACTAATAGCATTAGGTTAGGAAAGTGTAGATATACATCAACATCCACTTTAATCTCAACACTATTCCTACTTACAACATTAGTCTCAATAAGAACCTCAACAGCAATTTAATCGAATTATGCCAATGAATTTGGTTGAACTTTTTGGTGTGAAAGAAGGTGTTTGTTCCTTATTAACTTATGTTTATGTTAATCACTATCCTAAGTTTAGTTCAATTGCTATCTATGTTTTTAGTTGTTAACACTGGGAAGGTGTGTTTGAGAATAAGTGTGTATTCAATCACACCGGTTCATACCATAGGGGTTTAGATTCAACTTTGTTATTTAAGAATTACCATCGTGTATTCATATATTGCGGGCCTCATGCCTCCAAATGGATCGAAACTTGAGAGTGATGCCTGGTGTTTAAGTTCGGTTCTTATTTAATCCATATTTATTTAGCTGCTCCAGAGATGAATCTACTAACTTTTGGGCAACAACTCCAACCATCAAGCTAAAAAATTATTAGGTGGATCCGGGAGTTGCACCGCCATCAAGTTTTAAATCTTCTAGATTTCATTGTTTTATATTTGTCTTTACATGATATATGAGTTATGATGCCATTTTAATTATACTTCAAAGACACAAGAATCTTATGGCTATATATATCACTTGATAAGCCTACACAATATGAAGAGCAAGTAGTCATAACCAGCAAAATTTCAATTACAAATCACTTAATTTCTATATTGGTCATTCCTACTCAACACAGGCAATAGATAATTCTACATTAGCATATAGCTAAATTTCAATTACAAATCCTCTAGATGTTACAAGAAATAAAGTTTATCTCCAACCATACTTCATAAATATGAATCCATCTTTGTAGAGCTTTGCATCGGTGGTTTTTCTGCTCACAGATGAAGCATATAGAGCAGATCACTCGTTCTCATTTTAAGTTCACCATACTTCGGTTTTGGTTTGGTCTTGCTTCAAACAGATGAGCACTCTCAAGCCTGATAGCCGTGTACCGGTGGTTTTAATGATAGCAATTACTCAAGTTCTTGGTATGAGCCTTTGACAGGTTAGGTTTCATTTTGATCGCATTGATATCTTGTAAACACAACACTACTTCTTCCATACAAGGCCGGTTCTTGGGTTCTTGTTCAAGACAATTTATGGCGAGGGCAAGGGCTTTAGTAGCTCCTTTTGAAGGATAACATTGTTCTAGTCGTGGATCCATAATTCTGTGGAGTTTTATTTCACCGCTTAAGTAAAATCTAGCACAATCGGCTAAGTTATGATTTACAGCAGGCCGAATTGCATCAAGAACTTTTATCCCCGTTATCAGCTCCATCATCACCACTCCAAAACCGTAAACATCACTTTTAAAAGATAGGCAACCTGTAATTGCATCCTGACATTATGGTTATATATTATAAAACCATGTACGTAGTAATAAAGAATAACGATTATAAACATAAGAAAACGAACCAGTAGCGACGTATTCAGGAGCTGCATAGCCATATGTGCCTTTTACGCATGTGGAGACATGAGACTCTCCATTGACCGGACCTAGTTTCGCCATCCCAAAATCCGAGAGCTTTGCGTTATAATCCTGAAATATTAATATAAAAACTAAGTACTTAACGCAGAACATTAAATTTTTTCACATGTGTGCAACTAAATTGTGTGCACATTTTTAATTAATGGTGATTAGTCTTTTACTCGCCTCATCCAGCAAAATATTTGAGCATTTCACATCCCTGCAAATGACATTATTTTGTGCAGTGTGCAAGAAAGCAAGGCCCCGAGCTACTCCCAGTGCTATTTTAATCCTTGTGTCCCATGGAAGCGGTTCTGTACCTTCTACAAATTGCAAGTTAAAATAAATAAACATGTTTATAAATTTTGAAGTACAATTTTTTCATGTTTTTGGTACGGATTTGAATACGTGCCACTGAAGAGATGCGTGTCCAAGCTTCCTTTTTGCATATATTCATAAACGAGCAGAAATTTCTTCTTTTCCCAGCAATATCCATAGGGCTTAACAATATTCGGGTGGATAAGTTTTTCCAAGAATTTCACTTCTGTCTGTAATAAAAAAACGCACAAAGAAACAGTTTACGACATAATTTTATAATAATTCCCATACGAAAGGTAACATAAGTATTAATTAACTAACCAACCTGCCACTCGTTGAAACCTTGATCGCTTAAGGGACCTGATTTCTTGATGGCCACAGCAAGCCCATAACCAAATGTTACACATTCCATCCACCCTTTGTAAACCTTCCCGAAAGCACCCTCTCCAATGATCTTGTCCTGTTTGAAATTCTTTGTGGCCCTCTTTAGATCGGAATACTTGAACATCTTCGAGTGTGATATCATTGTCTGCCCACTTGGGGACAGTGGCACAATCTGCCCAGAAGCAGTTGCAACGCCGCCACCACGATAGCCAATTTCCACCGCCTCGATGGCATGTTTTTCCATCGTCATGTCTTTCTTATTGTTGCCAATGCTTTGACCAAGTGTCTTTGCATCAGAACTTTTGTGAACTGTGGGAAGAATAGTTAATATTTCTAGAGAAGAACTAGACGATATGCAACTAAATTAAAAACGAGACTTACTTGCACCTTTGGTGAAAAACATTGACCATGCCTTCTCAATAAACACGGATCTTCCAACGTGTTTTTGGTCACTAGCTCTTTGCACACTTTGAAAGGTCCGTGTTGACAAAAACTCGAGCCTAGCAAGAACCACAGTCATCGTGGGTCGATCCTTAGAACGAGGTTGGACGCATTCATATGCAATTTGCCCAAATTCCATCAGGCAGGTACAGGGGACTTGCCCCCTCAAACATCGATCGATAATTCGACCCATACTACCTTCTTTAATGCACTGTCTGGCCCATCCTGCTAGGCTGTGTTGCTGCTCATCCAATGTAAAATCCACAGCTGGTCTACCACATAAAACTTCCAATAACACCACACCGAATGCGTACACATCAGACTTTCGTGTTAGCCTGTGAGTTGTGAAATACTCGGCATCCATGTACCCAAATGTGCCTTTGATCTGATTGGTATAAACATCAGCGGTAGAGCCTAAATGATATGTTGGACCAATTCTGGACACCCCGAAGTCGGATATCTTAGCTGAATAATTCTCGTCCAGTAAGATGTTTGAACTTTTGACATCACGATGCAGGACTCTGGAATTGACACCTGTCCCTGTATGGAGATAGTCTAAACCACGCGCGGCACCTATCAAAATATTAAGCTTTTGAACCCATGTCAGTGGAGAATAATTGCTTCCAATAGCTCTTCTTTTATGCAAATGATCGTCAAGACTTCCATTGGGCATGTATTCATAAACAAGGATCGTTTCTTTTTCACAATATCCTAGTAAATTGACGATATGACTATGACGAAACTTGGAAAGCATCTCAATCTCTGCCCAGAACTCGGACGCCCCTTGATTGGATTCAAGATTCGACCTCTTGATCGCAACATCTATAACTTTCCCGAAGTTAATTTTCCCTTTGTATACCTTACCAAACCCCCCCTTTCCAATCACAAGAGCATCATCAAAGTCATGAGTTGCTAATTTGATTTCTTCAAGTGAAAAACGTATACACGCTTTATCTCGTGGTGATAATGACAAGGATAGATCCTTCTTCTCGCAATCTTCTCCCTCATGTTGTTTCTTTAAGTTATAAATAACTATATTCAATAGAGTAAGGGAAAATATAAAAGCAGTTAAGAAGCACATGCTTATTATAACTAGTTTAGTGCAAGTGTATGGGGTGTTTTGAGTGTTAAGAGTTAACTTTGATCATCCAAATAATATGATATTCTGTGTGACTTATGCTTCCTTAAAACCATATATTTGTGTCATCTTATAATGGACTATCTTTAGACAGCAAATATATATCATCTGAATGATCAAGAAGCAATATTGACATAGGTAAAGAGAAGGAAATTTCAAGAAGGTGCAAAGATTTTCAAGAACATAATTAGTCAAAGATAGGAAAAATAAAAGCACAAAACTTGACTGACTATTAAGATATTAATTTGCTCCTCCTGTTAATGGACATCTGTCATTGTAAGAATTATTATATGGCCAAGAAAGTGTTCCCTGCATTCTCATTAAATATAAAATACAAATAATAGAATATATTATCAATCAAATAATACCAGTTCTATACAATAACATATTATTATTGTTGTGTGCGGTTTGGTGCGGTTTTTAATTGAAACTGAACTGAAAACCAAAATTTTGGTTTTATGACTTTTTAAAACAGTTCGGTTTCGGTTTTTTCGGTTTTTGGTTTTTGGATTTGGTTCGGTTTTGGATGCGGTTTTTTCAATTTTGCTAATCGAGGCAAAGCGTTTTGGGCCAAAATAAACTTGACCCAAGATATTGAGATTGGCATGATATTTGTTTTTTTATTTAAATTAATGATTAATAGAATATTGAATGTTTTGACCTCAAATATTACTAAAAGCTTATAAAAGAGAGATTTAAAATCAAAACTAAAAGTACCAATATTATTATTTAGTAATCATATGCAGAAACCAAATATATTTGTTATTAACCATATTTAAACTAAACAAATAGCTGTCATCGGTAGATTTCCTTTTAATGGTTACGGTTAAGATGTTATGGTTATTTGATTATTATTATTTTTTTGTTATTTCGGTTCGGTTTTTACAAAATACAAAACGAACCAAAACCAATATTTTGGTTTTTGCTAAAGTTCAAAACCAAACTGCCGGTTTCTAATTTGGTTTGGTTTTCTCGGTTTGGTTTTTTTGGTTTATTCGGTTTCGATTCTTTTTTTTTTTCACACCCCTACATGTTATGGGCTATGATTAGTCATGTTTAGATATGTACGAATTGGGAATTAAAAATAAAGAGATAAGAAAAAGATTCAATTAATGGGTACCTGTCAATTACTCACTGATTATGTATTTGTGGGTACATCAACATTCACTTTAATCTCAATACTATTCCTATAACCTATGGCTTAAATTTTTAATTTTGAACTAGCCTACTTCTAAATATTTCATTTCGCTTACAATGGAACTTGAACCCTCACTACTTAGATTTTAGGATGGACTACACCTTTACAAACATATCGGTACCATCTGAAAGTAATCACACGATTCATAAAGAAGGCTCGAAAATCGTGTTTTAACATGTTAGAGACAACATGATGAACATAAGTATAGTATATATATACAACAACATCCACTTTAATCTCTTCACTATTCCTACTTACAACATTAGTCACTTTGTTATTTAAGGATAACTAGTCGAATTCCCCAGCGCGGTGCGGCTGGAATTTAGTTTCGGTCCGTTTTTTGCAGCACAGTTAAAACTTGAAAACGTCGGTTTCATTGGTTCGGTCAGTTACTAATAGACCAGACACAAATGAAACGATCGGTTTAAATAAATCAACCAAGCCTTCTCTGATCTTTATTGCTTGACTGGTTACTTAGACTGTACCAAGCGGTTAAACCTGTGAACCGTGTTGCTTGTTTGATAGTAGGACCAGTTTTCATTACATAACATAGCATTGCATTTAAGATATATAGTTTTCTTAATTTATGCATCCAATCCAAAACTAGTTTACAAGGCATATAAATCAAACTCATAAAATAAAAATGTTATATGACCAAGAAATAGAACATTAGTTAAGATTATATATAATTATATATATCATGTATCTATCTGCAAAAGAAACCTTATCAGCAACAAAAAAACATCATGTACACGGGTCACAAGCACGGTATCCATCTTGTTCTGAGGATGATTGTTGCGAGTCAACGGTCAAACTTTTATTGTTTTCAAACGTTTCAGCTTGAGAAACTAACAATTCGAATGCAACAACAACATCACTAATCAAGGGCCGAAAATTTGCTTCCTCTTGAAGACACATTGCGATTATTGTAACCACAGGGTGCACTGAACGCGTTGAGAATCGACCATGCAGTAGTGGGTCCACCAATTTAAGAAACTTCTTGCGGTCTTTCAGAAAAGGACGAGACTGCATAAATTCAAAAACTTCAATGAAAGAAACAACTTTGACCGTTTACTTGTGAGCGGGTCAAATGTCACCAAAAGTCTAAGTTTAGTTATCAATAATGTGCGTACGGGTTGGTTCGGGTCCAAAATTTCGGTTTTTGAAATTCTCTCGGTTCAGTTTCAGTTTTTATGGTTTTGCTATTTGAGTATGAAAGTTTTGGGCCGAAAGAAAATTTTTGGTCCAAAATAATGAATTTGGACCTAAATCTTTTTATTAAATAATTGTCAATTTATTATTATATAGTTGGGTTAAAATATTCCAATTCGGTTTTGGCTTTGCATGTAATGAAAACCAAAAAAAACAAACCGAGCCGACTTTATAGAAAATGCTCCAGAATAGCTGTCAACAACTAATTACCTTCAAGAAGATTTATCAAGATGCTTTCTTGAGCAATACGTGACCTCTTGGCCAATCAGCTAATGACACCTGAAAGACGTGTCCGCGCCAATTGCGAGAATCAAAATCGTTCGACTTTTACTCGCTTTAGCAGCAAACCGAGGTTGGGAAGTGTATCACTTAGATGTAAAATCCGCATTTCTTCATGGTGATTTGTAAGAAGAGGTGTACGTATTTCAACCAGACGGGTTCGTTAAGAAAGGTCAAGAAAGAAAGGTGTACAGGTTGGCTAAAGTGTTGTACGGTCTACGCCAAGCACCAAGAGCGTGGAATACTAAACTAGACGGGTCGTTAAAGGAACTCGGTTTCACTCGATGTAAACAAGAACAAGCGGTTTACAAACGGTGTTCCGGTCAAAGGCTATTACTCGTTGGAGTTTTTGTGGATGATTTGATAGTCACAGGTACAACTGTGCAAGAAATTTCAAATTTCAAAAGACAAATGGAGTCAAGGTTCGAGATGAGTGACCTCGGGTTGTTGCATTACTATCTCGGGATCGAAGTGAAGTAAAGCTATCGTGGGATAATTTTAAAGCAAAGTAGTTATGCAATGAAGATCATAAAAAAATCAAATCTTTGGGAATGCCACTTGACTTAATTTCCTATGGAACCAGGCTTAAAGTTGTCAAAGGAAGATGAAAATACGAAGGTAGATCCGATTGGTCATAGAAAAATAATCGGAAGCTTAAGGTATTTAACTCATACGAGACCCGATTTGAGTTACTCGGTTGGTTATGCAAGTCGATTCATGCAATCACCAACTCAAGCTCATGCTCAAGCAGTTAAATATATTCTCCAACATCTGAGAGGTTCACCTGACTTCGGTATTACTTACTTGAGAGGCGGAAACAATATGTTGCACGGGTATAGTGATAGTAGTCATGTGGTGGATATGGATGATGGTCGGAGTACATCAGGTTTGATTTTCTACTACGGTACATCACCGATATCATGGGTTTCCCAGAAACAAGGAGCGGTGGCGTTATCATCATGTGAGGCTGAATTTATGGCAGCTACATCAGCTGCATGTCAAGCCTTATGGCTTCAAGGTTTGTTGTCAGAGATGATCGGAGAAAAGGAGGAAATCGTGACGTTGAAGGTGGATGATGCGGGCCAAGTGTAGAAGAGCAGGCCATGGTGTTTCTGAAGGCCCAAGATCGCGTTTCAAAAGGGTCCACCGAAAATGGGCTTAACTTGGGTTATGAGCCTCCACTTATTTTTCCGAAATAAACCTTCTAGATACACTTTTGAGGCATTTTTATGTTTTTTGTCTACTTTTCGGGTTTTGTTTTGGGCTGTTGTTGGGCCTATGGTTGTTTGTTTTGGCCCAAGCCTATTTTGGATTCTCTATTAATATGCTATGAATGTTTGTGACTGATCATAACTAAATACTTAATCTTTTTAAATTCTTGACTTTTGGGTCGAATTTGGGGGCTTGGGGAAGGATCTTCACGGGCATTCCGAGAATCAACGTGGTTAACCTTCAATCTCTATTAGTATGTTGCATCAGTGGATAATTCATTGGCTATTGCCTTGATGAAGAATCCGGTTTTTCACGGGAGAAACAAGCACATCAACGCGTGATACCTTTTCATTCGGGAGTGTATCTAGAGAGAACAAATCAAAGTGGAGCATGTCAGTGGAGATTTACAAAGAGCAGACATCCTTACAAAAGCGTTGCCACGGTTGAAGTTTAATGAGATCCGAAGCTTCATCGGTGTCACAAGATTAGGGGGTGATTGTTAGTGTAATCTTGCGTAAGTGCGGGGACCTAGTTGTCGTACTTACAAACTTAGGGGATTTTTGAATTAGTTTTTCTCTTATTCTTGCCCAACAAGTAATTGTATGGTTATAAATAGGGTTATTTGTAATCAAGTATTCACAACTTAATAATTAATACAATTAAGGTTTAGACTTGAATCTTACCAAGTATTATCCAAAAGTTTTAAATGTTCTAAGTTTCATTGTCTCATATATATCTCTAGATTCTCTACAATATATATATATATATATAAGTTATGATGCCAATTTAATTGTACATTAAAGATACAAGAATCTTATGGGTATTTCACTTGATAGCCTACATAGCACAAAGATAATTCTACATCAGCATATAGCTAAATTTCAATACAGATCCTCCAGATGTTACAAGAAAATTTTATCGCCAAACATACTTCATAAATATGAATCCATCTTTGTAGAGCTTTGCATCGGTGGTTTTTCTGCTCGCAAAGGAAGCATATAGAGCAGATCTCTATTGCTTGTCTCTAGTTCTCATTTTTAAGTTTCCCATATTTCGGTTTTGGTTTGGTCTTGCTTCAAACAGATGAGCACTCTTAAGCCTGATAGCCGTGTACCAGTGGTTTTAATGATAGCAATTACTCAAGTTCTTGGTGTCAGCCTTTGACAGGTTCGGTTTCATTTTGATCGCATTGATATCTTGCAAACACAACACTACTTCTTCCATAGAAGGCCGGTTCTTGGGTTCTTGTTCAAGACAAGTTATGGCGAGGGAAAGGGCTTTAGTAGCTCCTTTTGAAGGGTAACATTGATCCAACCGTGGATCCATAATTTTGTGGAGTTTTATTTCACCGCTTAAGTAAAGTCTAGCACAATCCGCCAAGTTATGATTTACAACATGCCGAATTGCATCAAGAACTTTTATCCCTGTTATCAGCTCTATCATCACCACTCCAAAACCGTAAACATCACTCTTAAAAGATAGGCAACCTGTAAATGCATCCTGACATCATTGTTATAAATTATAAAACCACATAGTAATAAAGAACAACAATGATAAACATCAAAACATGTATCACATTTTTTTATAATTATTAATAACCTTAACTAAACACTCCAAACAGTGGAACATCACAGTAACAATATATTTCGGGAATCGTACTTATCGCATTACGTATATATAAACTTGAAAAGCAATGGATACTCATTTTGAGCTATGACATGTCCATTTTAACCTCTACATAAGCAGGAGATAAGAAAACGGACCAGTAGCCACGTATTCAGGAGCTGCATAGCCATATGTGCCTTTTACGCATGTGGAGACATGAGACTCCCCATTGACTGGACCAAGTTTTGCCATCCCAAAATCCGAGAGCTTTGCATTATAATCCTGAAGTATTAAATATGAGACTTTTAAATCAAAACATCAAAATTATTCACCGTTCACACGTGTGCAACTAAAATTGTATGCACGTGTTTTAAGTAATAGCGATTAGTCTTTTACTTGCCTCATCCAACAAAATATTTGAGCATTTCACATCCCTGCAAATGACATTATTTTCTGCAGTGTGCAAAAAAGCAAGGCCACGAGCTACTCCCAGTGCTATTTTAATCCTAGTGTCCCATGGAAGCAGTTCTGCACCATCTGTAAATTGCAAGTTAAAATATATAAGCATGTTTATATACTTTTTAAGTACAATTTTTTCATGTTTTTGATTCGGATTTGAATACGTACCACTGAATAGATGCGTGTCCAAGCTTCCTTTTTGCATATATTCATAAACAAGAAGAAATTTCTTCTTTTCTGAGCAATATCCGTAGAGCTTAACAACATTCGGGTGGCTAAGTTTTTCCAACAATTTCACTTCTGTCTGTAACAAAAACACACAAATTTACAGTGTTTGATTGTTCCTTAATTTGTAAGCTAGATATTAGATAGTTAACGGTTAAATTTTATAATAATTCTCATACGAAAAGTAACATAATTATTAACTAACTAACCTGCCACTCAATGAAACCTTGATCGCTGTGGGGATTTGATTTCTTGATGGCCACAGTAAGCCCACCACCAAATGTCACACAATCCAACCGTCCTTTGTAAACCTTCCCGAAAGCACCCTCTCCAATGATACTGTCCTGTTTGAAATTATTTGTGGCCCTCTTTAGCTCAGAAAACTTGAACATCTTCAAGAAATTATTTGTCTGCCCATTTGGGGGCAGTGGCACTACCTGCCGAGAAGCAGGTGCAACACAACCGCCATGATAGCCAATTTCCACCACCTTGATGGCATGTTTTTCCATCATCATGTCTTTCTTATTGTTGCCAATACTTTGACCAAGTGTCTTTGCATCAGAACTTTTGAGAACTGTGGGAAGTATAGTTAATATTTCTAGAGAAGAACTAGACGATATGCAACTAAATTAAAAACACGGAACTTACTTGCACCTTTGGTGAAAAACATTGACCATGCCTTCTCAATAAGCACGGATCTTCCAACGTGTTTTCGGTCACTAGCTCTTTGCACATTTTGAAAGGTCCATGTTGACAAAAACTCGAGCCTAGCAAGAACCACAGTCATCGTGGGTCGATCCTTAGAACGAGGTTGGACGCATTCATATGCAATTTGCCCAAATTCCATCAGGCAGGTACAGGGGACTTGCCCCCTCAAACATGGATCGATAATTTGACCCATCCTACCTTCTTTAATGCACTGTCTGGCCCATCCTGCTAGGCTGTGTTGCTGCTCATCCAATGTAAAATCCACAGCTGGTCTACCACATAAAACTTCCAATAACACCACACCGAATGCGTACACGTCAGACTTTCGTGTTAGCCTGTGAGTTGTGAAATACTCGGCATCCATGTACCCAAATGTGCCTTTGATCTGATTGGTATAAACATCAGCGGTAGAGCCTAAATGATATGTTGGACCAATTCTGGACACCCCGAAGTCGGAAATCTTAGCTGAATAATTCTCGTCCAGTAAGATGTTTGAACTTTTGACATCACGATGCAGGACTCTGGAATTGACACCTGTCCCTGTATGGAGATAGTCTAAACCACGCGCGGCACCTATCAAAATATTAAGCTTTTGAACCCATGTCAGTAGAGAATAATTGCTTCCAATAGCTCTTCTTTTATGCAAATGATCGTCAAGACTTCCATTGGGCATGTATTCATAAACAAGGATCGTTTCTTTTTCACAATATCCTAGTAAATAGACGATATGACTATGACGAAACTTGGAAAGCATCTCAATCTCTGCCCAGAACTCGGACGCCCCTTGATTGGATTCAAGATTCGACCTCTTGATCGCAACATCTATAACTTTCCCGAAGTTAATTTTCCCTTTGTATACCTTACCAAACTCCCCCCCCCCCCCTTTCCAATCACAAGAGCATCATCAAAGTCATGAGTTGCTAATTTGATTTCTTCAAGTGAAAAGCGTATACACGCTTTATCTCGTGGTGATAATGACAATGATAGATCCTTCTTCTCACAATCTTCTTCCTCATGTTGTTTCTTTAAGTAATAAATAACTATATTCAATAGAGTAAGGGAAAATATTAAAGCAGTGAAAAAGCACATGCTTATGAGTATAGTCAGCTAGTGCAAGAAAAGAAGATCCTTAAATCTAAAGATGGAGTTGATCTTGGTGTATGGGGTGTGTTGAATGCTAGAGTTGACTTTGATCATCCAAATAATATGATATTCTCTGTGACTTGTGCTTCCTTAAAACCATATATATATGTGTCATCTTATGAGTGGACTATTTTTGGATTGCAAATATATATCATCCAAATGATTAGGAAGCGAAATCGACAAAGGGAAGAGAAGGAAATTTCAAGGAAGGTGCAAAGATTTGTAAGAACATAATTAGCCAAGACTGGAGAGTAAAAATCATAAGACTTGACTGTCATGTTATCTTGATGCCCACGAAGCCACCCTAATTGTATCACTGTCATTATGATGCGTACACATTATAAATTAAGAAGAAAGACAGAAACAGAATCAGTTATTTATTCGGTACCTGCCAATTATTCATTGATTGTGGGTTTAAGTACACCATTGACTAATAGCATTAGGTTAGGAAAGTAGATATACATCAACATCCACTTTAATCTCAACACTATTCCTACTTACAACATTAGTCTCAATAAGAACCTCAACAGCAATTTAATCGAATTATGCCAATGAATTTGGTTGAACTTTTTGGTGTGAAAGAAGGTGTTTGTTCCTTATTAACTTATGTTTATGTTAATCACTATCCTAAGTTTAGTTCAATTGCTATCTATGTTTTTAGTTGTTAACACTGGGAAGGTGTGTTTGAGAATAAGTGTGTATTCAATCACACCGGTTCATACCATAGGGGTTTAGATTCACTTTGTTATTTAAGAATTACCATCGTGTATTCATATATTGCAGGCCTCATACCTCCAAATGGATCGAAACTTGAGAGTGATGCCTGGTGTTTAAGTTCTGTTCTTATTTAATCCATATTTATTTAGCTGCTCCAGAGATGAATCTACTAACTTTTGGGCAACAACTCCAACCATCAAGCTAAAAAATCATTAGGTGGATCCGGGAGTTGCACCGCCATCAAGTTTTAAATCTTCTAGATTTCATTGTTTTATATTTGTCTTTACATGATATATGAGTTATGATGCCATTTTAATTATACTTCAAAGACACAAGAATCTTATGGCTATATATATCACTTGATAAGCCTACACAATATGAAGAGCAAGTAGTCATAACCAGCAAAATTTCAATTACAAATCACTTAATTTCTATATTGGTCATTCCTACTCAACACAGGCAATAGATAATTCTACATTAGCATATAGCTAAATTTCAATTACAAATCCTCCAGATGTTACAAGAAACAAAGTTTATCTCCAACCATACTTCATAAATATGAATCCATCTTTGTAGAGCTTTGCATCGGTGGTTTTTCTGCTCACAGATGAAGCATATAGAGCAGATCACTCGTTCTCATTTTAAGTTCACCATACTTCGGTTTTGGTTTGGTCTTGCTTCAAACAGATGAGCACTCTCAAGCCTGATAGCCGTGTACCGGTGGTTTTAATGATAGCAATTACTCAAGTTCTTGGTATGAGCCTTTGACAGGTTAGGTTTCATTTTGATCGCATTGATATCTTGTAAACACAACACTACTTCTTCCATACAAGGCCGGTTCTTGGGTTCTTGTTCAAGACAATTTATGGCGAGGGCAAGGGCTTTAGTAGCTCCTTTTGAAGGATAACATTGTTCTAGTCGTGGATCCATAATTCTGTGGAGTTTTATTTCACCGCTTAAGTAAAATCTAGCACAATCGGCTAAGTTATGATTTACAGCATGCCGAATTGCACCAAGAACTTTTATCCCCGTTATCAGCTCCATCATCACCACTCCAAAACCGTAAACATCACTTTTAAAAGATAGGCAACCTGTAATTGCATCCTGACATTATGGTTATATATTATAAAACCATGTACGTAGTAATAAAGAATAACGATTATAAACATAAGAAAACGAACCAGTAGCGACGTATTCAGGAGCTGCATAGCCATATGTGCCTTTTACGCATGTGGAGACATGAGACTCTCCATTGACCGGACCTAGTTTCGCCATCCCAAAATCCGAGAGCTTTGCGTTATAATCCTGAAATATTAAATATAAAAACTAAGTACTTAACGCAGAACATTAAATTTTTTCACATGTGTGCAACTAAATTGTGTGCACATTTTTAATTAATGGTGATTAGTCTTTTACTCGCCTCATCCAGCAAAATATTTGAGCATTTCACATCCCTGCAAATGACATTATTTTGTGCAGTGTGCAAGAAAGCAAGGCCCCGAGCTACTCCCAGTGCTATTTTAATCCTTGTGTCCCATGGAAGCGGTTCTGCACCTTCTGCAAATTGCAAGTTAAAATAAATAAACATGTTTATAAATTTTGAAGTACAATTTTTTCATGTTTTTGGTACGGATTTGAATACGTGCCACTGAAGAGATGCGTGTCCAAGCTTCCTTTTTGCATATATTCATAAACGAGCAGAAATTTCTTCTTTTCCCAGCAATATCCATAGAGCTTAACAATATTCGGGTGGATAAGTTTTTCCAAGAATTTCACTTCTGTCTGTAATAAAAAAACGCACAAACAAACAGTTTACGACATAATTTTATAATAATTCCCATACGAAAGGTAACATAAGTATTAATTAACTAACCAACCTGCCACTCGTTGAAACCTTGATCGCTTAAGGGACCTGATTTCTTGATGGCCACAGCAAGCCCATAACCAAATGTTACACATTCCATCCACCCTTTGTAAACCTTCCCGAAAGCACCCTCTCCAATGATCTTGTCCTGTTTGAAATTCTTTGTGGCCCTCTTTAGATCGGAATACTTGAACATCTTTGAGTGTGATATCATTGTCTGCCCACTTGGGGACAGTGGCACAATCTGCCCAGAAGCAGTTGCAACGCCGCCACCACGATAGCCAATTTCCACCGCCTCGATGGCATGTTTTTCCATCGTCATGTCTTTCTTATTGTTGCCAATGCTTTGACCAAGTGTCTTTGCATCAGAACTTTTGTAAACTGTGGGAAGAATAGTTAATATTTCTAGAGAAGAACTAGACGATATGCAACTAAATTAAAAACGAGACTTACTTGCACCTTTGGTGAAAAACATTGACCATGCCTTCTCAATAAACACGGATCTTCCAACGTGTTTTCGGTCACTAGCTCTTTGCACACTTTGAAAGGTCCATGTTGACAAAAACTCGAGCCTAGCAAGAACCACAGTCATCGTGGGTCGATCCTTAGAACGAGGTTGGACGCATTCATATGCAATTTGCCCAAATTCCATCAGGCAGGTACAGGGGACTTGCCCCCTCAAACATGGATCGATAATTCGACCCATACTACCTTCTTTAATGCACTGTCTGGCCCATCCTGCTAGGCTGTGTTGCTGCTCATCCAATGTAAAATCCACAGCTGGTCTACCACATAAAACTTCCAATAACACCACACCGAATGCGTACACATCAGACTTTCGTGTTAGCCTGTGAGTTGTGAAATACTCGGCATCCATGTACCCAAATGTGCCTTTGATCTGATTGGTATAAACATCAGCGGTAGAGCCTAAATGATATGTTGGACCAATTCTGGACACCCCGAAGTCGGATATCTTAGCTGAATAATTCTCGTCCAGTAAGATGTTTGAACTTTTGACATCACGATGCAGGACTCTGGAATTGACACCTGTCCCTGTATGGAGATAGTCTAAACCACGCGCGGCACCTATCAAAATATTAAGCTTTTGAACCCATGTCAGCGGAGAATAATTGCTTCCAATAGCTCTTCTTTTATGCAAATGATCGTCAAGACTTCCATTGGGCATGTATTCATAAACAAGGATCGTTTCTTTTTCACAATATCCTAGTAAATAGACGATATGACTATGACGAAACTTGGAAAGCATCTCAATCTCTGCCCAGAACTCGGACGCCCCTTGATTGGATTCAAGATTCGACCTCTTGATCGCAACATCTATAACTTTCCCGAAGTTAATTTTCCCTTTGTATACCTTACCAAACCCCCCCTTTCCAATCACAAGAGCATCATCAAAGTCATGAGTTGCTAATTTGATTTCTTCAAGTGAAAAACGTATACACGCTTTATCTCGTGGTGATAATGACAAGGATAGATCCTTCTTCTCGCAATCTTCTCCCTCATGTTGTTTCTTTAAGTTATAAATAACTATATTCAATAGAGTAAGGGAAAATATAAAAGCAGTTAAGAAGCACATGCTTATTATAACTAGTTTAGTGCAAGTGTATGGGGTGTTTTGAGTGTTAAGAGTTAACTTTGATCATCCAAATAATATGATATTCTGTGTGACTTATGCTTCCTTAAAACCATATATTTGTGTCATCTTATAATGGACTATCTTTAGACAGCAAATATATATCATCTGAATGATCAAGAAGCAATATTGACATAGGTAAAGAGAAGGAAATTTCAAGAAGGTGCAAAGATTTTCAAGAACATAATTAGTCAAAGATAGGAAAAATAAAAGCACAAAACTTGACTGACTATTAAGATATTAATTTGCTCCTCCTGTTAATGGACATCTGTCATTTTAAGAATTATTATATGGCCAAGAAAGTGTTCCCTGCATTCTCATTAAATATAAAATACAAATAATAGAATATATTATCAATCAAATAATACCTGTTCTATACAATAACATATTATTATTGTTGTGTGCGGTTTGGTACGGTTTTTAATTGAAACTGAACTGAAAACCAAAATTTTGGTTTTATGACTTTTTAAAACAGTTCGGTTTCGGTTTTTTTGGTTTTTGGCTTTTGGATTTGGTTCGGTTTTGGATGCGGTTTTTTCAATTTTGCTAATCGAGGCAAAGCGTTTTGGGCCAAAATAAACTTGACCCAAGATATTGAGATTGGCATGATATTTGTTTTTTTATTTAAATTAATGATTAATAGAATATTGAATGTTTTGACCTCAAATATTACTAAAAGCTTATAAAAGAGAGATTTAAAATCAAAACTAAAAGTACCAATATTATTATTTAGTAATCATATGCAGAAACCAAATATATTTGTTATTAACCATATTTAAACTAAACAAATAGCTGTCATCGGTAGATTTCCTTTTAATGGTTACGGTTAAGATGCTATGGTTATTTGATTATTATTATTTTTTTGTTATTTCGGTTCGGTTTTTACAAAATACAAAACGAACCAAAACCAATATTTCGGTTTTTGCTAAAGTTCAAAACCAAACTGCCGGTTTCTAATTTGGTTTGGTTTTTTCGGTTTATTCGGTTTCGATTCTTTTTTTTTTTTTTTTCACACCCCTACATGTTATGGGCTATGATTAGTCATGTTTAGATATGTACGAATTGGGAATTAAAAATAAAGAGATAAGAAAAAGATTCAATTAATGGGTACCTGTCAATTACTCACTGATTATGTATTTGTGGGTACATCAACATTCACTTTAATCTCAATACTATTCCTATAACCTATGGCTTAAATTTTTAATTTTGAACTAGCCTACTTCTAAATATTTCATTTCGCTTACAATGGAACTTGAACCCTCACTACTTAGATTTTAGGATGGACTACACCTTTACAAACATATCGGTACCATCTGAAAGTAATCACACGATTCATAAAGAAGGCTCGAAAATCGTGTTTTAACATGTTAGAGACAACATGATGAACATAAGTATAGTATATATATACAACAACATCCACTTTAATCTCTTCACTATTCCTACTTACAACATTAGCTACTTTGTTATTTAAGGATAACTAGTCGAATTCCCCAGCGCGGTGCGGCTGGAATTTAGTTTCGGTCCGTTTTTTGCAGCACAGTTAAAACTTGAAAAAGTCGGTTTCATTGGTTCGGTCAGTTACTAATAGACCAGACACAAATGAAACGATCGGTTTAAATAAATCAACCAAGCCTTCTCTGATCTTTATTGCTTGACTGGTTACTTAGACTGTACCAAGCGGTTAAACCTGTGAACCGTGTTGCTTGTTTGATAGTAGGACCAGTTTTCATAACATAACATAGCATTGCATTTAAGATATATAGTTTTCTTAATTTATGCATCCAATCCAAAACTAGTTTACAAGGCATATAAATCAAACTCATAAAATAAAAATGTTATATGACCAAGAAATAGAACATTAGTTAAGATTATATATAATTATGTATATCATGTATCTATCTGCAAAAGAAACCTTATCAGCAACAAAAAAACATCATGTACACGGGTCACAAGCACGGTATCCATCTTGTTCTGAGGATGATTGTTGCGAGTCAACGGTCAAACTTTTATTGTTTTCAAACGTTTCAGCTTGAGAAACTAACAATTCGAACGCAACAACAATATCACTAATCAAGGGCCGAAAATTTGCTTCCTCTTGAAGACACATTGCGATTATTGTAACCACATGGTGCACTGAACGCGTTGAGAATCGACCATGCAGTAGTGGGTCCACCAATTTAAGAAACTTCTTGCGGTCTTTTAGAAAAGGACGAGACTGCATAAATTCAAAAACTTCAATGAAAGAAACAACTTTGACCGTTTACTTGTGAGCGGGTCAAATGTCACCAAAAGTCTAAGTTTAGTTATCAATAATGTGCGTACGGGTTGGTTCGGTCCAAAATTTCGGTTTTTGAAATTCGCTCGGTTCAGTTTCAGTTTTTATGGTTTTGCTATTTGAGTATGAAAGTTTTGGGCCGAAAGAAAATTTTTGGTCCAAAATAATGAATTTGGACCTAAATCTTTTTATTAAATAATTGTCAATTTATTATTATATAGTTGGGTTAAAATATTCCAGTTTGGTTTTGGCTTTGCATGTAATGAAAACCAAAAAAAAAAAAAACCGAGCCGACTTTATAGATTTTCAGTTTTTGGTTTGGGTTTAGTTTTTTCGGTTTTGTCATTTGAGCTAGAATAGTTTTGGGTTAAAAAGAAAAACTAGGCCCAAAATAATTAATTTGGACCTAAATCTATTTTTTTTAATTAATAATCAATTGAGTATTATACATTTGGGCCACACTATTAACTAAAATCTTATAAATTACTTAAAATCAAATATAAAAAAGGAAACTCTATAAATTTAGTTCGATTTGGTTTTCATTACATGCAAACTAAAACCAAACCGAAAGTTCGGTTTCTACAAACACATAAAACCAAAACTGTCTTTTGTTTCAATTCGGTTTTTTCAATTTCGGATCGGTTTTTTGGTTGCACGCACACCTGACACCCCTAGAACATATTTTTACAACAATGCAGCTTTTTACCAGACCAGTGATAAAAATGGTCTATTTCAAGCTAAAGTTTGACCAGACCAGTCATAAAGAAAAAAGTCAACTCACCCAAGAAACTAAAATTTGTTCACCAGGGTTCTTGGTTGAATCGACAGCCCTACGTCCGGTAACCAGCTCCAACAAAACGACACCGAAGCTATATATATCAGATTTTATGGTTAGTTTCCCACTCATTGCATATTCAGGAGCACAATAACCATATGTACCCATAACACGTGTTGACACGTGAGTGTTATCGCCAACCGGGCCCAGTTTAGCTAGTCCAAAATCTGAAAGCTTCGGATTGAAGTCATCATCCAATAATATGTTTGAAGATTTTAAATCACGATAGATTACAGGTGGATTTGCTCTGCAGTGGAGATACTCGAGGCCACGAGCTGCACCAACAGCAATTTTTAGTCTCGTGTACCAATCGAGTGGCTCTTGATTAGGCTCAAGATCTGGGAATTAAACATATCATGTTAACAATTAAAATTCTCTCATTATTATTATTATTATTTTTCATATTTATCAATAAAACCTACCAAATAGATGATTTTCCAGGCTGCCAAGTGACATGAACTCATAAACCAACAACCTTTGATCTCCATGTGCACAAAAACCTGTCAAAGTAACAAGATTCGAATGCCGCAATAAACTCAACATCAAAACCTCCACAATAAACTCCTGGTTCCCTTGATCACCATTAAGGTTAAGTTTCTTTACCGCAACCATCTATTCATCAAACCGAACACCATTAATCCCACAATCATATAAACAAAATGCTTATAAGTTATAATCATACTAACAATACAACTTACTTTCCCTGAATCCAACTTGCCCTTATAAACACTTCCGAATCCGCCTTCTCCAATCAAATTATCATCTTTGAAATTCTGTGTCGCAATAACGAGCTCTTTAAGTGTAAAACAATGCGTCGCGTTAGCTCTCTTACTACTAAACCCTTTCTCATCTATACACCATACACCAACATTAAATCATTAATATTATTATATCAGCTAAAACATCTAAACATAATAACATAAATGCTTAATTATTATGTGCTTACCGGTAACGCTCTTACGTATACTTCCCCTAAGTTATTATATAAATAATCACATTAAACCGTAAACTACAACGATTAATCGAGTGTAATGTACGTACGATTTATGGTTTTAATTATCGAACCTGCTTCGTTGGATGCGATATCATCTTCGTAGTTTTTGACATCTTTTGAGCAAAACTTTATGCAAGAGAAGCAAATCATCTTCAATAACTGATGTTAATTAACTTATCAATAATATGCACATTATGTAACAAATATCCTAAATATTTCTTCTAAAAAGCAAAAAAAAAAGTATTTATGCAATGTATCCAGCAAATCAACGCGGTATTGCCTAAAAATTGTGATCATGAAGCTAGAAAAAATATTAAATATTAAATAACAGTAAGTAGTTGTAATTGGTTTGAATTTGGTGAATCAGTGGTGTCCGCATTTAACGCTATGTATGAACATACATAGAATGTAATTATGGCATTTGACGTGTGGGATATGGTTGATGCCAGTATGAATATTGATAATTATGTATTTAACGTGAAATAAAAGTTAGGATATCTCACGATAAAAGAAATATATATTGCATAAATTTATCTTTCTTGGTATATTAATGGTATTAATTTGGAAAACAAAATAACGCATATTTCGTATTCTATTTATTGAAAATATTCAAAATTAATCTAAACTATTTTTTTTTTTGAATGTTGTTATTATTATATATAATAATTTACAACTTTGGTGCCGGAAAGCTCTTGTTGAGCCACTTTGCGGCACCCTATTGGTAGAATTTGTTTTGTTTTTTTTTTGTTTCGGCCCGTAATGAACGTAACGAAAACTTACTGAATGTGAATTTTGTTTTTGTTTATTTCTTCATTATTTTGTTTTAGTTACGGTATCGTGTGGAATGTGACAGAAACCAGCTGAATTCACGTAGACTCACCGAGTTTGTTTTAGTTGCAGTACGTAGCGAAACCGACGGAATGCTATTTTTGTTTTTTTAGTTATGTAACCGTAACCAACATGATGAAAACCGACTGAATTCGCGTAGACTCAACCGCCTCATTGTCTGGGATCAATAACGGTCGGGATTTACCAACAATTGAGTTTTGCCGATCGACGCCACGCCATTGGTTCACCCCAATTTTTATAATATTTTTTGTTTTATTTTTGTCTTAGTTTCGATACTGTAATGCACATGACCAAAACCGACCGAATTCACGTCGACTTACCGTATCAACGCTTGAGTTTTACCACTGTTAGGTTTTACCGACCTGCCCGACGCAACACGCTGAGAGAAATACAAGTTGTTAAAATAAAAGTGATATACTTACCTAACACTTAAAAAAGGAAAAGTGGTATTTTATTTGAGAGCGATCGATCGATCTGGTATCCGTATTCCGCATGAGAGTTATGGATTTGAACTTATGGTATGGCCTTTTTGTTTGAAGTTTGGCTGTACGTTTTAAATATGTAAATTTATAAATATAGATATTTTATTATCTATTATTGATTTTTTCATATATTGTTATAATATAGCGATATACATTAAACTTTTAGATATGTACATTGTTTTTTTTTGTTGTTGTTGCAAGTATGACAAAAATGTATAGCTTTTCTTATACGTTGGTTTTCTTATTTCTTTTATTTTTATCAAGTTGTAACACGTACTATAAAGGTTTTTAATTTATTATAATATTGTTAGTTTCTGACCTAAAACTGGACTGATGGTGGATTCAAACATCAGGTTAGAAAACATTGACAAAACCTTGATCCTAATAAGTTAATATTAATAAATATAAAACAAAGATATAAAGAAGAGATTTGACGTTTTGTTATATTAAAAAAAAGAACCTGGTGATGCACGGAATACTTAAAAGAAATACAATTAAGCTATATAAATTAAGAGATTAAATTTGAAAAAATAAACTTCTATTTTATCAAATTAAATTGTTTTATAAGTTTAAATTATATTTTTTAATATTCATACGAATACGTGGTGTATTCTCACATAATTTCTTCATAATCACGAAAAAGATGCACATAATAATTTTATAAGTTGGTACATTCATGTGAAAAGAAATAGAATAGGTAAACGGACTTCTACATTTTAAAAGTTAATAACAAAAGTTAAATCGTTCCAGCAGAGCAGACTAATAAATAATAATCCACATATACCAAATTAGTGTGTTGCTCATTGCTATTGTTTATTTCCCCTTATTGTGGGCTTTTCTAGTGGACCTCATTAGGCCCAAAATTTCTTTTATAACAATTTGGGAGTCATAAGTCATAACTGTTCACGAGTCGAGTCGAGTCAAGTCGAGTCGAGTCGAGCCGAGTGAAGACTTGCTCGTTATTTTGCTCGTTTACAACCGAGCCAAACCAAACGACTGAAATTCGAAAAGAGTCAGAATCGAATCTAGCATTATTCGATCGAACATCGGGCGATTTCCGAGCATTATTTATTTCTTTTTAACTCTAAAATTTTCAATAAGAAACAAGTTACGCCGTAAATAATATATTTTGTATACAAATTATTAGTTTTTAGACAAACGTGTAATATGTTGTAAATTTTTATGAGAAACAAATCTGAAGTGAGATATAATAAACACATATACAAATTTCTAGTATTACGAAAACTTGAATCGAACAAATGAAACTGTAAAATTGACAAAATTGGGAAAAATTTAAAAGGTTTAAAAAATTGTATACTTATATTTTATGTGTGTTGTCTATATATTTATATATGTGTTCATATATAATTATATATAAAATAAATTAAAAATATTCGAGCTGAGCCGAACCGAACCGAGTAGACCTTTGCTCGTTGCTTGGCTCGTTTACAAACCAAACCAAACCAAACATAATGGCTCGTTTACAATCGAGCGGAAAAACGAGCGAGCATTTTCCAAGCAATTTCCGAACTAGAGGTGAGCGGTTTGGATGGCTCATAAAATCAAGAATGCATTGGGTTCAAGTTTTTAATTTTACTTTTTTTTAGATAACATAAAATCTCTAATCTACATATATTCTACTTACAAAATTCATATCTCACACACACACTTGATTTATATAAAAATAACTAATTAGAAATTTTATATATTTTTTATATTTATTTAGCTATATGAGTCTGAAATTTTGGATATTTGGATTTCAGTTATTCAAAGTTTCGGATATGAATACGAATATTGAAACTTATTGTACAAAATTTTTGGATATCCGAATTTGAATACCCCTATGTTTTGACTAGTGCACGGTTCGATGGGTTTAATTATTAGCTCGACAAAATTAACCAATTGGTTTTCGGTTTATTTAGATAAATTTTTGATTTTCGGTTTGGATAATAAGCGGTTTGGTTAATAAGCAAAATCAAATTTGGGCTAGAAATTTTACATAGAAATAAATAACATAGATTTATAAATACATTAAACAAAAATATAAATACATGAAGCGAATGAATAAATACATGAAACAGTGATAGTAAACATGAAATACATGAAATGGAGATATAAAAGTTGAACATATGAATGGTTTAGTTCAGTTTATTTGATTTTCGCTTAAGTTCGATTATCACTCACCCCTAAGGGGGTGTTTGGTACAGAGAATGGAATTGTAGAGAAATGGAATTGCAGAGAAAGAGAATTGGTCTGGAGAATGAGAATTGACTGTTCTGTTTGGTAGTACAGAGATTTCAGTAGAGAAATATAGCTGAGAATCATTTCTCTTGTTTGGTACATAGAAAATAAACAGAGAATTATATCAACTTTATCATTAGCACAAGCATTTTTTTCATAACAAATATTTATTAAAAAATAAAAAAACATATAAAAAGATGCATAAATTCCAACCAAAATATGCATTGATCAAACCAATTCACATACAAAACATAGTTTTAAGCAAAAAACATCAACCATGGTTAAAACCAATTCACATACAAAACATACTTCAACCATACACAACTATCCCATTGAACCATCGGTATACAACTCGACCATCTCAATTTTCTCTTCTATTGTCAACGCAATTGGTGATAGTTTTGTAGGCCTAGTCCCCATATAGGCCTTTGCCAGCTCAGCAGGTGAAGCCACATCATCTTCAAAGGCCTGTGATGATCCAATTACAGATGAATTTCAAAGCTAAAACAAATAACTACAAGCAAAATAATACAACTTACTCTTGCAATGACAACAGGTGTAGAAATTGCAGCATCAAAGTTCACAGTCTCCCTCTCTACTACATGTTTGATCAATGTCCCACTTGTAAATGCATCAGTTTTCGAAGCATGATATGATGAAAAGGGTATCTATAAACAACAAAGCAAAAGTAACTTTTGGGGGGAAAAATGTGATATGAAAAATAATAAACTTACATTTACAGCGGCTTCCTGAGACACATTCCTTGGGTCTTCATTAGTCCCTGATCATAGTAAAGCCTTAGTAAGGAACATAGAAAGAATTAAAAAACCATAAATATATTTTAAAAACCAGGTAGCAGCAAGGTAAAAATAAAAACTTGATTGGTTGTCCATAATAAATATAACTAACACTATAATTAAAATTTGTCTAATCTTATTGGCTGATACATACTTTATGATTCGTAGTAATACATAATTTAAAAACTTTTGCAATGTGAATGAAATTATTGTCAGCTTTTTGAACAATAACCCTGCTATGTTTCAGTTAAAATTTTAAGCAACAATGAAGTCCATATAACTTAGATTTTATATCCCCCAACGATGTTGTAACCTCTACTGTGGGTTATGAACTTTTTGGCTTAGCCATTACCAAATCAATGGCAATGATATCAACATTTTATTTCTAGTCAACACAAGACAGTCACATTCATAAACAGTCCTGTAAGCTAGATACTTAATTACAGGCTCTTAACAAAAGTGAAACAAAAAAAAGGTTTTTCATGACGATAGTCAAGCATGGTTTGGCTAGAATACATACATAATTACAGATGCCTTTTCTTATAACCAAACTTACTGAAAACCTATATTTCTATGTCAACTTAATTTACCCGTCTGTCGCTTTTGACTCAATGGCAAGCTTACAAAGCTGAACATAATGAACACAAAAGACAACCAGACAATCATCATTTATGTTGTGAGATATAATACATAAGTGAAACAAAATCTACACAATATGATGTATGATTGTATGGGACACATTCCATTATCACATCTACAGAAACCTACAAAGTACATACCCCTGGTGATTTTAAAGAACATTCACAAACATAACAACAAACTTAGTATTAACAGAAAAAATTTTCCCAATTCTCATCTATGAAACAAATCCCCTATTAAAACTAACCAACTGAAGATTTCATCTAATAGCAGCTCCTCAACTATAGCAAAACTACGCCCACTCAAATCAAATCTAAACGTATACCCCTACAGTTAAAACATCACTTTCTTTCTAAAACCAAAACAAACATAAGCCAATGTAAACATACAATAACAAAACAATCCACCATGATGATAGAATTACTATAAAGTGGCACCAAAAATATGCTCTTTTACAAGGTAACAAATACAGTCAGATGAACCCTAAGCATATCAACATAAACAACCAATAAACCATACAAGACCACATCTAATTCCAACAACAGTCGCACACAAAAATCAATTAACCAAATTCCTCCACATCTTAAGCAAATAAACATAATCAGCATTCAACAATCAACATAAACAGCCACATCTAATCCAGCACAATCATACACAAAATCAATTAACTTAATTCCACATCCAAATTCAATTAACCCTAACCTAAATACCTAATCGAGAAAAGCTTTTAACCTGTCAAACGTTGTGCAAGTTGAGAATTAAGCCGCTTACGAAACACGCCAAACAACCTATCAGCACCAGCGTATAACAGCCTAGACGCAGGGTCCACAAGCTTCGCTAATAGGCTAGAGTAATTATTATTATTGTTATTATTATTGTTATTGTTTCTGATTGCGGTTGGAGGCCGATCGTACGGCGTGGCGTGAGAACTACGGCGGCTAGGTTTCTTCCGGAACTTGCCGCCGGCTCCGCCGCTCTAGTAGGTGCTTACGCCGTCGGCCATTGGAGCTGTGGACAGAGGATTTGCGTAGAGAGAGAGAGAGAAAGAGAGAGGTAGTGGGAAAATGGGAGAAATGAAACCCATAGAAATCCATTTCTCCGCTTTTGTTAGAGAAACAAAATCAGAGAAATGGAAATGGTTTATTTCCACTTCTCACCTCTTTCTTTCATAAACAAACAAGAGAATTCTTTTCAATTCCATTTCTCACCCCTCAATTCCCTCTACCAAACACCCCCTAAGTTTCATTATGCAGTTTAGGATGTTGGTGGCGGATCATTCAACGACTCCGCTACTCAAATTTGAAAAGGACCCATTGGAGCTTCATTTTTCCCTGACAAGATTACGATAACATCTCTCACATGTTTCCCGTTTTTCATCGTTCTGTCTTACAGCATCAAATAGTCAACCTTTTAACAACTCACTCACATCTATTTATATTTTAGTTTAGAGTTTTGAATTATATGTTGAATATAAAGTTTAGCAAACAAACGGTTTCAAATTTTAATGTACATTTAACTAGAAGTGGACAAATAAACTGGTTAACCGAACTGACTCGAAAATCGAACCGTAACCGAACCGGTTTAAAACCGATTATGTAGAAACCGGTTTGGAACCGATTGAAACCGTAGGTTCGGAACCGGTTTGTACTCCATCAAAACCGGTTCCAAACCAAAACCGGTCAAAATACGAACCGTAACCAATTATAACCTGATCCGAAACCGATCGTTACATGGTAAGAAACCGGTTTCAACCCGAACCGAAACCGATTATAAACCGGTTTTGACTTTTGTTGACCAACCGAACCGGTTTCAACCCAAACCGGTTTGAGTTTTCAACCGGTGTGTGCACCTCTGATTTAACCAGCAAAAGTCAAAGTACATTTGACCAGAAAAGTCAAAGTCCAATTTGACCGGAAAAAGTCAAAAACCAAAATATCCATCACAAAAATGGGCCCAAGTACTCATAACACTTGCATATTCAAAAAGCCCTGAAAACTTTCCCGCCCAAATCCTTTTTAACCCTGAGTATAAATCGATTTCTCTCGCCTCATAACTCTCATCCGCTCCGTCATAATCGAATCCAAACCCAAACTCAAACCCTAACCCTAACTCTCAATCGTAAGCCTTCACATCCAATTCCGTCATATTCAACCAATTAAATCTATCATTTTCACCTAATTCATTGTATTTCATTCCAATTGCAGGTTCTAATCATGAAAGCAGGCAAATCAGCCGCCGCTCCGAAGAAATCGAACGCTAAGTACGTTTTTATTATCCATTTGTTAGCTTTTTATGTTGATTTTGGTACTTTTTGTTGAGTTTGCTATTTATGTTGTGGTTTAGGTTAGCGGTGAAGAAGGCTACACCGAAGGCGAAAGCCGCTAAGGATCCGAACAAGCCGAAGAGGCCTGCTAGTGCTTTCTTCGTATTTATGTAATTAATAATTGTTGTTTTGGATATATGTTTAGTTTTTTTATTTATTAATTGTTGTTTGTGATTTGTGGTTTTGATGTTTGGTTGGGGTTTAATTGAATTAGGGAGGAGTTTAGGAAGCAGTATAAAGCGGAGCATCCCGAAAACAAATCGGTTGCTGCTGTGAGTGGTTTTTGTTAAATAAGTTTTTGTTTTAGGGGTTTTGGGTTAGGATATTGAGTTTGTATGTGATTGGTTTACAGGTCGGTAAAGCGGGTGGTGCGAAATGGAAAGCTATGTCTACTTCTGTAAGTTTTACTTGATTCGAAATGTTTGTTTTTATCAAATTATTTCATAACTAGTAGGGGTTTGCAAATCATGGTTTGGTTAATGGGTTGTTTTGTTTTTATATTTTCTTAATTATGGTTATTGAACTTGTGTTATGGTTAATCAGGTATGAAGCTGGGTAATTTCAGATAATTAACCAAGCAAAGTTTGAACTTAATGAACACATGACATCAATTTGAAATTTAAGCTATATGGTCCAAAAGTTTTCTGATTTTTATAGGTTTTTTTTGTTACAACATTAACACATATGCCTAATTCGCATATTTATCTTGACATAAGCATGTTTTAGTTGTTTTTCGTTTGATTCGGTTAACGTTCGGTTTGAGGACCTCTTAACCTCAGTTTACTATTGATTCAATTCGGTGGTTGCCTGGTTGTCAGCTGAGGTTTGCTCATCTCTAGTAATCAGTATGTTCTACATAAGTGTTTGGATTTGATATTGCAGAACAACATATTACACTTATGTGTTTGATAAGTTAAAGTTTTATACTTTAAAATTTAAACTGATATTACAATTTTTTGAGATTATATTGCATCTATGCTTGTTTGTTGATCTCAACATTGAAATTTTGAAAAGTTAAGTTATATGTTATTGGTTTGTTGGATTATGTGAATACAGGACAAAGCACCTTATGTAGCAAAAGCTGACAAAAGGAAGAAAGAGTATGAGAAGACCATGGCAGCCTACAACAAAAAGCTGGTAATCTTTGTTAATCATTTTCCTTTATAGAATTGCATGTTAAGATTTCTTTTCACTGATTTCGAGTTTCTTTCAATGAAAATAGGCATCAGGTGGTGATGATGCAGACGATGATTCTGACAAGTCTAAGTCTGAGGTTAATAATAATGAAGAGGAAGAGGAGGAAGACGAAGACAGTGGTGATGATGAAGTATGTTGTTAATACTTCAAATTTTAATTGGTTTTTAAAAAATATTTATAATTTTTTTTCTTTTCAAGAAAAATATCATGTGATTAGATACATCATTGATGCTGTTCGTGATTTTATGGTTCTCTTGTTTGATGTTTCTTTTGGTGTTTTGTAGGAGGAAAATGATGAATAAATAGCAACCTGGTAAAAAGGTTTAGCTTGTTGACAGTTGAGCTGTTACTATCCTTTAGTTTTTCTTTATAATACTGCTAGCCTGAATTTTAGTTCTTTGTGTAATGGTTATGTTTGCACTTGGATTCTGGTAACAAATTTTATGATTAAAGTGGAAAGAAGTATGTTAGTTTTTGCATCGTCTGTTAGGGTCATTTCTGTTAATAATCTTTAGTGGCAGATGTTTTTATATCGTTGGCAGTTAAAGGCTAACATATGTTCGTGAGTTGTAAGGCCATGCGTAGTGGGTGGAAAATAGAGGTGAAATTGGGCGACAACACCGCCCCTGTGGGCGACAAAAGTGGCGAAAAGGGGGGTGGACGACATATATTTCTCGCCTATGCATGCTTTGTTTTTATTATTATTTTAATGGGTGAGTGTGATATACATATCATGTATATATATATAGCTACAACATCATTACACCAAAAAAACATACCCTTTGCCACATGGCGTAAAGCGCTCCGTTTTGTAGCCCCTCCACTACGCATAGTCTTGCCAGCACAATAGAAGTGGGCATAACTTTTTTTAGATATACATAAAGCTAAATTTATGTTTTTTTTTCTTTTTGTGGTATAGTGTCATTTGAATTTTGATGATGGTTTTAGCCTTTTGGGTAAGAGGTGAGATTTTACATAAACGACTCAATACATGCGACTTATGGATTAAATACATAGTAATTCACAATTTGATATACTAGGCAAGCTATAAACTAATTACATAAAAGGCCCATTACATGAACTTGTACAAATTAACCAACATAGAGTTTTTCAGTAATTTGTTTAACAGAAAGAATTGACAATCTACACAAACTGAACACTTATCTTCTTTGTTTATGAACATTGTGCATATGCGAGAAATCGTAGCATACATAATACAATTCAAGTATACGAAAACTAATAATTGCCCTTAATGCTTGTTTTCTTTTTTTGTTGGTTCAATTTAGTAATAGAAAATCTTCTAATAAGTAGAAAGATTGGTTGTATGCCAACAATGTTTATTGTAGGATCTTTATTAAAACGGGTCAGGGAAGAAAATGTTTGAGTCAATGACAGGCTCTGTAGTTCAGCAGTCATATTCATTTTCCACAATCTTAGTGTGCTTCTTCTTTTTCCTTCTAATAGCATGAACAAATGAGTTTGGCATGTTTGTCAAGACCAAGTTGTCAAAACTCTTTATCTGTAGTAAGGATAAAGGAAGTTCCTTTAGCTTTCTACAGCTCCTGATTTCCATGGTATGAAGTTTCCGCATTGTACCTTCATGCATGGTCAATATTTGAAGCTCTTCCAGTTTCCATAGTTTAAGAACTCGGAGCGCAGGGAACCCGTTTTTAGGACAGTGCATTTCTTGCCCCACATAAGAAGCAGCTAGAAGCCTGAGGACCATCAAATTCGGCAGCTGAGATAGTGTTGGCATGGGATCTTCGCCTAACTTTGAGACTGATAAAGTTAGGACTTTGAGACCAGGTGGGATCTGATACCAAGAAACAGACTCACGCAAATGACCTAGTAAGTACAGTTGAGAAAGATTCCCGAGACGTGACAAAGGTTTAATAATTAGCTCTGAAGGCCGACCCATTTTGTCCTTGGACCTTAATCTTAACGATTGAAGGCTAGAGAGTAATGATATCCATGACCCGATTTCTTCGTACGAAGTTGAATGGTTTGTTGTCGTGGTGGTGCTAGTTGTTGCTGTTGTGGTGGTCATGATTGTTGTTATTGTGGAGGATGACTGTCTTGTTATGTCAAGTTTCCGAAGGTTGGTCATTCTGCTCAAAGTTGAACCAATCTTTCTTGCAATCTTCTCATCTACAAACAAACCCCATAGAGTCTGGAGCTGGCTTGGACCTCTATGTTTCGTTGACTGCGCAGATATGTCTAGACGAGCTCCGTTCAAACAAAGATGGTGGAGATGCTTCATGTCCCATACTGAACTTGGTAGAGTGGTGATGTGAGTGTGCTTGATATCTAGTGTTTCAAGGTAGAGCAGGCCACCTAGTGAAGAGGGAAGAGTATCCAAGAACGACCATCTCAAACCTAAGTATCTCAAGTGAAATAGGTTCCCTAGATTCTTCGGTAGCCTTGGTCGATAAACACCCTCTAAATCGAGCACCTTGAGTAATCCAAAACCCCTAACTCCAATGATTGTTTTCAAAAATCTTCCCACTTCTTCTGCGGGCATATCTTTCTTTCGGCCATTGAAGGATATATAGGACTGAATATTGGGGTTGAAAGCTTTTGAAGTAGAATAGTCCTTGATATTGGTGTACTCAACCACCCGACGAACTCCAAATCTATGTTCTGCTACAGCGTTTGAATGTTCATCCGACTTTTGGTGGAGGTGGAAGAGGCCTATTTTTAGGGCCCTCGGCAAGAAGATATCATGCAGGGCCCCAATCATCCGGCATTTTTTGGGACTCTCATCAGATCTCCTTTTTGTGATTTCCACCATGTTTCTCTTCACAAGATCTTCCAAATATCCTTCCACTATATCTTCCGGAACAATCCCCCTCGACGGCTTCACAAAGCCCTCAGCAAGCCATAACCGAAACAACCTTCTAACAGGTATTTCAAATCCTTTTCGAAAGAGAGCTAAATAAAGAAGGCAGGGCTTCAAGTGCATAGGAACATCATTGTAACAGAATACCAAAATATCAAATGATGGTGATTTGGTAGCAAAGTCGCGCTGCTCAAAAACCCTTGACCATTCTTCATAACGCTCCTCCTTTGTTGATAGCAAACCCGCAAGCAATGCAATCCTCAGGAGCGTTCCTTGGCAGCTTTCTGCTATTTTGTTTTTCAAATCCTCCATGTTATGGGGTGAGAATGGGCTTCCTTTTTTGCCCCATTTCTTACTAATGAAAAACTTGAGGCCGTCCTCTATGCCTATAGGCTTGAAGTGATAACGGCTTGATGCGTCTGCAAATGAAGCAGCTTCTTCATTAGAGGTAGTGATCGCCACCCTACTCCCATTGTATGCATCTGGTAAGGCACCTCTTAGGTCTTCCAAGAGCTCCCGACTTTTAACATCGATGATGACTATCAGATACTTTTGACCCTTCAAGAACCCATGAAGCCTCCCCCGCAGTACCTCATCTTTGAGTTTCTCCTTAACTTTCAAGCCGGTTACCTGCTGTAGTATGGCCATCATAAGATGTCTTACCGACCACTTTGTGTTCATGACTACAAGAGCACGACACGGAAACTTCTTATTCACCTCTAATTTGTTGTAGATTGTCTTGACATGAACTGATTTCCCAATGCCAACTTCTCCAAAGACCGAGATTATTTGAAGTAGTTTGCTACTGCTGGTCAACTGCTTCAGCAACTTCTCCACATCTTTCTTAAAGATGGTTTTTTCTTTATTTGGTGCATAATAAGCATCACTATACTGAAACGCCTGTTCGTGTCGACGCAATGGCTGTGAACCCTGGTCTTGCGCCAGCGCCAATGACGGAATTCCATCTTCGTGTTCTGGAACTTGTTTACTGATTCTTTTCATCTCCGATTTGAGCCTGGATATGTTATCAGAATAGTCCATCACATCTGGAACTTCCCTGCAAAGCTTGAATTCATTTGCAATAACTAAACTATGCTTCTTGACAAAACCCTTCCTTTTCAAATATGTTTCTGCGAGCGCGAAAAATTCTATTGCGTCCGCCACACGGTAGACTTTTTCTAGAAACAGCAGTTCCTTGTTACTTTGCTCTTGGTGTTCCGCCTTATTTAAGTTGCTTTGTATCTTGCTAAGCTCAGCCAAAACCTTTTGTACTTCATCTCTAACCTTTTCAAAAGTTTTTGATTCCTCTGCTAGTAAGTTGGTGAGTTTGTGTATCACCACAGATACAACTTCTTCAACAACCATCTCTATTTCTTTTTCCAAAAGGAATTAAAGAAGTTAGATCAATGGAGCTGGAAAACAAATCTTTGTTAAGGAACTAGAGAGTGAATAACTCGCAGATCATGCCAACCAGGTCAAGATTTACGCGCTAAGATCAATTTAGACGATAAAAAGATGGAAAATTCAAGATTAAAAAATTAGGAGAATAAAAGAAAATCAGCATAGTTTTGGGCCAACCACAACCATGCTGACTATAGATACAAATTAGGATCTGTTGTCATTGACTTGGTTTTAATTAATTATCAATACCCCTTCAGAGCTCAGATGGACCATCAACATTCAACAACACATGGGTAGCAGATCCTTTTGATTATTTATTTGGATATAGATTAATGATGCAGCGGTATAAACAAAAACAAAGAACGAATCACGTTGATTCAGTGAATACCCGTGATGAACTTCAAAACTCCACCCAAAGGTCAAGGGAAAATGAAGAGAAAAGTGAAAGTTAATATTATTCAAGTCTGCATTTTCCAATTACACATACTGGATATAAATAGATGTTCTAATACGAGTTGGGCCTAAAAAAGGCCATGGGCCAAACACAAACCCAAAAACAAAAACATAAAAAGTGCTGAAAAAACATTAAAAGGCCCATAACTTTATTTAAAAGGCGTTTTTGGGCTTCGGACAGGGGCCAAACTGCCGTAGGCGTTTGCCATAACGTGCTCCTCGTCTCAAGCTTTGATTTGACTGGTAATGGGCCTGAAACGGGGCTTCGTGGGCCAAGTTATGCCCGTTTGCGCGGGCCACCTTTCGTAGCGCGATCTTGGGCCTCTATAAACATAATAGCCCGGTCTTCAATACTTGGGCCCACATCAATTAATGTATTTACCGTGTTTAATGGTATATTATGAATGCATTCACTTATAGTATAATGATAGAATTTGATAGAATATATTAGTTAGCATTTATGGTTATGTTATTGTTATACATTAAGTAGGAGTTATTATGTAATTTGGTTTCCTTTGTATTTGTCGTCATTGTACTTCTATAAATAGCTGATCAATAAGACATGGTATTTTAAGAGGTTTTCATTATTTTATATGGTATAAGAGCAGCTTAGGCCCTCTCTAATCCTTTTTCACGCCACAAAATGTCGATTGGTTGTCACTTGTCAGCTCTCTCCACCAACATTTCCCTTGTGACGATTTTCTTTCTCTTCTTCTCCCTCTCGTCCTGCTCTAGACCCTATAAGTTAGGTTTTATTTATTTTTCATGTCGTCGTTGTAGCACCGCATTCATGACTCACGTTGTTGCGTTCATAGCTTCTGCCATAATTTGAAGTTAGTGGGATTATTGGATTGTGTCTATTGTAGTCACAGATACATTAATTTAACTGTTCACACTAGTATTATTGTCTATTGTGTTTTCGATACATTTGATTGTTGATATTGGTCTTAGACAATGAGTATCGTTAGTGTATTTCATAGTTAAAGGTGTTTTATACTAAAAGGGGTGATTACCGAAATGATCTAGTGCTTCAATGGTTTGATTCCATGTATTTGGCAGACATAAAAAGGAATGATAAAAGAAGATATTTTGTGAAATAAAAAAAATCATATATAAGATATGAACACCTTGACAAGATACTGTGAATTTTTAAATATAAACTACTTTTATGAGTGTTTTACTTGCAAATCACAAGCTGACTTCTACCAAATACAGAATCATTGTAGAGTTTCAAAAGGTTTTAAATTGGCTCATTTATTAACTATTAAATTCCTCACCAAATGCATCAACTCAATCACTTTCTTCTTTGTACCTTTCTGGAAATTTTATTAAATGATAATCACGTGGACCAAATACACAAGTCTAAATTTTTTGAAGGTTTGCTTAAGGGGTCCCATGTTCGAATCCCGGTTCATGTGTGTGCTCTGAAATACAGGCAACAATCACTGTAATAGGGATTCGAACTTGGATAATGGGATATGATTGACAAGTGTTATTACCCTTTGGGAGGGACACTGTTGCAACTCTGACATACGCCTTTCTAAAAAAAATTATAGACTGAGCTAGCCATACACTGAAAGTTAATATCGAGTTCTTGTTTAGCCATTCACTAACTACAAATTAGTATAATTGCATTGTTTTTGTCTTAAAATAGAAAGGATGGTCTAGAAAGACTTTTCATTCCTCTCGGTCAAGATGTCAAGATAAGTTACTTTATTTATGTTATTTTAATTGGTCAACCGGTACTCAATATTCATGGAACGCACGATCACTAAAAAATTAGTTGTTTATTCTCAATTATTAATTAAAGTGATTATTAATATTCTATTTGACACAATTTGTAGTTCATTGATTGAAATCAGCTTGAATCCATCGATGCCCAAAGTCGCTACTTAGCCGAATTAATTTAACTCTTTTCCAATAATGGAATTAACATAATAGTGTGGCTATGAAAATCTAAGAGACGAAAAATCAGTTATAGGTCCGGTTTTAGCCAATAACCAATACAAATGCTCTTGATCAAACGACCATCAAAGCTGTATCAATGTTGTAGGTCTCAAAACGACCACCGAACGGTTTTGCTCTCGATAAATGTGTCGAGGCGGGTGCAGTGAATTCAAACGACCGAACAAAATAATGTAAATATAGTAAGGGTAGTGAACGATCTTGTTCGCGGTTAAAAGATTTACATTGACCTCACCCAAGGTGAGCTCCCCTTGGATGGGTGAAAACACAATACAAACAAACACATAAAAGTAAACATAAAGTCCTATTTAAAGCTAAAACTAAACATTCTAGATGATCTCCTCACCGTTGAAACTAAACTCGTGCACCGAAGCTCTCGTCTTGTATCCTGATTTCACGTCACTTCCATTATTAACTTGACCATAATATATTTAACAAGTTTTGTAATTTGATATCGAAAGCCACTAAAATTGACCTTACAAATGTTTCCCAGATCTCCCTTTAGTATTCGGTAAATCCAACCAACAATCTATTGATGATACCAAAATCACCAACATACTATATAGCAGTTTAAGCCACAACACCACCTGTACAAATGTCTTGGCTAACAAGTTAGGGTTAGTCTATATAAATATAGTTATGGTTAGACATTAGAGATGTGAAGTTGGTGTAACCAAGTTAGGGTTCATCAAGAGTCAAACCGAGTTAGGGTTTGATAGAGTTGTAATCAGTTTTTTGATTGATATTTTCTGATTAATATAAAACGAGAGTTAATCGTTTAGTTCGTGTGTTGATTATCGATACGGGACTAGACTTTTAACAACCAACACTGCCGCCACATTTAACACCACCCTTTACCATCCACGGCATTAAGCCACCGTCAACACCCAAAACTCAGGAATCCAAAGGTTCAAATGTCTGTCTATAAATGGCCTGATAACAATCTGCTGATATAGTAAGGTAGGCTTATATTGAACTAATGATCAAATGTATGTAACGGTGACTACAACATTATACATATATGTTGAAATAATCAATTTAAATGGTATGATTTATTTCTGCTTTTACATATGATTTTTCATTTATAATAAATCTTTTTAATAAATGTTGATTTCCTTTTATTTGGCATGATTGAGATGTCACTAAATTTGAGGATTGATTGGATTAGTCTACACGTTTATGACCAGACTCTTTTTGGGTATATAAAGGGACCATTGACTAAGGGTTAAAGCACACAAGAAGAAACACATTCTTCAACACTTCCAACCACTTTGTTCAGTCTTCTCAATCATATTTCTTTATTTGCTCCTTACAACTTCATCTGCTTGCTGTCATCCGCTGCTTACATCAATTAGCAACCAGTAGGTTGAAGGCTTACAACACCATTACACCATGAAACTAGAGTAATCTGTGATATCCAATGTAATACCATTACATGTTTTTCACTGTTATATTTTTTGATTCTAGCTTATATCTGTAAGGTGTTTGTTCAATAAGAAATTGTGTTTGTCTGATTGATTACTTTGTCAAAGGAAACCATATTGTTAACAATATATATGTAGAAAAAGAAAATATTTGGGTTGGTTATTTCTATATTTAGTACCATTTAAAAGAAAACACAAAGTAATGACAATAACGATATGCGTATATTGCTACGAGTTATATCCGTTATACTTGCTAGGTAACAGCCAATTTAACTCGCCCGTGACCTTCATTTATCTTAAAATGTTCGGTAATGCCAAGATGTGCCATCAAAAGCCAGACATGAGTAAGAAGCTCTCCACCCTTTTCAAGCTGTTGCGCATGGTCAAATCCTCTGCATTGACTAGCTGCATAACCAAGAATCTCCACCCACACATCAGCCACCATCCTCCACATCTTTCTCGGATCGCTGATCTCGTTTAACGAAGCTGCGAGCTTGCAGGCCTCAAACAACACTGACTTGCTCCTGTCCCCCTTGACTGTCGATGGAAAGACTTTGGTATTCACTTGTCCTAACATTTCATAGGACTCGAGTTTACTTGTGATGCTTCTCTCTTCAAAAAATACCATGGCTTCCGCACACGTGTCTCTGAACCTGATTATTCCAATCCATATGGGCAACATGAAAGGACACATGACTAAGATGTATAACATATAGTCCGCTAATTGCTTGCCGAATATCATGTGATGATCGCATTCTTGTTCACTACTATCGGGATCTGAAAGCCTGCCTCGTTTAGTTTTGTTTAAGTTGTAGCATAGATCAGTGGCAATATGCCAAATGAGGATGCTATGGTCAAATTCCACATCAACTGCCCATTTAAACACGCCGTAACTTTTGTGGCTTTGCAGGGAAACAGTGCCACGACAGGTGAACAACATCTTAAGATCCAATTCTGTGTCGGTAGATTTTTCCCTGAAGTGCTTAAATATAAAAGACTTCAGCTCAGGCGATACGGTGACATGTTTCAACTGTCGAAAACTACCCAATTTTTCCGATAAGTTCTTAAGCTTATTATACAAAGGGATAAACCTCGAGACTTTATGAAAACCCGAGGATTTCTGGTTAAGGCAAAAATCTAACAAGCTGTACCGATACATAGAGTTTGACCATCTTTTGCCTTTCTGTATGGACTGGATTGACGAGACTAGTCAACCGACAAATAATGGAATCTTGGAAGAGTTGTGACTGAACCATAGATTTGCCCAGTCGGATAAAATCAAAGATCTGACTGCATATGCTTCAAGCAACATAGCACCTATCAGCAAAATGTAAGTAACCACAACATCAATAAGTTGATGTTTATGCGATTTCACGCCTATGGACGTAGCGAAAGTCAACAGCACGGTAAGTGTGATACAGGAAGTCATAATACGGGAAAATAAACCCAAAGGGGTATATATGATGGGCGCTTTGGTGTAGAAGACATCATACGTGAATCCAAGTTCAACTTCAATAACCTCAAAGGCGGTGTTACAGTCTTGTTTCTCAAAGAAATCTTGGCTCTCATCTCGCGGATGGAAACCCAGAATGAGATCCACAAAGAGCCGCTTGAACTTAAGCGTCTCAAAGAAGTAATCCGCTATATGCAGAATTCTTCTTGCATTAGGATCAAGGGTAGACGGAGTACCTGCGGTGTTTTCAAATTCATATCCAGGCGAGTGTCCCTCTTCCACTTGAGCAGCGGTAACATTGTATCCTTCTGCCTCTTTTAAGCAGAATTCCTCCATGAAATTGGCGTAACTAGGTCCCGGATCCTTATCTGTGAGAACTGAATCCCGAAACTGGTCCCGATTAGCGGACATAAGGACCCATGTTCTCTCCCCATACTTGATAATGCCACACAGAAGCATAGGAATGGTGAGGAAGGATAAAAGAGTGCCTTCCCATGCCAAAAGAGTTATGTAAATAGCTGCAGCCGCTTGGACAACAAGTCCAAGCAAGTGGCGTAACCGTAATTCGTTATCGGCTAGCGCATAAGCCGTGATGGTGTCTGGACCACCAAGGTGAAGCAGAAGAAAGGGAGCCTAGAAAGCCATCAGGGTTAGATCTCCATACTCTTTGTTGCTGTAACTCGAACTGGCCGAATTCCTTGGCGGTCGACAAGGGGGCCAAGCGCAACCGTGGCTACCCAGTCTGCCAACAAGTATGCACACCATATAAAGATTCTGATCCTTCTTTTGGCGATATACTTTCTCCGGTTACCGCTGAAGATTAGGGAAATTTGCACAAAAAGGCTGACTATAACCAACCCTCTAAGCTCCCATTTGTTCCATTCTTTCCTTACAGGATCTGGGAAAACCTCAACCATTTTTCTTTTTTGGTCAATAAAGATTAAACTGCTCAGAACTGACCAAAATAACAAGATATTCAAATTAACTACATATATGTTGGTGCATAAATGTCAGTAGTTCATATGTCTAATGTCTGTAATCGAGTCTGTAATATTGTTTATGTATTTGTTTGTTTAAAGCGAAGTTGTTGACAAGTTCGCTTAGGCGAACTTGTTAACCAAGCGAAGTTGTTGACAAGTTCGCTTAGGCGAACTTGTTAACCAAGCGAAGTTATGGACAACTTCGCCTGAGGCGAAGTTGTCGTGTATTTATATAGGTTACGGCTAGTAGTTCAAGTTGTTCGCGTAAGTTCAAGTTGTTCGTGTGAGTCAAGTGACGTGAGGTCGAGAGTCTGTAACTGTGATTATATCACGTGTTGAGTTATTAATATAACGTGTGTTTGTTCGTATCGTATTCGTGTGTTCGTGTGTTTGTGTTCTACGTCCGTAACGATCTACACAGGGATTCCGCACCTGTGTATATCGGGATATCTCGTGTGATCCGTCCAGGGAACCTACAATTGGTATCAGAGCTTTTGCTCGATTGTGTGGTTCGGGATATTCACGCGGGTGTAGAATTCGTCCCATTTCGACTATTCACGGGACGAGTTTTTGGTGTTTTTGCTCATTCTAGCCTCCTACCAGTGTGTTCAAGCCTTTAAACCGTCAAAAACCTCGTTAAAATCCGATTTTCAGATCTGCAGAAAGTTTTAGTTCGTCAAGCGAAGTTGCTGTTCATCAGGCGAAGTTGCCGTCAGGATACGTAGGGTTTCGGCGAAGATATAAGGAGAAGCGAAGTTATTTACAACTTCGCATACCTCCTCAACTTCGCCTAACTCAGCGAAGTTCTCATCAAGTTCGCCTAGCTCAGCCAATTTTTCTTCAAGTTCGTCTACTTTCTAAGTTCGCTTACCCTAAGCGAAGTTATTCTCAACTTCGCCCAGTCACGCGAATTTAAGAAAGATCCAGCGAAGTTATTACTTAAGCGAAGTTATCCTTAACTTCGCCTACAGTACTGTTCAAAGGAAATTTTTTAACTTTGCCTACTCAGAATTTTTCGGGTTTCTTAGTCTTCAAGAAGGATGTCGTCGATCAACATTTCGGAGCTTGTAAAGATGGAAGTTGAAGCGGGGTCAGCTACAAAGGCCCCAAGGTTGCTGAAGGGAACCGACTTTGTCGCGTGGAAGGATCGGTTCATACAATACGTTAAGTACCAGGATGCGAAAATGTGGGTATGCGTCCAAGATGGATATATTCCACCAGTCATGGAGTATGAGGGTCGAGACCAAATCAAGAAATACAGTAAAATGGAAGAGGAGGAGAAAAAGATGTATGAAGCCGAAAGCAAGGCTCATGCTGCAATCACAATGGCTATTCCACAGGAGATCCTCCATACGTTCAGAAAGTATACATCAGCTATAGAGCTTTGGGAAGCTCTTGAGAACAGATTTGAAGGGAATGTAGGTATTCGGGCTTCAAAGATAAAGTTGCTTAAAACTCAATTTTCAGTCTTTAAGTACTTGAAGAATGAATCTCTTGATGATATTATCACTCGATATTATCATCTAATGACTGAATTGAGTAACTACTCCATTTCTTACCGAGAAGAAGAGATTGTGGAAAAGCTTCTCGATGCCCTCCCACCAAAATGGGAGATGTATACTGTGCTGATGAGGGAAGACAAGGACTTCCCTACTTATGATCTTGAAACCACTGTCAACAAGCTCAGAACTTTTGAGCTTAATATGGTCAGAAAAGAGACATCTATGGATCAGGTTCAAGATCCAGGCATGTACGGTGCTAAAGTAAACTCCAATTCAAGTTCAAAGACTGATTCTGCCGCCTACTACACGAAGGGCGAGTCGGGTGCCAAGTCTTCACAGGAGGGGCATGTGTCAGTAAACTCAAATGGGGATGTTTGCTTTGTTGCGGGTGGATCAAGTGGTACTCAACAGACAGCAAGCAAGAGTAGTGGATCTTCAAGTTCCTCAAGCAATAATTACTCTAAGATGCCAATGAGCGTCAAATCTGCTGAAGAGCAGTTTGGCCTCTATGCTTCGTTTATTGCTTCATATGAAAACTATATTCAAGGAAAGGTTGTTGATCCAGCGATGCTGGATGAAGACTATGACCAGATCGATGCTGATGATCTGGAGGAAATGGATTTACAATGGCAGATGGCCATGATAGTGAGGAGAGTGAAGAAGTTTATGAGAAAGACGGGGAGAAAGTTTGTTGGTGGCAGGCCAGGGTTCGACAAGTCTAAGGTGAGGTGCTATAACTGTCAACAAAACGGGCACTTTGCCAAAGAGTGCATAAACGAGCGAGTTGAACGTGGTCTAGGCCGGTCTGCACACCACACTGGGAGTAGTAAAGAAGTCAATGCCATGATGTCTAGAGAAGCAGGTGAATACAACTGGAACCTGCATTCGAATGAAACTAGTGAGCAGGCAAATATGGCTAAGGTTGAGAGTGAAGAATGTGAGAAGATTACCGGAGAAGAGAAAGCTACTGGTAAGGAAAAAGCTTTCATGGCAGATAACAAGGATCAACTCTCCGAGGTAAGTTCTAAACCTATTTGTACTAAATGTGAGAATTTGTCTGAGCAACTTGCTACCATAACTGATCAGTATGTTCGTTTAGATGCTGAATTTAAAACTCTTAAAGAAGATCATCACTTTATGAAAGCAAGAGAAAACAGTTACAAAGTTAAAATAAAAGCGTGTGAAAAAGATGTTAAAAGCTTAAAAACAAAACTTGCTGAAAAAATTGAAGTAATTGATCTAAGTTATGAGGTTTTAGAAGAAAAGACTAAACTGATTGCTGAACGAGAAAAGCAGATTGCTGACCACCAGGTGAAAGTGGTGGAACTGAACCGAAAACTTGAGCAGTTCAGAAATTCCTCAGCTATTCTTGATCACCTTGTTAGTGGTCAAGATTCCTCTACGAAGAGGGGAGGAATTGGTTATCACGAGGTTCCACCACCTTATAACCACAATTACACTTTTAACCCTAGTGTTCAGAAATCTGTTGATTTTGAAGTTCCTCAGACAGTTCCAATCAAGGTTACGAGTAAAGAACCAAGTGTTAGTAGTGGCGAAACGAGTTCGCCTGTTTCAAGTGTGAAAATTTCTGTTACGAGTCCAGTCTCATCAGATTCGGATAAGTTGTCCGAATCGGGTAAGACAAAAGAGAAGGTAGTGTTACCCACTGGTGGAGAAAAAGATAAAACTTATAAAAAGAGTACTCCACTCAACCCGTACGTCCCACCTTATGTGAGACGAACGGCCGGTAACACAGCCTTGACATCCAAAACAACCTTTGAAAAGAAAATGGAGCATAGGTGTTGTTTTAGGTGTAATAAGTTAGGACATCTTGTTGCAGATTGCCCTCTGACGCCGAAATTCAGAGGTGTGAGGCCTATTAAAACTGAGCATAAGCCTAATGGTAATTTTAATACTGCTAAAAATGAAAACCCTTCAAAGTTCCGAAATATAACTAATTCAGGTTTTCACATAAACAAACCTCAGTTTAACAATGCTAATAACCAAACCGCAAGATATAATCCTTTCAATACACATAGGTTTGGAAGGCCTCACACTCAATTTCCAAGGAGATTTCCTAATAGGACTGACAGGAATTATCCAGATGCTAACTTTGGAAAGCCGAAGTACGGAATGTATAGATCCAAGACCAATTAGTCTTGGGTCCTTAGATTCTAATCCTTTGCTTTATTGTGCAGGAACAGTTGAACAGGGCTGCCCACAGTCTTTGGATTGTAGATAGCGGCTGTTCCCGGCACATGACGGGTAACAAATACTTGTTGCACGACTTAAAACCTGTTCAAGGAGCGAGAGTTAGCTTTGCCGGTGAAAGTGGAGGCAAAATTACTGGAAGAGGAACGGTGTCCAATGGAAGAATGACTCTTGAGAATGTGAACTTTGTAGAAGAGTTGAAGCACAATCTGCTGAGTGTGTCGCTAATTTGTGATAAGTAGTACACTGTTCATTTCACGAAGAATGAGGCGATCGTGTTGAAGCCTGGTTTTCAGATACCAGACGAGTGGATAGTGATGAAAGCTCCACGTGATACAAATACTTATGTGATGGATATGAGGTCTACTGAAATGGCCACGGAAGAATCATGTTTAATGACGAAAGCAAGCGAATCGGAATCCGAACTGTGGCACAGAAGGATGGGGCACATTCATCTTCGGAACATGAACCACATTGTCAGGAATGGACTTGTGATGGGCGTTCCCTTGAAAAGTTTTAACTTTGAAGACAAATGTATAGCATGCAAGAAGGGAAAGCAACACAAGAAATCCCATCTCACCAAGAAGGTCAACTCTATTGCCAGTACTCTAGAATTGCTTCACATGGATCTCTTCGGTCCCGTATATGCAAAAAGTCTAGGAGGTACTTCTTACTGCTTGGTGATCACTGATGACTACTCGCGATATTCATGGGTATATTTTCTGAAATCGAAAGATGTGACGGCTCAAATGGTGAAGAATTTGATTACCAAAGTTGAGAACGTCATGGGTAAAACAGTTAAATTCATCAGGAGTGACAATGGAACGGAGTTCAAGAATTTTGAGATGGAGATCTTCTGTCTTCAGAAAGGAATTGAACACCAATACAGCGCTCCGTATACTCTGCAACAAAATGGAGTGGCTGAAAGGAAGAACCGAACTTTAATTGAAGGAGCCAGAACTATGCTGGCAGATTCGAAGCTTCCTGTTGTGTTCTGGGCTGAAGCTGTTGCTACAGCCTGTTATGTCCTGAACAGAGTCTTAACGGTTAAGAGGCTTAATAAAACGTGTTACGAGCTTATGCATGGGAGAAATCCCAATTTGAGTGGTCTTGAACCATTCGGGTCCCCTTGTTCGATTTTGAAGACAAATTCTAAATTTGGTGAAGTAGCCGATGAAGGAATCTTAGTCGGTTATGTTGTTGGGACTCCTAACAGACGTGTCTTCAATACTTCGACCTGCAAGGTGGAGGTGGTGTGTAACACCGACATCACAAGTTACCAACTGCCAAAACCAAGCAATGGACCTGCTGAGCTTTTCGACTATGTTAAACTTTTTAAGTCTTTTAAAGTACCGTTTTTGGATGTTGCATAAGAGGAAGAGAGAGTTGCGACGAAGATGATACTTGATGAGGAAGAAAATCTATTGCAAAGACAGCTGATTGATAAATGTCAACCTTCCTCATCAAACTCTATTGGTACCCCTGCTGCCTCGACTAAAGAAGAATTTTTCAATCCATTTCACTATCAGCCAGAAACAACCATTGACGAGATCTCTTCTAATTTGGAAGACAATTTGCATGTCGGTTCTGTACCAACCACGAGAATTCATAAAGATCACCCTTTGGATAATGTGATTGGTGATGTGTCCTCAGGTGTACAAACGAGAAGTAGCTTGAATGAACACACCTGTGTTTATACAAGCATTAAGGAGACAGGAATAATCAATGAATGCCTGTACACCTGCTTTATAAGCCAGATTGAACCGAAGAATTATCAAATGGCTTTAAAGGACAGCTCGTGGGTCGAAGCCATGCAAGAAGAGTTGGCTCAATTCGAGAAGATGGAAGTTTGGACTTTGGTTGAAAAACCAAAGAATGTGCATGCGATAGGCACAAAATGGGTGTTTAAGTGCAAGAGAGATGATAAGGGGATTATTATAAGAAACAAGGCGAGGCTAGTCGTTAAAGGTTTTAATCAACAAGAGGGGATTGATTATAATGAAGTGTTAGCTCCTGTCGCCAGGTTGGAAGCCATAAGATTGTTTTTGGCGTATGCTGCTTATGAAAAGATGAAGGTGTTTCAGCTAGATGTGAAGAGTGCATTTTTGAATGGGAAAGTTGATGAGGTTGTGTATGTTGAGCAACCTCCGGGTTTTCCTGACCCAGACTTTCCAGATCACGTGTACAGGTTGAGCAAGGCGTTGTATGGATTACATCAGGCACCTCGTGCCTGGTATTCAACTTTATCGGATTACTTGCTCGAGAATGGTTTTGAAAGAGGGAAAATTGATAGCACGTTGTTCTTCAAAAGAGATGGAAGCGACTTCCTGCTGGTACAAGTCTACGTGAATGACATTATATTTGCTGCGTCAAAAGTCTCCATGTGTCAGGAGTTTGAAGCCGTCATGAAGAAAAGGTTTGAAATGAGTGCTATGGGTGAACTAACTTTCTTTCTAGGATTGCAGGTTGATCAGAAGAAGGACGGGATGTTCATTCATCAGATGAAGTATGTTCATGATGTGCTCAAGCGCTTCAAGATGGAGGACAGTTCTCCATATGATACTCCAATCTGCGTCAATCACAAATTGGGTGCTGAATTAGACGGTGATGCAGATGTGGACCCAACTCAATATTGGGCAATAATAGGTTCTTTAATGTACTTAACTGCATCTAGGCCTGATATAATGTTTGTTGTTTGTCTTTGTGCACGTTTTCAGGCAAATCCAAAAGAATCTCATTTGAAAGGTGCAAAGAGGATACTGCGGTATCTCAAGGGCAAGCCGAAGCTGGGGTTGTGGTACCCGAGAGGAGGAGACTTGGAGCTGGTCATTTACACAGATTCTGATTATGGAGGGTGCAATCAGAGTCGGAAGTCAACAACTGGAGGATGTCAGTTTCTTGGTGGCAGATTGGTGTCGTGGCAATGCAAGAAGCAGACTTCAGTCGCAATTTCAACCTGTGAGGCAGAATACATGGCAGCATCCAACTGCTGCTCTCAGGTTCTTTGGATTCAACAACAGTTGCGCGACTATGGTCTGAATTTCTTACTTACTCCTATTTGCATTGATAACACAGCTGCTATCTCAGTAACTAACAATCCCGTGAAACATAGTAAAACTAAACATATTGACATACGTCATCATTTTATACGGGATTGTGCTGAGAAGAAATTGATTGTGCTTGAAAAGGTGGATACGCTTGATAATTTCGCTGATTTATATACTAAAGCGTTTGATAAATCCAGATTTCAAAACCTTATTGAACTGAATGGGATGATCAATCCCGAGTAACCATGCTTTTCTTGTATTTAAATAAAAAAAAAACGTCACTAATCGCTTAAAATTATGTCGGTTACCTCAGTTTGAAGGACATGTCTTAGGATATGTTTGGTCCTTATAGAATATGAGGATAGCCATTAAACAGATGACTGAAAGTGACCGGGGCGGTTATGATGGGTTTTTATTCTTTCGCTGAAAATTAGTCGATCATAATTAGTTAGAAGGACACATACTAGTATGTGGTCGGTCCAGCTGATCCATTGGATCTTCGGGATAGCCGTTTACCTGAAGACTTTGAATCGATCGGGGCGATAGAATTCAAAATTTTTCTGGGAAATGAAATTACTTTTCAAGTCTACTACTTCGTAAGAAGTTCATTTGCTATGTTTAACAGAAAATTGATCCAACCTTGGAAAATGATAGTTATACTGATTCTGTGTGCTTAACTAGTGAAGTTATTAGGCTTAAAAGGCTTTAGAACAGTCATTGTATGTCATGGTAACTTTTTAATGGTGCGTAAAAGTAGACGTGATACAAACTAAATTTACTTGATTTTACGTGGAAACTCCTTAAGAGTTTTGCATGTCTTCATATATATCTTTCCGAATGATAGGCAGAAAAGTGATTACCCAGTCATACACGAGCCCGTAAGTGTTCTGATTCCCGTGAAGATAGCGTCTCAAGATACTGCAGTGATCCAGATTCGGGACTTGCAGTTAATTTCTACTTTGAAGTCTATGTTTATTCGAAAAAAAAATAAAAAAATTTGGAGTTATTGAAACATATTAGAGATGACAAAATCAAGACTTCACAATCATTGAGTAAGAGAGAAGAACGGGAAGCAGATCAAGAATACTTACAAGTTTAATCAGACACTATGGGTCGAAGTCAATTCGGGGTGACTTGGGGAAAGCCAAATACGCTTTGAGAATAGATAGGAGGCATCAAAATCTCTGAATTGTTGCCCACTTAAATTTTGAGGCTTAATCGAACCTAACTCGTATCACAGAAACGATGAAAACCACTTTATGTTATACCTGCTTACAACCTGTCTCTATATGTCATAATACAGCTAAACACAGATCTATGTGACAGTCACGTAATTAGTATGATTCCTGTTCGGATCTTTTCTAAAACGTGGTAGTCCCTAACTAGACTGAAATTTGATCCCTTATACTTTAATTTTTTTTTTAAGTTTTTGTATTTAGATAGTTTTTAACTGGTTACTTAGAATTGATCATGTCATTTATTTCTTAAAGGGAAGTTTTAAAGAGTTAATTGAAAAATGTTCAAATTATAAGGTTTGATTTTGTAAATATAGGTGATGTTGTTAAACAGGCGAAGTTGTAAATAACTTCGCCTAGGCGAAGTTATCCGTAACTTCGCCTGTATAACTCCGCCCCTATATAAGGATGTTCAAAGGTCAAACCTTTTCATTATTTTCAAACAACGAACTTATCTATATCCGGCGAACATATACAGCCTCCGGCGAACTTATTGCTTCAATCCGATTCTTAGTTATTTTTCTCAGATTTCCTCACGATTCAAGGTTCGAGATGTCGATTTATCATACACTCCATGTTCATTCATGCTTAACAGTGGTCGTTTCGAACTGTTTCGAAACCTCGGACCATCGGATTTTGAACCTGGATTTTCAAAACCTGTTGTTACATGTTCATGAACGATTTGATCATCAAGATAGACCCTAAACCATGTTTTTCGGGGTCCTTGATCTTCAAACTTAACCAAAATCCCAGATTTTCCGATGTTTGATTCAAACCTCACTGTCGTCGTTTCAGTTCAGGCGAACTTAGGGTTTCGGCGAAGTTATCCGTAACTTCGCCTGAGGCGATGTTGTGATGAGGCGAAGTTACCATTAACTTCGCCTGGATCATTTTTACTTAATATTAATTAGACGAACTTAAAGCTGAAGCGAAGTTGTTCCCAACTTCGCCTCATCTTTAACTTCGCCTATACAGAGTTTATCACAACTTCGCTCATGGTAACCAGCGAACTTGTGTTATTCATTAACGTTTATCTAACTTGGTTCGTTTGTTGCAGATATGGCTGCAGTAGCTGGTGCTGGAGGTGCAGGAGGAGACGATGGTGACAATCAGAGGCAATTTTTCCCGGGTCACAATATGTACATCACCCTTGACCTGGAAGCGAGCGGCGTTGAGGATTACCGCGAGATTATTACTTTCCTCATACGCTCGAGGATTTTTCATGCTATCACGACGACTCTGCCGATATCCTTACCAAATATCGAAGACTTTTGGCAGACGGTAGAATACGATTGTCGTGTTGAGCCCCCTGTCATGCGAGCGACTGTGAACAATCAACAGGTTCAGTTCAATTTTGAACAGATTCGGGTGGCATTACGGTTTGGAGAAGAGACGAGGGACGACCCAACTGAGTTTGTGGCTCCGTTTCGTGATGGAGCGTTTCTCCGAATGGGCTATTCTGGTCCATTAGGCGATACACAGAGACGGAAGGGTTTTCTACTTGGTCAGTGGCGCTTCCTTATGCACGTCATGATAGTTTGCATGTCAGGAAGGAAGGCGGGCACTGACGGTATGGGTGCGACCATGCAGTCCGCAATGACTGCACTGACTTACAATAAACGCTATAGTTTTAGTCAGATGGTCTTTTACGAGATCGATAGACAGAGAAGGGCGATGGCTCGGGAGCGGTTCATTATGTATCCACGTTTCATCCAGATGATATTGAACCATGTGGCTCCGAATCTACCTCAGCGACGACCAATAAGATACGTGGAATCTGTGAGCAAGCGTATCTTCGCTCAATGCCGCACTTCGAGTGCGAGGAGCAAGCCTGAGCGGCGTCCAAGGCATACTCCACTGTTTGGGTTTTTAATCAACCCAGAGTATGTTCCTGCTGGTGGGGACGAGTTCAGAGATCCTCAACCGCGACAGGCAAGAGCAACTCAAGCTGCATCTGCTGTGCTTGTTGTGACGGCTGAGGAGAATATTGATCTTGATGAAGTATTTGGTGGTCAAGATTACTTTGATATGGACCGAGTTGATCCGCTGGAAGAGGTGCAGGTCTCTGCTGCACAGGGTTCGGGTGTGAGTGTTACTAGAGCAGCTACGTCGATGGCTGACTCAGATTTGGATGAGATCATGGATGAGGGGAGACGGTTGATGGTGTCTCGAGAGAGAACGTTTGGGAAGAGAAAGAGGACGGAGGATGATGATGAGTCAGAAGAGGAAGAAGATATACATAAGCTGATACGACGTTCAAGACGGGAAAGGACAGGTGCAGGTATGGGAGCTGGAGAGACTTCAAGGATGGTACGTTTCGCTCCGGCTGCACTGTCTGGTATGTCTATCGTTCCTACTTCTGTACAGGTTACAAGTATAAGCACTGCGGATGTTCCCGTGGTGGCTACATCATCTGCTGGCATTCCATCTACCACTACCATCCAGATGACGACTCCGGAGATTGTGTCTCTACCACCTCCAACGCTTACTCAGTCGGTGGTTGCTGCACGATTTGTAGAGTCAACGGTCGTCACTACTGCAGGGTTATCAGGTATGGTACCACCTGCGGTTACGCTTGCTTCTGATGTCTCGCCTACGCCTATGTCAGACTCAGAGAGAATAGCTTCACTAGAGCGGATCGTGGCAGAGCAATCTAAGACTATTCAACGCCTAGTAGAAGCAAATCAACTACAGTCATCCCTTCTGGTTGAGCATGGGAAAATTATAGATGCCTTGAAGGAGTTCTTGGCATCTCAGGGGGAGATGAGCTGTAAAGGCGATGAGCTCAGGACGAAGAAGAGAAACGACAGAGACGATGATCCCAATGCATCGAAAGATGCAGGTGGTGAGCTGCCAAGAACTTCTCAAGCTCTTGGTACTTCCACAGCTGAGGGGGAGTCTGCCGACGCGGCTGGTGGTGATGATGACGTGATTGATGCGTTGAGGGAACTTGACGATGATATGTTCAGTGATGATGTGTTGTTTGATGAAGATGTGCTGCCGAGTGATGTGATTGAGAAGATCGGTGAGCAGATTGAGATTGAGAATGAGATTGAGGAAGGCGAGATAGTTGAGGAAAATGTCGAACATGACATTCCAGAGGTTGAGAAGGCCGATATGGGTGATCAGACGGCAGTTGAAGATACTGAATGGGAAGAGCAGCCGAGGTGGAAGGAAGGATACGCTCAATGGTTCGTCAAAACGAAGAAACCGACAGTCCCTACAATGTTCAAAAAGAGTTACAATATTAAGGGCTATGCTGAAGCAAAGAAAGGGATTATATGCTGGATTTCTGATGAGCAGTTGCGGCTCTTCGTGATTAAACGATATGATGGAGTTCAGTACCTTAGAAGAATGTTGAGATCGTTAAACACACTGCCTGAATGTGAGGTTAAAGACTTAGCCAGATTGGGGTTGATCAATCGAAGTGATGATAATATGGCTAGAGTCATAGGGAAAATCGTATGGAAAGAGAGCATAAAGGAAAAGAAGTTTGAGCTGTTGAAACCACAGAAAGGGAAACTTGTTGAAGACAAGGATAGAGGTTTGAGAGCTGATGGAAAGCCTTGGATGGTTATGAAGTATAAACCAATCCGGTGCCTTAAAGAAGTACCGATGAAGCTTATGCCCAAGGATGTGCTCAAAGACCTAAAGTGGTGGTTCGTTGATTGTGAGACAGCGGAGGCAGTGATGGAAGATGAGGATGAACAAGAGATTCTTAGAGTTTACGATCTGATGCATCTTGTTAACTTATCGCAAGCTGATCTGAAGATGCTTAACGAGAAAAAGATCTTTTATATTCCTGCTTGGAATGATGAAGCAAGGAAATATCAAAGGGTTGTGTCGGTGTGCGTTAGAGAAGGAGTGCACGCTTGAAGTTACAGGATTACGAGACAAGAGCTGAAAGATCAAGATATGAAGCTACTGCCAAGGGGGAGTCTGTTGGTGCATAAATGTCAGTAGTTCATATGTCTAATGTCTGTAATCGAGTCTGTAATATTGTTTATGTATTTGTTTGTTTAAAGCGAAGTTGTTGACAAGTTCGCTTAGGCGAACTTGTTAACCAAGCGAAGTTGTTGACAAGTTCGCTTAGGCGAACTTGTTAACTAAGCGAAGTTATGGACAACTTCGCCTGAGGCGAAGTTGTCGTGTATTTATATAGGTTACGGCTAGTAGTTCAAGTTGTTCGCGTAAGTTCAAGTTGTTCGTGTGAGTCAAGTGACGTGAGGTCGAGAGTCTGTAACTGTGATTATATCACGTGTTGAGTTATTAATATAACGTGTGTTTGTTCGTATCGTATTCGTGTGTTCGTGTGTTTGTGTTCTACGTCCGTAACGATCTACACAGGGATTCCGCACCTGTGTATATCGGGATATTTCGTGTGATCCGTCTAGGGAACCTACACTGAAGATAAGAAACTAAACTTGAGCTATTGATTTTTTGATGTGAACTTAACTACATGTTGACCAGCAGGCTGGCTGGCTTGCTTTACTTTTTTAAGCTTCTTAAATGGCTACATTTAAGATGTATCAACATCATATTTATAAACTAATGTCTTGCTATCCATAAACCCGCAATTAATTTTTTTTAACATGGTCCCATTTTTTATACTTTAATATATTTCAATTCCATATTAAATATCTTTGATGATGCATCTTTTTATTTCTTTATTCTTTTGTGACAAAACTTGATTAATGACCGGTATATCACATGTGTAGCCTATGTAAAGACTTGCATTTAAATACTACATTTGGATCTAAACAAGTTTTGAAAATAAATGATAAGCGTGAATAGCTTAACAATATCTATAAGTAAATATTTGTGAATAGTTATTCTCCAGCTCATTTTTACCCGACATGTTTTCACTTTTAGCCAACCCGTTTTTTACCAGACTTATTTTGGATGACCAATTTTTTGCCTCTCCACTCATTAAAACTCTTGATTCGACACTGGGGCCGGAGGAGGGAGATTGCACAAGGTGTTCAAGCTCTTCATTCCGTCCACCCTTAATTGGATCAGTCATATCCTCTGACCGTGAGTCTGCGATACTTTTTTCTAGTTCCTTTAGTCCTTTCAAATTCTAGTATAAAGAAAAATGTGTCCATTAATTTTTAGATTATTCGATGGTTAAGGTGGGTAAGGTTGTGTCTAGGACTCTAGAGGAGCTCTGTTAGCTAGTGTGTATGTTGTTAAACTTCTAAGTAGCTCTGTTAGTGGGGTTTGTAAGCCTTAGTGGGGAATTGTTAAGTTGTATGTAAGTTTAAAAGTAACCTGAGTATTTGAATAAAGCCCAAGTAGGGAATGTGTATGCTCTTTAAGTATTGAACCTTATACTTATCTAACTTTCAACACAAAACTAATCAATGGTGTGCATCTAACCTTATTCGAAACTAGAGATATTCGACTGTTGGTAGAAGATATAGCTATGAAAAAAAAAGTTGACTGAGGTGAACAGAAAAAGTAAGCCTATGATTTGATGGGGAAATTTGATGGATGAAAAGATTATGGTGCCTAGAGAGATCAACTCGAAGGGCCCAATTGAATTAAACGGAGACGCAAACTAGATATTGGAGGATTTGGCGATCAACGTTACACAAGTGGTGAGCTAGACTCTTGGGGTCATAACTAGAAAGGCAAGTGAGCATAAGGAGTCCTCATGGAGAAATTAGGACGTGGGAGAGAAGATAAGGAAGAAGTATGAGAGTTTTACTAGTTTCAGGGAGTTTTTTAGATGCACTAATGAGAATAAGCAAGAGAGTAGAGTGAGAGATTAAAATAGGCAAATGTGACGTAAGGAAGACAGTGACTAGGCAAAGCAAATATCTTATGAGAAGATGTATATGCATCTTGAAACTAAGGCGGGGGGGGGGGGGGGGGGGTGCATAACATGTACGTGATTGCCAAAGCTAGAGAGCGTAGGTGACATGACCTAAGAGTCATGAAGTTTATAAAAAGTGAGGACATGCGAGTGTGGTAAAAGGACATGCCTTGAAACTAAGGAGGGTGGGCATGTCATGTACAAGATTACCAAAGCTACAAAGTGTAGAAGACACGAGCTAAGAGAGTAAGCGTCGTGAAGTTTATCAAAGGATATGATAAATTTAGTTCCACGGTCTTTTAAATGATGGTAGGTTTCATCAAGAAGAAAACGAGAACACACCTACACAACTTCGAAAATGAAATGTTGCTATCGTTGTAATATCACATAGGATGCACATTATGTTATGTGCAATGGGTAAGAATCTTGTTCAATCACATCTTCTAAATGAATTCAAATCACATGCATATGATTACCATTCGTTTAAATGGTTGAACATAATTATCATTCAACTAAGAGGGTGAAGAGGTAGGTCCCAGCAGAGCCCAGTTGGACCCGCAAGACTCACCTTAAACAGGGACGTCTGCGCAGAAACCAACTGGATCCGCAGGACCAACCATGCTCAGAGACGTGACGTCCTTACGCGCAGTACGCAAGCTGGTCCCGCAGGAAATGCCTCCCAATGGTGAAGGACTCCGCCTGTCCCCGCAGCCTCGGATACAAGCCATTAGGGAAGGCCACCCGCGCAGCAAGGCTACACGCACAAGGCACTTAGCTCTCAATCGTTCAGTGTCACCTGAGAATGAGCGAAGCCGGGAACAATCCCGCACAAGGGCGGGAGGGGGAATACTCCCGCCCAAATAAGCCAGTCCGTACGATACAGAAAGATCTTCTGTACTGTACCTGACGAGGTATGGGAAAAAGATCTGACTAAAGATACGACAGCTTATAGACAACAGTATGGCGAGCAGCATGCTCCGACACTGTATGTCACTATTAGCCGCTGCCTACTCACCAACTCTTGTCATACCAAGCCATTAGGGAAGGCCTGGTCGCTGTCAGCCGCTACCTACCCACCAACTACCAGCAGGGCACGTGCGTAGACTACTGTTGGTGAACAGGAACACTGTTGCAGCCGGCCATACCTCCTTGGAAACCTACCTTCGGCTATAAATACCACAAATGGTATGACCATCGGATCTTATCTTGTATTATCATATCATATCTTATCGGATTATCATCATATTATATCTGATATCTGCTCTAGCAATCTCTTAATATACTTTCATATTTAAAGAGCAATCTAGTCTGATTCTCACGCCGGAGGGTGGTCACAAGGAGGAACCCCCCCTTCTCAGTGACGAGCTCACGGTGTCTGTTTTGCAGGTTATCAGAAGAACCATCTTCTCAGGGTCTAACCCCTCGTGGGAAACATCTATCTAACCCCCAGGTTACCAGTAATCTGTCCGGGGTCCGGTTAGTGTTTCTTCATTGGCGCCATCCGTGCATAAAGCTAGAACTACATTTTTCTCCAGTTTTTTCAAACTTCTACAAAGATGGTTAGAGAAATTCCGGTAACCACAACCCCAGCTACTGGGGGGAATACCGGTAACACAGTTTTTACAAACACTACCCCGGTTACCCAAGCCGGGGCAAGTGAAGTAAATTTTACGAACACTACCCCAGTTACTCATGCTGGGGCAAGTGCAGTAAATGATCGCCTACTGGGATCCACGGATACCCAGATTGAGAAACGAAGACTCCCCCGCCAAACTCTCGATGAAGTCAAGGCATGGGCGGAGGCACGACAAAAGGAATTCCAGGCCGAGTTGAACGAACGCTTGCGTTCCGTACAACAGGCCGAAGAATTCGAATACTGGGAGGATGACTCGGAGGAATCCGACTCCGACGCGAACCCTCGCCATAGGGCAAAAGGGAAGCGTAAGGAAATGGAATCCCAACCGAAAAGGCATTTTGGACAAGCCTTCAAACCAAAAAGCACAGGTGGAAGTCCACGAGACTTCTCCAAAACGTTCAGACCAAACGTTGCAAATGCAGGAACGTCCAAGTTTGCAAGGGACATTGCAGAAGCAATCGCCCCAAAGAGTGCCAAACAAATGCCTAACATAGGCACATATGACGGTATATCTGATCCAGACGATCATTTGAACAGGTTCATAGCGGGGGCAACCGTCAGCAATTGGACGGAACCCACGTGGTGCTACTGTTCCAAATGACGCTTGTTGGGGCTGCTAGAGCTTGGTTTGATCGTCTACCGGTCAACCACATCTACGACTGGGCAGACTTCCAGCAGAAGTTTAGCCAACACTTCAGCCAGCAACGGAAGTATACCGAGGAGCAATGGACAATCCTCAAATGCATACGAGAAGAAGATGAATCTCTGCCAAACTTCATCACTCGCTTCAACTCAAAGAAGCTAAGTTTGGGCAATATCAGCGAAGATCTTGTTCGCGCAGCCTTCATCCAGGGCGCGCATGACCCAGAGCTCATCCGCACCCTAACGGGTAAAGATGGTATGCCATCCACATGGGATGCCATCATGACAGCAGCAAAACGCTATGCGGAAACGGAGAAGCAACTGGGTAGAGATCTCCCACAGAGCACAAACATCTACACTCAGAAGACGAGAGAAGACAATGTCCTCACCGCCCGATTAAACAAAAAGCGGAAGCTAGGCATTTGGCACTCAAGGGTAAACTTTGACACCTCATCCGGCTTGCAACATCGATTGGGCGGAAGGGATAATGTACAGCCGCACCGAAACTCCAGATGGACGCCACTCACCAAAAGCGTCACTGAGATATTCGCCACTGAAGAGCTCCCGTGGCCAAAGCCTCCAATAATCCGACATCGTCACGATGCTGATCGGAGCAAATACTGTGACTTTCACAAGACAAAAGGCCACAACACTGAAGAATGCATAGACGAAAAAAGACATGGTAGAAGCATTTGTCAGAGATGGGACGCTCGCGCACCTCGTGGCGCAATAAAGGCTGAGCAGGCGGGTGCGTGTAGAACCCCAGCGGGGGAAAACACGAATAAAAATTCCAGCTTCAATATCGAGACTACATGCTGCGTAAAGAATGAGATCCCGAACCAGGTGCGTATCGGCTCGATGGCACTCCCATCCCAACATGGAAGGGAGCTCATTTACACAGTTTACATGTAAATCAATTCCAATTTGTAAAGAAGGCCAAGAGCCACTTCTAACGGAAATGATTCTCTTTAGAACATCGAAGCTGATGATTTTACTTTTCTGCACTAATATGACAATATTCACATTACGTGAAGTCGTTGCGTGGGAAGGCGGTCCTACCCGCACAAACCCAATAACAGGAAAAAACCTTCACGCAGGTCAGTCAAAGGGGAAGAGTTCAATGATCCCATTAAATGAAAGTGCCGGTCTATCCGCATGAGTCATGAAAGGAAACTGAACACTAACCTATTGACAACCGCGCGTCGAACGGTTCAAAACAAATTTCTCAAAAGGATGAGGAAAACCTACACGCAGGTCAGATATGGGTAAAGTTTTGCCATCCTACTAAGTGCAAGTGACGGTTCTACCCGCACAATCACGAAAGAGGAAGCAAAACTTCACACCTATTATCAACCACGTTCAAAGGTTAACTTATCCTCAAAAGATGAGGAAAACCTACACGCAGGTCAGATAAAGGTAAAGTTTCGCCATCCTACTAAGTGCAAGTGACGGTTCTACCCGCACAATCACGAAAGAGGAAGCAAAACTTCACACCTATTATCAACCACGTTCAAAGGTTAACTTATCCTCAAAAGATGAGGAAAACCTACACGCAGGTCAGATAAAGATAAAGTTTCGCCATCCTACTAAGTGCAAGTGACGGTTCTACCCGCACAATCACGAAAGAGGAAGCAAAACTTCACACCTATTATCAACCACGTTCAAAGGTTAACTTATCCTCAAAAGATGAGGAAAACCTACACGCAGGTCAGATATGGGTAAAGTTTTGCCATCCTACTAAGTGTAAGTGACGGTTCTACCCGCACAATCACGAAAGAGGAAGCAAAACTTCACACCTATTATCAACCACGTTCAACAGGTTAACTTATTCTACACTTGGAAAATTGCTAATTTAAACTAAGTATGCAAGTCATAAGTTTATAAAGCAAGAAACCCAAAGAAGGAAATAACAATCTTATACGCAAAAAGATTAATATTTCACAAATGAATTATTACAAGAATGGCCGGGTAACTACCCGCCTACGAAAATAAAAAAAATAAAAAAAATCAATACAAGCTAAAACTATCCTAGCAGTGGGAAGGGATCTTCAGGATCAGGCTTCAGGGCCACTTCCACTTGGACCAGCCCCATCGGTAGAGCGTGGCAGTTCAAGGAAAGCTTTGAGGATAGCTAGCCCATCATCAGCAGCAGCTACTTGGTTCACCTTCTCCACCACTGGATGCGGGAAGGCGGCGTATTGATTTACTGCTTGGTCGTATATGGCTTCAGTATCAACATTGTACAAAGGGAAGTTGGAAGGCGGGAAGCCTTTCTCAACGAACCCTAGACCAAGCAGGAAGCCGGCCCGTTCCCCATCCTCGTGAGAAGCGTTAAGGGCTGCGCTCATGGCATCATCATAAGTAGTCTCTGAGAAGACCCGATGCACAACCTACAAAGAAAATATACAAGTGTCAAAACACCTTTTCTATGTACAAAGGAAAGCGTGAAGACGTAAAGCTAAAATACCTGAGGCAACGCTTCTCGAAGAAGCCATTCCTTGGCAACCAGAGCTTGGGTGCAGGCGCGTTCGGCTTCGCTCTTAGCAAGATTGGCAAGAAGCACTTCCTTTGCAGCAGCCTCTTCAACGCCCTTAAGCTTCCGCTCGGTGTGGTCAAGCACACCCCTCTGGTCCAGGATCTCTTGGAGCTTCTTGGCATCTTCCATGGCCAAGGCATCATGAGCACGTTGGAGGGCCTCTAATTGGGCCTTGAGCTCCTCGTTCTCCATGCGTAAAGGCTCAGCAACGGCTTCAGCCTTGGTAGCCCTCTCAGTCGTGTTCCTCGCAGTCTCCTTAGCCAGCCGAAGCTGTTCGTTAACAGCTTGGGCAGCCTTGGAGCGGGCCTCGAGTCGCGCTTGAACGTCAACCTCGAGGGCCTTGAAGGCCTTCTCCTTCTCCGCAGCAGCTGCGGTCAATCGTTGGTTCTCCCCCCGAAGAGCACGCGCCTGAGATACGTCATTGGCGCGAGCTGCTTTCAACTTGTCGTTTTCACGACAAAGCAGCTCGACGCGTGGCTGCATCCGGGCCTGGAGAACCCGAAGCTCATTGGTTAGCCTACCCTCTTGGTAGCTAGCCATGGCTTCCCCCAACGCACCATGGGGAGCAGCGTGGCGAGCCCATTCCACGCACTCCACAGGGGTACGAAGGGTTGTTCCTCGGCGTATGTTCCATCGCGGAACATACACTTCATTGGAATCCGACACTGCAAAAACAAAAAAGCAGTTAGGAAAAGATGATAAAAAATAAAAGTGAAAAAAGGCCAAAGGAACCCTACGCACCTGTAGGGTCTATAACAGGCCGATAACCGCCGAACCCATCACCTGAACCCAAAGGAAACCCATCCAAAAGGTCAGGCAGATGGGAAGGTGGCAAAGACTGGCGAGTACTCCCATGCGTACCTGATGGGCCGGCCATCGGTGCCGGTGGCGGGGGCATGGTGACAGCCGCCGCAGTCGCTGCCAGCAGAATCCGCAGCAATCGTAACCGCCGGCTCGGTGAAGGACGCCGTAAAAATCGCACTCACGGCCGGCGGTGGCATAAACTCGGCTGGAACAGTCGGCTCAGAGTGAGCAACTGAACCAGCGGGACCAGGCGCAGGCGCCTGGGTCGACGCCTCAGGTAGGCTGACCAAGCCTACCGTCATCGGCGGAGAGGTACTACTAGGCACTCCACCCGGGAATGCGTCAACATCCACGCCTGCACAAGAAGATAAGTGTTAAAACAATAAATTTATAAAGTATGTTAAATCTACAAAAACAAGGATGTTTGTACTTACGGGTTTTCTTGAGCCTGAACGTACGGACAGGCGGGGACAAACCCGATGGAGCCGGTCTCTTGATGCCGGTCACCGTCGTCGTCGTTGGTTCTCCGGAGGTAACAGTCGTAGCCTCCGGAGCAGTGGTCTTCTCACCACCGGGGTGCCTCGCCACCTCTTCATTATCTGACTCACTGTCAGATAGGAGCACCGGATCAGCTGTGGAGGCCACCTCCTTCCCTTTCCCACCGGCAGCCTTCCTCTTCCGCACCAGCGGAGGACCATCTGCGGATTCCTCAGAAGAAGACAGGATGTAAGGAATTCCAGCAGCGGGTACAGCATTGAGGGGTTGAGGATAGAGTATCGCCTTACCTGGCCGCCGTTGGCTCAGGATCTCGTGGCCCAGCGGATAGACCTCCACAAACCGATCCGTCGTTTGCTCCAGGATGGGCAACTCGTTCTCGTCAAGAGCACGAGTACCCACCCGCACGGGATCGTCAGCTTCCCGCGGGTACAGGAGCGACTCCAAATTGTTCCCCTCTGAAAGAAAAACAGTTAGAAGACAGACTTATATCAGCAAGAAAGACAAGACATACCATAAGGAATAGAGTTCAAACCGTATTCGAGAAGGATGGGAAACCGGGACGCATCCTTCCATACCCGGCTCATCCCCAGCATCACCATCCCGGACTCTGCAAACCGGTAAACCGGAGATTGGACCCGGGATATCTTCGCGAACCATTCCGCCTCCTGGTAGCTGGAAGCGTGAAGGCTCGGAAGCGCTTGACCCTTCTTGAACTTCATAGCAATGGGGATGGCGCGAGCAGAGATGTAGAAGAACTCCCGCTTCCACGATCGTAGACTGCGCTCGGTCACGCAGATCTTCAAACCCTTAATACGGGTTGTCAGGGTGTACCACCCCTGGACGCACCTCCAAGTATAGAAGGTCATCAGGCGGTCCACGTAGGGCTCAATACCCAGAATCCGGCACACCCACTCGAAGTGCCGGACCTTGGCAATCGCCATCGGATGCACCTCGGTCAGGTGCACACCGTGCCTCTCCAGGACACGGTACACAAACTTTGTCAATGGGAACCTAAGGTTCCCATAAACAAAGAATGCAGCATATACCCCGATCTTGCCACTGGGGGCATCGTACACAGTCTGGTGGGATTCAGGAAACTCAGGCTCGAGAGACTCAAGCATGAACTTCCTGACGATGTACTGGTACTGATCGACAGGTAGAGCACACTGGCACTCGCCAGCAGTACTCCTATCGTCGGCTACAGCTTCAGCATCATGAGAAGACATTTTGCAGAAAGAAGAAAGTGATTTCGGGAAAATGCTTGCCTGAAAAGGGGAGTATTTGCCGGAAATCACTAAGAAGAAGAGAGGTGAAAGTATGGATTACAAAGAACCCTCTCCCCCTTTATATAGTAATCGCAATTAATGCGGTGAATTTAATGCGGAGGAGAGAGAAATCGAAGGTGCAATGAAACTATGACACGTGGCAAAAAGCAAGCTGGAAACAGCTGTTGAAAGGACGTGTGCCAGTAATTTCGCGGCCACGCGCCCGAAAAATCGCGCCCACGCGCCTGAAAAGCGTCTGGAATGACCATGTACTGTCACGTCACCATAACTTCCTGCACGTCCTGACACAGTCAGAAGAAACCGTCGCACGACGTTTCAGAGGTTTGGACTGTTCCTATCTTTCCACCAACCCTTCGAATTTCAAAATTCAAATTTTGAAAATATTAAAAAGTAAGCGGGAAAATCCCCCTTACCTTGGCAAACAAGTAACTGTAAGACGGATGCGGGTACAGTGTAAAGGCAAAACCCTTCACATATCTAGCACCCGCAGGGAATTGAAGCCAAGTAAATTTTGGCGAACAAGTAACCGTAAGACGGATACGGGTACAGTGTAAAGACAAAACCCTTCACATACCTAGCACCCGCAGGGAATTGAAGCCAAATATTCCTCGGCAACCAAGTAACTATAAGACGGCTGCAGGTACAGTGTAAAGGCAAAACCCTTCACATACCTAGCACCCGCAGGGAATTGAAGCCAGGAATACCTTGGAAGTAAAGTAACCGTAAGACGAGCGCTGGTACAGTGTTAAGGCAAAACCCTTCACATACCTAGCGCTCCGCTGGGAATTGAAACCAAGAAGGATCTTCTGGGCAATGCTTGCGGAAGCGGAAATAACATCCCCGCATAGCGGGAACGTCGAGAACTACGTTGTTTGAAGCTCCAGGATGGAATTGGTGGTTTTAACATAATTGATCACTATGTTCAAAACTACCAAAACCTCATGGAGAATCCACACAAGTGGGACTCAACGCTCCTGACTTGCGAGGAGGTTACAGACCTACCCGCATCATACCCAAAGACCAAGCAGGAAACTCGGGAATTTCTGCAAGTGACAAGGACTTCCGCGGGAAGAATCCCCATGGAAAACCTTAAAAAAGCCTTTTCAAAACCCTTTGCTTAAGTCCAAAAGTTCACCTCACTTTATTAAACACGCATGAGAAGAACATTGGACTGGGGGGACTTGAAGAGGTAGGTCCCAGCAGAGCCCAGTTGGACCCGCAAGACTCACCTTAAACAGGGACGTCTGCGCAGAAACCAACTGGATCCGCAGGACCAACCATGCTCAGAGACGTGACGTCCTTACGCGCAGTACGCAAGCTGGTCCCGCAGGAAATGCCTCCCAATGGTGAAGGACTCCGCCTGTCCCCGCAGCCTCGGATACAAGCCATTAGGGAAGGCCACCCGCGCAGCAAGGCTACACGCACAAGGCACTTAGCTCTCAATCGTTCAGTGTCACCTGAGAATGAGCGAAGCCGGGAACAATCCCGCACAAGGGCGGGAGGGGGAATACTCCCGCCCAAATAAGCCAGTCCGTACGATACAGAAAGATCTTCTGTACTGTACCTGACGAGGTATGGGAAAAAGATCTGACTAAAGATACGACAGCTTATAGACAACAGTATGGCGAGCAGCATGCTCCGACACTGTATGTCACTATTAGCCGCTGCCTACTCACCAACTCTTGTCATACCACGTGCGTAGCTGACAGTTGGTGGAAAAGGAATAGTATACAGCAGGCCTGGTCGCTGTCAGCCGCTACCTACCCACCAACTACCAGCAGGGCACGTGCGTAGACTACTGTTGGTGAACAGGAACACTGTTGCAGCCGGCCATACCTCCTTGGAAACCTACCTTCGGCTATAAATACCACAAATGGTATGACCATCGGATCTTATCTTGTATTATCATATCATATCTTATCGGATTATCATCATATTATATCTGATATCTGCTCTAGCAATCTCTTAATATACTTTCATATTTAAAGAGCAATCTAGTCTGATTCTCACGCCGGAGGGTGGTCACAAGGAGGAACCCCCCCTTCTCAGTGACGAGCTCACGGTGTCTGTTTTGCAGGTTATCAGAAGAACCATCTTCTCAGGGTCTAACCCCTCGTGGGAAACATCTATCTAACCCCCAGGTTACCAGTAATCTGTCCGGGGTCCGGTTAGTGTTTCTTCAGAGGGTTACGTAATGATAACTCAATGTTTTATATAAACATTTTGATTAGTTACATACACATAACAATAATAGCATGCATATATCGTTTGATCGACTAATTTCGGGCACTAAATATGCAAATTCCTACAAATTGTCTTTTTCTCTTACCAAATTAACCAAGTTGGAATTAGCAATTGCATAATGCAGAATAACCCATTCGTCACAATTCATAAACGTAAGTGCTAGTTACAATCATGGGCGAAGAATATCAAGGGCCAGGGGTGGCCCCGGCCCCCCTGTTTTTTCGCGCATCAGTGTAAATTTAGTTGTTTTTCCCTGGAAATTTTTACACGTAGTGTAATTTTACCTTGTTTCGGCCAAAAGTTTGAGCCCGGCCCCCCTCGTTTATGACTTTTATAATACATTTTGAGTCCGCCCCCCCCCCCCCCCCGACATTCGTGTCCAAGCTTCGCCACTGGTTACAATGACTACGCATCAAAGTTATAGAAATAAAAAACGCCGCATCCAAAACACACTCCAAAGTCCAAACCGCTTTTGACGACTTGAGCTTCCTTGAATTACTCCTCACGTGGGCTGAAGTATTGAGTTAGGCCACAATGGGCTCTAACATGTGGGCTTGAAATGAGGCGCAAAACAAATTTTATTCGGTCCTTTTTACTTTAGTTCTGCGTCAGCATAGAACTAGAGGTGTAAAAAAAACGGTTTCCAAACCGAACCACGCCGGTTCATATAGTAGTTTGGGTATTTCACAATCATAACGGTTCTTTTTTGTCTTAAACAGGTTTAAAACCGTTTCTAAATCGAACCGAAGCAGTCTGGATCAGTTTGACTAATTCTATGTTTAAACCGGTTTCTAAACCTGTTCAGTTTAGAAACCAGTTTTGAACATGCAAAACCCAAACCAGTTTTGGACACCTCTACTAGAACTTCAACAAACAATTGCAATAATATATACTTTTAAATTCATTGTCTTTTGTGACATATTCTTTTTTTTTCCTCGTGGCTCCTCAAATCTCAGCAATTATCAACTTGATTTTCCAAATTGAACTTACCATGTTTACTTATTTATATCATTAAAAATCCATCAATTTGACCCTAAGATGAGATGTATGAATGTAGTTTTCAAAGATCTAGTTTTTTTCATTTAAAAACGACTAATGATTGCAACTTGATGCCCGCTTTCTTAACATGTAATGTACAAAAGCATTCTATTCTCATTTTTAATTGTACTTTCTACTATGCAAAATCTGGTTGACGGAAAAGGTTTTTCGTTTTGACCAAAATACACACCCCTAATTAGGTAGTTTCTTCAAACTTTTTGATTACCCGCTTGGCTTCTACCAGTCTACAACATTGCTCGCTCACTAGAAAAATGAGTATTTGCAAATCGCCTTTTGCAACCGGAGATAAAAACCTCCATATTTTTCAACCATGAATTATTTTACGACCGATTTGAGATGTGTTAATCCCAAATCAGCTAAAAGGTAAGGTTAATGCCTCAACTTAAACATATAATAAATGAATTATTCGGTAAAAGAAAACATATAGAACAAATATAAGAAGTACTCCGTAATTGGCAAATAATTGTGTTTATTATTTGTAATTGTCTATTAGAATAAGTAAATAACCTAATAGTAAGATGCTTATCTTGGATGCAAGAAAGACAAATTGTGCTGACTTTTGGCACGTTTACTTTCAAAATATGAGATAATCAGTGTCACGTGGAGACACAGAGGATGGTCCCCATTTGGGCCGGTAAACCAAACATTCTGACTAATATTAAATGTTGCATATCTTTATACAGCCGTCTCCAAGAATTTATATATCTACGTCGAGCTGAAAAAAATCCCCTATAGCTTAAGCGGGTTTTGGGTATTAGCATTTTTTTAGGTGAATATATTTAAAATAATTAACATCCATACCTACAGTGCGGAACTTGAACAATTAAATTTAGGGGGCTGACAAATATAGACCTAAGAAACAAACAAAAAAAAGTCACCAAATAAATATTTAAAAAAAAAAATCAAGTTCATTTTTGGATTTATGAGAGGCTTGACTAACCAACTAAATATACATAATATTACAAAAACTACATTGTCTAAAATCGAGGTCTATGTAGGAACTAGAACATTGTAATCAGAGGGTCAAAAACACACTATTGTTATTTTTGCATCCATATGTAAAACTTCAAGGCCATATGGTTAAGTATTACTTCCTTGCTTTCTCTCGTTTACTGGACAAATTAATAATCATTAATCGGTTTACGCAAAAATAGGATCACCAATAATTTATTCTTTAAAAAGTTTTTCCAACTTCTTTGAGTATTGGTTTCATTGGTATTTAAAAGAGAAGATAGAACTCAACTATTGTTTAAGGTTTCTTTTACAACGTATTCTTCTATAGAAATATTTTAAAAACATGTATTGTTAAATTAACAATTAGAGTAAGTCGTATAAATTTATAATCAATAAAGTTAATAGCTTGATATAGAAATATAATAATCATATATGATTAGAGAAAAAAAAGTAAAGTAAAAAACTATTAGTCATTCAAATCATTTACTCATTTAGTAATAAATAAAATTAAAAATAGATTTACATCTTAGTAATAAATAACAATTAAAAATAAATTTTCAACTTAAATTGAAAAGAAAAAAGTATCCATATAAACTATAAAGTGATTGATTGTTCAGTGGTGGTGTCAGGAGAGAAAAAGAGAACACAAAGACCAAATAAAAAATATATTATTTTTTTAGCTACTACAACTATCTTCTTTCTCATTTTGTCTCTCCAACTCACTTCCTCCGGAAAAACTTCGATCTATCACTAGATAAAAGATTTAAAATTTATTATAATAATTATGGGCCGCAAAAATTACGTGCCTCGGACGGTTGTCCAGCTCGCCTATATATATATAAAGGAAGAGTGATGGGCAACAAAGCAATTTCATAATTACATGATAAGGACAAAATAATCATTGCATAATTAAGCAAGAAAAGTAATTTATTAACGTCTCGATCCGTTCTTAAATTAACGTTTAGTACAACTTGATGAAGCTTCAGTTTTTTGTGAAATTACTCTTCCGTCCTTTTAGCTAATAATCTTACAATACTAATAAACAAAAATAATGATACCTAGGTGTCCTAATCACATTCATTCCTAGATTAAAATTCCATACTAATCTTGTAATCTCTCTTCTCCTTAATCCATGCTATCCATGGGTCATTGGTGAAAATGGTTTAAAACATATTTTTCACCTTTTCATTTAATATTAATAATACATGTGGTTAATCACTTAATCATACAATAATCATAGAAACATCCAAACGATTTACAATGAAGTGGCAGGTAAGCGGGCAACAAGCTGCGCCGCAACCCCCTTTTGGATAGCAAACCCAATCTTACTAAAAATAAAGTTTCGGTTCTTATGGGCCAATACGTTACTATGCACAACTTTCTGAACCCTATTCAACAGGTCCACGGCATCCGGAGCTAAGAAACCAAAAGTGTCAAAGGAAATGGTTTGACCCATGAGTTACATCTCAAGAAATAATGCATACATTAATGACTATTTACAATAATATAAAACCTAAAACATAATTATGCTCAATGTATACATTACTTTTTATTAAAGATGTCAACACATGTTTTAAAAACAGCGAATCATGAATTCAGTTTGAATTATGCGAGATTTCTCACTTCATATATATAAATTTTTAAGAGTAAACTGTGGTTTTCGTCCATATGGTTTGTCCAAATCTGCGGTTTTAGTCCGATAGTTTCAAATATGTGTTTTTCATCCCTGTGGTTTAATTTCACTTTCAATTAAATCCGAATTCATTAACCTCGTTAATTTTTGTCGTTAAACCCATCAGTATGCCCCTCACGTGAGGGGTAATATTGTCATTTTTCTCCCCAGATAAACCTCAGTCCTAGTTCGCAAGCCCCCTCACGTGAGGGCCTGAGGTGTATTTGGGAAAGAAAAGGACAAAACTGCCCCTCACGTGATGGGCACGTTGATGGGTTTAACGACCAGACTTAACGAGGTTAATGAATCCGGGCTTAATTGCAAGTGAAATGAAACCACATGGACTAAAATCGCAAATTTGAAACTATTGGACTAAAACCGCAGATTTGGACAAACCACAGGGACGAAAACCGCAGTTCACTCAATTTTTAATTATGCTATTTAATTTAAATTTCCAATTAATGTGATTATTAATTTTGTATCTTTAATTTAAAATTATAAACGTAGTCATTCTAAAAAAAACTTTTAAGCATTGAAACAACGATCGGTTATACGTAAAGAAATTTGGAGTCCTGTAATTTAGATTTTTTTTAAAAGTTATAAAACCGAATTCTTTGTTTTTTGGAAACTGTAAAATTTCATTTTTTAATTTCATAAACATTTATTACATAATCAATTTCAACAAAACAAATCTTATGTTACTCTACTAATAAAACAAAGTGTCGATGCTTAAGTGTCAAGCCTACATTCACTCATAGCCTAATTTTTCATCATAATTTCTAATATCTCATCTCATTCATCCTAACTATCTATTAGTCAAAACCATTTTATCAGTTGGGTTATAGCATCGTTAGATGGGTTTTATTAACTATTTAAAGGTGTATAAATGCCACGTTTTATAATCGTCATTCAAGAAGAATTGATGCTAAATATAATCAATTATTGGGTTGGTTGTTGTTTTCCAACATTGCATAAAGTATATATTTAGGTGTGTATATATGTAATCTGATGACATCATACTATAGATTATTGTCTATATGCACATTAATCATCATCTTTTAAACATTGTTACACGAAAAATTACATTAAGTTCATATTATCCACCATGTGTATTACACATAGTGAAACATGAAGAAGATACATTTTATAAGTCGTGAAACGTGAAAAATTTATTATTCATAAATCGTTTACTTTGTCTAATACATTAATTTACATGGTAAATGAGACCTTAAAATGATGTTTACAAATTTGAAAATACTTCTTTGTATACAAAATTTGTATCACATGTTGCGCTTAATGTGAAGACACCTTTTGGACATGTAATCCTATTACCAAATTGTGTTTGTCGCATTTCGGACTACAATTGTATCACATGTTTCGTTCTGATTTGACATGAGGCAATCATCGAATAAGTATGGATCATTTTGAAAAATGGTGATTTTGGTTCATTTCAAAATAACTTCAATAAAAACTAATATAGCCTCAAAGGCTTGTGTAGGCACTTGCATTTATAGCAACTCGGTTTATCATCATCAATGCATCTTTTAGATTTATTATATGGTATGTAAGCTACACGCAATGTAACATCCTAAATATTTTGATTTTAAATAAAGAAAAGTCATGTTAAGTTGTCGTGTGTTAAATGATTAATTAATAATAGACAAGAAAAGATCATGGACTTGGATTAATTAACATGGATTAAAGGGTAATGGGCCTTAGGTCCATGGGCTTTAAGGAGTATAAATACTCCCTTAAACCATCCTAAAACCCTAACTATCATTTCCATCTTTCATAAATCTCTATACACTCAAAACACACACACATCCTACACCACTATATACGGCCGAGAGAGAGAGAGGCGAGATCCGAGCCAAACAAACGTCGATTCTTGATAGATCCTCATAGTGCAAGATAGATACAAGACCTAAAGTTCGTAACCAAGCTAAACCGTAACCATAAAACACGTAAAGGTATGTTCTTGACCTTAAAGTTCACATTTTTTATGAACGGTTAGCCTTGAAACCCGAACCTAGGATAGATCGGGTATAAACGAGTATTAAAGTAGCGAACTTGATGTTAGAAACGAACTTAAAGAACTCGCGGCTGCGTATGACTCGTTTAAAATAAATCCTAGACCTATTATTGAACGTTTTAATCTTAAAGGCTCAAACTTTATGCTTTTTCGAGCCGTGTTTTACCTGAAAAAGACCATGGGAATGAGCACGGGTTTTCTTAATACTATATTCAAGAACTTCGATGAAACAAAGATGATTATGGGGGGTTAAGGTAGACCAACGGCTGCTGCAGGGCAACTTCGCCTGCAGCTAAGCTCGCTGCATAACTTCGCTGCAGCTGGGTTCGCCAAATAAGTTCGCTCGTGGCTGGACTTCGCTACATGCAAGTTTGCTGGTGGCCAACTTCGCTACATGCTAAGTTCGCTGGTGGCTAACTTCGCTTGTATAAGTACGCTTACAATTAAGTTCGCCTCACATAAGTTCGCTTGTATATAAGTTCGCTGATGTTAAGTTCGCTCGAAATAAGTTCGCCACTGACATGTTCGCTTAACAAATCAGATAGCGAATCAGACTTAATTCGTTAAGAGGAATGAGTTAACGAATTAGAAAATAAATTAAAATCCTAGTGGAAAATGTGTTAAGACAGTTAAGGTAAATAAAATTTTTCCAAGCTGACCTGGCAGCTCGACCCCAGCCAGGGGCTCTGCCCCTTGGATCCCGCTAGGGGCTGCCGCCCCTAGAACCCTGCTGCCAGGGGCGCTGCCCCCGGACCCCCGTTCGCTGTTGGTTATATAAAGATAGAAATACGATGCGAGTAGTAATAGTTAATTGATACGTGTAATTGTTATACAGTTAGTCGTGCACAGCTCAAGAAAGGGATTACGATTAACGGTGAACGTAACCGCATTCAGGTGAGTTTCTAGCCCCATTTTCTTGTTATGTTTTCGGGGCTGTGTGCATACTCGATGTGGTTAGTTAATACACTTACCTTAGGTTGTAAGTGTATGCCTATTTATGATATATGTGTATGCTATAGAATAATGCTTGACAGTACATGAACGATCTTCGGATATTGCATGTACTTTCAAGAGATAGTTAGATGCTATGGTTGTTCATATATATGTTGTATGAAGTATGTACGTTATAAAATATAAGTATGAAAGAAAGTATGTAAAATATATATATGAGAAGAAAAGTACGATATGATGGAATTGACGGTAAAGGGTGGCAGACCCTAATAATATATGTGAAGAAGGGTGGCAGACCCTAATAATATATGTGAGGTTATAGGGCGTAAGGCTCTTTAAGGGTGGCAGACCCTAATAATATCTGTGAGGTTATAGTGCGAAAGGCTCTTTAAAATGTAAAGTATGTATGTAAAGAAAGATAAAGTATGAGGTATGAAAGAAAGTAAAGAAGGACAAGTATGTAATATAATAATGTATTGTAAGTTGATTGTATTAACTAGAACTCACTCAGCGTAGCTGACTTTTAGTATGCACGCAGGTGAGTAGAATGAGGAAGTTAGCTTGAGGAGGACGCATGGCATGGTTGGATGAAGCTGGCATCTAAGGATTTTGTTATGATGATTTATCACTATATTTTACGTTATGTTTTAAAAAGACAAATTATGGATGATTGTAACCAATGGTTGACTATTTTATTATTCCGCGAAATGTTTTTTAATTAACTCTGATATAATGAACTACGTTTATGAGTAAATCCAACATCAAAGTAGGGATACCGGTAACGGGGCCTTACACGCAATTTCAATCATGAAAAGTCTTTTAAGAATCACAATTAAAATATCATACCTGTTTTCTTAATTTATTTTTATCTTTCATTTTGTTTCTTTTTTTAAAATAACAAAACTTATTTATTTTTATCATTTGACAAATCCCGTGTAATACATGGAATCAAAAGCTAGCAAGTACATATAACAATGTACAAGTAATTAATTATATGTAATAATGCATTTTTAATGATGATTATAATGATAATTAATGTTTAATATAGATGATAAAAATATCTAAATATTTATATATTTTATCTATATATTGAACATACATCATATTTATACTATATTATAAAGCATGAGGCAATGGTAATATAAGAACTTTTTTTAAAAGGTTTACATAATGTTATATGCATGTATAGAACCTTTAATAACGTGAACAAAAAATGAAAAAAAGATTAAAAAAACTCTAGCACACATTTTATAAAGCTACAATTAATTAGATGACGTGAATTATAAATGTAAACTTATGGTGTATGAATGGGAAGCTGATCAATTGAATGTTATTATTAACAGGCTCCGCACATAATAATTGTCATGCCAACCCTTGTCATTTACTCTACCAGTCAAGCATCCCAACTGACATGTTCAATTAAGGCGCACAGTTGAAGGCCTTGAATGCAATTCTCAATAGCTGAAGAAGTGAGTGATCGGTTTCAACTCAATAATGATCGATCCATTATTGTTCTGACCTCTATTTAGCACGTTTACTTTTTGTGCTTGACTTTTGGCACGTTTACTTTTTAAATCTGAGTTGTATGTATAGAGTACACCGGTTAATTATCAGTGTCACGTGGAGACAAAGAGGATGGTCGCATTTGGGTAGGCAAACCAAATATTTTGACTTATATTAAATCTTGCATATGTATATAAAAGAAATCATCGATGTAAACATTTCAAAAGAGCAACTTAAAAATTCATCCATGTAAATAATCATTTCCGAAGATCATAAAGTTCTATGTAGCGGTTTCTTATTAAAAGCCGAAAGTTACAAACGAGATGTAAAAGCTTTTTAAAAATAAACCAAACTTAGGGATGAATGTGAGATTTAGTAAATTATATGGATGTGGATGGAACAAGATATGAACTCGTGCTTTAATTAATGTTTTCTATTTGTGTATCCAATAACCAAACATAATAATGTTAATAGGGATGTTAAAAACTGTTGTCGCCATCACGAGCTAGCTCGGGCAGTCCGGGGTTTTTCCATAAGGTTTCCTACTGGGTAGGTCATAGGTTAAATTCTCTTAGTGTATGTCACTTACCGCAGAAAACATCATTGTAAGAGGATTTGATTTCAAGTAAGGAGCGGTTGATGTATAAGCTTCCCTTTGGAGACGTGCCAACGGGACTAGCACCATTTTAGACCGGATCGGTGGCAATCTCCTAATTTTTCAACTATTGTAATTTCAGTCGCAAATAAGTTTCTAAAACTAACAAGTAGGGTACAACGGCAACATTTCATTTTACATTATATCATCTGAACTATATCTGGTAAAAGAAAACATATATTTTAACTAAAAGAAATAATTGGCAAGTGTTTAATATTAGTAAGTAGGATAGTACCCGTGTTACACACGGGTTGAAAATAGATAAATAACAAAATCAATATAGACAATCATAAAATTTCATAAACAGACAACCATATATTAACATTAGGATGGCCTAAACAAAATATTAGAGAGTAACATTGTCTACATAAAGAGTTAGTAGTTACACAAACTTGTCTATATTAGCACGGTTACTATCCTAGACTCCTAGTTAGTAGTTACTAATAGAAAGACTACTATTTGTTAGAATAACTTAATAGTAAGATGCTTATCATTTTTGCAAGTATAAGCAGTGAAGGATTATAGAAAGACTTGTGCGGACTTCTGGTTCGTTTACTTTATAAATCTAAAGTTACAAGTAGGAATCTTCACTATTAATTTATCAGTGTCATGTGGAGAGAATGGTCCCATACTTGGGCAGGTACATCACATAGTCTTACCAATATTAAATGATTACAGCCTTTAATTAATTATCAATATCATTGATTGTAGTTGCTTAAACCTATGAAGTCAATTACATTAGATCCCTCACCTTTACAGAAATGATTTTTTTTATAGTAACAGGATCATTATGTTGTTGATGACAATGGTATACAATCAGCATGCATACGCACTCCTGGATCTACTCATTTGGTTCGATAACATCGTTCTGATATAACAAGAACAACTTTTAAACGGATTCATACCCTCCTACACATTAGAATTCATATTATCTTGAGAAAGAAATTGAGTCATTTATACCGTAGACATAATATTTCCGTATACTACGCATTATCCCCAGGGCCGTCTCTGAGAATTTAAATACTTCGGCCGAGTCAAAATAAAGAGACCCGTAGACGTTAACGAAAATTTTTTATTCGCTTATGTACATGGATCAAACTTTTATCGACCGATTTATTATAAGCAGAAACCATTCTAAGCATAAAATTATCTCATAGACCATTGCAAATAACCTTATTTTTAACATAAAAAAACATATATATGTAATATGTATAAAAAAGTTTGTGCCCTCGAAACTTATGTGCCCCGGCCGATGGTGCCTTCGAGCCTCTCCTGATTATGACTGCCTAGTGCCTACCGAAAAAATCTTGATTAGAAACCCAGAAAAATAATAACTTTATCTATACTATATATAATGTATGAGTGATGGGAAAATTAAGACACTTGAGTTTTAAGTAATTTACTACTTAATTAACAAATGGTACAAGTTACATAGCATGTTGAGGAGGGACAAAATAGTCTATTAGACAATAAACTTTATTTCCTTAAACATAGTTACAATCTTAACCCTTAAACTTTAATTAGCTTTTGTAAATTTTAGCATTAGTTACAACATTAGCCCTTTAACTTTTGACTATATATTCTTTTTAATTTCACATTTAACCAACTTTCACCCACGACTTTTAAACGGTTATAATTTTTTCATACGCTATTATTTTTTTAAAAATCTGGCACCATAAAAACGAGTATTTTATTTTCTTTAATTTGAGTATGATATTGCTTTAGTTTTTTTTTTGTTTAAAAAAAATAACATTTAATAGCGGTGTTTGCCATCTGGTTTCGATGGTTTTTAAATTAAACCATTAGTAACGGTTTTTGGTTATCGAAAACCAAAACAGAATCGTTAAAAATTGAAACCAAACCATTATCAACATCAACGGTATGTGTTCCCCGTGCATCGCGCGGGCACCCGTCTAGTTTGATTTAAAACACTTTACGCTTTCACAAACAATCTTGTCCAGAAACTTCTATTAAGAGAAATATAATTGGACACAACATAATATAAGCCATTTATAATTGATGCATTGAAGGATTAACACAACTAGATGATCAGAGATTATAACTCATATTAAATGATGATACATAGATCAATGAAATTAACAACTTTTAAATGATAGTAACAGGACCAATATATATTAACTACCATTAACCTCTTAATTTAGATAAGAATAGTATAGAATGAATACAATTTAAAAATCTGAGAACTAATAACTTAGATAACTTGGCCTATTCGTTTACCACAATCTTCGTGTGCTGCAACGTTAGATGCTACACAGTTCAGAAGTCCTATTCGTTTACCACAATCTTCGTGTGCTGCAACGTTAGATATCTAGCGGCAGAAACAAATTCTTTTGGCATGTTTGTCAGGATCAAGTTGTCAAAACTTTTGACCCGTAGTAAGGATAAAGGAAGCCTCTTTAGATTTCTACAGCACCTGATTTCCATGGTTTGGAGGTTCTGCAATGTTCCTTCACCCACGGCCAATAATCTAAGATTTTCCAGTTTCCATAGTTTAAGAACTCCAAGCGCAGGGAACCCATTTTTAGGACAATGCATTTCTTCCCCCACATAAGAAGCAGCTAGAAGCCTGAGGACCATCAGGTTCGGCAACTTAGATAGTGTTGGCATGGGATCTTCGCCTAGCCGTGAGACAGATAAAGTTAGGACTTTGAGTCCAGGTGGGATCTGATACCAAGAAAGAGACTCACGTAAATGTCCTAGTAAGTACAGCTGAGAGAGATTCTCGAGACGTGACAAAGGTTTAATGATGAGCACCGAAGGCTTACCCATTTTGTCCTTGGACCTTAATCTCAATGATTGAAGGCTGACCAACGACAATATCCATGACCCGAACAGATCGTAGGTTGTTGTCGTGGTGCTGGTGGTATTTGTTGTTGTGGTGGCCATTGTTGTTGTTATCGTGGATGACGACTGTCTTGTTATATCAAGTTTCCGAAGATTAGTCATTCTCATCAAAGTCGAACCAATCTTTCTTGCAATCTTCTCATCTACAAACAAACCCCATAGAGTCTGGAGCTGGCTTGGACCTCTATGAATGGTTGAATGATTAGATATGTGATCTAGACGAGCCCCGTTTAAACAAAGATGATGGAGATGCTTCATGTTCCATATGGAACTTGGGAGAGTAGTGATACGTGTGTGCTTTATGTCTAGTGTTTCAAGGTAGAGGAGGCCACCAAGTGAAGAAGGAAGAGTGTCCAAGAAAGTCCATCTCAACCCTAAATACCTCAAATGAAATAGGTTCCCCAGATTCTCTGGTTACCGTGGTCGATAAACACCCTCTAAATCGAGCACCCTGAGGAATCCAAATCCTCTACCTCGAGTGATACTTTTTAAAAATCTTCTCATTTCTTCTGCAGGGATATCTTTCTTTCGGCCATTGAATGATATGAAGGACTGAATATTCTTGAATATTTTGGTATCGGAACTGTCCTTGATATTGGTGTATTCAACCACCCGACGAATTTCAAATTGATGTGCTTCTGTTGCGTTCGAATGTTCATCAGACTTTTGGTGGAGGTGAAAGAGGCCTATTTTTAAGGCCATTGGCAACAAGACGTCATGTAGGGCTCCAATCAGTCGGCATTTTTTGATAGACTCATCGGATCTCCTTTTTGTGATCTCCACCATGTTTATCTTCACAAGTTCTTCCAGGTAACACTCTGCTATGTCTTCTTGAATAATCCATCTGGACGGCTTCACAAATCCCTCGGCAACCCACAGGCGATACAACCTTCTCACAGGTATATCAAATCCTTTTCCAAAGATTGTCAAATAAAGAAGACAGAGCTTCAAATGCACTGAAACATGGTTACAACAGAAGACTAAAACATCAAATGATGGGGATTTGGTAGCAACATCGAGCTGCTCGAAAATCTCTAACCATTCTTTGTAGATCCCCCCCCCCCCCGTTTTCGATTGCAAATCAGCAATCTTCCCCCTTGTTGATAGCAAACTAGCAAGCAACTCAATCCTCAGGGGCGTTCCATGGCAGCTTTATGCTATTATGTTTTTCAAATCCTCCATGCTTTCGGATGAGAATGGACTTCTTTTAACACCCCATGTCTTCTTAATGAATAACCTGAGGCCTTGCTCCATGTCTAGATGCTTGAAGTGATAACGGTTTGATTCATCTGCAAATGAAGCCGCTTCTTTGTTGGAGGTAGTTATCATCACCCTACTTCCATTGCATGCATCTGGTAAGGCACTTCTTAGGTCATCTAAGAGCTCACGACGATTGATATCAATGATGACGATCAGGTACTGTCGACCCTCTAAGGAACCATACAGTCTCTCTCTCAGCACATCATCTAGAAGTTTCTCTTTAGCTTTCAAGCCGGTCACATTTCGCAGTATAACCTTCATAAGTTGACTAGCTGACCACGTTGGGTCAATGAATACTAGGGTACTGCATTGAAACTTGTCCACCAGCTTGCTGTAGATTTCCTTGACATGATCCGCTTTCCCAACGCCAACATCTCCAAAAACTGAGAAGATTTGAAGTGGTTTGTTACTGCTGGTCAACTGGTTCTGCAACTTATCCACATCTTTCTTAAAGATGGACTTTTCATTCTTTGGGGTATAATAAGCATCACTCTCTTGCCATGGCTGTCCACGCAGACGCGTTAAATGAGGACCCTGTTGTTGCTCCTGAACTGATGCATTGCCGTGGTTTCCATCTGAAGAAACGTGGATCGACTCACTGGTAGACGATCTACTTTCCTCGGGTGTGATTATGCTATTTCACCGATGGTTCTCTTGGATCTGGGTTCTTCCACCTACAAAATGAACAGCACCGTAAACTTACCCCTCAGAAAGGGACAGAGGGGTCCTCTTTGGGGTAACCCTCCGGTGTGAGAATAAGTGTTTGTAGGAGAAGATAATAATATCAGAGTAAGGAAATTTGGAGAGTATTGCTTAATATAGCTGAATACCGTGTAGTTAAATGTGATTGGATGATTGGATGTGTCTCTCCTTGTGGAGTTGATGCTGTATTTATAGTGCTAGGGTTTCCCATGATTGGGCTTAGACCCAGTTAGGGCCTTGTTTGCCTCCTCCAATTGCTTTGCGCCACGTGTCCTTCAGGGACACCTGGTGCTTTTTCATTGGTTATAATCACGTGGTAGCACATGGGTTTTGCTGAGTTGTCCACCTTTGATTGGCAGCTGTCAACATCAGCATATTCTTATTCCTTAAAAAGATACCTTCTGGAAGGTTGTCTGACGTGCACAATCAAGGTTGCCCTAATTTTGATTTGGATAAGGACGAGGTTGATTATGTGCACGTGTGATGCGCGCCTGTCCTGAGGATGCGCGAGGTCTTCTCTTTATTCTCACGCGCAGATGTGATATGCACAAGCATGTGATATGCGCCACGCGCGGATGCGCCACCCGCAGACGTGATATGCGTGAGCATATGTGATGCGTGAGCATATGTGATGCCTGAGCATGTGATGCATGAGCATATGTGATATGCGTGAGCATATGTGATATACGCCATGCGCATAGGTTTTGGCTTTGTGCCTTCATAATGTCTTGATTTCAAGCCTCTTGTCTATATCTTGTGGGTTGACCCGCCTCGCTCGGTGTTGAGGCGGGTACATACCTCTTCAAGCCCCCCCAGTCTAATGTGTGTCTTGTCTCGCGCGTGCGAGGTAAGATAGACATTAGACTTAATAGTTTGCTTTTTGAATAGGGTTTTGTCTTTTTCTTCTTATTATTCATCGTTGCGCGAAATTCTATCCTTTTGGTTGAAAACGAATCGTCCCTGTACGTGGTTGGTTGTTGCTGACATGCGTCAGTGATGGAGACGTGTCAGACCTTTCGTGTGCTCGAGGTGCTACAGTTGCCTTTCGTGTCCCCTCACATAGTGTCAGGGACACGTGTCGCGCTCGCGTTGGTCCGTTCCTGCGAGTGGTGGCGCGTGAACTCTGGCTGCACCTGTGTTGTTTCTTTTCGTGTCCCCTCACACAGTGTGAGGGACACGTGTCGCGCTCGCGTTGGCTTACACCTGCGAGTGGGGGCGCGTGAATTCCGATCAATACCAAAATTTCTCTCTCCTGGGCCTATAAAAGCAAGCCCTTGATAGTTTTTATTCTTCATCTTCTTGTTTATTCAGAGCTTTTTCTTTTCATTCTATTCCGATTGCCTTTGTTCTGCTTCCAGATCTCTGTTCTTTTAGAGGCATCCTCCGTTCGTTTTTACAGTTGTATGTCTGATAGCTCAGACAACACAATCTCCCCTATCCATCGCCGTGTTAAATCGTTAGTAATGTCGACGTTGAAGAAGACCGGCAAGGGGAAGAGGGCTGCTGAGGCCTCATCGGAGGAGGTGGGGAGGACCAAGGCAGTGAAGAAGTGGGATGAGATCCCCTGCAAACTGAGGCAGGCCGATCTTGACAGCCTTATCGCCTCTCAGGGTTTTCTCCCTGAGTTTGGCTGCATGTTGCCTGGGGCCGGGCAAACGGCGGCGGACCCGCCTACCGGTCATATATCCCTTTACTGCCATTTTTTCACCCATTGCAACCTTCGTCTTCCGATGACAAGGTTTGTGGGTGCTGTGCTTAGGTTTTATGGGATTCATATATCCCAAGTCCATCCGTTTGGACTCGTGCGCATGACTAATTTTGAGTTCATGTGCAAATCTCAGCGCGAGGAGCCCACCCCTCGGCGCTTTCAGTTTTTTTATAAGCCCAAGATCCAAGATTCTTGGTTCTCATTTATTCCTCGCAGTCAGAAGGTCAAGTGCTCCACTGTTTCATTCAAGAGCCTTCATGACTGGTCTGAGAGGTTTTTTTACATCAGGGCTGGTGTGATCCCCATCCGCATGACCATGCGCGCGATCTCTTCTGCGCCTGCGGATGTCGGTGTCTTCAAGAACCCAACTGGCGCCTGGGTTAAAAAGTTGACCGCCGAACCATCCCCCGCCAAGAAAATTTGTGAGGAGGCGCTGGTGGGGGTCGGTATGAGCAGGAGGTGGTCTGACAGCGCGACTGAGCCCGTTATCCAAGTTGACGGCTTGTGTAAGTTAATCCCATTGCATTACTTCTGCGCGAATACTTATCTTTTTGCTGATATCATTTGACTTGTTTTGTGCAGTCAGCAAGGAGTATGTCCACGCCGCCTATGATGAGCATATGGAGGGTGGCTCCGTCGCGCTGGGCGCTGGGGAGGTTGGTTTTCCCGATCGCTTCGATGACATGTTCATCCCTGTTGATCTGGGATTTCTCTTTGACAGCGATGCGCCTGGTAATCCTTTGTACTTATACATTTGCCTTTATAATACCAAATTTGGCTAACACTTCTTTTGCACGTATTGTAGACGCGCTTGAGAACTACGAGCTGGAGCTCGCGGAAGAGGAGGAGGAGGAGGAGGCGCCCCAACTAAAGCGTAAAGCTAAGGGGAAAACTGGCGCAGGAGCCAGTAAGAAACAGAAGAAAGATGTTGCCCCTGTTGCTCAGGATCCTCCTACTCAGGCGAGGGGATTTGAGAAAACCCAGGAATTTCCCCCCAAGTTTTCCTTGTCTTCCCTGCCTCAAAAAGTGGGCAGACCTCCTGTCCACACGAGGTATGGTGCTACTACCTCCTCCCTTCGCGCGGTGGAAAGGGAAGCGGCGTTGCGCCTTCGACAGGTATACTTTGCTTATCCTTTGCTTATCTTTTACTGTTCTTTGAGCGCGATTCTGATAGAATTACTGATGAATCTTCGCTCACTCAAATGTTTGTATAGCCGGCGACCTTGGTGGATCAACCTCAAGCGCAACAAGATGCCGAGGCTGCGCCGGAGGTCGCTTCGAAGTCCCCTGTTTTACCCTCGAAAAAGGGTAGAATGGACTTCATGGCGATGTTTGCCTCGCGAACGGAGTTGCGCCAAGGTACGTATTGTGCTTTTATTTTCTGACTTTTTTCTTTTAGATCAAGTCATGAACCATTTCTTGTTGTTGATTTTTTCATAGAAGTCGTAGCTGGCGTACAAGCTGCCGGCGGTACTCCTGGCGCCGGTGCCAGCGCCGTTGGCTCTGCTCCTGCTCCTGCAAGCGATGAATCTCCCTTCATCGGGATTACTAAGGAGCAGGAGGCCGTTTTACGCGCCGATCTGGCGGCGTCGAGACCTCCCTCACCTCCTCCTGCGCACAGCCCTCCTCGCGAGACTGATTTTGATTCTAGGTCGCAGGAGAAAAGGCCTGTCTCCGAGGAGGATGAGGAGTTTGAAGTTGAAGACTCCGACGGCGGCCGCGCCAGCCCTGCGGCGCCACGAGGTTTCTCGGCGGAGCCTTCTCGTGGGGCTGACGCTGACTTTTCTGCTTCATCCCCGCAGGTATAGGATTGTTTTTGCTCCGCTGCACGGACTTCCATCTTAGTGTTTTGTTGACTTAGATAATTACATTGTTTTTGCAGGAATCCGATCACATTTACCGCCCGAGATGGAATATTACTGAGGACAGCACATTTCAGTCCATGGGTGTGTGTGCGGAATTCTGGGCTCATTCTGTGCCTCCAGCTGAAAGGAGGTTCCAGGAGTACCGCGCTCGCGATGACTTGCTCAACGATCATCTGTTTGCTGGGTCGGCCTTCTTTGCTGCCTCCCAAGAGCTTCGCTATGATTACGTAAAGGTACGTGATGCTCTTGCGGAAGCCAAGCAAGAGGCTAAGTGTCTGCTTGGCATCTTTCTGATGCTCGAGAGAGAGCTGAGAAGCTCCAAGCAGAGCTCAGCGAGAACAGAGCAAGTGCCAACAGCGCCTTCGTGAAGCGCGGGCATGAGCTTCAGGCTGCGCGGGAGAAGCTACAGGCGGCGGAGGCGGACGCGGCCAAGTACGCGCGTAGAGCGCGCGACTTGGAGCTGGACGCGGAGGCGCGTGACCAAGCTCTTGTCCAGTCTATAACTGAAAAATCATCACTGGAGAGTGAGGTTGCGCGCCTGAAGAAGGAGCTGGCGGCCGCGCAGGCCGAAAAGGATGAAGCCTTGGCGACGGCAGCGTCTAGCCAGGAAGCGCTCGAGCTTGCGCGAGCGGAAAAGGAAGAAGTCCTGGCGGCAGCAGCGTCCGACAAAGAGGAGCTGAAACAGAGTAAGGAAACTGTTGAGTTGTTAAACTCTCAGATTCCTTCCCTCGAGACGTCTGTTGCTTCCCTCGCGCAGGATCGCCAATGGCTAATCTCACAGGGTGTGACTCGTTGCGCTTACGCGATGAAATATTCAGACGAGTTTCAGGCCCTTGTGATGGATTGCAACGCTGCCGCGCGCTTGGTGGGTCGAGCTAAAGGGTTTAAGGATGGCTATGAATATGGGATGCTGAAGAAGAACCCATCCGACTACCCTTATCAGAGCGACGTTGCCTGCGCGGACATGGCCGCGATGGGGGAGAAGTATTTGAATACTCCCATTCCCATCCTTGGGCATGTATTTTAACCTTAATGATATTGCCTTGACTTATTTTTCAAGTCTTTTTTGTACTCATATTTTTCCATATGATTTGCAGATATCCGCGCTTGCTGACCAGCCCGACCTCGGCGCGCTAAAGAAATTACTTGACGAGTGCGAAGGGGCTGGTGGCGGCGATGATGGCGCGGGGAATGCTGCCCCTGCTAGCGGCTCTGGCGTGGCCAAAGGATCCGCTCCTGACACTACTGTGATAGAAGACTCCATTCAGGATGAACAACTTGACTATGGTCAGTTTGGAGATGACGAGGAGCAGGCTGCGCCAGATGCTGAGGGCGGTGATGAGGATGATGAAGAGGCTGACGTCAACGTGGAGACTTGAGAAGCCCTTCATGTTTTTTATTTTTATTTGTAGTTTGTATCTCATCTTGTAAACTTGTAAATTTCAATGCTTTGGAATGAAATTTTTGTTTTTCCCTTCTTCGCAACTTGCGCATTCCCCATTCATCTCTTTATATTGCATGTTTGCTTGTTGAATATAAGATATGCTTGCACGTTGAAATAAGAACAAGGTTGTAAGGAAATTATTATACTTAATCCTTGTCATATTGTAAGTGATTTTGCCATATCTTGATTATGTTGACACGTGCCTTGGCGTTTTCATTATTCCTCTTTTGCGCGACGTTATCGCGCATTTATTATATGGAATTATGAGTTTTTTAGCCTTTACGTGTCAATATGTGTTACTCAGATATCCATTACAATTTTTTGCGCGACCTCGACCTGAGACCTTAACAACTATGTTTTGGCATTTGCTTTGCCTTAGTTGTGTTAAGGTATTTTTATGGTCAGGCTGCGCAGCATGTAGGATGGATGTTGTGAATGATTTGAACTAAGGCTCACATTATTGGGCTAAGGCCCTGAGCTAAGGCTCATAATTTTGGGCTAAGGCCCTGACGTTTTAGAGTTAAGACTCGTTAACGCCTTTGCGCATGTATGTTTTACTTCGTTTTATTTTGTTTTGATGTCAATACAATGTTGTCATATTGCTCAAAATTAATAAAGGGAAGTGTGAAACATGTATGAAAAAGGTAATAGAATCCACATTAAGAGAAGATAGAGCGTGTCATTATTCATAATGGCTTAAAGAGCCTTGATTACAAATTTGACAATTTTTACATGAAACATTTTCTAAGCTGTGCTGCGTTCCATGCGCGCGGGATCTTCTTTCCATTCAAATCTTTTAAGGCGTATGCGCCTTTTCCCAATTCTTCCAAGACTTGATAAGGTCCCTCCCAATTGGGGGACATTTTTCCTGGGGGTATCGCGCGGCTAGCTTCATTGTTTCGAAGGACAAAATCATTTTTCTTGAAATGGCATTCTTTCACGCGCTGGTTGTAATATTTTTCCAGTTTTTTCTTGTATTTGGCTTCACTGATGATAGCCGCCTCTCTGCGCCCTTCAAGTAAGTTGAGATCCAACCTTCTTTCGCGCTCGTTATCAATCTTGCTCATCATGAGCACTCTATGGGATGGGCATCCAATTTCTACTGGAATCATTGCCTCTGTTCCATAGGTTAGGCTGAACGGGGATTCGCCATTGCTGGTTTTGCTTAATATCCTGTGTGCCCACAGGACATTAGGTAGCTCTTCGACCCAAGAATGGGATTCTCCCTCCAACCTTTTCTTCAGCCCATTCAGCAAGCTTTGGTTAGCGCGTTCCACTTGGCCATTCCCCTGAGGGTGGTAAACTGAAGTGAAAATTTGGTTGATGCGCATCTCCTTGTGCCAGCTGGATATCTTCTTGTCAGTGAATTGCTTGCCATTATCGCTCACAATTTCCATGGGCAAGCCAAAACGGCATATGATGTGGCTCCAGATAAACTGCTTCATCGCTTCGGCTGTGATTTTTGCTAGTGGCTTGGCTTCAACCCATTTTGTGAAATAGTCTACTGCCACTACCAAAAATTTTACTCGCCCTTGCGCTTGCGGAAGGGGACCCACAATGTCGATTGCCCATTTGTGGAAAGGCCATGCGGAGGTCACTGGAATCAAGTTGTTCTTTGGCCGCATGGTGTTTGGCGCATCATGCTTTTCATTTTTGGATCTCTTTTAGAGCGTCCAAGTACATGCCTGGCCAATAGTAACCTGCGCTCATTGCCTTGGCAACCACCATGCGCGGGCCAGCATGTATTCCACAGATTCCTTCGTGTATCTCTCTGATCACATAGCTTGCTTCCTCAGCATCTAGGCATTTCATGAGCGGCCCAAGATAAGAGCGTCGATATAATGTGCCATCAATGAGTTCATAGTTCTGCAACTTGTGTCTTATCTTCCTCGCCTGTGCGCGATCGTCCGGTACCTTTCCCTCCTTCAAGAATTCCATTATTGGAGTTATCTATGATGAAGGGGTTGTATGAGTTACAAGGACAGACTTCGCTACCACCGACGGGTTGCTCATTACTTCTACCCTGACATCTTTGCCAAAGTGATCGAAACTGGTTGATGCCATCTTACTCAGCGCGTCTGCAGATTTGTTTTCACTGCGCGGAATATGAATGATTCTGAAGCAGTCAAATTGCTCGATGAGCTTTTTCGCCTGCTCTAGATATAGAGGCATGGTGTTCTCCTTGGCATCATAAAGGCCATTGACCTGTGCTGCTACCAAGTATGAATCAACATGGGCCTCTAGCTTTTTAACTCCGAATTTTTGCGCGATGCGCAGGCCAGCCAGCAGGGCTTCATACTCAGCCTCATTGTTGGTGCTCTTGAAGTCCAACCTGATGGCATAAGTATATTCATGATTCTCTGGATCCACCAGCCTGAGACCTGCGCCGGACCCTTCGTTGTTTGAAGCTCCGTCAGTGAACAATCTCCAAACATTTTCTTCATCATTGGCTCGCGGAGGGTCTACCTCGCGCTGAGCCTCTTCAACTCTTCCTTCGGGGATTTCTGCGATGAAATCAGCTAAAACTTGCCCCTTTATTGCTGGACGGGGCTTATAGGCGATCGTGTGTTCACCTAATTCCAGGGCCCATTTTGTCAGCCTTCCCGAGAGCGCGGGGCGCCGCAAGACTTGCTGGATGTTGTAACCAGTTAGAACTTCAATAGGATGACCATTGAAATATCTATGAAGCTTGCGCGACGCGTGTGTTAGTGATAAAACTAACTTTTCCATGATGGAGTCGCGCGTCTCAGGATCTGTCAGCACCCGACTCACATAGTATATTGGCGTTTGGATTCCCTCGCGATCCACCAACAATACTGCGCCGATGGCGCGCTCTCCTACTGATAGGTACAATGTCAAAGTTTCACCAGGAAGTGGAGCCGTGAGCGCGGGCAGATTTATCAAACATTCTTTAATCTCACTGAAAGCTTGCTCGGCCTCAGGAGTCCATTTGAACTGGCTTTTCTTTAAGCAGTTTCTCAATGTATTGACAAATGGGGTAGATTTGCTTGCATGGTTCACTAGGAACCTGTTGATTGATACCAATCTACCATTCAGCTTCTGGACTTCTTTCATGGTGGATGGCGAGGGCATGTCAAGGATGGCCTCCACCTTTTCTGGGTTCACCTTGAAACCATCCTTGGTGACCATTACACCTAGAAATTTTCCCTCTTGTACGCCGAAAGTGCATTTGCTCGGATTGAGCTTCAAGTTAACTTCCTTTAGGCGCTCAAGGGTTTCTTCGATGTCTTTGAGCATTTGTTTTTCCTCCCTGCTTTTGATCACCAAATCATCCACATAGACTTCTAGGTTTCTTCCAATTTGCTCGCTGAAAACGGCATCCATAAGTCTTTGGTAGGTGGCGCCCGCATTCTTCAAACCAAATGGCATTTTTGTGTAACAAAAAACACCCTTGTCGGTTCTGAAGGCAGTCTTGTCCTCGTCTTGTGGTGCCATTTGAATCTGGTGATAGCCCTTGTAGGCATCCAGGAAACATTTGAGCTTGAATGGCGCCTCGGAGTCCACCTTTGCGTCGATGTTTGGGAGGGGGTAACAATCTTTTGGGCACGCTTTGTTGAGGTCCTTGAAGTCAATGCACATCCTCCACGACTCGTTACTTTTCTTTACCATCACAGGATTGGCTACCCACGTCTGGTATCGTATCGGGCGGATGATGTTTGCGCGCAGTAGATCCTCAACCTGCTCATTCATGGCCCTCGCTTTCTCATCCCCCATGACTCTCTTCTTTTGAGCAATTGGCTCTACAGACTTGAACGTGTTGAGAGAATGTTGTGCCAGGTCTCGCGGAACCCCAGTCATATCAGAGTGTTGCCACGGAAAGACCGACATATATGCTGTGAGCAATCTTTTCATTCTCAACCTCGTGTCGTCTGATATCGTTGCGCCAATTGTTATTTTCTGCTCTGGGAATTTTGGGTTGAGAATCCATTCCTCTGGCGCGTTGTCTGCCATTGGAAGTTTCATTCTCCCTTCCCGCGGAGTATTTGTCACTGCACACAAATGATCTCGGTATACAAAAGTTACTCCTGTCGGTGTTGGGAACCCCAACGCGCCGTGCGCTGGCGACGGTATGGCGTTAAATTGGGCAATCGTTCCTCTACCCAAGATCATATTGTGGCAAGAAGTGGTGGGCAAGACCAAGAAGTTGACAACTTCGGCTCGCTTGTGTTTCTCATCCCCCATAGTTAGCTCAAATTGTATTTGATCCAGGGGATGAATGATTTCATTTGAAACACCAGAGATTGGTGCATTCACAATTTCAAGCCTTGCTTGGTCTGCCGGATCCAGTTTTCTGAAACATTGCTCATACATGATGTCTGATTCGCTGCCAGTGTCCACCAGGACTTTTGACACTTCGTAATGAGCAATGTGTGTAGTGATGACAAGAGGACTGCTGATAGAAGGGCCTCCCCTGATTCTTGGGAAGATTACTTGTTGCTCGCGCCAATCTCCTTGGATTTGCGCGCTTCTCTTTCTTGACGTTTGCCCTTGCCTTCCTCCCTCGGCTACACAGATTCTTTTGTACTTTTTGATGGCAGAGGCTCCTTCTGGTTGTTCACTTTCTGGTCTTGGGTTTTTCACCAAGTGAGCCAGCTTGCCTGATTTCACATCTTTTTCAATTGCATCCTTCAAGTGATGGCATGCATCAGTGTTGTGTCCTGTGGACTTGTGAAACTCGCAGTACTTGCCACTGTTTGATGGTCCCTTGTAGTGTAGTGGCTTGGGGCTTTTGAATTGGACATTCTCAGTGCTCAACACCTGTGAAGGTGTTTTAGTGAGGGGAGTCCATATTCTTGGCAGAGGTCTGTTAGGATCTCTGCCGCCTTCCCTCTTGTCACCCTCCCCGCGATTACGAACGTCTTTTTGGGGCTGGGGTGAGCTTGGTTGCGCCTGCTTTTATGCGGAAGAAAAACTGGTTGGCTGCAACCTGGACCATACAGTGTTCTGTTTGCCCCTTCTTTCACTGCTGCGCGGTGCCTCTGCTTGATGCCCTCTTTCTCTCGCCCTATCTTGGGCAATCTGTTTTTCATTTCTCGCGAAGACTCGCGATGCTTCCATTAGCTTGGCCCAAGTGGTGGGCATGCCATCTCTGCTCACGAGAGCTCGATGGAGTTGATCACTGCGCGCGCCTTGTATAAAGGCCACGCGCAATAGTTGCTCGGTGATACCTCCGATTGCCAGAAACTCCTGATTGAAGCGAGTGATGTAGTCTTCAATCGTTTCATCATTCCTGCGCACGCAGTGCATGATGTCATCAGGGTCGCGCGTGTGTCTGCGCTGTTGTACGAAGTGAGCTTGGAACTTTTCCAATAGTTCCTCGAACCCATCGATTTGCCCAGTAGGCAAGCTTTCAAACCAAACACGCGCCGCGCCCGTGAGGCAGCGAGCAAACATGTGACACCATGTTGGCATCGTCCAGCTTTCTAGGTTTCCAGTGTTGTAAAAACCTTGTAAGAAATCGTATGGATCTGTTGTGCCATCATATTTGCCCAAACCACTTGGCATCTTGGTCTTGTGCTGGATGGGGGCCTTCGCGATGCGCTCAGTGAATTTTGAATGTTTCACCAAGATGGCTGGCCTGTACGGTGTGGTTACATCCACTTGCCCTCTCACTGGTGGGCTGTATGGTGTGTGCAGATCCAGATCTGCTCTGGCTCCAGGCGCCATGTTCATTTGCGCGCGGAGCTGTGAGCCTCCTGCATGAGTATCTCGCGTCTTCCTGACGCTGTGCACTTCTTCATCACTAAACTCAGCGTGTTCAGTGTGAACAGAGTGACCCTATTCCGGCGCGCGCGCCCCTTTTGTTCATTGAATGGCTTGCTTGTCAAACGCTAGCCTTTGTGTTAAGTCGGCTAACTTTTTCTGTTTGACCATTTCATTGTACTTGTCCATTAGACGTCGTTGCTCGTTTATGAGCCATTCTTTAGGGTCATTGGTTTCATCTTCTGGACCCATTGGTCCTTTTTGTTTCGCGCCGGCCAGATTTTGTAACGTGTGATCGTCTGGAGGAGTTTCAGTCTGGCCGTGAGGAGTTGTGATGAAGGGACGGTTACTGGTGGTGCGTGTAGAATCACGCGGCCCCCTCAGAAACTGCTGTCCCTCATTAACATCCTCACGTTCAATATCCTCCAGAACTTGATCGACGTTACGAGCACCAGAAACCATGGTGAAAATTTGTTTTTTTATAGATCTGATGAGATCTTGTTGCCGTTGTAATAGTGGATGGCGCCAATGAAGAAACGTGGATCGACTCACTGGTAGACGATCTACTTTCCTCGGGTGTGATTATGCTATTTCACCGATGGTTCTCTTGGATCTGGGTTCTTCCACCTACAAAATGAACAGCACCGTAAACTTACCCCTCAGAAAGGGACAGAGGGGTCCTCTTTGGGGTAACCCTCCGGTGTGAGAATAAGTGTTTGTAGGAGAAGATAATAATATCAGAGTAAGGAAATTTGGAGAGTATTGCTTAATATAGCTGAATACTGTGTAGTTAAATGTGATTGGATGATTGGATGTGTCTCTCCTTGTGGAGTTGATGCTGTATTTATAGTGCTAGGGTTTCCCATGATTGGGCTTAGACCCAGTTAGGGCCTTGTTTGCCTCCTCCAATTGCTTTGCGCCACGTTTCCTTCAGGGACACCTGGTGCTTTTTCATTGGTTATAATCACGTGGTAGCACATGGGTTTTGCTGAGTTGTCCACCTTTCATTGGCAGCTGTCAACATCAGCATATTCTTATTCCTTAAAAAGATACCTTCTGGAAGGTTGTCTGACGTGCACAATCAAGGTTGCCCTAATCCTGATTTGGATAAGGACGAGGTTGATTATGTGCACGTGTGATGCGCGCCTGTCCTGAGGATGCGCGAGGTCTTCTCTTTATTCTCACGCGCAGATGTGATATGCACAAGCATGTGATATGCGCCACGCGCGGATGCGCCGCCCGCAGACGTGATATGCGTGAGCATATGTGATGCGTGAGCATATGTGATGCGTGAGCATGTGATGCCTGAGCATGTGATGCATGAGCATATGTGATATGCGTGAGCATATGTGATATGCGCCATGCGCATAGGTTTTGGCTTTGTGCCTTCATAATGTCTTGATTTCAAGCCTCTTGTCTATATCTTGTGGGTTGACCCGCCTCGTTCGGTGTTGAGGCGGGTACATACCTCTTCACCATCTTTCCATTTTTGAATTTCTTTTCTGATTCTGTTCATCTCTGATTTGAGCCTGGATATGTTCTCAGAATAACGCATCTCATCTGCAACATCCCTACAAAGCTTGAACTCATTTCCAATGAGTAAACTGTGCTTCTTGACATAACCCTTCCTTCTTAAATAAGTTTCCGCCAGGGCGAAAGATTCTATTGCGTCCCTGACACGATAGACGTTGCCTAGAAACTGCAGGTCGTTGTTACTTAGCTCTTTTTGCCCCAGCCCTTCACCATTAAAACGGTTAAGTTCCTCCAAAACCTTTTGTGCTTCGTCTCTAACCTTTTCAAAACTTTTTGATTCCTCCGTTAGTAAGTTTCTGAGTGTGTGTATCACAACAGACACAACAGCTTCAACAGCCATTTCTCTCTCTTCAAGAGGAAAAATTAAGTTCGTTTGGGTGGCCAAGACTACCTTGCACTGAAGCAATTTTAAATATTAATCTTCTCAGTAATTCGGGTCAAGTATTAAGCATGTGAATGACATAAATTTAGACAATAAAAAACATTCAAGATTAGAATATTAATTAGGTGGAAGAGGAAATGTCAGCTTAGTTTGGGGCCAGCCACCTCTCGCTGAATTAGTGTACTGAATCGAGATCGGCCTTTAATTAACTATCCATACCCCTTCAGAGCTTAGAGGGACCATCAATAAAATTTATAAAAGATCCATGTTTATTTGGATTTGCAGCCTACTCAAGTTTAATGGTAAAAATTGCATTTCATAATTAGAGGGACTAGACAGCACGCAAATGGGCTAAAAAATTAAAGCCCCCGAGTTAAAAGATAAATAACTAATAGACTTTAAACACAAAAAAAAATCATAGGATATATTGGTTTATTAGGTGTGACAATCAAAACTTATGATTATGTACTTAGTAATGGTCTTAGTTCGGTGACATGGTTTAGGGTGTGAACGGCTAAGACGCCGATGGTTCATGTATATTAGTGTTTTAATGTTACTATATTTTTGTATTTCAAATTCTATTGGTTATACAGTATCAGGTTGTTTAAGTCTAGTTCTACAATTCATTCACTTTGCTCCTTGATAATTATTCCAACAGTTTATATTAAGAGTTCACGGTTTAAAAGATCCAAAAAGAATTTGATCAAGAAGCGAGAAGAATCAAAGAACTCGATCAAGAAGAAAGTTATGGAAGACTTAAGAAAGATCGATCTCGGAAGTACAATCAAGGGACAAAGGACTGATGCGGCAGTTCGCATGTAAAAGGTCAGAATGAGATCTAAAAAGGAATTGCAAAATTAAATGCAATATTTAATATTGAGGAAGATCGAGAACCGAAAAAGAAAATAATTTAAACAGTTAAACTATAGCGATGGCATGTCGTTGGGTACCTTTTCTAAATGGCGGATTATTTTCATAAATCCAGCCAAAGCTATGGCGACAACATGCGTTGGCATAGGTAACAAAATCCCTCAAATCAAAAAGGCTTATGCCAACATCACTTTCCCTTATATTACCCTTTACCATCCACGACACTAAGCCAGTACCGTCACAACTCAGCCCCTTAATACCTAGAGATTAAAAGATCTTGGAGAAACCCCTCAAAACCCATGAACCCAAACCTAAAGGAAAAAACAATCTACTTATATACGTAATATATATGGCAGATCTATTTTTACAAAATGATCATGTGTTAAAGAGTGACTACATCATTACACCATTCATCCAAGGTGTTTTATTACAATGATACATAAACTTTCCGGATAAAAAGTAACTTGTTGGGAAGGCTACAACTAATGTAAGAATCAATTATTTATACATATGGTACCATCAAAAAGAAAATGCAAACTGATATATATGATTATGATAAGAAGCATATATATGTTGCTACAAGTTATATCCATTATACTTGCTAAGTTACAGCCAACTAACTCTCCCGTGACCTTCGTTTATCTGAAAGTGTTCAGTGATGCCAAGATGTGCCATCAAGAGCCAGACATGAGTAAGAAGCTCTCCACCCTTTTCAAGCTGTTGAGCATGGTCAAATCCTCTGCATTGACTAGCTGCATAACCAAGAATCTCAACCCACACATCACCCACCATCTTCCACATCTTTGCACGACCTTCCGCCCTACCCATCTCGTTCAATGAAGCTGCAAGCTTGCAGGCCTCAAACAGTACCGACTTACTCCTATCCCCCTTCACAGTTTTTGGAAACACTTTGGTGTCAACATGCCTCAACATTTCATAGGCGTCATCTTTATTAGTGCCGCTTCTCTCTTTAAAAAATACCAAGGCTTCTGCACAGGTGTCTCTGAACCTAATGATTCCGATCCCCATGGGCAACATGAAAGGACACATGACCAAGAGATATAACATGTAATCTGCTAATTTCTTGCTGAATTTCTGGTAGTGATTCCATTCATTTTCGTTAACGTGTAAATCCGGGCGCCTGCGTCTTTCAATTTCGTTTAAGTTGTAGCAGAGATCAGTGGCAATATGCCAAATGAGGATGCTATGGTCGAATTCCACATCAACTGTCCATTTAAACACACCATACTTTGAGTGTTTTTGCAGGGAAAGAGCTCCGCGGCAGGTGAACAAGATCTTCAGATCCAATTCCGTGTCGATAGATTTCTCCCTGAAGTTATTAAATATAAAACACTTCAGATCAGTCGTTATAGCGACATGTTTCAATTGGTGATAACCCTCCAATTTTTCCCAGACGTTCTTAATCCTATCAGGCAAAGGAATGAACCCCGACATTCTTTGGAAGGCTGAAGATTTAAGATTGAGGCAAAATTATAACAAGCTGTACTGATAGATAGAGTTCGACCATCTTTTTCCTTTTTGAACGGACTGGAGTGACCTGATTAGGCGGCCTACAATCTTGGAAGAATTACGGATGGACCATAGACTTGTCCAGTCAGATAAAAGCAAAGATCTGACTGCATATGCTTCAAGAAACAGAGCACCTATGAGCAATGTGTAAGTAATTGCAACATCAAGGAGTTGATGTTTATGAGAGTTCACACCTATTAATCCAGAAAATGTCAACAGCACAGCAAGCGTGGAGCAGGAAGTCATAAGACGGAAACACAATCCAAAAGGAGTATATATGATGGGTGCTTTTGTGTAGAAGACATCATACGCAAATCCAAGTTCAACTTCAATCACCTCAAAGGCGATATTGTAATCATGTTGTTCAAAGAAACCATGGCTCTCATCTCGCGGCTGGAAGCCCAGAATAGATCCACAAAGAGCCTCTTGAAGTTTAGAGTTTCAAAGAAGTAACCTGCCTCTGCAGAATTATTCTTGGATCAAGTTTAGAGTCTCTCGAAGCACCTGTGGTGTTTTCAGGATCATATTCAGGTGACCGTTGCTCTTCCACTTGAGCAGCAGAAACATCGTACCCTTCTGCTTCTTTTAAGCAATATTCTTTCATGAAATTGGCATAATTTGGGCCTGGATCCGTATCTGTAAGAACCGAATCCCGAAACTGGTCCCGGTTGGCGGTCATGAGAACCCATGTTCTCTCACCATACTTGATCATGCCACAAAGAAGCATGGGGATGGTGAGCCAGGAAATAAGGCCGCCTTCCCATGCCAGAAGAGTAATGTAGCATGCTGCAAATGTTTGGACACAAAGGCCAAGAAAGTGCCTTAACCATAATTCGTTATCAGCTAACGCGTAAGCGGTAATGGTGTCCGGCCCACCAAGGTGAAGCAACAGAAATGGTGCCCAGAAAGCCATCAGGATCAGATCTCCGTACTCTTTGTTGCTGCTACCCGAGCTGCCAAGGTTCCCTTGGCAGTCGACAAGAAGCCCAAGAGCAACAGTGGCTACCCAGTCGGCTAACAAATAGGCACACCATATAAAACCTCTTATCCTTCTCATGGCGATATACTTCCTCCGGTTGCCACTGTAGATTAGTGAGATTTGCACTGCAAGGCTGACTAGTACAAGTGTTCTTAGCAACCATTTGTTATATTCTTTCCTCATATGATCTGGAAAAACCTCAACTAGTCTCCTTGATTGGTTAACAAGGATTAAACTGCTCAATACTGACAAAAAAAACAGATAAGATCTTAAAATTAACTACAACTATATCACGAGCGATAAGCAAATGACTTGAGTTGATTATGAATAGGGATTAACTTACTGTTTAGTACCATTGTTGGTAATTTATGGTACCTAACACTTAAATCTGCTCTAGTGAAATTGGTCCTGTGTCAATCAGAAGTTGGATGTAAACTTACACCATGACCAGGTGGCTAAAGTTCTTAAATGCCTAGATCTGCAATATTATCTATCAACATCATCTTTTGTTTTTATAAACTAATTCCATGCTATCCATAAACCTTTAAAAGAAGACTTTTAACATGGTCCCTCTTGGAACCTTCTCAACAATATTTTTCAGAGCTAATATAAATTACTTCTATGATGCTTTTATTTATTTAATTATTTTTATATTTATCCTTTTAACAATCAATCAATCATGCCCAGTAAAATCCCACCGACAGCAAAGCTATAAGTAGGGTCTAGGAAGGGTGGGATGTAGGCACACCGTACCTCTATCCAAAGGAATAGAGAGGTGGCTTCCAGAGAGACCCTCGGCTCTAAGTACATGTGAATGAAGCAAAATAAAGGAAATCAAAGTTTAACAGTTATATAAAAACTACTACTAATTATAATAATATTAATAATAAGATCACAGTTTAACAGCTATATAAAAGCTAATAATAATAATAATAATAATAATAATATATGTAAGGGAAATACCATTATTGTATGTGACCTAAATAAGTTAAGTCTAAGCCCTAAGGTATTCAATTCTCTCTAAAAATCCTTAACTTTAATTCTACTTCTCCACGAATTCCTATCCTCAACCATGTCCTCGGAGAGGTTTAGGTCTATCAAATCATGCATAATCCTCTCATCCCAAGTCAATTTCGGTCGTCCTCTACCCCTCCTCCCTCTATAGTAATGTTTTCTACGAATCTAACAGGATTCGTCGTCTGTCTTCTCTTTACATGTCCAAACCATCTCAATCTCCACTCTCTTATCTTGTCTGCTATGTTCGCCACCCCTAATCTCTCGCGAAACACACCGTTTCTTATTCGGTCTAGCCTTGTGTGCCCACACATCCAACGTAGCATTCTCATTTCTGCTACCTCCGTCTTCCGCACTTGTGCCTTCTTGATGGCCCAACAATCTGTTCCATATAGCATTGCAGGTCTAACTGCCACCCTATAGAATTTTCCCTTTAGTTTAGTCGGGAAACTCTTGTCGCACAATATACCTGTGGCTGCTTTCCATCTACACCATTCTACCTGAACTCGGTGGGTCACATCACTGTCTAATTCCCCATCGTTCTGGTACAAATGATCCTAAATACTTGAACTTCGTTACCTGTGGGACCACCTGCCCTTCAATTGTGATCTGTGCGTCTTCATTGTCGTTTATCCCACCAAAATCACAGTGGAGGTACTCCGTCTTAGATCGGCTAATCTTTAAACCTTTTGTCTCTAAGGTTGTTCGCCACTCCTCAAGCCTCATGTTTAGATCTTGTTTTTTCTCAGCAAGTAACACAATATCGTCTGCGAACATCATGCACCACGGGAGAGTCCCCTGAATCGACTTTGACAACTCATCCAAGACTACTGCAAAAAGAAACGGGCTCAACGCTGACCCCTGGTGAAGACCTACCTCTACAGGAAAGAAATCAGTATCCCCCACTGGCGCACGGACACTTGTTTCACTCCTGGTATACATATCCATAATTATCTCTATGTATTTCCTGGGCACTCTTCTACCCTCCAAGCACTCCCAGAGCACCTGTCGTGGCACACTGTCGTAGGCTTTTTCTAGGTCAATAAACACCATATGTAGATCACGCTTCTTCTCCCTATACTTTTCCATTAATCTTCTTATAAGGTGTATTGCCTCTGTGGTGGAACGCCCCGGCATGAAGCCAAATTGGTTGACCGTAACCTGAGTTTCTCGTCTAAGTCTAATCTCAATCACTCTTTCCCAAAGCTTCATAGTATGACTTAGTAGTTTGATTCCTCGGTAGTTACCACAACATTGGGCGTCTCCTTTGTTCTTATAGATAGGAACTACAACGCTGCTCCTCCACTGGTCTGGCATCTTACCTGATTTGAGAATACTATTGAACAGAGTAGTTAACCACATGACTCCTTCCTCCCCCAGACACTTCCACACCTCGATGGGTATGTTGTCTGGGCCAACCGCCTTAGACCTTCCCATCCTCCTAAGTGCATCCTTCACCTCTTCTCGTGTGATCCGTCGGCAGTAGCAGTTATTCGATTGTTGTCGTTGAAAGTTTGTGTTGTCATGTTCTTCTTGGTAAGCTCTCCCATTGTTAAAAAGATTGTGGAAGTAGGTTTGCCATCTTAGCTTGATGTCCTGCTCCTTAACCAGTACATGCCCATCTGTATCCTTTATGAACTTCACCGGTCCTAGATCTTGCCTTCTACGCTCCTTTTAACAATAACACTATATTATGACCCATAAAGAGTTATTTTCTTCCAAATAAGTTATACTGTGTTAAAGTATAAAAAATTACCTTGAAGGGCTTATTCCGGTACTCATTTTGGCTTTATGTTTTAGTGTTTTATGTTGGGACTTTCGTATGACTGTTGGAGGGTCTCTGAGTTGTCAACAATGGTTGTAACTGGAACTATTTTTAATATAATTTAACTCTTTATTGTAGTTGGAACTATTTTTAATATAATTTAACTCTTTCTCATGTTAAACTTGATGAGTGTTTAACTTGGCCAAATATAATCAGTGTTTATCATAATTGATTAATCACTCGGGCAAATGGAAGAGTGTTGGAAATAATCCATTTATATGACCTTATGGGTCATTTGAATTAAGTTTATTGTTGTGGGCCACAATCTAATTTGTCTATACACGTTCCATGCACACATACAACAATCTTGCAACTCTTTGTTTCATTTACTTTTGTTCAATGATATTATTAGTGGGTAACTTTCTTTAAAGCAGTGGGTAGTTTATTTACATGTTTAGTTCTTTTATTGAAGGCTCTATATAAGGCCTCGTTTGTACCGTAACATGGATTAGGAATGAAAATATTATGATTTGATTTATCAAACTCTCTTCCAAAAATCTATGGTTTCTAATCTAGTTTCTATCTATTTTCTTTGGACCATTTGATTAACGAACGAGGTTCATAACATTTACCAATATGACATGACAGACAATTGCTTGATAAGAGTATATGTTTTTTTTTCTTCTTTTTTTTTTGTTTGTGTGTGTGTGTGGGGGGGGGGGTGTTAAACATGTAAGGACAAGAATGAGATCAGACAATTACAATTCACGATGTCTAAGAATTCTCTGTTACTCTTAATCATCCATCATATCCATGTAATCACAACGGAATTAATCACTATGGACATTAGGACATATATATGGCATCATCATCGTCTAAGTAGCAATCCCAAGTAGGTTTCACTGTTATGTTCATGTTCATCTCTATGTTTGAAAATTTATAATTAAGTTTCCATAATTTTATCGGTATATAATTGAAGATATAATAAACACATATAGAATAAAAAAAGTTATTGGCATATCATTAATATATGTACTAGTTTGTTAGAATACTCTAAATAGTAAGATGCTTATCTTGGATGCAAAGTTGGTAGTAAATTAGGATTATATATATAAAGACTTTTGCTGACTTCTGGTTTGTTAATTACTTTCTAAATCTGAAGCTATATGAAACAGAATCAACAAACTAGTTTATCAGTGTCATTTGGGCAGGTAAACCTGGTAGTTCGACTAACATTAAATGATTATAGCCTTTAATTAATCATATCAAAGGTTGGCGTATCGATCGCTGTGTTTAATATCTGTAATTGTTTGTTAGAATACGTCAATAGATTTATGCTTATCTTAGATGTTAGATGCAAGTGGGTACGTAGTAACGATGCAAATAAGCTGGATAAAGAATATAGTCATTTAAATTGATATATACACTACTAGAAAAATAACTATCATAGACAAAAATTACCAACGAATATTCGTATTTCCCCGGGTGGGTTCTCCAACGGAAACAATGAAATTAAGATAGAAAAGTGTAATTAAACGTCAAGGATGGTGAGGAAACCATTGGCCAGGGTATTTACTGATGGTAATTTGTGTTTTTTGAGGAAGTATCTACCGACGGTCTATCCATTGCTAATGAGTCGGTAATGACTAATGACACAATAAGACTTTTGATGACACTTATGCACAATTTACTGGCGTGACATGCGTTGGTACATAAATCTACAAATAGCATCGGAATCTTACTAAATATAGCAAACCAAAATCAAACACCCTAAAAATGGTATTGGCCAATGGTGGTTCAGTTTCGTACAAATCGTGAACATATTATGAGACTATGAGTTCACCCTTTTTGTTAACCAAATGTTGTATATATATCCAAGAGGGAATCCTTTATAAGAGTTGTTTTCCTTGTACTTTCTGTTGGGCCAAGAAGACACCTATATGGTCGTTAGGTGGGCTGGGTATTACATCTGTTTATCTGGAGCCCATTTTGGTACCTGGTCTCTATTATTATTGTAGCACTTGCATTTAGAGGTGCACAAATCAGGTTTTTTCTAACATCTGGGTTCGAGTATGAAGCCGGTTTCGGGTATGATCGGGTATTGAGAGAAATCGGGTAGGGTTCGGGTAGGGTATTGAGGAGAAAAACTCAACTCTATGTACCGGGTAGGGTATGATCGGGTTTGGGTATAACCGGGTATTGGAACCGGGTATGTGTCCGGGTACGACCGGGTATTAATAGAACCGGGTTTGAATTTATGATTTTTTTATACATTTTAAAATTTGTTTAAAATTTAAATTTGTTTTGTAATTTATAAAAATAATTAAACTATATTACAAAAACCGTAAATCCACTTAAATACAAATTACTTACTTAATAATATATTTTTTAAAAAACTTAAACATACAAGTTGTGAAGTAAACATAAAGTATAATATAAAACTCATGTATTATTTCGGGTATTAGAAAATTGGTATCGGGTATAACCGGGTATAGGTATAGGGTATGACCGGTTACGGGTATAAATCGGGTACGGTTCCGGGTACGGGTATTGAGCTCAAAATGCATACCTTATCCATACTTTATTGATAGGGTTGGTTCCGGTTTCGGGTATAGAATGCTCGGATATAAAAAAACTGGTTCCGGGTATTTTTTTCGATTCTGGTTCCGGTTTCGTGTTTTTTGTGCACTTCTACTTGCATTTAATGATGTGATATTTTTTTTTCTACTTTATATTAAAAATAATTCGTTGTTTTGCTATAAATTATTTAATATGTGGATTTTAATAAGTTGTTATGATCCGCATATGTTTAGCTATTTAATACAATTTTGATCATAAATTGGGATTGGGTTAAATTTAATATAGTTTTTTTTAATCTAAAAGAATATATTTATTTATATCATTTAAAAAATCGGATTTTTTTTAATATAGAATAGGAATAAACAATTAAAAAAATAAAAACAATATACCTGAGCATTCTATACCCGAAAAACTCGTACCCGGAACCCGAAAAACTCGTACCCGGAACCATAACCAGAAAAAACAATTAAAAAAATAAAAACAATATACCCGAGCATTCATTTGTCGTTTGTCATTTGTCATTTGTCAATATTGTTTTTAATATAAAGGAGAAAATAAATTAAAAAAAAACACAAGGTAAATGACAGCAAATTGAATGAGGCAGAATATTTAGCATGATCATCATACTGACAACTAATATTAAACTATGGAATATTCCTGATACGCCTAATATTAAGATGTCTTAGCGTGTTATTTACAAGGTGTCAAATAAAAGCGATACTAATTTAATATCATATAAAAATAGTTCCTAATTTTTTTTATATAAATAAACAGCAATTTAATTAATTTTCTTAAAGGTTCAGAAAATGAATTGCGGAATTTTCTAAGGAACTTATTTAGTACCCATAAGCTATGAATATAAGTTGATTGGTATTTTAAAATAAGTATAACAAGCTAATCAGTTATGCATCGTTCTTTTAAAAACTACTGATCAGAAATCATGTCACTTAAAATTTTGTCACCGAGATTGTTCCAAAACAATCTATATAATCGATCAGATTGAATACCTGTATATCTTATTTTATCGGTTATATAGGAAAAAAATTAAATTAAATCTCGTTTACTAAGTTAACCCTATTTTTTCCATTTTATTTGCAAATATACACTTAAAAAGTATAGATTATATATTATATTCTAAATTAAGACAAGTTAGTTTGCCATTAGCAAATAGCAAGTAAGTAATGACACAGTTTTAACTTTTACTTTCCTAATCAATAATAATACAAGTATAACAGGAAAAGCATAAATAAAACTATATATGGTCACACCGAGTTATAATTAGTCAATAAAAGTAAAACAAATAAGGTATATTTTACAAAACCGATAAGATAAATGATAAATGTACAATGACAATAATTATCCATGATGAAATATTGTATATGTATAAATATAAAGCGGAAAATACGTAGAAAACATTTGATGTATGTATGTATTTATACATTTGACAATAGTGTATATCGAGTAAAACATGAACACAAATACACAATCAAATCGTCGTGTCACCACACCCACCTCTGTTTCTTCCACGGTCTAATACGACGACTACCGTGATTGACTTCAAAACAAAACCCATCTTTCTTTCTCTCTCTATTATAATAATAATAATAATAATAATAATAATAATAATAAAACTCTAATCACAAATTTTCAATTTTGACTTTTGGGTTTTCGATTTCATCACTTGTTGCACCTGCCTTCTCATTTCTATGCTCAAATCCTCTGCAATAAAACCTTAATTTTCAATTAAACATCTTCTTTTTGTCTTTTTACCCATCAATTATTGAAACCCACTGTTGCTTTGCTTGCAGCATGTAGCTGTACCTAATTTCAATTGATATTGCGATTGAGTAGCTGGATTTAAGGTAATTTTGATGGGTTTTGGTTCTTGATTGTTGTAATTGTGTTTGATAATAATAATTGTTATTCGATTTGAGTTTGAGATGGGTTTAACGCGGTTTTGTTTTGGGGGTTTGAATTGATTAGTTTAATTGAATGCCGAAATGATTGTTTTGTTATGTGTTAAAAGTGTCATTAAATGAATGCGATCTTTGAAATTATTATTATTATGAATTTTTTGCAAGATTTTGATTTAATTGTTGCTTTATTAAGGTTTGATTATTAACTTATTCCTAAAATACCCTTTTATTTAATACCCTTTATTTGTCGATCCTCGCTTCCGAAGTAGTTGGAACACGAAATGCAACATCTTTGTTTGACAATGGTTATGTTGACGGTTGTCGTGTTTCAATGACTTCACAGCTTCTTGTTCAAGGAAGAAGATTACGTGAACAAGAAGCTGTGAAGTCATATTAACTTTTTTCGGGTCTTTAAGTGACTTTACAAGTGTTCCAAGAAATGCAAATGTGAAGTCATATTGACGGTTGTTGTCTTTAAATGACCTGACAGCTTCCTGTTCCAGGAACAAAAGTTCCCTGATCAGGAAGCTGTGAGGTCATGTTGACGGTTGTCGTATTTTAATGACTTCACAAGTGTTTCATGAATAGGAAATTGTGAAGTCACATTGACACTTGACAGTTGTCTTTAAACGACTTCACATCTTCTTGTACAAGGAAAAAGAAGTGTTTCTTGATTAGGAAGATGTGAAGTCTTATTGGCACTTGTCGTCTTTAATTGACTTCACAGCTTTCTATTCATGGAAAAAAGTTGTTTACTAATTAGGAAGTTTTGAAGTCGTGTTGATGGTTGTCGTTTTTAATTGACTTCATAACTTTTTGTTTAAGAAACGAGTGTTCTCTGGAAAGTGTGAAGCCAAGTAAAATGACCATAAAGTAATAAGCCTGTTAGGTAGTTACAAAGATCTAAACTTTATGATGTTTTAAACTTTAATTAATTTTTATTCTTTTATAGGTGTAGAAGATATAATTAATCTTTCACCGGTACACACATTCTAATGGCGGGGAGCTGGGACGGAAGTCACGAACTCGGTAGTCAATCCGACGATAGTTTCCAATTCGAGAGACAACACATAGAGCCCATATACGACGCATTCATATGCCCACTTTCAAAGCAAATAATGAGAGACCCTGTATCAATCGAAAACGGGCAAACATTTGAACGTGAAGCCATTCAAAAATGGTTCAACGAGTGCAAAGAAAACAACCGAAAGCTTGTTTGCCCTATAACAATGAAAGAACTAAAAACAACCGATATGAATCCAAGCATCGCTTTAAGAAACACAATCGAAGAATGGAATGCTAGAAACGAAGTCGTTCAGCTCGACATGGCCCGCAAATCATTGAACCTCGGTTGCCCTGAAACCGATACGTTGCGGGCTTTGAGATTTATTCAATATATTTGCCAAAAGACTCCTACAAGTAAACATATTATTAGGAACAACGAGTTGATTCCAATGATTGTTGATATGCTAAAAAGCAGCAGTCGAAGAGTCAGGTGTAGAACGTTGGAGACACTTCGAGTCGTCGTTGAAGACGATGATGATAGCAAGGTGTCTAAATGTTTGATTACAATGTTTTGTTATTGTTTGATTTACAAGGTTGTTAAATGATTTATTGGTTTGTAGGAAATAATGGCAGAGGGGGATAACGTGCGGACGATAGTCAAGTTTCTGTCACATGAACAGTCAAAGGAGAGAGAAGAAGCGGTCTACTTGCTATATGAGCTCTCAAAGTTGGAAACTTTAAGTGAAAAGATTGGGTCGGTCAATGGTGCGATTTTGATATTAGTTGGAATGACAAGTAGTAAATCGGAAAATCTTTTGACGGTTGAGAAGGCGGATCAAACTTTGGAGAATTTGGAGAAGAATGAGAATAATGTGAGGCAAATGGCGGAAAATGGTAGATTGCAACCTCTTTTGACACTTATTCTTGAAGGTACTTACATGAACTCTTACAAAACAAAAATATACAAAGAAAATGAATGTGTTCTTGTTTGTTCGTTATGAACCTGAAGTTTGAGCCCGGCCCTCGAGTAGTTTTTCAAGCTCGAGGTCGGCTCGTTTATTATTTACTAGTATATTAACATCAATTTATAATTGTTTTTATACACATCTTAATTATTATATTTAAATCTAAAAAAACATATATTAATTTAATATCATATACATATTAGGCTCGCGAGCAAGTTTGAGCTCGGGTTTTGGGCTCATTGTTAGACACAACTTATATTTACGCTTGAGCTCGGGCTCTAGCTTGTTTAAGCTCGGCTCGGGTCATGCTTTTAGCGAGCCAGCCTCAAGTAGCTTGGCTTGTTTACACACCCTTTGCATAATGAACCAATCTGTGTTACTAATAACTAATACATACTAACTAATAAATAAAATTTAAACAGATATGTAAATGAACATAAACACGTAAACAAATGTAAATGAAAAACATAAACTAACGTCCACAAATGGAAATAAACGAGCAGGACATGTTCATTTCCTTTCATAGAATTAAATAAACAAAAAGATTTGTGCATGTTCGCGTTCACGTTCAACAACTGAACAACTGGTTCGTTTGCAGGCTATATGTTAGACGCTTAAAAATGTTGAACCATTTGTTTATTTTCAGGTTCTCCAGAAGTCAAACTATCCATGGCTTCATACCTCGGCGAGCTAGCTCTAAGCAACGATGTTAAAGTCTTTGTGGCTCGAACCGTCGGTTCATCACTAATCAACCTCATGAAAAGCGGTAACGTGCAGTCCCGAGAAGCCGCTTTAAAAGCTCTAAACCAAGTCTCATCATGCGACCCGAGTGCCAAAATCTTAGTCGAAGAAGGCATCCTTACACCTCTAGTCAAAGACCTATTCGCGGGCCCCAACCAACTCCCGATGCGCCTCAAAGAAATCTCCGCCACAATACTCGCAAACATTGTCGCCTCTGATTGCGACTTCGACTCGATCCCTGTGGGCCCCAACCACCAAACCCTCGTGTCAGAAGATATTATTCATAACCTACTTTATTTGATCAGCAACACGGGACCCGCAATCGAGTGCAAACTTTTGCAAGTTCTTGTCGGGCTCACGAGCTCTCCGGTCACGTTAATAAGTGTCGTGTCGGCTATTAAAAGCTCGGGTGCAATTAACAGTTTGGTTCAGTTTATTGAAGCACCACAGCAAGATCTCCGACTGGCCTCGATTAAACTTTTACAACACCTTTCGCCGAACATGGGTCAAGAGTTGGCGAGTTCATTACGCGGGTCAGCGGGTCAACTCGACGGGTTAATAAAAGTAATAGCTGAAAATATCGTGAGTACCGAAGAACAAGCGGCAGCGGTCAGGCTTCTTGCGGATCTGCCTGAACGAGATACTGGGCTGACTCGTCAAATGCTCGACGAAGGCGCGTTTGAAATCGTGATTTCGCGAATCCGAATGATCCGACAAGGTGAACCAAGACGGAGCCGGTTTGTAACTCCGTATCTCGAAGGGCTCGTTCGGGTGCTTTCGCGGATCACGTTCATGTTACAAAACAAGCCGAAAGCGGTTTCCTTGTGTCGGGATAATGACCTCGCTGGGTTATTTACCGAGCTTCTTGCACACTCGCTCGATAACGTGCAAATGGTGTCGGCTTTTGCGTTGGAGAATCTATCTTCAGAATCTAAAAATCTGACCCGACTGCCCGAGATCCCGCCGCCGAGCTTTTGCATGTCGATTTTCCCATGTTTTAGCAAACAACCTGTAATGACGGGGTTGTGTCGAGTCCACCGTGGCGCGTGTTCACGCCGCGATACATTTTGTTTACTAGACGGGCCCGCTTTACGGCGGCTCGTGGGTCTGTTAGATCACACGAACGCGGCGGTGGTTGAAGCCTCGTTAGCGGCGTTATCAACGTTATTAGACGATGGTGTTAATGTTGAAGAAGGGGTGGCGGTTTTGATCGAGGCAGAAGGTGTTAAACCGATTCTTGATGTCTTACTCGAAAAACGAACTGAGAATCTCGGGCGGCGGGCGGTTTGGGTGGTGGAACGCCTTTTAAGGACGGAAGATATCGCGTACGAGGTGTCAGGGGATCCGAACGTGAGTACCGCACTCGTGGACGCTTTCCAGCATGGCGATTATCATACTCGTCAGACAGCAGAGCGCGCGTTGAAACACGTGGATAAAATTCCAAACTTCTCAGGGATCTTTCCGAATGCGTGATTGATGTTCATGTTGTTTTCGTTATACACTCGTGTATCGGTGTGAAGAAAGAGCCGGTTTCGGTGGATTCTTTACACTGGTAGATATAGTGTATATAGAAAACATATATGAAGTTCTTCATTAGATGTGTATAATTGATTTTGTTTTGGTTTGTTGATTGTATTGAGGACATGGTTGAGTGAAAATTGTGCAGCTTTTGTTATTTATTATAAGGATGTTTCTTGTTTGAATGATTAAATTATATATTTACAGGTAAAAAAAAACAAATAATTGTTGGTTTATGCTATGTATATGGTTAATTATGTTTCTTGTTATTATGATTTATTTCTGGATTTTGATAATCATGGGACATGTAATTAGGGGTTAACAATGTGTATAAATTATTGTATGTAGTTGTTTTTCGTCATTCGGTTTATGTTTCGGGCAACTATTACATTTGTCGCGGTTTAACACACTAAAACGACTTATCATTTGGAGCAAATTACAACGCATAATCTCAACCTCCGTGGCGTAAAATACATATCAATTAACACTTGTACTTTGTGACAACCGCCAAAAATTAGACTAATCTGGTAATTATCTTAACCGTAATCGTGTATTAATTAGTAAAATAAATACATAGGAATAATATTTTTAGTCAAAGTTTTTGACTTTAGTTGAATTTAAAATATGGAACCCGAAAAAAGTTCAATTTTGTCGTGTAGCTGACACTGTACAGATTGACACCGGGTAATATCTCAAAACGGATAAATTCATAAACGTGTCAAGATGACCTCGAAAAATAAAATTTTATGTTAGGATATTAGAGATAGTGTATAAACTTAATTTTAGAAGGTTCGAATCGCAAAAATTAGAAAATAAGTAACCGAAAGCCAGTAGAGGACACCGTAAGAGCCCGACATTAAGTTTATCAGAAAATTTTGTTTTTAGGCAGACATTGACTGTAATCTAATTTCGCTCAAAGTCTGATAAAAATTATTAGAAACGGAAGTCGTTTGGCTAGATAAATTACGAGATACGTTAAACTTTAACACCTAGGTATTGTCACATGTCATTATTCAAAACCACCTCTCCCTCTCCCTCTCCCATCTCTCTCGGCCGCCACTTACACACAACCCAACCCACCTCCCAAACCCACCAATGAAAAGCTTACATATAGGTATGCAATGATTGATAGATTACTTGGAAGCTACACACTTGGACACATGCACACCCTATACCATCCAACTCACAACCCTATACCTCTCTTTCTCCCTTCATATAACCGGCCACCCCACCACCACCTTACCATCTCACATTTTCAAATTTATATACACACAACACTTGATTAGGAGATCTTTGGTGGAAGGTTAAGCTAATAACAAGAAGTAGGAAGCCAAAGGAAGAATTATAGCCAACACAAGGTCACATTATCACCTCCTTAGACACCAAATCCGAAACCCAAGGTAACCCACTTCAAGATTTGTGTATATTAGTTGCTATTTGATGTTTAAAGCTTGATTTTAGTATGCTTGGTAGTGTACATGTAGGTATAATATGGATATATACATGCATATGTGTGAACCGTGAGTTTACATAGGAATGTATAAGATGGGTTTTGTTGATTATAGGACTTGTTATGGTTGCACTTTAGCTTGTATAGATTGTCCATATTGATGTTACTTGAGTTTGTTTAACAAATGGGTTTAGGTATTGTTTTAATATTGGAAGTAAATGTGTAAATGGCCAAAAGATCAAAGATGGATAATGAGTAAAAATACCCATGTTAGGCCGTGAGTTTTGATTTTGGTATTGGATTGAAGTTGTAAGCTTGTTAAATGGTAAAATGGTTAAAGAAAGAATGATAATTTTGAAAACCCACATACTTGATTACTTGAAAAAGTTGTAAGTAATAATAATAATGGTTTTGAAAGGATCTTGGAAAAGGGTTGACAAAAGTGTAGGGATTTGACTTTGTTGGAAAGTTACTTACAAGTAATACAAAAATTTGATTTTGATCATAAAGCTCATACTTGTCTTATATGGATTGAAAATGACAAACTAAGTGATTGAATGGGACATATGGAAAGGAATAAAATCTACTAGAAGTACTAGGATGCATGAAACATGATAACCTAGATAAACAAGAGTTTGTGTTAAACTTACTAATAAAGGAAACTTTGTAAATTGTACAAGATGTTTTGCAAAATGATTTGATAAGTGAACATAATCTTGTGTGGATGATTAAAGACTTGTGGTTAGGATTACTTTAGTAAACTCTATTGTAAAGATTGTTAGTATGATAATAAGGTTATTAAAAATTGCTACTTACTAGTAATAGAAACTTTGTTGTTAAAGAAATCAAGAATGTGTTTGTTAAAGGATAACAATGGGATGAAATAAGATGTTAATATGGGTTAATAAAATCTGGAAATTTTGGTACATAAACATCTTGTAGAGATAACATGTATATTGTATAGTTGAAAACTTAAGCTAAGGCTTGAGCATGTGTAGTTAAAAATTTGTTTTGTGTGCATACTTGGTGTTAAATGATCAAACATGGATGTGATGATATATTACTTGTTATTATATGTATATTTGCTGTACCAAATGGTTTGGTTTTGACATTGTGACTTAAATAGCTTGTCGGTGACTTTAACAGTCGGAAAGTTCGACTTTTAAGGTGAACCGACATGATTTTTTGGAACTGAATTAAAACAGCTCCCAAAGTCATAATATTCTTATATTTAACATAAGTTAAAGTATAAGAAAAGTCAAGAATAGCAAAACTTAAATCAACACGGTTCGTGTCGCGAAAACCGACACGAAAACGTTAAAAATTGACATTTTTAAGAAATTGGCAACAAAATAAGAACCAAAACATTTTTATTGAAAAACCAATAAAACTTGACTAAAAACTATATAAAAAGTGTTCTAGATAATTTAAAACTAAAAGTTTCATAAAAATGACAACCGGTTCGTTTTTAAGCTCAAAATCAACGAAACCGGCAAAACCGACAAAACCGATTATAATAGAGTCAAAATTTTAAATAAAATAATAACTTGAATTTTTCCAAAACACTCCAGCAACTAAAGGTAATAATTTTTATAAATTTTAATAATTAAATTAAATTATTAAATAAAACAATTATTAGTTGATTATTACTTGTTTATATTTTTAAGTATAGAATTATAAGATTATAAGTAGTAAACTTTATGTGTTATATGCTTGTGTGGATTTTTAGAATAAGAATATGTATATTTTAGTCAAACCTAAAATTAACGAACGTGTACTAATATAGGAACGAGCATTTATTCGAACACTGAAATCAAAGGTGAGTTCTTCCTCCGAAAAGCTTATTGTATATCTATATTCGTATTTATATATATATGTTTTGAAAACGCATTATACTACAAATTGTCGTTATTGTGGGATGAATCAATTTGGTTAAAACCGAATTGAGGGCACAGAAATGTTGGTAGATCTATCGGGGTGACGCCCCCCACTTCCATTCGCGTTGGGTTAAAAGTGGGAATATTTCGAGTATGGTACGTTTCGAGTTATCAAATTGGTAGTCATACACGCGTTGTATTCTTAGCTAGTTTACAACTAACGCTTTTTGTGCTTAAAGGTAAAATGCGGGTTTCGTTATTGTGTTATACCGTGTTATGATCGGTTTTATTGGGAGTATAATGGCCGTACACCATTATATTCATGTGTTGTTATATATAAATTGTTTATATTTATATAACAAGTTTTTCTTCTCAGGAATAACTCACCAACATTCGTGTTGACCCAAATATTATTTAAATATGCTTTGCAGGAAAATGAAGGTTTCGAGGTGGCATGGAAACGAGAGCGTGGGGTGTTTGAACAAAAGTGATGTGTTGTAAACCTTGCATTAGCACGTGTAGTAAACTCTGATTTTGTAAAATATTTCTTATAATAAAAGATGATGCTTTTATTATTAAATGGTTATTATTGTTGACTATCGGCATCTGTCATAACCCGAATGAATTAAAGTTAAGACTTCCGCTGTGTTAAGTTAAGGTTTTCGGGGTGTGACAGAAGTTGGTATCAGAGCCAACAGTTATAGAGAATTAGAAAATATAAAGTTTTCTAAACTATAACGGTATGTTCAAACACGCGCTCCTTTCCCACCTCTTGAAACGAAAAGGTAACAAAGATATATATATAATTGTTTATTACTAACTTGAATTAATATGTTTATTCAGATGACGAACTCTGTAGCGATCGTATCTGACTCCGACTCTAGTAGCAGCGGTACTCCACTATCACCGGTGGAGTGGCGTCCGGTAGTTGCATCAGGAGATGCCGGGTCTACTTCGAGAGCTACACCCTTGAAGGTGTACACTCGAAAAAGGACCAGGGCAAACCGTGATGCATCGGCCCCTGTCATTGCCCTCCCATTAGCTGTGATCCCACCCTCTCCACCACCGCCTCCCGCACCGGAGCCTGTGGTCGAGGAACCCTCTGATCACAAGCTACTTATGGTTCTTCTTGCCAAGTTCTCAGCTTATGAGAACATCGTTCATAACATGGTGGACCGTGTGCTTGCAATCGAGCATAAACAAGGTCTTGATGACCAAACCCGTGATGTGATGCACCAGTTTGTGAACGAACTGAGGAACCAGGGACTGATGACAGACGCCAGGGTAGGAGTTCTCGAGATGAGGAATGAGATGATAGAGCCATGCGTAGGCTACTTGATGAGCCTTCACTAGACGTAGTAGGGTGTTTTGGGTAATATGTCTAGTATGGTAATTGTGATGTAACTTAACTTTGAAACTTGTTGTTTTTTTTTTTTTTTTTTTTTGTGTGGTTGTGGTAAGAACTAGAAATATGGTGGGTGACCAAGGTGTAGGTAAGTACACCTAATTTTGGTATTTTGGTACATTATGAAATCCCACTCTTTGATGATTATATTTATGTTTGTATTATTAATGATGCTATTTGATTCTTTACAACTTAGAAAAATATCACTTTTTCCAAAACTAACCAAAATTATATTTTTTCTAAAAAGAACATGGCGCCAAAAACAAGACGATCCACTAACAATCAAGCAACCGGATTACCTTCCTCTCAAGACGAGTTAGCTCAGCTAATCGCTCAACATGTAAATACGGCACTCGAGCAACATGAGGCTAATCGCAACGCAAGCCAAAACCCCCTAAATACAACTAATACTTCAAATGGAAAAGCACTTAGAACCGAAAATCTAAACGCAAACCCCTCAGGTAGCACGGTACGCGGGTGCTCATACAAAATTTTCCAAGGTTGCGGACCGAAAGAATTTACCGGTGCCGAAGGACCTTTGGAAATTATCCGGTGGATCGAGAAAATGGAATCTGTAATGAAAATCAGTGATTGCACTCCTCTCGAACGGATAAAATACGGAGTGTGCTCATTCCGTGATGAGGCACTCGAGTGGTGGAACTCCATAATTCAAAATCTTGGAGAAGATGCCGCTTACCGTCTAACCTGGGAAGAACTAAAAGAAATGTTGTTAAAGGAGTACTGTCCCCGAAACGAACTTCAGAAAATCGAATACGAATTCTGGCAGTTAAAGATGGAAGGTGCTGACATTGGAGGATATACTTCCCGATTCAACGCTTTGGCACGGCTAGTACCCCGACTGGTTACGCCTGAATATGCAAGAATCGAGAGGTACATTTGGGGCTTAGCTCCCGAGATCCGAGGATTGGTTACCTCCTCCAAACCAACCACTATCCAGTCAGCCCGAGAGTTGGCAAAATCTTTAACTGATAATGCAATTTGTATGGGAACTCTGAAAGACTTCGGTAAGAAAGCGACTACCGCCGAACATGAACGAAAAACAGTTACCGATAATCAGAGAACCGGAGAACTCAAACGAAAGTGGAATGGTAACTCAGGAGGACAGTTCAAACGAAACCAAGGAGCACGAAGAATGTTTTGCAGCAAACGCAAGAGGATCAGGACAAGGATTCACTTGTAACAGGTGTGGAAAGAGTCACAATGGGGAATGTTGGAAATGTCAGAAGTGCAATCGATTTGGACACCAGACTCAGTACTGTTTCAGTAAGGACTCTCCGTCCGGTTCAGGAAACCGAACTTTCGAATGTTTCGAGTGCGGTGTCATCGGGCATTTCAGAAATGATTGCCCCAAACTCAAGGTACAAAATGCTAAGAGCAAGGCATTCGAGATGAACGCGAAAAAGGCCCGGAAAGACTCATCCTTAGTCACCGGTACGTTTCTCGTTAATAATCATTATGCTTATGTACTATTTGATACTGGAGCAGATTTAAGCTTTGTTTCTGACCAATTTGAACCCCTTCTCGGTATTGAACCAAGCAAGTTAGACAATAATTACTCAATAGAATTAGCCAACGGGAAGCTAATTGAAACCAGTAAAATTGTCCAAAACTGCAATATTCTGTTAGAAAACCTTAGGTTTCCAATCGATCTTCTACCCGTAGAGTTAGGCAGTTTTGATATAGTAGTAGGAATGGATTGGTTATCCAAAAATGGTGCTGAAATCATATGCTCTGAAAAGCTAGTTCGTTTACCAACCCCAACCGGTCAATTTCTGAGCATTCGAGGTGACCAGAGTAACACCGAGTTAAAACTCTCTAGTATCACAAAAACTCGCAAAATGTTAAGGAAAGGATGTCCCGTTTTTCTTGTCAATGTAGTCGACACAAAGGCTAAAGAGCGAAAGATAAAGGATATTCCTGTAGTACGGGATTTTCCAGAAGTTTTCCTTGAAGACTTGCCTGGATTACCTCCTCAGTGTCAAGTCGAATTCAGAATCGATCTGGTTCAAGATGCCGCTCCGATAGCTCGATCTCCGTACATATTAGCACCATCGGAAATGCAGGAGTTATCTAATCAGCTCCAGGAATTACTAGACAAAGGATTCATAAAACCAAGTTTCTCACCTTGGGGAGCTCCAGTCTTATTTGTGAAAAAGAAGGACGGTTCTTTTCGAATGTGTATCGATTACAGAGAACTGAACAAACTTACTATTAAGAATCGGTACCCACTACCGAGAATTGATGATTTGTTTGATCAGTTGCAAGGATCAAGCTATTACTCAAAAATCGACTTGCGGTCCGGGTATCATCAGTTACGTGTTGCAGAAAAGGATATTCCTAAAACCGCTTTCAGAACTCGTTACGGCCATTATGAATTCCTGGTCATGCCTTTTGGCCTAACGAATGCACCGGCTGTGTTCATGGATCTTATGAACAGAGTTTGTAAGCCATACTTGGATAAATTCGTGATAGTATTCATCGATGACATACTTATCTACTCACGAACCAAGAAAGAACATGAACAACACTTAAAACTGATTCTAGAATTGCTAAAAGAAGAGAAGTTATATGCCAAATTTTCCAAGTGCGATTTCTGGCTTCGAGAAGTCCACTTTTTAGGGCATGTAATCAATGAGAATGGTATCCTAGTTGATCCAACAAAAATTGAAGCAATTAAGAATTGGGAGACACCAAGATCACCCACTGGAGTGCGACAATTTTTAGGATTAGCTCGCTACTATCGTAGATTCATTGAAAATTTTTCTTCTATAGCTCAACCCTTAACCCAATTAACCCAAAAAGACAAGAAATATGAGTGGACAGAAAAACAAGAAGGAGCCTTCCAATTGCTTAAACAAAAGTTGTGTAGTGCACCAATCTTGTCCTTACCAGAAGGTACCAATGGATTTGTAGTATATTGTGATGCGTCTCGCTTAGGTCTTGGCTGTGTGCTTATGCAACAAGACAAGGTGATAGCTTACGCGTCCAGACAACTCAAGGTGCATGAAAAGAACTACGCGACGCATGATTTGGAATTAGGAGCTGTTGTGTTTGCTCTTAAGATTTGGAGGCATTATCTGTATGGAACCAAATGTACAATATTTACTGATCACAAGAGTCTCCAGCATATCTTTGATCAGAAAGAGCTAAATATGAGGCAACGTCGATGGGTAGAATTACTCAATGATTACGACTGTGAGATTCGTTACCACAAGGGTAAAGCGAATGTTGTGGCTGATGCGTTGAGTCGAAAGGAAAGAGAAAAGCCTCTGCGTGTTCGTGCATTAGGGTTGACGATTCAAACGAGTCTTACTACTCGAATTCGTGATGCACAGCGTGAAGCTTTGAAACCGCAAAATGTAAGGTTTGAGAAATTGCGAGGACTTGAAAATGAATTTGTCACAAAGTCTGATGGGACACTACACCTACTTGATCGAGTTTGGGTACCACTCTATGGAAATCTGCGTAATCTTGTTCTAGACGAAGCGCATAAGTCTGGATATTCGATCCACCCAGGATCAACCAAGATGTATAAAGATCTCCAAGAACATTATTGGTGGCCTAACTTGAAAAGAGACATAGCTGTGTATGTCAGCAAGTGCCTGACATGTTCCAAAGTGAAAGCTGAACATAGAAGACCGCCTGGACTACTGCAACAACCAGAGATCCCTCAGTGGAAATGGGATAATATTACCATGGACTTCATAACCAAACTGCCAGTTACGCCGCGAAGTTATAATGCGATTTGGGTAATTGTGGATAGATTAACTAAATCCGCTCATTTTATACCCATTAGAGAAAAAGACAGAATGGAGAAGTTAACTCAGCTGTATCTGAAAGAGATCGTAGCCAAACATGGAATAGCGGTCTCAATCATTTCTGACAGAGATGGTCGATTTGTTTCTCGTTTTTGGCAATCTCTTCACGAATCCCTAGGAACTCGCTTAGATATGAGCACCGCCTATCACCCCCAGACAGACGGTCAAAGCGAGAGAACTATCCAAACATTGGAAGACATGCTGCGAGCCTGTATCATTGATTTCGGAAGTAGTTGGGATACTTATCTGCATTTAGCTGAATTCTCCTATAATAACAGCTACCACTCCAGTATTAAGGCTGCACCATTTGAAGCTTTGTACGGAAGAAAATGTCGATCTCCTCTTTGTTGGGCAGAAGTTGGAGAAAAGCAACTTACAGGTCCTGAAATTGTCCAAGAGACTACCGAAAGAGTCTTTCAAATCAAGGATAGGTTAAAAGCTGCAGCCGACAGACAGAAAAGTTATGCGGATAATCGCAGGAGACCGTTGGAATTCCAGGTAGGAGACCAAGTGTTACTAAAGGTATCACCTTGGAAAGGCATAGTCAGATTTGGTAAAAGAGGAAAACTTAGTCCACGATACGTTGGACCGTTCAAAATTACCGAACGAGTAGGGTCGGTAGCCTATCGACTCGACCTACCTTCAGAACTCAGTGGAATACACGACGTGTTTCACATATCCAATCTGAAGAAACGTCTATCTGACGAATCGCTGATTGTTCCTATTGAAGACATAAGGGTTGATGGTAAGCTTCGATTTGTAGAAGAACCTGTTGAAGTCATGGACTGGAAAATCCAGAAGCTAAGGCGTAACAGGATTAAGCTTATCAAGGTTCGCTGGAATTCAAGACTTGGTCCCGAGTTCACGTGGGAACGTCAGGATCAAATGAAGGCGAAGTACCCTCACCTCTTCCCAGAAGAAACCGAAACCAGCACTACATCCTAAATTTCGGGACGAAATTTCTAAATGGATGGGTGAATGTGACAACCGCCAAAAATTAGACTAATCTGGTAATTATCTTAACCGTAATCGTGTATTAATTAGTAAAATAAATACATAGGAATAATATTTTTAGTCAAAGTTTTTGACTTTAGTTGAATTTTAAAATATGGAACCCGAAAAAAGTTCAATTTTTTCGTGTAGCTGACACTGTACAGATTGACACCGGGTAATATCTCAAAACGGATAAATTCATAAACGTGTCAAGATGACCTCGAAAAATAAAATTTTATGTTAGGATATTAGAGATAGTGTATAAACTTAATTTTAGAAGGTTCGAATCGCAAAAATTAGAAAATAAGTAACCGAAAGCCAGTAGAGGACACCGTAAGAGCCCGACATTAAGTTTATCAGAAAATTTTGTTTTTAGGCAGACATTGACTGTAATCTAATTTCGCTCAAAGTCTGATAAAAATTATTAGAAACGGAAGTCGTTTGGCTAGATAAATTACGAGATACGTTAAACTTTAACACCTAGGTATTTTCACATGTCATTATTCAAAACCACCTCTCCCTCTCCCTCTCCCATCTCTCTCGGCCGCCACTTACACACAACCCAACCCACCTCCCAAACCCACCAATGAAAAGCTTACATATAGGTATGCAATGATTGATAGATTACTTGGAAGCTACACACTTGGACACATGCACACCCTATACCATCCAACTCACAACCCTATTCCTCTCTTTCTCCCTTCATATAACCGGCCACCCCACCACCACCTTACCATCTCACATTTTCAAATTTATATACACACAACACTTGATTAGGAGATCTTTGGTGGAAGGTTAAGCTAATAACAAGAAGTAGGAAGCCAAAGGAAGGATTATAGCCAACACAAGGTCACATTATCACCTCCTTAGACACCAAATCCAAAACCCAAGGTAACCCACTTCAAGATTTGTGTATATTAGTTGCTATTTGATGTTTAAAGCTTGATTTTAGTATGCTTGGTAGTGTACATGTAGGTATAATATGGATATATACATGCATATGTGTGAACCGTGAGTTTACATAGGAATGTATAAGATGGGTTTTGTTGATTATAGGACTTGTTATGGTTGCATTTTAGCTTGTATAGATTGTCCATATTGATGTTACTTGAGTTTGTTTAACAAATGGGTTTAGGTATTGTTTTAATATTGGAAGTAAATGTGTAAATGGCCAAAAGATCAAAGGTGGATAATGAGTAAAAATACCCATGTTAGGCCGTGAGTTTTGATTTTGGTATTGGATTGAAGTTGTAAGCTTGTTAAATGGTAAAATGGTTAAAGAAAGAATGATAATTTTGAAAACCCACATACTTGATTACTTGAAAAAGTTGTAAGTAATAATAATAATGGTTTTGAAAGAATCTTGGAAAAGGGTTGACAAAAGTGTAGGGATTTGACTTTGTTGGAAAGTTACTTACAAGTAATACAAAAATTTGATTTTGATCATAAAGCTCATACTTGTCTTATATGGATTGAAAATGACAAACTAAGTGATTGAATGGGACATATGGAAAGAAATAAAATCTACTAGAAGTACTAGGATGCATGAAACATGATAACCTAGATAAACAAGAGTTTGTGTTAAACTTACTAATAAAGGAAACTTTGTAAATTGTACAAGATGTTTTGCAAAATGATTTGATAAGTGAACATAATCTTGTGTGGATGATTAAAGACTTGTGGTTAGGATTACTTTAGTAAACTCTATTGTAAAGATTGTTAGTATGATAATAAGGTTATTAAAAATTGCTACTTACTAGTAATAGAAACTTTGTTATTAAAGAAATCAAGAATGTGTTTGTTAAAGGATAACAATGGGATGAAATAAGATGTTAATATGGGTTAATAAGATCTGGAAATTTTGGTACATAAACATCTTGTAGAGATAACATGTATATTGTATAGTTGAAAACTTAAGCTAAGGCTTGAGCATGTGTAGTTAAAAATTTGTTTTGTGTGCATACTTGGTGTTAGATGATCAAACATGGATGTGATGATATATTACTTGTTATTATATGTATATTTGCTGTACCAAATGGTTTGGTTTTGACATTGTGACTTAAATAGCTTGTCGGTGACTTTAACGGTCGGAAAGTTCGACTTTTAAGGTGAACCGACATGAGTTTTTGGAACTGAATTAAAACAGCTCCCAAAGTCATAATATTCTTATATTTAACATAAGTTAAAGTATAAGAAAAGTCAAGAATAGCAAAACTTAAACCAACACAGTTCGTGTCGCGAAAACCGACACGAAAACGTTAAAAATCGACATTTTTAAGAAATTGGCAACAAAATAAGAACCAAAACATTTTTATTGAAAAACCAATAAAACTTGACTAAAAACTATATAAAAAGTGTTATAGATAATTTAAAACTAAAAGTTTCATAAAAATGACAACCGGTTCGTTTTTAAGCTCAAAATCAACGAAACCGGCAAAACCGACAAAACCGATTATAATAGAGTCAAAATTTTAAATAAAATAATAACTTGAATTTTTCCAAAACACTCCAGCAACTAAAGGTAATAATTTTTATAAATTTTAATAATTAAATTAAATTATTAAATAAAACAATTATTAGTTGATTATTACTTGTTTATATTTTTAAGTATAGAATTATAAGATTATAAGTAGTAAACTTTATGTGTTATATGCTTGTGTGGATTTTTAGAATAAGAATATATATATTTTAGTCAAACCTAAAATTAACGAACGTGTACTAATATTGGAACGAGCATTTATTCGAACACTGAAATCAAAGGTGAGTTCTTCCTCCGAAAAGCATATTGTATATCTATATTCGTATTTATATATATATGTTTTGAAAACGCATTATACTACAAATTGTCGTTATTGTGGGATGAATCAATTTGGTTAAATAACTGTTAACCGAATTGAGGGCACAGAAATGTTGGTAGATCTATCGGGGTGACGCCCCCCACTTCCATTCGCGTTGGGTTAAAAGTGGGAATATTTCGAGTATGGTACGTTTCGAGTTATCAAATTGGTAGTCATACACGCGTTGTATTCTTAGCTAGTTTACAACTAACGCTTTTTGTGCTTAAAGGTAAAATGCGGGTTTCGTTATTGTGTTATACCGTGTTATGATCGGTTTTATTGGGAGTATAATGGCCGTACACCATTATATTCATGTGTTGTTATATATAAATTGTTTATATTTATATAACAAGTTTTTATTCTCAGGAATAACTCACCAACATTCGTGTTGACCCAAATATTATTTAAATATGCTTTGCAGGAAAGTGAAAGTTTCGAGGTGGCATGGAAACGAGAGCGTGGGGTGTTTGAACAAAAGTGATGTGTTGTAAACCGTGCATTAGCACGTGTAGTAAACTCTGATTTTGTAAAATATTTCTTATAATAAAAGATGATGCTTTTATTATTAAATGGTTATTATTGTTGACTATCGGCATCTGTCATAACCCGAATGAATTAAAGTTAAGACTTCCGCTGTGTTAAGTTAAGGTTTTCGGGGTGTGACATACTTATCGTTTTAACTGTGGTAAATAAGACTATTATCTAACCACAGAACTACATGAACACTTGTATTTATTGTTTGAACTGTGATACATAAGACGATAATAACTCCAACTTTATTGTTAATGCATAAAACCACTCACCAGCTGGCAGAGCCAGAGTTGATAATGAAAAGATGATCGTTAAACGGATAACTAGTTCCACGCCACATAAAAAAAACATGACTAACTTATATAATCAGAAATATTGTACAATGGAGAAAATAAATAAAACATCAAGAGTACTATCTATCAATAACACAACTTACCAAAATGTACATAAAACGAGTACCCAAACCATTATAAACACGACGACCCGTTTCACGAATTACCATCCAAAACACCCTTAAGAAAGTTCAACCCTTCAGAAGAAACACTCCTCCTGTGTACCATTTGAGACTGCACCTCAATCCACGGTGGCGGATCCGGTGAAAAGCATATCACAATAACCGTTAAATTATCACGTGTATCGCGTTTAAGCGCTTCACGAACGAGCTCCCGTGAACACCTCTCAGGATCATTATGAATCATTAACTCTTTTCGGGCTATTGTAACCGCGCATTGACTGCTCATTACATCCCACAATCCATCACATCCCATAATAAGAAACTCATCATCTTCCATTAATAGTATTTCTTGCAACTCGGGTTCGGCACTTAACGGGCATACAGACCCTTTCGGGCCTTTCATGTGCCAGTCTCCAAGAGCTCGGGCCACCGATAGCTGACCATTTAAGTAACCGTCATATATCACACCACCGAGCTGTTCGATTCTATGTCTCTCGGTTATACTGTTTGGTTTGTGGTCGTTTGATAGTTCTATTGCCCTGCCTCGTCTTCCTAACACAGCCCGACAATCACCCGCGTTTGCAACCACCATCATCCTGAGCAAACCAAATTTAAAATAAGTTAATTACATGAATGGTCCCTGTGGTTTGCCCATATTGCAGATCAGTCCGCACTTTTTTTAAAGTTACACGTATAGTCCCTACTGTTCACTCAGCCGTATCACAGATGGTCTTTGGAGCGGACAAATGTTAGCAACTTATATATAATTTAACAGAAAAGCTAACCTCCATCCACTCCAAGACCATTTATGTTACGGTTCAGTGAACAGCATTGACTATACATGTAAGTTGTAAAAAGCAGGGGCTAATCTGCAATGTGGGAACTAACGGGTCAACCCTAAAAATCCCGGTATCCATTTAACCCGTATCAAAAAGTTTCCCAAATTGAAAAATGCGAATCATCTCACGATTAATGAAATAAAAGCTCTATAAAATCATAATATTCAAACGGTTCTTGAAATTAAAACTAGAAGAAGGCCGCTTACCTTCCAAATACAAAAGTGGTCAATGCAGTGGTTCCCGATGAGATATCAACCGTGCTGTTTTCTGCAAACGCTAGATCGGCTTTTATGTACGCCTTTCTTATTGCCTTCTTCAAACACCCTGGGAACTGCGGATCCTCGACTATGAACTCCAATATGTTTTTTCTAACATACGATGCAGCATCGGTCCCGCCATGCCCATCAAAAACCTGGCGATGTCAAATTGTCAACTTAGTGGGCCCTACGTAAATGTTTTTCAAATATGATACATACATACCCCGTAGAAAGCTGCAAGAGAAGGTAAACCTTCTGTTCTGTCTAAATGTTCTAGAAGGTTGTCTATACATAAATGTTCGTCTTCCATGTATTCCTTCGGCCCCTTCTCTGCACAGCTTCCTGACCGAATCATGGGCGTATATTCGGATTTCCCATCAGAAGCCGACTTGATACCAACAATCCCGAGGTCAAACTTCTAGTATAATCACACAAAAAAAAAAAATCAAACGCGGGATGTTAACTTAAATAATACATAAATACATGAATGTGTCATAATCCACATTCCACATTAATAAAATTTCTTTAAACATCAAATTTGCAATCATATATTCACAACTTTAATTAAAGATAACTTTTTTTTGTTTATAGGTAGACCCAAATTGACTTGGGATAAATACATGTAAAAAGAAGACAACAAACGGCTCCCGTTAGATCAGTGGAAACTGTCATTGTAGAAGGGAGGAGGGGTAGAGGTAGACCCAAATTGACTTGGGATGAGAGAATTAGGCATGATTTGCTAGATTTGCACCTCTCAGAGGACATGGTTCAGGATATGACTTCCTGGAGACGTAGAATTAAGGTTAAGGACCCGTAGAAGGAGGGGTTTATTTCTTGTTATAACTTTTTATTATATTATCTTCATTATTATTTTCAATTGCTATTTATGGTTGAAACTTTATCATAATTATTATTGTTATTATTATTATTAATCTTATTAGTATTATTATTATTATTATTTTTAGTATATCAATTATAAATTTTGCTTAAATGTTACCAATGGTATATTGCCTCTAGTATAGTATTTCTATACAACTATTTTCTTAACAGTTTTTATTTATTTAATTATTTATTTTATTTTTTATTATTAATATTATTATTATTTTATTTATTTATTTTTTCTTTGAGCTAGGGGTCTCACTGGAAGCAACTTTCTATCCTTATGGATAGAGGTAAGGTCTGTCTACATCCCACCCTCCCGGACCCTACAGATAGCTTTAGCTATATGTGGGATATGCTGGGGGTGATTGTTGTTGTTGTTTTTGTTTATAGGGGCTCTTAAATAACCTAAATATAATCCTAAACATAAAGTCAAGATCCTAGCTTTCATCACAATAACAAAATAACAAAACATAAACAAGCAAAATATTAATATACCGGATCGGTAGGCGTTGTGAGCAGTGTCGCAGTGCTAATGCTATGGCGAACAACCGATACATGTCGTGGCGGTTTCCCATCATCCGGTTCACTCAACTGGTCTAAATTCTGTGATTCATCTTCAACCCCAGAAGAAATATTATTATTATTATCAAAACCATCTTCCACCATTACACATGAACCAGTGCCAGCAGCCATACTTCAATTCAACACATAAACCACAAACCCCACAAAAAAAGCCCTCTTTTATACAAATGAAACCAAAAAAATTGAACCTTTAATCATCATAAGCTCAATAATCAACGGATCACTAAATCTTGAAGAAATTGGACTTGAAAAAAGTGAAATTGAAGATGAAATCTGGTACAAGGGTTGAAATTGGTGATGGGTGTGAAGCAGATTGTGATGAGTTTGTACGGCTGGTGAATATTTAACTCGTTGTTTGTGATTTTGTGAATCAATTTTGGAAACCCTAGAAATGATGAGTTGAATTGAAATGGGAATTTGGAAGTAAAAGGGGAAGTGGCGAAATGAAATGGGTGTTTGTTTAAGAACTTATGTTATCTATATTTTGGTCTCTTGTTATATTAATGTGTAAAACCCCACATAATAATACTAACTAACATTTATGTTATTCCATTTATTATATGTTTTTCATGTTTTTATGAAAATTAGATTATATGTTTGTTGGAAAGTGTCAAAATTGAGCATTTGTTATGTATGTAAGAAGTTAAGGGTAGTAGATAGGGTTGTTCATGAGTCAGAGTGAGTTTGAGCTCGAACTCGAAATTTAGCGAGGCATCTTAGCTAGGCTCGATTGATTTTGAAGTTAAACGAGCCTAAGATCGAGCCGAGCCATGACCTGAGCTGAGCTTGGGACGAGTTTGGCTTGATCACAAAAGTAATCCAGCTTAGCTCAACTTATTTCAAATCAAGTTTTTTTAGTAAGTTTATTCGAGGTTTTATAAAGCGAGCTACGAGTCACGAGCTTTTTGAACAACCCTTGTTATATGGTTATGTACTTCCACTGTGATTTTGGTGGGGTTAATGACAATGAAGATGCACAGATCACCATTGAAGGGCAGGTGGTTTCACAGGTAAAGAAGTTCAAGTATCCAGGATCATTTGTTCAGAGTGATGGGAAATTAGACAGTGATGTGACCCCATCGAGTTCAGGTAGGATGGTGTAGATGGAAAGCAGTCACAAGTATATTGTGCGACAAAAGTTTCCCAACTAAACTAAAGGGAAAATTTTATAGGGTGGCAGTTAGACCGGTAATGCTATTTGGAACAGATTGTTGGGACATCAAGAAGGCACAAGTGCGGAAGATAGAGGTAGCAGAAATGAGAATGCTACGTTGGATGTGTTGGCACACAAGGTTAGACTGAATTACAAACGTTGTGTTTCAGGAGAGATTAGGGGTGGTGAACATAGCAGACAAGATAAGAGAGTGGAGATTGAGATGGTTTGGACATGTGAAGAGAAGACATATGACGGATCATGTTAGATCCGTATAAAACATTACTATAGATGGGAGAAGGGGTAGAGGACGACCGAAATTGACTTGGGACGAGAGGATTAGGCGTGATTTGATAGACCTAAACCTCTCCGAGGACATGGTGGAGGACATGAATTTTTTGAGAAGTAGAATTAAAGTTAAGGATTTTTAGGGAGAAATGAATACCTTAGTGCTTATATTTCCTTTTTTTTGCTCACACACCAGAATGATATTCTCTTTACATATATATAGTATTTGAATTATTATTATTAATGTTATTATTATTAATATTTGTATATTATTGTTGCACTTTAATTTCCTTTGTATTGCTTCAAAAACATATGTACTTTAGAGCTGAGGGTCTCACTGGAAGCCACCTCTTCATCTCTTTTGATAGAGGTACGGTGTGCCTACATCTCACCCTTCCCGGACCCTACTTATAGCTTTGAAGTTGGTGGGACTTCACTGGGTATGATTGATTGATTCAATTATAAAATAGGTATGCACAATGCTGAGTTAGTTGTTTTATAATCAAGAATAATTTTTTTATCAGAGAGCTTTACTCCTTATGTAATATTGGATAACCCGACTCTTAAGGTATTCCTCTCTCTTGGTTTCTTCTATGTTAACTAAATATTTTTTTCATTTTATATACTCATCTAAGTTCTTACTTACAAATCACCTATATCTTTCACACACCGACTCAATGACAACCTTGATGTTGGTCTTGTGGCATGATTTCGGCTGTGTTAGGACCTATGTAGCAAAGTCAGTCCAGTTATAAGCCCAATAGCTTGACCTCAATCTTGGATTTGGTTATGAAGCTTGACCCTTACACTATCTACTGACTACTAGGTCAACCTCGACCGTGTCCTAGTTAGTGCAACATCATGTTCATGGCGTGTTTTTGCTTCCTTGTTGTTGCTATTTGATGAATATCTTTATCTAGTATTAGTGTACTAGGTGTTATACTATATTCTAAGTCTAGATATTTATCTTTGAGAGTAAATGTTCAAACATTTTCATGAATAAGGTTTATGTACATTTTCTATAACTTATTCAAACTTAGGCTTACTCTTCATATTTGCTCATATTGTAAATTAACTATATACAAAACAAAAAAAATAATACAATACTGTTTGGATAAGTGTATTGGTTGTTTATGGGTTTGATGAATCCTTAGATATGATGATGGATTTGATTATGAATTTTGCATGGTATTCAAATTTTCAACATCAATAGTCATAGTGTGTATGGTGTTGTGGTTGACTGTTCTCAAATATCAAATATGGCGCCCGTAGGGAAAAAAGTCAACAGTTGACCATTGTACAAGTTTGACCGTATGTTTGACTATTTGTGTGTGAATGTCTAAATGATTTTTCTTGTGAATCACAAGTCAACACAAGCATTAAACACTTGTTTTCAAAAGGTCAATTTTATATTATTTAAAAAAAACATTTGTTACGTTAAAATATTAAAACTAGAATGTGATGCCTTAAAGGCTTAAACGTTTCATGGTCAATGTTTACACATGATGTATATGGCACAAGGCCTCGTAAATGTTTGTTGGTATTGCACGTCCGTATATTAGTTCCCGAATTTTAATTCTTATTTATGCTACTCCTAGGGTTGCTACTGGATTTAACAAACATAAGCAAAGCTTTATTTATGTTCGTTCATTTCATTATAACAACAAACGAAAGATGGGTACACTTTACCAAATGAATTTTCTTCTTAAAGTTTGTTTGTTCAGGATATATGTTCAGGATATACATTTGTTTCTAGACACTTATACACAAAGTGGTAGTTTTCAAGATTTTTGTGTTTGTCATACCTTATTTGGTTTTGCCGGCTCCAACAACCACCATAACGTCCTCAATTAATCAATCTCCACCATTGAACGGAGTTATACACGAATATGTTTTGTGGTAAATGGAAGCACACATGTGTATTTTCTTTCTGATGGGATATACCCAAGTTGGGTAACTTTTATAAAATCGTATGCTACCGAAAAACGGTTTAGGCAACACAAGAAGCGTCAATAAAGGACGTATAAAGAACTTTTGGTGTCCTTAAAACTAAGTGAACTATAATTAATCTCCTGACACGATCAAAGCATCAGAACAAAATTAGGAAAATCATGTACATACGAACTATATTACACAAACATATCACACTCATTCTTAAACCTTCAATACATTACAACAAAAAACCACTTCTCAGACACCACGAGTTCTTCAACCCGTTGCCTAAACCCACAAGGGTTATGACGATGTACACTATCAACCCCTCTTAACTAGGGCTGTGCAACGGTTCAGAACCGCGAAAATCGAACCGGAGCCGAAAATTAGTGAAAAATAGAACCGGAACCGGAATCTATTATAGTAAACCGGTTCGGTTTAGAATTGCTAAAGCCGGTTCTCGCTAATCGGTTCTGGCTAGAACCGGTTCGATCATTTATTTATCAAATGAGTTATGCAAACTTTGCAATTTGCAAAACAAATTTATACAATTGTATGTCTTCTTTCACGGTAAAACTAATTTAGATTACAACATGAACATCCGTTATATATTTTTATTAAAACCTAAGTGTTGAAGTTAAATAAATCATTAGCAACGATAGATTAATAGAAGATCATATAATTTTATATTAAATTATCTTGATAAATTAAATCAAAATTGATCATGGTTACAAGTTCTTGAACGTAAAGATAGAATATTTGAAAAAAATATGATTGAATGGACGTCGGTTAATAAGTTACTCTATAAAAAATGGGGATTGGTAAATTTATATAAAACGTTTTGAATATTCCGGTTATTCGGTTCCAAGTCTAGAACCGTCGGTTTTACCCGGAACCGAACCGGGAACCGTTTAATGCAAATTTTGAGAACCGAGAACCGAACCAGTATACACATTAGCGGTTCTGAGGCACCGGTTCGGTTCCGGTTTCTCGGTTCTGACGGTTCCAAACCGTTTTTTTCTAACCCCTACTCTTAATCCACATAAACTTGGATTAATGGCTCGTAACAATACTCGGACCCGAACTCGAACCCGGTCATTAATATATAAATCCACGCACCCTCTCTAGGGCATCACTCTACTATTGAGATAATAACCCTTTAACCATCCGCCGTGATTAGGGTTTCAATCTACACACAGAGACTGAATCCGGTGGTTTTACGTTACGCCGTTCAAATTCACGGTAATTATGTCTCGCATCGAATGATCTGTAAATCAAACACTCGTTTTCTTTCAGTTAGGTATTACGATTCGTCTGATTTGTTTCAAAATGCATTATATTACTTTATTCAATCTCAATAGCAGTAGTATCAAACAACTTTTGATGCCAGTGATTTTTAGTTATAAAAGCATTGTTTTTTTACTTTTTACCCAATTTTTTAGGATCAGAGCATATTGGTGCTTAGGGCTGCAAACGAACCGAACGAACACAAACAAGGCGTTCGTTAAGGAAATAATGTGTTTACGTATTGTTCACAAACACATAAATAAATGTACAAAATATTGTTATGAACAACATATACAAACAAACATGAATGAACGAACACGAACAAGGCCTTGTACTTGTACGTTAATTTATTAAGCGAAACGAACATAAACGAACTGTGCTGAATGTTCGGTTCATTTATGCCACCCGTAGTGGGCGTGGTCTTGGGGCGATTTTGGGCGAACTCCGGCGAGAACAACGCGCCCCCCCCCCCCCCCCCGGCGAATTGTGGGGCGATGGGGGGGGGGGTATTTGTCGCCGTTCTTCCCTTTTGATTTTATTTTTATTATAATGGATTGTGTGTGGTATATATATATGTGTGTGTGTGTGTGTATGTGTATATATATTGGGCTACAACACCATTACACCCCAAAAACAAAAACCAATCTTTGCTGACTGGGCGCCACATGGCGCAAAACGCCCATTTTATTGCCCCTCCACTACACATAGCCTTACAAGTTACAACCTTATAGCAGTGGTTTCTTTATTGGTTTTTGTGTCTATTTTCGGTCTATTTTTTAAAAACATTGTCAAGTATGAAAAGGGGATATGGTGCAACATATTGCAAATGATGGCTTACACTTGATCTCTGAATATTAACAGGTAAGTACTGTTGACAAATTTTATTTTGCTGATGCTACTTATGCTGCACCTGCCTTTATGGAAATGGGAATTTGTGCTAAAGTTGTTTTAAAATGTATATTACTTTCTTTGCCTCAAAGAAAATGTAACACTTTTTATTTTTGATTGATATTGATATAAACAATATAAATGCAGCCGTCTTGTTTTAATTGTTAATGATTTTCAAAAATAATTTGGTGCCGCCGTTTTCTGTTAATAAATTCATTTTATCATTGTAAGGTGTATTTTGAAATTTGTATGTTAACCATTAGTTATTCATTTTTACTACATTTTCTTTGCGATTACATGCCCTAAAGGTCTTTATTATTATTAAGCTCACAAGTCAAACTTCACTTCTTTTAGTTACTCTCACTTTCAAACCATTCTTCATTTGGAGCACAATACTAGCACCCGGTAATACTGGGTGGCCTTCGACAAGCTCCACATGGTAATGGTATATGATTGTAGCAGCCACTATCTTCATCTGAGTGAAACTCATTTTCTTACCCAAACAAGTTCTAGGACCAGCATTAAACGCCGGGAACTTATAAGACGCTTGGTGTTTGATCCCACCGCCTGGTTCAAGCCACCTTTCGGGCTTGAATTCTAAACAATCCTTTCCCCATATCGATTCCATTCTTCCCATGGTATAAAAGCATAGAATGATTCTGGTGTTAGGATCGACTTTATGGCCGCTTGGAAGTATATCAGGTTGTGCTGGACTTTTGTGTTGAAACGGACCTGGAGGGAAAAGCCTTAACGCTTCACATAATCCACCATGAAGGTAAACCAGTTTGTCCATATCTAATGCTTGAATATCATTGCTGCATTTCCCACCGACTTCTCTATGTAATTGCGTCTCAAGCTCTTCTCGGATCTTATCTTCTGCCATTAGGTTTTTGGCAAGAAGATAAAATAACCAAGAGAGTGTGATGCTAGTGGTATCTCTACCTGCAAATATGGTATTCAACAAGGTGTCTCTCAAAAACTTGTTCGGATCCTTAGACATGCCACTTTGGTCTTTTGTCGCTCTCATTAGAGCTGTTGAAAAGTTAAAACCTTCGTCTTCTGGTTCATAATTCATGTTACTAAAATTCTTCTGGTTTTTGGCTATGTGTTTATATGTGAACTGATCAATGACTTTCCATGCACTCCTTAACCTTTTCTCCTTTCCCATTCTAAGTAATCGTTGCAATTTCCATAATTTTGTTGGGATTATATGCCTCCAAAAGACGGCTTCTTTTGCATCGGATAAAGCCATTTCACATGGAATGTTAGGGAAATCTAGAGACATGCTTTGGGGGTCGTATTGAATAACTAATTTACATATAATATCAAACCCAAGTCTTTGAAATATATCCTGGAAATCTGTCTCCACCCCTTGTTGGGATATGTTGTCAAGTACCGGCAGTAACCCTTTAACAACCTTGTCCCAAATAATCTTTTTCAAATGGTTCTGAAAGTTAGGGTGGTTTAGGAGGAGCGTGAAAGTTCTACGGTGGAACTCCCACAACTCACCATCGGAACTCGTCATTCCATCTCCAAGGATATCCAAGATCTGGTGGAGTTTGTGACCTTTTGGGTAATTAGGGAAATTTTTGCTCAAAATGTAATGGATGTTTGCAGGAATTGAGGTGAAAAGCATATCCATGTCGGCTAACACGGGTCCTTTAAAAAAGAACGTACCACCAGTACGTGCCAGAACATCAGTGAGGTGGTCATGGAGTCTATGGGAATTTACAATGACCGCCAGTAGTCCACCAAGAACTGGCCATTTTTTCTGGAAGATAGAACTATGGCGTGGACGTGCGTATAAAACAATTAGAAAGCAGATTACGAATGAAAAGATAATGGTAAGGCTTACAAGCAGAGCCATGGGAAGAGGTATTTTCTTTAAAGCAGGAGGGATGTAGTCAAGCGGTGACAACTAAAGAAGCTCCAGGTTCTTTAAATAGCCGTTTAAACCCCCCCCCCCCCCCCCCCCCTTCTCTTTTAGTTCCACAAAAAAACAAAAAGGTTAACTGCCATTATGATATATCACATATTAATCTTTATTTTCTTCTTTCTTTTAATTAACATATTGTTTATTTAAAGTTTGCGTGAAGCATTTTAGAAATATGAATACATATTTACAACATACAGTTTAAAATTTCCACTCCTAATGTTTTGCCTACAAAACTGCTGGTGAAGTAAAACTTTTTTTTTTTTTTCGTTTCATAGGGGTCAATGAGATTTTGGTGATTTTAGTGGTTATCGAAATATTTGGATAATCATGATTTACTTGAAGACCAAATGAGAAATAACTACTTGGGTACGGAGTACACGATCATTCGTGCGTGGCCTTATTTCATTCACGAAACAAACCCGAAGCTCAAGGGGCATCACCCCCTAAATTGTGAACTTGGGTTCATTGGTATATGAAATAAGAATTTTTATGAACGACTGTGTAGTTTACACCTGATAACTTGTATCGATCTTTATTTTAGTTTTAGTTTTCCTTTGGTCTCAAGTAAATCCCAGCTAACCAAAATTGCTTGATAACACTAAAATTACCAACACGACTATGACCACTTACTGTAGAAAGTCCTGTAACTGCAATTGTTGATTCGTTTGTTTTGGTTTTGAATAAAGTTGTTTATACAGATCTGGATTAAGAATTACACATCAGAATAAGACCAACAAATATTGATGAATAGCTGACTTAGATTATGCAAATCGATCTTGTCTACTCAGTTGCAATACCATGATGTTTATGATGAGGAGGTTATCCAAGAGTTGACAAGCACTTATTCGGATCAGTTGGACAAAGGAGGAACAAGGCAGAAGACGCTCAAACTTTAAACATAATTCGAGTTACAATTGGAATTACGGGTCCATCTCCAGCGGGAAGAAAGGTCTTGACGAATTGGGATCACGTGGAGGTGCCATAGACATTTCGGCTTAGCTGTCAAATCCAAATTATTATTGATTTAAAGCCCCGTGTTGTGTTTTATTATGTCAACCCGCTTAACGTTAATTTGCCAAAATGTGTAATATCTAGTGGCTTGGTGCAAGTCAAGTTTAAATGTACATTTTTGTAATTGGAGAATATATTTTTAGATTAAAGTAGCTAAATGGTGATGACGGAAAATCGATAATTATAGCTAACAAATAAAAATATTAAACTTATCTATTAATAGGAGCTTGTGACGCATACTTTTTATTTATTTATGATGGGGTAAGTCAGTATAAGATGTCTACATAATAATGTATATATAGGCTAAGTTATTACCCTGGATATAATTGCTAGGAAGAAAGTAAATATGATAGAAACTAGTAAGTCAAATTAACGGGTCTTAACAATTATTATCATTTAAGCTAGTTATAACATGTTTTATGTGTTTAACATGTTAGAGACAACGCGATTAACACAAATATCAAACATGAAATGACTCGTTTAACAATTGACTTTGGTGGTTTGAGCATGACAGATGTACATGTTATGTACCAAGAAAAAGAAATAATGTACTCTAAAAAAGTTCAAAATAGCATAATGCATTTTTTTGCTAAATAGGTGTTAAGACCCTATAATTATTCAATGATTATCATTACTATTTTTTCAATGGCACAATGTTACATTGTACTTGGGATTGATATTGAATCCTTAACTTCATATTCTACACTTTAATTATCTTATCACTCAACAAAGGGGTATGATAGATAATCATTACTATAGCTAAAACATTTTATAATAGATTTTTTATCTTCATCTCTATTTACACTAAAAAACACTACATTTTTATTATTGTTTTTTTTCTTTATTCACAACCACTTTTAACAAATATTAAAATATTATAGTGTGTGAAAAATGTTTTTTCAAATTACTCAAACAATAATATTTTTTTCTCTAAACCTCTTAAACCTAGTGACACTAAAAAAAAAACAAAGAAACACCTCACATAATTTAAAGAAGCTGTTGGAAATGCTATAATTTAACTTTTTCATCCTTTCTTGTTTTCTTTTAAAACCCTTTCTTTCAAATTATTCGGTTACTATTTTTTTATTTTTTTGCTTTTCTTTTCAATTCAATTGCCTCTTTTTTTACTAATATTTTTGTTTTTTTTTTCTTTTTTCCGTCCCCCCCCCTCTTAAATGCCAACTTTTTTTTTTACGTTTTTCTTCGGGTTTGTAAAATTTTCTTTATTATTATTATTTATTTATTTTTTAAAATTCTCTTATGTATTCCTTTACATACATTCCTACAACCTCACTTTCTCGTATCGCATAATGTTTTTTTACAACCTACGACAATAGCATGCTAGTTACCATTTTAAGGTATACAACACTTGATCAGAACTATTTTTTAATAACCCTTTTTTATAACGGATTTATATCATAAATTATAAATATATTATAATAATATTATTTAATGATTTGTAAAGATTATAATATAATTAGATGCCTTAAATTTGTAGATTATTGAGTAAGAAACTATTTAGTCAACTTTGTTAACTGTATAATTTATTTATGAGACTCGATCAGACGAGACTTCTTAAGTACGGACGCTCTTAATCTACTTTATTTTTGAATACTAACTACGAGTTTAGGTTATTTGAAAGGATAAATAAGCCCAGAAGAAAGAGCTAAAATAATTAAATAAATATAAATAAAGCCCACGTTCTATTCTAAGGCCTCCAAAATGGTTGACCCACCCGAGTCCCGACCTGTCATGTGACGGTCCTTGAGTTTACAGTAACAGGTACTCAAGATAACCAAAAATAATTACCAATAGTCCCGACACGAGCAACACCCGTCCTTAAAATGATGAAACCGATTCGCATCACGAACCACAAGTTCCCTAGAGGTAACCCGCGACGCCAACTTCATAAACAAATGACAATCATCACATATTCTCAGATTCTTCATTATATAAACAGGCATCCAAGCCTGCAAACTTATCAACCCAAACGCCAACGCGAGTTTCTCACTATGATACGCGGCATCCTTATTAACAAAACCGTCTTCCTTAACATACATTCCTGTCTCTTCTATCTTCCTAATAATATCCTTTAACGCGTTATAAACATCGTTAATCCTAGGATGGTTAGTATCATTAACAGTAAAAACATGAACCCGGTTATCCACTTCAATCCAACTACAACCCGGGTTCTTCCTTATTCCTTTATCTTTCATAACCCGTCTTATGCTAGAAACATTTTCCAGATTCCCGGAATCTGTATAAAGATTCGCTAACAGAACATAGCTCCCAGAATCTTCTGCATCCAACTCAACAAGATTCTTCAAGGCGGTTTCCGCCATTGTTGAATCGTCATGAATCCTGCAAATAGAGGTGTTCATTAGTTGGTTAGAAACTGATTAAACCGAACCGAACCCAAACCAAAAGCCGAATTCTTAATTTAATTCGGTTTATTCTGCTTAACCGAATACCCATTTTTTTTTAAAGTTGTATATACTTATGGCTATTTTCGGGGTTTTGTACGTTTTATTTTCGGGTTTGGTTTTTAAGTTACGACCGAATAAAAATCATAACGAATAAACCGAACAACCGAATCAAGGAACACCCTACCTGCAAGCACCGAGCAAAGCTCCCCAAACCGCAGCATTCGGTTCCATCGGCATTTTATCGATTAAATCTTTCGCGTCTTTAACAAGCCCTGCGCGCCCGAGTAAATCCACCATGCACGCATAATGCTCGCATGTCGGGACAATATTATGAACATTAACCAACATATCAAAGTAATGGCGACCTTCCGAGACCAAACCCGAGTGGCTGCAACCCGACAGAACCGACACATAACTTATATGGTCCGGAGTCATACCCGACTCGAGCATTATCTCAAACGTATCTATCACTCGATTCCCATCACCGCTTTGTGCGTACCCCGCCATCATTGCGTTCCACGAAATCAAATTCTTCGTATTTATCAAATCAAACGTTCGTTCCGCGTCATTAATACGTCCGCATTTCGAATACATCGTTATAATACTGTTTTTAACCGAAACATCAGAACCAAACCCGATTTTTTCTGCTTGGCAAATGATTTGGGAACCAAGTTTTAACACGGCTGCGTTTGCACATGCACCGATTGAACTTACAAACGTAATATAATCGGGTTTGATTCCGTGTTGTCTCATTAACACATAGAGTTTTAAACCATCTTCCCAAAACCCATGATTTACATAACCTGCTAGCATCGAGTTCCACGATACCACGTTCCGTTCGGAGCATTTTATCGAAATATTCTCGAGCTTTTTTAACGTCTCCGCTTTGAGAGAACGACGTGATCATCGTTGTCCATGATATAATATCTTTATGTGACATCGATTCATACGCGTTAACTGCACTCTGAATGTCATTACATTTAGCATACATTGTGATTAACGCATTAGCTACGGGGATTAACGGGTCCAAACCGATTCGGATTGAATACGCGTGGATTTGGGTTCCGAGGTTTATATCTTTTAACGCGCAACAAACTCCTAGAACAGTTGCTATAGTGAACAGATCAGAGGCCACGGGTACGCTTTTCATTTGTTTAAACAACGAAAACGACTCGACATCGTTACCACTATGCACCGCGCCTCCTATTAACGAAGTCCATGATACTATGTTAGGTTCTTTTATTTGTTTAAATATTTCACACGCGTTTTCAAAGCGTGCACATTTAGCATACAAGTCGATTAAGCCACTGCCAACGTACGCATCAACGGGTTGTTGAAGTCTAATGATTCGAGCGTGTAAGTGGGCCCCCCCACGTAAGATCACACACGCTAGTCGAAGCACTCAAGACACTCGCGTATGTCATCGAATTCGGTCGGAAACCTTGACGACACATCTCGACAAACATCTCGAATGTTTTCGTGACATTTCCGTGCTTAGATAATATTGAAATGATCATGTTCCACGACACAACGTCTCGTTTAGGCATTTCATCAAACAATCTCAAGGCACGTTGAGCACCGTATAGTTTCGAGTAACCGTAAATCATGGAGTTCCACGAAAACATATTCGGGTTTCGTATCTTCAAGAAAACCGATTCAGCGATATCCGGCTTATCACACTTTATATACATATCAACTATCGAAAACTCAACCGAATCATCACCTAAAAACTCAAACTTTTTAGCTAAACCATGAACTTGCATACCCAACTTAACATCACCAACACTACCACAAGCCTTCATCACACAACTAAACGAATACGAATCCGGCACACACTCAAACCGCCTAACCATCGAAACGAAAACCTCAACGGTCTTCTCAACAAGCCCATTTCGATAATAACCCGACATCATCGAGTTCCACGACACAACATCTCTTTGAGGCATTTCATCGAACACTTTCTGTGCATCAATAACCCGGCCAAAACCCATGAACCCATCAACCATTGTATTCCAACTAAACACATTTTTGAACTCAATCATGTTAAACACCAATGCAGCTTCATCAATCAACCCGCATCTGGAATACATGTTGATTAGATTGTTTTGGATAAAAGTTGAAACGTGTAAGCCTGTTTTGATTAGTTGGCAATGGAGTGATTGAGCTAAGGGTTTGGAGTGAAGATTGATGCATTGTTTCATGGTCTCGTAGAAGTGTTGAGATAAATCCATGTATGATTGTTGATGAGTTGATAATAGGCGATGGGTTAAGTGGATTATTGAGAGACGAAGACATGGGTTTGAGAAGCTGGTGATCATGAGAGACTGTTGAAATTTGAATGTGTTTTGGGGGGTTTTCTGCAAATTATTTGAAGTATTTTGAGACGGTTCGCTAGAATATCATACCGTCGGTTTTTCAAAAGTCGGTTTAAACTGGTTTTAAAACCGAAAGATTTTTGATATTATATTGCGGCTCGTATTTATTTTGTAAATCCATAGTTGGTTTCTTTACATCTTTTGTAATCGATTAGTTTCATATGCAAATACAAACTTTCTATTATTTATGTGATATTTGGTTCATGTGTGATGTATATTGATGTATTTTATGGTTATTATTATTATTATTATTATTATTATTATTGTTTTGGTAATCACTGTTTTTTATATATATAATAATTTTTAAAAAAGCGATTACAATAAAGTGGCAGGTAAACGGGCAACAAGCTGCGCCGCAAACGGTTATTTTTTTAAGTTGGAGTTGTATTTATATAAAACTAAAGAGTAAACTATTCAACAAGTTTTACCATTATTGAACCAAATCGGTACAAATAAAATACTGGTTTTTAAAACATTGCTCTTAGCAGTGGCGAAGCTTGGACTGAGGCACCGTGGGGGGGGGGGGGGCGAGCTCAAAATGTATACAAAATTCACAAACGAGGGGGTCCGGTCTCAAATTTTCGGCCGAAAAAGGCTAAACTTACACTACGTATAAAAATTTTCGGCTGAAAACAGGTAAATTTACACTACTACGCAAAAAAACAGGGGGCCGGGGCCACCCCAGGCCACAATGAAGCTTCGCCAATGGCTCTTAGGGGATGTTTGACAATTTTGTGCTAAATTATTAAGAGGCTTTACAAATTAAAGGTAATATCTAAATCATTCGGCATGACTCTATAACTTACCTATTTAGTGGCTCCCTTAACCATTAAGATGTCTTTTAAGTGAACAAAACTCACTTTACCTTTAACCGGTTATGTAGCTTCTTCATGGAATCATTAAGAGAATACCAAACAACCTCTTAATATGTTTCTTCGATTAGTTAATCCTCGTATACAAAGAATGAATACAAAGTTCAAAAAAACCAAAATATCAGAACACAGAAGCAAACCTTTTCTTAGTTCACTCATTCTGACCCATACCAAAATAACCATTTTCTGAATCGACCTGTTTTAACCCTAACTCATTTGCAAATATAATCACATCACAACACTTGATAGCAGCAAAATCACCAACATAACACAAACATTTTGTTGATCCTATTGTCTGTTAACTACACAAACAAAACATATTCAGTTCACCTTATTCTTTGGTATTTGCTTGGTTAATCACTACAACATTAGTGAGGCCCACAAAGAAAAAAAAAACAATGTTATTTGTATGGTCAAAGGTTACACACAATGACACAAGGCTAAACTATAATTACAACTAATACCTTCAACCACTAGTCCATAATAAACTCTTAAAACCTACAAAAAGGATCAATTCCATGGCAACCATGCCATATTCCGAGGCCTACTTTCATTACCCCCTGTTCAATGGACTCTCGGACCCACCTGATGACTCACTCAGGGTCCCATGAGACAGTGGGCTGCTCGGTCCCATGCTGTGGTTAGCCTGTGTGACCTTTGGTGTGACACTCGATGGATTAACATG